>NC_056071.1:6292500-6917500 GCF_016772045.2 Ovis aries | reverse complement strand
AGTTAGAACTGGACATAGAACAACAAACTGGATCCAAATTGGGGAAGAAGTACGTCAAGGCTGTATATTGTCACCTGCTTATTTAATTTATATGCAGAGTACATCATGAGAAATGCCTGGCTGGATGAAGCACAAGATGGAATCAAGATTGCCTGGAGAAATATCAATAACCTCAGATACACAGATGACACCACCCTTATGGCAGAAAGCAAAGAGAAACTAAAGAGCCTCTCGATGAAAGTGAAAGAGAAGAGTAAAAAAGCTGGCTTAAAACTCAACATTCAAAAAATGAAGACCATGGCATCTGGTCCCATCACCCACATAAATGGGTCCATACCATTCATGGCAAATAGATGGGGAAACAATGGAAACAGTGACAGACTTTATTTTCTTGGGCTCCAAAATCACTGCAGATGGTGACTGCAGCCATGAAATTAAAAGAAGCTTGTTCCTTGGAAGAAAAACTATGCCCAACCTAGAACGCATATTAAAAAGCAGAAATATTACTTTACTGACAAAGGTTTGTATAGTCAAAGCTATGATTTTTCCAGTAGTCAGGTATGGATGTGAGAGTTGGACTATAAAGAAAGCTGAGGTCCAAACAATTGATGCTTTTTCACTGTGGTGTTGGAGAATACTCTTGAGATTGCCTCGGACTGCAAGGAGATCCAACCAGTCAATCCTAAAGGAAACCAGTCCTGAATATTCATTGGAAGGACTGATGCTAAAGCTGAAGCGCCAATACTTTGGCCAGCTGATGTGATCAGAGCCAACTCATTGGAAAAGACCCTGATGCTGGGAAAGATTGAAGGCAGGAGGAGAAATGGATGACAGAGGATAAGATGGTTGGATGGCATCACCAACTCAATGGACATGAGTTTGAGCAAGCTCTGGGAGTTGGTGATGGACAAGGAAGCCTGGAGTGATGCAGTCCGTGGGGTCACAAAGTTGGACACGACTGAGCAACTGAACTCAACTGAAGTTCCTTATATTATCTAGAAACTATTTAATTGCCGAATTATATTAGAGTGTAATACACCAGGGATACAAGCAAAAAATTCTATGGTAATCACTAGAAGAAAAAAATAACATAATGTATAACTCATCAGTTAATAGGGAAGTGGAATGACAAAAATATTTGACTAAAGACGGCAAGAAAGGAGAAAGAAAGGAACATAAAACTGGTAGGCAAAAGGAAATTTAAAAACTCAAATATATCAATAATTAAAAAATATGAAGACTGAAATTTAAGAGATAGAAAAAGATAATATAGGAAAATTGATACCAAGAAAGCTGGAGTATCAATTTTAATATCAGCCAAAATAGATAGGGAACAAAGGAGAGCAATATATACTGACAAATAAAATAACAGGTTAAGAAGATAGGCTGTTTAACTCTCCTCCCACCCAACAGAATATATTAGAGTATATAAAACAATGACTGGCAGAACCATGGGGAGCTATAGATGGATCAATAATTATTGTTCAAAATTTAAGCACACTTACCTTGAGAACTAATGTATCAAATTGGCAAAAGATTAAAAAAAATATATAAATTTGAGTAACAGAATTAATAAAGTTTCCATAACATGGAGTTATTAGAACCTTAAGCACAGTGAGTAAAGGATACAACTTCCCTTTGTAGCACACTTGGAACATTCACAAAAATTGATTATGGACTAGGTCACAGAGAAGCTTCAGTAAATTTCAAAGAGTTCACCCTACACAAATACGTTTCTGCCCACAATGCAGTAAAATTACAAATCGATAACATCAGAATATTTTTGGAAAAATACCCATATATCTGCAAACTAGAACACACATCACTTGAATAATCCTTGGATTAAAGACTAATTATAGAGTAAGTTATGAACTTACTAAGACTTAATGTGAGAGACAGTGCTCCATGTTAAAACATGTGGCATGGGTTAAAGTAAGACTCACAGAGACATTTTGGAGAATATCTTTGATATTTTGGTGGGAAAGACTTTCTAAATAAACCTCCAAAGCATAAATCATAAGGTTAAAAATTAATGGATTTGACTCTAGAAAACTCAGGTTTCACATCATAAAGAACATCATAGACAAAACTGATAAATGAGCAATAGATAAAAGAAAATGTTTGTAGTATTACTAGTCTATAATATACAAGAAAATCTCAGTTATCAATAAAAAAGTACATGAAGTCCCAAAAGAAAAACCAGAAAGAATGCTAACAGGCTGTTCATAGGAGAGCAACCCAAATGGCTAAACTGTACATGAAGAGGTACTCAAACTCACTAATAAGAAATATGTAAGTAGAATTAACAAGTGCTGGTAAAGAATCTACATACAATGTGGGAGACCTGGGTTCAATTTCTGGGTTGTAAAGATCCCCTAAAGAAGGGAAAGGCTACCCACTACAGTATTCCGGCCTGGAGAGTTTCATGGACTGTATAGTCCATGGGGTTGCAAAGAGTTGGACTTGACTGAGGGACTTTCACTTTTCACTTTTATATGCATCACGGTGACAAAGGTTAGAAAGACCAGCTATGCCAAGGACTGTCGGGGATGTGAGAAAACCGGAATCCGTGTGCCCCCTAAGTGGGAGTGCAGATGGGTGTAGCAACTGGCTAGTGTGGTGACCTTGAAGTATGAGTGTACCCTGTGACCAAGTAATCCTATCCCTGGAGCACAAGCCTCAGGAAAAGTCTCCCTGAGACCCCTAAGTGGAGCTGCGCAGGGACATTCATGGCAGCACCGCCGCGGGAGCTGGGGATGAGCCGAATACCACTGCTAGCAGGATGGGCACGCACAGGAGGGCAGATGCACTCCACGGAGCACAACAGAGCGGGCAGCGGCACCGCGCAGGCAACAGCTGGATGAAAGCCACGTGGACAAAAGCGAGAAAGGGAGGGAGACACACGTGGCAAATTCATACAGACCTAAAATGTACAAATGCAGAAAGCAATACTATTTATTATTCAGAGATACAAATGTAAAGACATGGGTCATCGTTTAAAAAGGTGTTTATGAGGGACTTCCCTGGTGGTACAGTAGTTAATATGCCACCTTCCAAAGCAGGGGGTGAGGGTTCGATCCCTGGTAGAGGACCTAAAACCCCACATGCCTTGAGATTAAAAAAAAAACTAAAACATAAAACAGAAAGCAATATTGTAACAAATTCAATAAAAACTTAAAAAATGGGCCACATCAAAAAAATGTTAAAAAAAAAAAAGGTATCTAAGATACGTACAAGACAGAATGAGAATAAGGATCAGAGATGGAAGGAAAAAACTCAGCTTAAAAAAGGATACCAAAAGTTTGCATGGACTGATGAATTCTCTGTATTTATATCCAAAAACATTCCCAAATAAATTAACAACAGTAGACTTATGATCACAAAAATGTCTTTAAAAGCATGAATCAAACTTAGTCCTTCCCAGCTTCCATTCATATGGAGGCAGTAGGTGTGCTCCTTGGGGGCCCTTTCCTTCTTAAAAATGAGTCCACTGGGTCCCTGAGGTCTCTTGGGAATCAAGCAGTCTGATTACTAAGTTAGTGAATTCTTCCAGCTTGGGTTGAGGCTCGCCACGTACGTCTGCTGGGGATTCTGTGCTTCCTCTAGAACAGACCTTTCTCTGCCCTCTTCTTTTCACAAACACACCCTTTCAGTGTGCAAATCCTGTCACGCCACTGCTCTAAGGATTGGCTTGGGGTTGGCCTTTGGAGAGGGATAGATGAGCTGCCCACCCAAGGCTCCTTCCCCAGGCTCCAAGCATTTTCTCTCTTCCACCGGGGTTTACTTGGTGAGTGTAGGGTGGGGTTAGGGAGAATGGGGAACAATCTTCTCATTCTCATGGATTCAGATGTCTCTAAGATCTTTCCTCTTTGAGGCCCTAATCATAAAATCAACCTACTGAAACAGTTTAGATTAGAATGGTTGGGGAGGAAAGGAAAACGGGGCTGGGGGAAGGGAAGGAACAGGAGTGTGAAAGAGGGGCAGGGAGAGCAGGCAAGAAAGAGAAAACCAAGAGGATGACACCAGGACTCTAGGAGCCAGGGCGGGTGTGGGGACACCACACACCTAGTGATGAGCACCACTTTGATTTGTATAAGCCTTGGCTCTGGCTGCTCTGACACGACTGTGGTCCCTCTTTTTACTGCTGGAAAATGGCTGTGGAGAAGCCACAGCAATGTCATGGAGCTGCTCCTCCTGTTTCAAGACAGAATCTTCTGGCAAAGAACCTCCAGCAATCACATATACGGAAGGTCCTAAACTGGAAACTTACTGTGCAAATGACAATTTGATCCGCGCTTGAATTTCCATCCATTCTTCTTTTATAATCTTTCCACATTGGAGCATCTCCTTTGAAAGTATCTCCGCCTTTGTCAAATTCTTTGATGCTTCCTTGAACCTGAGTTGTGTTCAGAAAACTTTATATCTGGTGCTGCATTCTGGGGCCCCAGCTCCTGGACATCCTTGGCTCTCATATTGCCCATCACCCTTCCTGAGCCACCTGTCAACTTTTGATTTGGCCTTTAACATTAAATACAAGCATTATGAATGGTATTTCTACCTGTAAAGATTAGAGGCAAAAGGATACTTTTGAAGGGACAGTAAGGCTTGCCCCAAGGTATGGAACAGCTCAACCGAACACTTGAAAACATCTGTATTGTCATTGTATGGAGGCACAATGGAGCTGGTGAGGATTTCTTTGGCTTTTTCTGCATGTTGTTTTGCTTGTAGTGACATTCCTGTGGACATAAAAAAAAAAAAAAGGAAGAAGAAGAAGAAAGGAAGTCTCAGTTTCTCTTTCACTTCAGTTGGACAGGAATATAGTTGATTCTGGCCAGGGAGTCTAATGCGGTGACTTCACATGTCTGCAAGTGGCACATGGAGATGCCAGGGCAGTGTGAAATACCATCATCACCGGAAGAAACAATCGCTGGAAGTACTCAAGATAAAAATTTTTCCTCCAAATGTTCTCTCTGGAAATCAACAGAATAAGCAGAAACTGAACAGCTCTGAAATTTCACCAATATCAGATATAAAATGTTATAAATAATTATAAAAAATAAAAGGAATTTATAAAGACTGCAGCATTCTGGGAAAGAAATAAAAATTTCATAAATTTTACTCCTGGCTTTGTGATACCAGTCTTAATGGAATACTAAAAATTCTGAATCTTCTGCTCACCCATCCATAATCATAACTTTAAAGTTGCTTTAACATAATATAAATATGATGATATCTACCAAGACTGACAAATAATTCCAATGAGATAAGGGGCTAATGTGCTACAATCTCTTATTTCTATGTGGTAAACACCTGGAGTTTAAAAACCAGTTACTACCAAGAACTAATTCCCAGTGGTTCTAGTGTTCTTCCACTGGAATATTCATTTGTGGAAAAGGTGATATTAGGGTTATCAGGACTTTTTGCTTTCCCATACTCTCACTTTCTTCCCTACAACAACACAACCCTCCACTTATATCCCAATACTCCTGGTCTTACATTATTCATTACATGGAATTGTATCTCCAATGTCTAAAAAAATAAATAAAGCTGTCAAAATGTGAAGTTCATTCTGTTCCTCTGTCTATAAAACAGAATAGATTTTCTGATGGAGAAAATCCAGGGCATGCATTTGCTGATTCAATCAGGGAACTCAAACAGGGGCTCGGTGACAGGCTGAAGGGTGTGATGGGGAGGAAGATGGGAGGGAGGGGACATGGGTGTACCTATGGCTGATTCTTGTTGATGTATCACAGAAAAATACAAAATTCTGCAAAGCAATTATCCTTCAATTAAAAAATTTTAAGAAACAACAAGAAGAAATAAATAAATAAAGGCAAAAGGAAAAAAATCCAGGGTATGCTATTTTTGTAGGAGCACTTACAGAATTTTGTCTTTTTTTTTTAAAGCACATAATCAACCTACCAGGAATTTATTAGTGCCAATAACATATGCAATATTATACAAGACATGATCAGTTCAGTTCAGTCGCTCAATTGTGTCTGACTCTTTGTGACCCATGGACTGCAGCATGCCAGGCTTCCCTGTCCATCACCAACTCCTGGAGCTTACTCAAACTCATGTCCATCGAGTTGGCAATGCCATCCAACCATCTCATTCTCTGTCATCACTTTTCCTCCTGCTTTCAATCTTTCCCAGCATCAGGGTCTTTTCCAATGAGTCAGTTCTTTGCATGAGGTGGCCAAAGTATTGGAGTTTCAGCTTCAGCATCAGTCCTTCCAATGAACACCCAGGACTGATCTTCTTTAGGATGGACTGGTTGGATTTCCTTGCAGTTCAAGGGACTCTCAAGAGTCTTCTCCAACACCACAGTTCAAAAGCATCCATTCTTCAGCATTCAGCTTTCTTTATGATCTAACTCTCACATCCATACGTGACTATTGGAAAAACCATAGCTTTGACTAGAGACACCTTTGTCAGCAAAGTAGTGTCTCTGCTTTCTAATATGCTGTCTAGGTTGGTCATAGCTTTTCTTCCAAAGAGCAAGTGTCTTTTAATTTTGTGGCTGCAGTGACCATCTGCAGTGATTTTGGAGCCCCAAAATATAAAGTCTGACACTGTTTCCATTGTTTCCCCATCTATTTGCCATGAAGTGATGGGACCGGATGCCATGATCTTTGTTTTCTGAATGTTGAGTTTTAAACCAACTTTTTCACTCTCCTCTTTTCACTTTCATCAAGAGGCTCTTTAGTTTTTCTTCACTTTCTTCCATGAGGGTGGTGTCATCTGTGTATCTAAAGTTATTGATATTTCTCCTGGCAATCTTGTTTCCAGCTTGTGCTTCATCCAGCCCAGCGTTCCTCATGATGTACTTTGCATATAAGTTAAATAAGCAGGTGACAATACACAGCCTTGATGTACTCCTTTCCCGATTTGGAACCAGTCTGTTGTTCCATTTCCAGTTCTAACTGTTGCTTCCTGACCTGCACAGATTTCTCAAGAGGCAGGTCAGGTGGTCTGTATTCCCATCTCTTTCAGAATTTCCCACAGTTTTTTGTGATCCACACAGTCAAAGGCTTTGGCATAGTCAATAAAGCAGAAATAGATGTTTTTCTGGAACTCTCTTGCTTTTCCATGATCCAACAGATGCTGGCAATTTGATCTCCAGTTCCTCTGCCTTCTCTAATTCCAGCTTGAACATCTGGAAGTTCATGGTTCACAGACTCTTGAAGCCTCACTTGGAGAATTTTTAGTATTACTTTGCTAGTGTGTGGGATGAGTGCAATTGTGCAGTAGTTTGAACATTCCTTGGCATTGCCTTTCTTTGGGATTGGAATGAAAACTGACCTTTTCCAGTCCTGCACCCACTGCTGAGTTTTCCAAATTTCCTGGCATTTTGGGTGCAGCACTTAACAGCGTCATCTTTTAGGATTTGAAATAGCTCAACTGGAATTCCATCACCTCCACTAGCTCTGTTCGTAGTGATGCTTCCTGAGGCCCACTTGACTTTGTATTCCAGAATGTCTGGCTCCAGGTGAGTGATCCCACCATTGTGGTTATCTGGGTCATGAAGATCTTTTTGGATAGTTCTGTGTTTCTTGCCACCTCTTCTTCACATTTTCTGCTTCTGTTAGGTTCATACCATTTCTGTCCTATATTGTGCTCATCTTTGCATGAAATAGTCCCTTGGTATCTCTAGTTTTCTTGAAGAGATCTCTAGTCTTTCCTATTCTATTGTTTTCTTCTATTTCTTTGCATTGATCACTGAGGAATGCTTTCTTATCTCTCCTTGTTATTCTTTTGGAACTCTGCATTCAAATGGGGTTACAGTTCCTTTTCTCTTTTGCTTTTAGCTTCTCTTCTTTTCTCAGCTATTTGTAAGGCCTCCTCAGACAATCATTTGTCTATTTCTTCAAGGAACTTGAACTCAACCCACTGGAGGCAGCATGGGTTGCGGTTCAAGAATGCTAGCTCTGAAATCACACTGCTCAGAAAGGATTTCCTGTTCCATCACTTACCCAGAAATTTTGGCCTTATCTTTCTGGACTGTAGACAGAGATAATAACATTACCCGCCTCATCGCACAGTAGTGAAGTGTGTATGTGTGTGTGTGTGTGTGTGTGTGTGTGTGTCTGTCTGTCTGTCTGTCTGTCTGTCTGTCTGTCTGTCTATGTGTTAACTCACTTCAATCGTGTCTGACTCTTTGCGACCCCATGAACTATAGCCCATCAGGCTCCTCTGTCCGTGGGATTCTAAGCAAGAATACTGGAGTGGATTGCCATGCCCTCCTCCAGGGGATCTTCTGGATCCAGAGATTGAACCTACACCTTTTAAGTCTCCTGCAATGGCATGCAGGTTCTTTATCATTAGCGCCACCTGGTGATGACTAAAGGAAATTATATGTGGAAAATAGCATGGTGCCTGGCCTCAGTAATTAGTAGATAACTGCTTTTATTTTAATTTGAGTAAAAAAAAAGTCCATAATGCAGAAGGGTAGCAGACTGTGGTGGGAAAGCATCATTTAAAATCCCAGATGCCAGGACCTTGGCCCTGGCAACCAAAATCCTAGATCTGAGTCTTGGATCAGCTATTTACCATCTGACCTGGGGCAGCTTGTTTCACATCAAACTAGTTGTTTCCTCTGGATCTAGAAAATAGGGGGTAGAGGGGTGTGGTTTGAACTAGATGATCTCCAGGTCCCCTCTGATCTAACAGGAAGGACCAGTCTACAGTCAGGTTCGGTTAAATTTATTGGGTGGCAGTTGTATGCATAGCATTGTGGTGTGTTTCACTTCACTTCATTTATTTACTCACTGGGCCAATCAGTGATGCTGGGAAGGCAGCAGCATCATTATCAATATCATCTCTTTTCAGCTGAAGGGACAGAGACGTGCTCTTGTGCGTCTTGTCCACGGCTGCCAGTCGGTGTTTTTGCCTTCTCTGCATCTCTTCTCCTGTGCCCTGTTTCCTTTTGAGAATGCCCCTACACACTCAGTCCACATGATTTAGCCAAGGCCAGCCTCTCCCCCAGGATCCGATGGAAGTAAAGTCAGGTCTTGCCAATCAGACCATGTGTGTATGCTCAGTTGCTAGGTCATGTCTGACTTTCGGCAAGCCCATGGACTGTAGCCTGTCAGGCTCCTCTGCCCACAGGATTCTCCAGGCAAGAATACTGGGGTGGGGGTTGCCATTTCCTCAGACTAGTTCCTGTCTTTGGCATACAACCCAAGTCATCCCAATAGGAATCCCCAAACTGTGAGATTTTGGTAAAGATACATTCTTTTTTATCCTGGGAATGCTGAGGAGGGAAACCTGAAGCTGCTGGCAACCTTGCTGACCCCATGTGGGCAAAGTTGGGCCAAGAATGGAGCCAATACAGAGGAAAGCGGAGTCACATGCTGGAGAAAGAGAGGAATGGAGATCCGATCATGTTGTTTGAAAACGCGGATCTGGCTAAGTCTACAGTAAGACTTACCCTTGATTTTTAAGGTGTATGAATCAATAAGTTACCTTTTGTTTACTGCCAGCTTGATTTAGCCTTTTATTTTGGGGGGAGGGGTTTGGTCTCACAGGCAAGAGATTTTCCATCAATACATATATGAATGGATTCTATTTTAGGCTCCGACTCTAGACCCTAGGCCATTTCTACAATGCCTTCAAAGCTAACAAATCCATTTTCTCCTAAGAACTGTTTTTAAGATCATAAAGAATAAAGTTCTGCAGGGCTAAAATCTTCCTTCTCTTTTTTGCATATTATATTAGAAAATCATATTGGCTGTGAAAGGAAATGGCTTCTCAATGTGTGGAGAGGAGAACATCCAAGAACACCTGACCCTCCTAAAGTTAAGCCAAGTCTGGGGAAAAAGCAGAAACAAACCAGCTGATCCTCTGCAGCTTGAGGCAGACTCACCTTTCAGCTGGAGATAACCCTTAGCCAGGTTAACGTGCGCCTCGGCCAGCTTCCAGTGGGCATCACCATAGCAGATCCTTGTCAGAGCCATGCAGTGCACAAGCTCGTGGAGAGCCTTTTTGTACTGAAGGAAGGAAAAACAGGCCCACTAGTTAGACAATAAGGTACAAAATCAATGCATACTTTTATCCATTCAATATACATTTATAGAGTAATGATTATGGGCCAGGCATGGTTTTAAATATGTATGATACATCAGAGAACAAAAAAAGATCTGATTTGGGTGGCAGAGTATTTATCTGGTTGGGTGAAATAGACAATATACATAAAAAACAGTAAAATTTATAGTACATTTAAGTTTATAGTAAATAGAGGTAAATGTTATGGAATAAAGAAGCTGCACATAAATGACCAGCTCCCACATATTCAGACACAAGTGGGCCAGTGGTGGTAGTTTTCAAATAACACCCTCTAGCTCTCGATTCAAACATCTTCTTTAGTAGCTGGGATATTAGCACAGCCAATGAGGTCAGCAGGACTTTGCAAACAGATTTTGTTAAAGGAGTAAGAAGCACATTTTCATCCAGTGCCAGGACAAAGAGAACAGTGAAAGGTGTGGATTCTAGCTCCAGGTTAGCTTAGAGCAGCCATATTCTCAAAGCAAGGCTGGTGGTTTTAAAATACAGCTCCGAAATTCTTTGACACTCTTTTCATCCAGACACGGTGGTCTATGTCCCTTTCCTTTGAATCTGAGTTTATGACTGCTTGGTTAAACTAACGTGGAGGCAGTGAGGCAGTACCACTTTTCGGCCTTAAACGACCGGCAGCTTCTACTCTCTGTCTCCCCTTAGGTACTCACTCCTGGAACTTGCTATGAGCTGAAAGGTGTCTCCCACCCCCAGATTCATTTGTTGGAGTCCTAAATACTTCAGAATATAACCGCATTTGGAGAGATGAACTTTGAAGAGATGAAGAAGTTAAAATGAGGCCGTCACAATGGGGGCCTCATCTAATATACTGGTGTCCTTATAAGAATAGAAGGAGACACGAGAAATGGGCACACACAGAGAAATACCTTGTGAGGACACAGAAGGAAGGAATCAGCAAGGCATGGAGAGAGGGTGCTGAATAAAACCAACCCTTTCGACACCTTGACCTTAGACTTCTAGGCTCCAGAACTGTGAGAAAATAAACTTTCTTGGTTGAAGCCACCCAGCCTGTGGTATTTTGTCACGGCAGCCCCAGAAGACTAGTAGCTTAACCATGATTTCGTGAGGAAGCCTAAGTGGCTCCACAGAGAGGCCTCCACGGAAATGAGCTGACGACAGCATCAGTCAGTCAGCTGCAGAACTCTGCCACCCTGGCAGCGGATGCTCCACACCTGCCGAGCCCAGCTGATGCTGTGTGGAGTAGAGCTGACCAGACCCCACTGAGCTCTGCACAAACTGTAGGTTCATGAACAAAATTATCGACTGTTTTTGTTTTACACCACTAAGTCTTGGTCTAAGATTGCCTACCCAGCTGGCACTAGTGGTAAGGAACCCGCCTGCCAATGTAGGAGACATGACAGATGAGGGTTCAGTCCCTGGGTTGGGAAGATCCCCTGGAGGAGGGCATGGCAACCCACTCCAGTATTCTTGCCTGGACAATCCCATGGACAGAGGAGCGTGGTGGGCTACAGTCCGTAGGGTTGCAAGGAATCCAACATGACTGAAGTGACTTCACACACACACACACACACACACACACACACACACACACACACACACATATCTTGGGATGTGATATAGCAATAGATAGCTGGAATAGCAAAAGAGGAGGTAGAAGGTACACAGCCTAAGGAGCAAAGCAGAGGAAGAATGGTAAGAATAAGGACAGAGTTGTGTAGAAAACCCAGGAGAAGACCCAGGATACTCAACCCTCCCGGTCAATGCCTAAGCTCAGAGGACTTGCACTTCCACACAGTTTCCATGTGGGTTAGAAACACTTTCGCTTTGAAACATTCCCTTGAAAACAGTACATAGCCAGACACTTGACCCTAAGACAGCTGCTTTTCTGACTTAGCAAGAGAATCTGAGGGCACACTGTGCTCACTCCATAGTGATAAAGGAATATGGAATTGTTTTTTCCTATAAGTAGTATAGTAAAAGTAACATTGTTCTTACTACAAAAATAATATATGATCATTATCAAAATGTTGCTGTTGTTTAGTCACTAACCTGTGTCCGATTCTTTCAAGACCCCATGGACTGTAGCCAACCAGGCTCTTCTGTCCACGGGATTTCCCAGGCAAGAATACTAGAGTGGGTTGCCATTTCCTTCTCCAGGGAATCATCCTGACCCAGAGATCAAACTTGCATCTCCTGCATTAGCAGGCAGATTCTTTACCACCGAGTCAACAGGGAAGACCCATTATCAAAACACAAGTGAGCAAACAAAAGAAGGAAAAAAGAAATATCACCTGCCACTGTACCTCTTCAAGATAAGTAGGTAGCTAAATCTCTTTCTAGTCTTCATTCTTGTGAATCTATATAGCTTTTTATTTTAAAAAATTGGCTTATCAGCTACATATCTGTTTGCAACTTGTTTTCACAATTTGTGAACATTTCTCCATATCATCTTCTCTGATGATAATTTTTAATTCTAGTATATTACTGTATGGATATATAAGTGAGTTATTTAACCCACAAATATTTGAGCACTTAGGTTGTTTTCAAAATTTTTTCTCTTTGAACATCCTGTGTGGATAGCTTTGCTCATATCTGTAAGTATTTTCTTAGAATGAATTCCTGGGAACATGACAATTGGGTAAAGGATATGCAAAGCCCTGAGGCTTTGTTGGAGTTTGCTAGACAGCTTCCATGAGAAGCTGCTCCCATCCCGCATCTCGCTTCCAGCGTGGCATGTGAGCATGAAATGCCCCTTACACAGTGCCCAGCACTAGTTGGGGGTTAACGTGCCAATTTGTCAGTTAACTACTTCTCCTTGTTTTAGTTTTCAGTTTTTTCCTGCAAAGCTAGTAAGGCTGAACATCTTCTTGTGTTTATTGGTTTCATGTGTATGTATTTCTTCTTTTGGGAAACATCTTTTTCTTGCCTCTAACAGCCAGGAAATTTAGGGAATGGCTTCCTCGGACACAGAGCAAATGAACACAGTGTATGAAAAAGAAATAAATTATAAAAACCTTGAGAAGTCTAGATAGACAGTTTGCCAAAAAGAGAGGGGGACCTGATCTGATGGTGAATCTATCCCAACCACAAGATTCCAAGGAAGGGCTATATGCAGCTGAGAGTCTGCCTCTCAGATCACACCCTGGGTCCTCACTACCTGCATCAAGGACCAGGGCACAGAAAGAGTGGCCTGTCCTCTCTCTGCCTTTTTATCTGCTAGAATGTGTAGTCCAGATATCCTTTTTTGATTTTTCAAACTTCACCCTACCAGCTCCAGTGGCTTTAGCCAACAGGCCTGGGTAAGAGGTAGAAGAGAAGTATGTGTAGGCAGACAATCTCAGAACTGGGATGAGCCTCGGAAATAATCTAGTTGATTTCCTCAATTTAAAGAAGAAATGTAAGACCAGAGAGGCAAAATGATTTACCACCGAGTAGCCGAATCAGAACTCACAGTCAAGCTCCCTGATGCAAAGTCCAGAGCTCTTCCTACAACATCATTCTTAATATTAAAACACGTGACTCTGAGGATCAGTTTGGCCATAAATGGCCTAAAGGGCATTTCATACACAGCTCTAAATACTATTCTAAATCTAGGATGATAGTATTTATCTAAATACTATTCTCTACTAGGATGAAATAGCATTCCCTGAAACCACAGCTGGAACAGGGAAAGTACAAGATGAAACCAAAAAATCTTGTTGTGCCTGAAATCAAGGAAAGAATTGTAGGGATGTATCAAGAACTCAGAAGCCAAATTGAAGGGGCTCCCACAGCAAATATACAATAATTTAAGTTTTGATGATGATAATGGATTGTAACACATTGAAAAATAGGATTTCTTGAACCCATATTGATATAAATAAATGAACAATGATGTGTGAAGAAGGGAAAGCTCTTCCTCATAAGAAGAATGGCAATAAACAAATATTGAAAGCATGGCAAAGTCAGAGAATCACCATTTGACAAACATAGCAATAACTGATTCAGGTGAGAATCATCAATGCATGTTAAAAGTAAGGGGTGAAGTTTTCATGAGGAATAGGATACATTCATAGTGTTAATGATTCTCCCCACAGAACACTGAGTAATTACAAATGGAAGAATAATAATTCTACAGTGAAGAAACCTTCCAGATAGCACCTTAACCAAGAGATCAAATTTAGCATCATAGTAACGAGACAAACAGACATCATATGCCTCTGAATAAGATGCACCAGAAAGGGTGCACCTTTTTCAGGTCTGTGGGATTTCTGCCCCAAATGCATAATCTGATTTTAATCATCAAGAAAACACATGACAAATTCAAATTGGGGCATATTCTACAAAACAGTTGGAGCATACATTTGTGGTACCTGCCAAATTCTTTTGTTAAAGCCCTAACCCCCAAAGGGGCATGTGGAGATAAGGCCTCTAAAGATGTAACTAAGGTGAAATGAGGTCATAAAGGTGGGGCCCTAATCCAATAGGATTAGCGTTGAGAAGTCACACTTTTCTCTCCTCCTTCCCCTACCCTCTATGCACAAAGGGGAGGCCATGTGAGGACACAGCTTGAAGGTGGTGGTCTACAGCCCATGGGGTGAGTTCTCACCAAACAGCAGCTCTGCTGGCTCCTTGATCTTGGACTTTCAGTTTCCAGGATTGTGAGGAGTAAATTTCTGTTGTTTAGGCTACCCAATATGTAGTATTCTATTTTAGCAGCCCAAGCAGACTAATTCAGTACTTTCCACAAATATAAAAATTGTGGAAGACATAGACAGGCTAAGGAACTGATCTGACAGATTTGGTGGTGTTTTGTGCTCGTGCTAAGCCATGTCTGATTCTTTGCAGCCTGCCAGGCTACTCTATGGAATTCTCCAGGCAGGAATACTGGAGTGGGTTCCCATTTCCTGCTCCAGGGGATCTTCCTGACCCAGGGATTAAACCCACCTTTCTTGCATTGGCACGTGGATTATTTACCACTGAGCCACCTAGGAAGTGCTTTTCTAATAGATTAAAGAATACTAAAGAGACCTTGTGGCTCAGCTGGTAAAGAATCCGCCTGTAATGCGGGAGACCTGTGTTTGATCCCTGGGTTGGGAAGACCCCCTAGAGAATTCAGGAATGGGTACCCACTCCAGTACTCTGGCCTGGAGAATTCCATGGACTGTATAGCCCATGGGGTTGCAGAGTCAGACATGACTAAGTGATTTTCACTCACTCAAACTCACTCACTCAAAGAGACATAATAATTCAAGTCAGCATGATTTCATGGACTAAAACACGACTCTGTCTGATATGTTTCCTGTAAAAGATACTACTAAGATAATTGGAGGAATACGAATAAGGTTTATAGATTAGATATTAATATGTACCAATATTAATTTTCTAAGGATTAAAGATTTACTAAGCACGGCCCCACCCATCAGAACAAGACCCAGTTTCCCCCTCAGTCGGTCTCTCCAATCAGAAAGCATCCATAAGCCTCTTATCCTCATCCATCAGAGGGCAGACAAAATGAAAACAACAATCACAGAGAACTAACCAAGCTGATCATATGGACCACAGCCTCATCTAACTCAGTGAAACTTTGGAGCTGTGTAGGGCCACCCAAGATGGACAGGTCATGGTGGAGAGTTCTGACAAAACATGGTCCACCAGAGAAGGGAATGGCAAACCCCTTCAATACTTTTGCCTTGAGAACCCCATGAACAGTATGAAAAGGCAAAAAGATAGGACACTGAAGATGAACTCCCCAGGTCGGTAGGTGCCCAATATGCTACTGGGGATCAGCGGAGAAATAATTCCAGAAAGAATGAAGAGATGGAGCCAGAGCAAAAACAACACCCAGTTGTGGATATGACTGGTGATTGAAGGAAAGTCTGATGCTATAAAGAACAGTACTGTATAGGAACCTGGAATCTTAGGTCCAATGTTAGGTCCATTTAGGGTAAATTGAAAGTGGTCAAACAGGAGATGGCAAGAGTGAACATGGATATTTTAGGAATCAGTGAACTAAAATGGACTGGAATGGGTGAATTTAACTCAGATGACGATTATATATACAACCGTGGGCAAGAGTCCCTTAAAAGAAATGGAGTAGCCCTCACAGTCAACAAAAGAGTGAGAAATGCAGCACTTGGATGCAATCATAAAAATGACAGAATGATCTCTGTTCGTTTCCAAGGCAAACCATTCAATATCACAGTAATCCAAGTCTATGCCCCAACCAGTAACGCTGAAGAAGCTGAAGTTGAATGGCTCTATGAAGACCTACAAGACCCTTTAGAACTAACACCCAAAAAGATGTCCTTTTCATTATAGGGGATTGAAATGCAAAAGTAGGAAGTTAAGAGAGACCTGGAGTAACAGGCAAATTTGGCCTTGGAGTACAAAATGAAGCAGAGCAAAGGCTAGCAAGAGTTTTGCCAAGAGAACGCACTGGTCATAGCAAACACCCTCTTCCAACAACACAAGAGAAGACTCTACACATAGACATCACCAGATGGTCAACACTGAAATCAGATTGATTATATTCTTTGCAGCCAAAGATGGAGAAACTCTATACAGTCAGCAAAAACAAGACCAGGAGCTGACTGTGGCTTAGATCATGAACTCCTTATTGCAAAATTCACACTTAAATTGAAGAAAGTAGGGAAAACCACTAGGCCATATAATCCAAATCAAATTCCTTACGATTATACAGTGGAAGTGACAAACAGATTCAAGGGATTAGATCTGACAGGCAGAGTGCCTGAAGAACTACAGATGGAGGTTCATGACATTGTATAGGAGGCAGTGATCAAGACCATCCCCAAGAAAAAGAAATGCAAAAAGGAAAAATGGTTGTCTGAGGAGGCCTTACAAATAGCTGAGAAAAGAAGATAAGCAAAAGGCAAAGGAGAAAAGGAAAGATACACCCATTTGAATGCAGGGTTACAAAGAATAGCAAGGAGAGATAAGAAAGCCTTACTCAGTAATCAGTGCAAAGAAATAGAAGAAAATAATAGAATGTGAAAGACTACAGATCTCTTCAAGAAAATTAGAGATACCAAGGGAACATTTCATGCAAAGATGAGCACAATAAAGGACAGAAATGGTATGGACCTAAAAGAAGTGAAGATGTGAAGAAGAGGTGGCAAGAATACACAAAAGAACTGTACAAAAAAGATCTTCACAACCCTGATAAACACAATGGTGTGACCACTCAAGTAGAGCCAGACATCCTGGCATGTGAAGTCAAGTGGGCCTCAGGAAGCATCACTATGAACAAAGCTAGAGGAGGTGATGGAATTCCAGTTGAGCTATTTCAAATCCTAAAAGATGATGCTGTTAAGTGCTGCACCCAAAATGCCAGCAAATTTGGAAAACTCGGCAGTGGCTAAGGGACTGGAAAAGGTCAGTTTTTTTTCCAGTCCCAAAGAAAGAGAATTCCAAAGAATGCTCAAACTACCATACAATTGCACTCAGTTGCTGGCAAAATAATGCTTAAAATTCTCCAAGCCAGGCTTCAATAGTATGTGAACTGTGAACTTCCAGATGATCAGGCTGGATTTAGAAAGGGCAGAAGAACTGGAGATCAAATTGCCAACATCCATTGGATCATAGAAAAAGCAAGAGAGTTCCAGAGAAACATTTACTTCTGCTTTATTGACTATGCCAAAGCCTTTGACTGTGGATTGCAACAAATTGGTGGAAAATTCTTCAAGATATGGAAATACCAGACCACCTTACCTGCCTCCTGAGAAATCTGTATGCAAGTTAAGAAGCAACAGTTAGAACTGGACAAGGAATACAGACTGGTTCCAAATCGGCAAAGGCGTACATCAAGGCTGTATATTGTCACCCTGCTTATTTAAATTATATGCAGAGTATATCATGTAAAATGTTGGGCTGGGTGAAGCACAAGCTGGAATCAAGTTTTCTGGGAGAAATATCAATAACCTGAGATATGCAGATGACACTACCCTTATGGCAGAAAGTGAAGAGGAACTAAAGAGCCTCTTGATGAAAGTGAAAGAGGAGAGTGAAAAATTTAAAACTCAAGATTCAGAAAACTAAGATTATGGCATCCAGTCCACCATTTCATGGCAAATAAATTGGGAAACAATGACAGACTTTACCTTTTTGGGCTCCAAAATCACTGCAGATGGTGACTGCAGCCATGAAATTAAAAGACGCTTGCTCCTTGGAAGAAAAGCTATGACAAACCTAGACAGCATATTAAAAAGCAGAGACATTACTTTGCCAACAAAGGTCTGTCTGTTCAAAGCTATGGTTTTTCCAGTAGTCATGTATGGATTTGAGAGTTGGACTATAAAGTAAGCTGAGGGCTGAACAATTGATGCTTTTGAACTGTGGTGCTGGAGAAGCCTCTTGAGAGTCCTTTGGACTGCAAGGAGATCCAACCAGTCCATCCTAAAGGAAATCAGTCCAATATTCATTGGAATGACTGATGCTGAAATGGAAAGTCCAATACTTTGGGCACCTGATGGAAAGAACTGACTCACTGGAAAAGACCCTGATGCTGGGAAAGATTGAAGGTGGAGGAAAAGGGCACAACAGAGGATGAGATGGTTGGATGGCATCACCGACTCGATGGATATGAGTCTGAGTGAGCTCCGAGAGTTGGTGATGGACAGAGAGGCCTGGCATGCTGCAGTCCATGGGGCTGCAAATAATTGGACATGACTGAGTGGCTGAACTGAAATGAACTTCAATAACTGTAGTGTGGTTATGTTGGAGAAATTTCTTTATTCTTAGGAAATAGGCACTGACATCTTCAGGGGTAAAAGACCACGTATTTTTAACTTACTGTCTGATATTCAGAAAAATAATGGTAGTGTGTGTGAAGAAATGTAAAGTAAATGTTAATTGGTACATCTTACAACTTTTCTGTAAGTTGATAAGTCTTTATAGTAAAAAAAATGACCAAAGAATGGTATTTCAAGAGGCAAATTAGTCAAGTTAATACTTTCTTAAAAACACTTTAAAGGCTTCTAGGGCACTTGAGACTTGGAAAGACTTGCCTCTCCGATGGGCATTTCCCATCAGCCCAAAGCTGCTTCTCATCACTTCAAACATAGTTACACTGCTTGCGCCAAACCAAAATTTTATGTGTACTGTTCCCTCAGCTCCTCTATGCTGGATCCTTCTCTCCTTCAGGTGTCAGCTCAGATGTCACCTCCTCACAGAGGCCCTCGCTTACCTAAGACAGGCCCACTGTATTTCCTCCAGAACACTTGGCACAATCTCTGGTTAGCTAGTTATTTACAAAGTCGACTGCTCCTGAGCTGCACGGGGGCGTGCAGCTGTCTGTCCTGCTCACCACTGAATCCAAGTGCTCTTCATCTGAACTTTGCATCACAGGAAATGATTTGGCGCCATTCTAGATGGGCTTCCCTGGTGGCTCAGTGGTGAAGAACCTGCCTGGTGATGCAGGACATGTGGGTTTGACCCCAGCTAGGTAAGATCCTATGGAGAAGGAAATGGCAACCCAGTATTCTTGCCTCAGAAATTCTTGCCAACTCAAGAGAGTTGGACATTACTTAGTGACTAAATGACAACAAGCATTTTAGATGCATAGAAGAGAAGTTGATCCTTCACATACAGCAAATGCCTTTGGGCACCAGGGCTCGATTCTCTTGCATAATTCTGGGGAGCAGGCTGCCAGCTGAGACCTACATAGCACACAGACTGGCACATAGTATTACTAGAGAATATCTGGTGCGTAATGAACATCAAGACCAAATTCACACCTTCTCTCCCTGTTCCTGGCTCTTTTTCCTGTAGTCACGACAGTAACAAAGGGGACTGACAAGTCCCGGGTCCCCCAAGCTGGCTGAAACCTAAGTCAGGATTGTATATACCTTCTTGGGCTCAATCTTGTCTCTCTACCTCCTATGCCCCCTTTGTTATCAGGTTTCACTGATTCATATTTCCTAATTCTTATCAAAAGATTTCAGTATTTCTACTGCCTCTGCCAAAGAATGCTCAAACTACTGCACAATTGCACTCATCTCACATGCTAGTAAAGTAATGCTCAAAACTCTCCAAGCCAGGCTTCAGCAATACATGAACCGTGAACTTCCAGATGTTCAAGCTGGTTTTAGAAAAGGCAGAGGAACCAGAGATCAAATTGCCAACATCTGCTGGATCATGGAGAAAGCAACAGAGTTCCAGAAAAACATCTATTTCTGCTTTATTGACTATGCCAAAGCCTTTGACTGTGTGGATCACAATAAACTGTGGACAATTCTGGAAGAGATGGGAATACCAGACCACCTGACCTGCCTCTTGAGAAACCTATATGCAGGTCAGGAAGCAACAGTTAGAACTGGACATGGAACAACAGACTGGTTCCAAATAGGAAAAGGAGTACATCAAGGCTGTATATTGTCACCCTGCTTATTTAACTTCTATGCAGAGTACATCATGAGAAATGCTGGGCTGATAGAAGCACAAGCTGGAATCAAGATTGCTGGGAGAAATATCAATAACCTCAGATATGCAGATGACACCACCCTTATGGCAGAAAGTGAAGAGGAACTAAAAGCCTCTTGATGAAAGTGAAAGAGCAGAGTAAAAAAGTTGGCTTAAAATTCAACATTCAGAAAATGAAGATCATGGCATCCGGTCCCATCTCTTCATGGGAAATAGATGGGGAAATAGTGGAAACAGTGTCAGACTTTATTTTGGGGGGCTCCAAAATCACTGCAGATGGTGACTGCAGCCATGAAATTAAAAGCTGCTTGCTCCTTGGAAGGAAAATTATGACCAACCTAGATAGCATATTAAAAAGCAGAGACATTATTTTGCTGACTAAGGTCCATCTAGTCAAGGCTATGGTTTTCTAGTGGTCATGTATGGATGTGAGAGTTGGACTGTGAAGAAAGCTGAGTACTGAAGGATTGATGCTTTTGAACTGTGGTGTTGGAGAAGACTCTTGAGAGTCCCTTGGACTGCAAGGAGATCCAACCAGTCCATCCTAAAGGAGACCAGTCCTGGGTGTTCATTGGCAGGACTGATGCTGATGGTGAAACTCCAATACTTTGGCCACCTCATGCAAAGAGTTGACTCATTGGAAAAGACTCTGATGCTGGGAAGGATTAGGGGCAGGAGGAGAAGGGGAAGACAGAGGATGAGATGGCTGGACGGCATCTCCAACTCGATGGACATGAGTTTGGGTAAACTCGGGAGTTGGTGATGGACAGGGAGGCCTGGCATGCTGTGATTCATGGGGTCACAGAGTCTGATAAGACTGAGCAACTGAACTGAACTGAACAGCCTCTGCCATACTTTAGGCCCTCATAATTCCTTGCCAGGAATATTGCAAACGCCCTCTGAACAGGCCCTCCTCCTCCAATTTACGTCCCTCCTCTTCTTCCTCTATTCAGGTATCTGAGGTCTGAGTGATCATTCCAAAAACTCAGACTTGCTCATGGACCTTTCCGGCTTATAATCCTGTGATAGTTTCCAGCACCCTGAAGAGAAAGTGTAAACTTTTTCTGGGTGATGAACACTCTCTGGGCCCCGAACACTCTCTGGGCCCCAGCTGTGGTCCGTAATGCAACCTCAGCTCCTTCCCTGTATAACTAAAGCCTGCTTCCCAGAAAGTTCCATGTATTTCACCAAACAGGCTGTGCACCCTCAGACCATTGACTCTCACCCATCTGCTACCTCCACTCAAAACACTACTGTCCCCTGTCCTATCGGGCCCTCTCTCCTACCTAAGCACTGTTATCAGTGCAGTCCAAGCAGCTCCCATCCCTAGAGCATGCCTCAGGAGCTGTTGCTCCTCTAAGTCACTGCTCACACCTCCTCCCCTCAACCCCAGGTTTGCATCTGTATCACCTGAGTTTGTGTCTGTCACAGAACTTATGCTGACCATCATTATTTATCCATCTTCCCAACCAGGCCATGAGATCCTCTGAGACAGAGGTTATAGCTTTCCCATTCATGCCCTGAGCCCCTGCACAGCACCTGGTACACATTAGAAGTGACGTGAAAGTCACTTAGTCATGTCCGAGTCTTTGCCAACCCATGGACTATACAGTCAGTCCATGAAATTTTCCAGGCCAGAATACTGGAGTGGGTAGGCTTTCCCTTCTCCAAGGGATCTTCCCAACCCACGGGTCAAACCCAGGTCTCCCACATTGCAGGCAGATTCTTTACCAGCCGAGCCACAAGAGAAGCCCAAGAATACCGGAGTGGGTAGCCTATCCCTTCTCTAGTGGATCTTCCTGACCCAGGAATCCAACCAAGGTCTCCTGCGTTGTAGGAAGAGTCTTTACCAACTGAGCTATCAGAGAAGCCTGGTACACACTGGGTACATAGTAAATCTTTGTGAAATAAATAAATGGACAAATTAGGACCCGGCACATGTTGAAGCTGAAACTCCAATACTTTGGCCACCTGATGTGAAGAGCTGACTCATTTGAAAAGACCCTGATGCTGGGGAAAGATTGAAGGCGGGAGGAGAAGGGGACAACAGAGAATGAGATGGTTGGATGGCATTACCGACTCAATGGACATGAGTTTGAGTAAACTCCGGGAGTTGGTGATGGACAGGGAGGCCTGGCGTGCTGCAGTCCATGGGGTTGGGTTGCAAAGAGTCGGGCATGACTGAGTGACCGAACTGAACTGAACATAAGAGGTAGTAGAGAAATACATGTTGAATGAATGAGTAAATAAATAAAACCCTGAAGAGAGATGGTAAAGAAGTATGCAGAGAACAGATTAAGAATTTAGGAAATACAAGCGCCTTGAGAGTAGAAGCTTCATCTGCTTTGTGCTATGTTCCAGTGCTGAGACCTGGCACACAGGAGGAGCTCAAGAAATACTGACTCATGTGAAACCACTTTAGCAGGTCAAAGCCGCAACCAGTCAGTCTAGCATTCACTTGTCAAAGGTCAGGCAGACTCCTTTGTTCCTTTGTGCGCTCATTCCGCAAACAACATGTTGGCTGTGCCCTGAGGCACTACATCACTCACACTATGAAAAGGCACTGTCATGTATCTTCTCTTGTGCCAAACTCCTCAGAGGAGGAATGCAAACTGAAGTATCCTACTCCTCAGTGACCAGGGCACGGGTATAAAAAGAAAGGTTCCTTACCTCATGACCGCTGGCATAGGACTTTGCTTTCTCTTCAGAGAGGCGGAGTTTCTCCCGAGGAGGCTGGAACAGTGCTCTCTGAAGCAGCTGGTTTTGCAGTTTCTTTCTAGGTGTTAGGCTGACGGCAGCAACAATTTCATCCAGGTGGTTGGATATGTGAGTTTCCTGTGATTCTTGCATACTTTTATATACATTACCCTCTAATTTTTAAATAAGAAAACAAAAGTATTAATGATAATTTCTACCATTACTTTTAGAAATACATATTTTTTCCTAGAAATTGAGGCTAGAATTTAAGAAAATTTCAACACTACACCCATGGCTTCTGTGAAACAAGTAGCATCTATCCAAAAAGCTCCTAGTGGCTAGTACTAACTCCTTTCAGATGGATTCCAAGTTTTAACTAAATCAAACATTCTTTGTCCTATGTATGTATCATATGTGTATATATACATGTATGTTTATATACATACATACTGATGTATTTTATATATAATATATATTATATATGTCAGTAGGAATCAACAGTCAAAGAGCTCAGATTAGACCTGTTGAACCCCAGGTGACTTTGAAATGGGAAAAAAGTGACATGTTAAACTTTAACTTCCAGCTAAGATGAAGGGATAAGATTTATCCTCTTGCCTTAAGTAACCAACCAATCAACAAAAAACCTACCAAGCAACAAAAAAACAACCATAGGCAAAAAGGGTATGAAACAATGGTTGGCAAGACAGGACATGAGACACGAGAAATGGAACAATGAAATAAAGTGAGACGCTTGATTGCTACAGCTTATTGCTTTGAAAAAGTTTCTGGATCATGCAGGGTAACCCAGAAGTTACCCTGTGGACTGAGTTGAGGAAATAGAGCCAAGCATCTGGGGAGACCAAGGAAGCTGTAATGCACAGAACAGATCATTAGAGAGGATAGAGCTGCACAGAGAAGACCCCAGAGATCAGCATCCTCAAGAAAGGGGGGGAGAATACTGATACCATGTATATAAGAAAACTACTTGAGTCTGGAGAAAGATTGCTCTAAGAATATTGAAAGGAAGTATCTGGCACTCACCAAGGCTGGCAGCGCCTGTTCCCACTGACCAGACTGGAAAAACTCATAATTCATGAGGCAGAGGGTAAAGTATTCAGAAAGTTTTTATCAGTGTGTCAGTCACTCAGTTATGTCTGACTCTTTTGGACTGTCACCAAGCTCAGTTCAGTCAGTTCAGTCGCTCAGTCGTGTCGACTCTTTGCGACCCCATGAATTGTAGCACGCCAGGCCTCCCTGTTCATCATCATCTCCCGGAGTTCACCCAGACTCATGTTCATCGAGTCCGTGATGCCATCCAGCCATCTCACCCTCTGTTGTCCCCTTCTCCTCCTGCCCTCAATCCCTCCCAGCATCAGAGTCTTTTCCAACGAGTCAACTCTTCGCATGAGGTGGCCAAAGTACTGGAGTTTCAGCTTTAGCATCATTCCTTCCAAAGAAATCCCAGGGCTGATCTCCTTCAGAATGGACTGGTTGGATCTTCTTGCAGTCCACGGGACTCTCAAGAGTCTTCTCTAGTACCACAGTTCAAAAGCATCAATTCTTCGGTGCTCAGCCTTCTTCACAGTCCAAATCTCACATCCATACATGACCACAGGAAAAACCATAGCCTTGACTAGACGGACCTTAGTCGGCAAAGTAATGTCTCTGCTTTTGAATATACTATCTAGGTTGGTCATAACTTTTCTTCCAAGGAGTAAGCGTCTTTTAATTTCGTGGCTGCAATCACCATCTGCAGTGATTTTGGAGCCCAAAAAAATAAAGTCTGACACTGTTTCCACTGTTTCCCCATCTATTTCCCATGAAATGATGGGACCGGATGCCATGATCTTCGTTTTCTGAATGTTGAGCTTTAAGCCAACTTTTTGCTCTCCTCTTGTACATTCATCAAGAGGCTTTTTAGTTCGTCTTCACTTTCTGCCATAAGGGTGGTGTCATCTGCATATCTGAGGTTATTGATATTTCTCCCGGCAATCTTGTTCCAGCTTGTGCTTCTTCCAGCCCAGCGTTTCTCATCATGTACTCTGCACAGAAGTTAAATAAGCAGGGTGACAATATACAGCCTTGATGTACTCCTTTTCCTATTTGGAACCAGTCTGTTGTTCCGTGTCCAGTTCTAACTGTTGCTTCCTGACCTGCATACAGATTTCTCAAGAGGCAGGTCAGGTGGTCTGTATTCCCATCTCTTTCAGAATTTTCCACAGTTTATTGTGATCCACACAGTCAAAGGCTTTGGCATAGTCAATAAAGCAGAAATAGATGTTTTTCTGGAACTCTCTTGCTTTTCCCATGATCCAGCGGATGTTGGCAATTTGATCTCTGGTTCCTCTGCCTTTTCTAAAACCAGCTTGAACATCTGGGAGTTCACTGTTCACGTATTGCTGAAGCCTGGCTTGGAGAATTTTGAGCATTACTTTACTAGCATGTGAGATGAGTGCAATTGTGCAGTAGTTTGAGCATTCTTTTGCATTTCCTTTCTTTGGAACTGGAATGAAAACTGACCTTTTCCAGTCCTGTGGCCACTGTTGAGTTTTCCAAATTTGCTGGCATAATGAGTGCAGCACTTTCACAGCATCATCTTTCAGGATTTGAAACAGCTCAACTGGAATTCCATCACCTCCACTAGCTTTGTTCGTAGTGATGCTTTCTAAGGTCCGCTTGACTTCACTTTCCACGATGTCTGGCTCTAGATTAGTGATTACATCATCATGATTATCTGCGTCGTGAAGATTTTTTTTGTACAGTTCTTCCGTGTATTCTTGCCACCTCTTCTTATCTTCTGCTTCTGTTAGGTCTGTACCATTTCTGTCCTTTATCGAGCCCATCCTTGCATGAAATGTTCCCTTGGTATCTCTAATTTTCTTAAAGAGATCTCTAGTCTTTCCCATTTTGTTGTTTTCCTCTATTTCTTTGCATTGATCACTGAAGAAGGCTTTCTTATCTCTTCTTGCTGTTCTTTGGAACTCTGCATTCAGATGCTTATATCTTTCCTTTTCTCCTTTGCTTTTTGCCTCTCTTCTTTTCACAGCTATTTGTAAGGCCTCCCCAGACAGCCATTTTGCTTTTTTGCATTTCTTTTCCATGGGGATGGCCTTGATCCCTGTCTCCTGTACAGTGTCACGAACCTCAGTCCATAGTTCATCAGGCACTCTATCTATCAGATCTAGGCCCTTAAATCTATTTCTCACTTCCACTGTATAATCATAAGGGATTTGATTTAGGTCATACCTGAATGGTCTAGCGGTTTTCCCTACTTTCTTCAATTTAAGTCTGAATTTGGTAATAAGGAGTTCATGATCTGAGCCACAGTCAGCTCCTGGTCTTGTTTTTGTTGACTGTATAGAGCTTCTCCATCTTTGGCTGCATAGAATATAATCAATCTGATTTCGGTGTTGACCATCTGGTGATGTCCATGTGTAGAGTCTTCTCTTGTGTTGTTGGAAGAGGGTGTTTGCTATGACCAGTGCATTTTCTTGGCAAAACTCTTATTAGCCTTTTCCCTGCTTCATTTTGCATTCCACGGCCAAATTTGCCTGTTACTCCAGGTGTTTCTTGACTTCTTACTTTTGCATTCCAGTCCCTTATAATGAAAAGGACATCTTTTTGGGGTGTTAGTTCTAAAAGGTCTTGTAGGTCTTCATAAAACCATTCAACTTCAGCTTCTTCAGTGTTACTGGTTGGGGCTCCTCTGTCCTTGGAATTCTCTAGGCAAGAATACTGGAGTGAGTAGCCATTCCCTTCTCCAGAGGATCTTCCTCACGTAGGGATCAAACCTGGGTCTCCTGCATTGCAGGTAGATTCTTTACTGTCTGAACCACCAGAGAAGATCTAAGAATATTGAAGTGGGTTGCCATTCCCTTCTCCAGGGGATCTTCCTGACCCAGGGATCAAACCTGTGTTTCCCACATTACATCTGAGCCACAAGGAAGTAGTGGAGAATAACTAGTATAGTAATCAGCACTGGAGAATAATTAGCCCTTGGGTGAGCTCTGCTTAGATCCATATAACAAACCAGGAAAGTAAGACCTAAAAGGATAAAACTGTTTCCAAGTAACTGTATCAGAGGGCAAAGTTCAAGTGTGTTGATAGGAATACAAAAACAGCCAGCACTCAACAGGTTGAAATTAATAAATTTTAACATCCAAACAAAGATCACCAGGCATGCAAATAGGCAAGAAAACAGCCCATAATGAAAAGACTAATCAGTCAAAACTGACCCAGATATTAAGTTAGCAGAGAAGAATATTAAGGGTTATATAATTGTATTCCATAGATTTAAAATGTTAACTATGTTTAAAAAGTTAACTAGAGACATGGAATATAAAAAGCCAAATTGAACTTCTCAACATGAAACTTATATGTGAGATGAAAATATACTAGATGAGATTAATGGAAGATCAGATATTACAGATGAAAAGATGCATGAACTTGCAGATGTAGTGATAGAAACTATCTTAAAAAACCAGCGAGCTGTGAAAGAACTTCAACTTGCCTAATATATATGTAATTTCAATCCCTAAAGAAAAGTGGATTGCAGAGGGGACAGAAAAAGTGTTTGAAGAAATGGTGGCCAAAATTTTTCCAAATTTAAGGAAAAGTAAAAAGTCAGAGATTTCAGGAGCTAAATGCACACTAAACACAGGAAACAGACAGAAGAAGACACCATAACGCATTGTAACCAAACTGCTCAAAACCATGATAAAGAGAGAATCTTAAAAGTATTCAGGAAAAAGAAAATACAGTATTTTTTAAAAGATGATGAGAGGGCGGTCCTAAGATGGTGGAGGAATAGGATGGGAGACCACTTTCTCCCCCACAAATTCATCTAAAGAATATTTGAATGCTGAGTAAATTCCACAATACAACTTCTGAATGCTGGCAGAGGACATCAGGCACCCAGAAAGGCAGCCCATTAACTACAAAAGGAGGTAGGAAAAAATATAAAAGATAAAAAGAGAGACAAAAGAGGTAGGGACAGAGATCCATCCCAGGAAAGGAGTCTTAAAAAAGAAAGAAGTTTCCAAACGCCAGGAAACACTCTCACCAGCGAATCTGTGGTGAGCCTTGGAACCTCAGAGGGCAACATAACTGGGAGGAAAATAAATTAAAACCCACAGATTACGTGCCTAAAGGCAACTCCCAGCAGAGAAGCAGCGCAGACGCTTGCATCCACCACTAGCAAGCGGGGGCAGGACAGGGAGGCACCGGCTACATTGCTAAGGGTAAGGACCGGACCTGAATGCCCTGAGGGCAATCTGAGGGAACTAACTAAGAGATAGCAACCCAGACTGTGGGATAGCTATCCTGCAAAAAGTCCTAAGACACCGTCAGGCCTGTTCACAGAACAAAGGACTGAGCAGAGCTAGCTGGCTGTGGACTGGCCCAACCCCCGCCGGGGACAGGCAGGCAAGGGCAGCCAGAGCTGGAAGGGGGCAATAGCGGCCCCAGAGAGGCATCATCTAACAAACTGCAGGCAGGTATCCTTGCTAACCAAGACTCCTTGGGATTCTGGACGGTTGACATCCGCCAGGAGGGTCGCAGCCAGAGTTCAGCTCCCCAGAAGAGACACACGGCACACCTGCAAAAGCGCGCCGGTTGTACACCCAGAAAACAGAACGGCAGGGATGGAGGAGGCGATAAGTCGCAGCGACCGTGCTCACCAAGCACTTGGTCATCTGAGCTGCTTGGAGTGGGGAAGGGCACAAAACGCAGGCCCATTCAAGTGTGTGCCTTTATGGAGAACCTGAGAACCTGAACCTGAATGGCTTAGACCTGGGAAGTGCACCCAACCCAGGGCCCGCCTCAGACAGTTGCTGGCAGAGCAGCCTAGAGCCTGAGCAGTGTAGACTGGGAACGAACACACCCCGTGAGCAGGGGCAAACCCAGTGTGGCTGAGACACTGGGAGCACTCCCCACAAACGCCAGTGATATTTGTTTGCAGTGTTCCTCCCTCCCCACAGCACGACTGAACAAGTGAGCCTAAAAAAGTGACCACCACCGCCCCCTTGTGTCAGAAATTAGACACTGAAGAGTCCAGCAAACAGAAGAAGCTACAATAAACAGAGGGAACTGCTTTGGAAGTGACAGGTGCAATAGATTAAAACCTGCAGTTGGTACCGACTACATAGGAAGGGGCCTATAGATCTTGAGAAGTGCAAGCTGGATCAAGGAACTATCTGAAAATGAACTGATCCCACACAGTCCACAACAACACCAGAGAAAGTCCTAGATATATTTTTACTATTATCATTTTTTAATTAATTTTTTATTTTTAAGTCCTCTATTACTCCTTTTTCATTTTTATAGCCTACTATTACTTTGCCAAAAAAACCCCAATTTTTAAAGCAAACTTCATATATATATATATTTTATAATTTTTGTGACTTTACTTTTTCCTTTAATATTGTATTTCTGAGACTCTAACCTCTACTCTAGATTTTTAATCTTTGCTTTTGGTATTTGTTATCAATTTTGTACCTTTAAGAACCTAATCTTCAGTACCCATTTTTACTTGGGAGCGAGATTACTGGCTGGATTGCTCTCTCCCCCTTTGGACTCTCCTTTTTCTCTACCAGGTCGCTTCTATCTCCTCCCTCCCCCTTCTCTTCTCTGCCCAACTCTGTGAATCTCTTTGTGTGTTCCGGGCTGTGGAGAACACTTAGGGGACTGATTACTGGCTGGATCTATCTCTCCTTTTGATTCCCCTGCTTTATCCACCTGGTCACCTCTGTCTCCTTCCTCCCTCTTCTCTTCTCTGTGCAACTCCGTGAACATCTCTGAGTGGTCCAGACTGCGAAGAGCACATAGGGAAGTGATTACTGGCTAGCCTGCTCTCTCCTCTTTTGATTCCCCCTCTTCTCCTCCTGGTCACCTCTGTCTCCCTCCTCCCTCTTCTCTATGTAACTCTGTGTACCTCTTGGGGTGTCCCTCACTGTGGAGAAACTTTTCATCATTAACCTAGATGTTTTATCATTGGTGCTGTATAGATGGAGAAATCTTGAGGCTACTGTAAGAATAAGACTGAAAACCAGAGGCATGAGGCTTAAGTTCAAATCCTGAGAACACCAGAGAATTCCTGACTCCAAGGAACATTAATCGATAAGAGCTCACCAAACACCTCCATACCTACACTGAAACCAAGCACCACCCAAGGGCCAACAAGGTCCAGAGCAAGACATACCATGCAAATTTTCCAACAACACAGGGACATAGCCCTAAGCTTCCATACACAGGCTGCCCAAAGTCACACCAAACACAATGACATCTCAAAACTCATTACTGGACACTTCAGTGCACTCCAGAGAGAAGAAATTCAGCCTCACCCACCAGAACACTGACACAAGCTTCCCTAAGCAAGAAACTTTGACAAGCCACTTGTCCAACCTCACAGTTAGGAACCTCCACAATAAAGAGGAACCACAAACAGCCAGAATATGGAAAGGCCACCCCAAACACAGCAATATAAACAAGATGAAAAGGCAGAGAAATACCCAGCAGGTAAAGCAACAGGATAAATGCCCACAAAACCAAACAAAAGAGGACGAGATAGGGAATCTACCTGATAAAGAATTCCGACTAACGATAGTGAAAATGATCCAAAATCTTGAAAACAAAATGGAGTTACAGATAAATAGCCTGGCGACAAGGATCAAGAAGATGCAAGAAATGTTTAATAAGGACCTAGAAGAAATAAAAAAGAGTCACTATATAATGAATGATGCAATAAGTGAGATAAAAAACACTCCAGATGGAACCAATAGTAGAAAACAGAGGCAGAAGATAGGATAAGTGAGGTAGAAGATAGAATGGTAGGAATAAATGAAGCAGAGAGGAAAAAAGAAAAAAAGAATGAAAAGAAATGAGGACAACCTCAGAGACCTCTGAGACAATGTTAAACGCCCCAACATTGAAATCATAGGAGTCCCAGAAGAAGAGGACAAAAAGAAAGACCATGAGAAAATACTTGAGGAGATAATAGTTGAAAACTTCCCTAAAATGGGGAAGGAAATAGTCACCCAAGTCCAAGAAACCCAGAGAGTCCCAAACAGGATAAACCCAAGACAGAACACCCTAAGACACGTATTAATCAAATTAACAAAGATCAAACATAAAGAACAAATATTAAAAGCAGCAGCAAGGGAAAAACAACAAATAGGGGGATTCCCATAAGGATAACAGCTGATCTTTCAATAGAAACTCTTCAGGCCAGAAGGGAATGGGAAGACATACTTAAAGTGATGAAAGAAAATAACCTACAGCCCAGATTACTGTACCCAGCAAGGAGCTCATTCAAATATGAAGGAGAAATCAAAAGCTTTACAGACAAGCAAAAGCTGAGAGAATTCAGCACCACCAAACCAGCTCTCCAACAAATGCTAAAGGATCTTCTCTATACAGGAAAACAATAAAGTAAATGGCAATGGGATCATACTTATCAATAATTACCTTAAACATAAATGGGTTGAATGCCCCAACCAAAAGACAAAGACTGGCTGAATGGATACAAAAACAAGACCCCTATATATGTTGTCTACAAGAGACCCACCTCAAAACAAGGGACATATACAGACTGAAAGTGAAGGGCTGGAAAAGATATTCCATGCAAATAGAGACCAAAAGAAAGCAGGAGTAGCAATACTCATATCAGATAAAATAGACTTTAAAACAAAGGCTGTGAAAAGAGACAAAGAAGGACACTACATAATGATCAAAGGCTCAATCCAAGAAGAAGATATAACAATTATAAATATATATGCATCCACCATAGGAGCACCGCAATATGTAAGACAAATGCTAACAAGTATGAAAGGGGAAATTAACAGTAACACAATAATAGTGGGAGACTTTAATACTCCACTCACACCTATAGATAGATGAACTAAACAGAAAATTAATAAGGAAACACAAACTTTAAATGATACAATAGACCAGCTAGACCTAATTGATATCTATAGGCCATTTCACCCCAAAACAATGAATTGCATGTTTTTCTCAAGCACACATGGAATCTTCTCCAGGATAGATCACATCCTGGGCCATAAATCTAGCCTTGGTAAATTCAAAACATCTGAAATCATTCCAAGCATCTTTTCTGACCACAATGCAGTAAGATTAGATCTCAATTACAGGAGAAAAACTATTAAAAATTCCAACATATGGAAGCTGAACAACATGCTGCTGAATAACCAACAAATCTCAGAAGAAATCAAAAAAAGAAATCAAAATATACATAGAAATGAAAGAAAATGAAAACACAACAACCCGAACCCATGGGACACTGCAAAAGCAGTGCTAAGGGGAAGCTTCATAGCAATACAGGCTTACCTCAAGAAACAAGAAAAAAAGTCAAATAAATAACCTAACTCTACACCTAAAGCAACTAGAAAAAGAAGAAATGAAGAACCCCAGATTAGTAGAAGGAAAGAAATCTTAAAAATTAGGGCAGAAATACATGCAAAAGAAACAAAAGAGACCATAGCAAAAATCAACAAAGCCAAAAGCTCGTTTTTGAACAGTTAAATAAAATTGAGAAAACATTAGCCAGACTCGTCAAGAAACAAAGGCAGAAAAATCAAATCCACAAAATTAGAAATGAAAATGGAGAGATCACAACAGACAACACAGAAATACAAAGAATCTGAAGAGACTATTATCAGCAACTATATGCCAATAAAATGGACAACTTGGAAGAAATGGACAAATTCTGTGAAAAGTACAACTTTCCAAAACTGAACCAGGAAGAAACAGAAAATCTTAACAGACCCATCACAAGCACAGAAATTGAAACTAAGCAGAAATCTTCCAGCAAACAAAAGCCCAGGACCAGATGGGTTCACAGCTGAATTCTACCAAAAATTTAGAGAAGAGCTAACACCTATCCTACCCAAACTCTTCCAAAAAATTGCAGAGGAAGGTAAACTTCCAAACTCATTCTATAAGGCCACCATCACCCTAATATCAAAACCAGACAAAGATACCACAACAACAACAAAAAACTACACGCCAATATCACTGAATGAACATAGATGCAAAAATCAGTAACAAAATTCTAGCAAACAGAATCCAACAACATATTAAAAAGATCATACATCATGACCAAGTGGGCTTTATCCCAGGGATGCAAGGTTCATCAATATCCGCAAATCAATCAACATAATACACCACATAAACAAATAGAAAAATGAAAACCATATGATTATCTCAATAGATGTAGAGAAAGCCTTTGGCAAAATTCAACATCCTTATATAATAAAAACCCTCCAGAAAGCAGGAATAGAAGGAACATACTTCAACATAATAAAAGCTATATATGACAAACCCACAGTAAACATCATCCTCAATGGTGAAAAATTGAAAGCACTTCCCCTAAAGTCAGAAACAAGACAAGGGTACCCACTCTCACCACTGCTATTCAACATAGTTTTGGAAGTTTTGGCCACAGCAATCAGAGCAGAAAAAGAAATAGAAGGAATCCAGATTGGAAAAGAAGTAAAACTCTCACTGTTTGCAGATGACATGATCCTATACATAGAAAACCCTAAAGACTCCACCAGAAAATTACTAGAGCTAATTAATGAATATAGCAAAGTTGCAGGATATAAAATCAACACACAGAAATCCCTTGCATTCCTATACACTAACAATGAGAAAATAGAAAGAGAAATTAAGGAAACAATTCCATTCACCATTGCAATGAAAAGAATATCTACCTAAAGAAACAAAAGACCTATATATAGAAAACGATAAAGCACTGGTGAAAGAAATCAAAGAGGACACAAATAGATGGAGAAATATATCGTGTTCATGGATTGGAAGAATCAATATAGTGAAAATGAGTATATTACCCAAAGCAATCTATAGATTCAATGCAATTCCTATCAAGCTACCAGTGGTATTTTCACAGAACTAGAAGAAATAATTGCACAATTGGTATGGAAATACAAAAAAACCTCGAATAGCCAAAGCAATCTTGAGAAAGAAGAATGGAACTGGAGGAATCAACCTGCCCGACTTCAGGCTCTACTACAAAGCCACAGTCATCAAGACAGTATGGTACTGGCACAAAGACAGAAATATAGATCAATGGAACAAAACAGAAAGCCCAGAGATAAATCTGTGTACCTATGGACACCTTATCTTTGACAAAGGAGGCAAGAATATACAATGGATTAAAAACAATCTCTTTAACAAGTGGTGCTGGGAAAACTGGTCAACCACAGGTAAAAGAATGAAACTAGAACACTTTCTAACACCATACACAAAAATAAACTCAAAATGGATTAAAGATCTAAATGTAAGGCCAGAAAGTATAAAACTCCTAGAGGAGAACATAGGCAAAACACACTCCAACATAAATCCCAGCAGGATCCTCTATGACCCACCTCCCAGAATACTGGAAATAAAAGCAAAAATAAACAAATGGGACCTAATTAAAATTAAAAGCTTCTGCACAACACAGCAAACTATAAGCAAGGTGAAAAGACAGTCTTCAGAATGGGAGAAAATAATAGCAAATGAAGCAACTGATGAAAAATTAATCTCAAAAATATACAAGCAACTCCTGAAGCTCAATTCTAGAAAAATAAATGACCCAATAAAAAAATGGGCCAAAGAACTAAACAGATATTTCTCCAAAGAAGCCATACAGATGGCTAACACACACATGAAAAGATGCTCAACATCACTCATTATTAGAGAAATGCAAATCAAAACCACAATGATGTTGTGGTTTCACAACCATTTCACGCCAGTCAGAATGGCTGCTATCCAAAAGTCTACAAGCAATAAATGCTGGAGAGGGTGTGGAGAAAAAGGAACCCTCTTACACTGTTGGTGGGAATGCAAACTAGTACTGCCACTATGGAAAACAGTGTGGAGATTCCTTAAAAAACTGGAAATAGAACTGCCTTATGACCCAACAATCCCACTACTGGGCATACACACCAAGGAAACCAGAACTGAAAGAGACACGTGTACCCCAATGTTCATCGCAGCACTGTTTATAATAGCCAGGACATGGAAGCAACCTAGATGTCCATCAGCAGACGAATGGATAAGAAAGCTGTGGTACATATGCACAATGGAATATTCCTTAGCCATTAAAAAGAATACATTTGAATCAGTTCTAATGAGGTGGATGAAACTGGAGCCTATCATACATAGTGAAGTAAGCCAGAAAGAAAAACACCAATACAGTATACTAACGCATATATATGGAATTTAGAAAGATGGTAACGATAACCCTGTATGCGAGACAGCAAGAGAGACACAGATGTATAGAATAGTCTTTTGGACTCTATGGGAGACGGTTTGGGAGAATGGCACTGAAACATGTATATTATCATATGTGAAAAGGATTGCCGGTCTAGGTTCGATGAATGATAGAGGGTGCTCAGGGCTGGTGCACTCGGATGACCCAGAGGGATGGGATGGGGAGGGAGGTGGGAGGGTGGTTCAGGATGGGGAACACATGTACACCCATGGCGGATTCATGTCGATGTATGACAAAACCAATACAATATTGTAAAGTAATTAGCCTCCAAAGTAAATAAATAAATAAAGTGAAAAAAAACTTTAAAATTTAATAAATCCTTCAATAAAATCATGCTTATTTCACAATTAAAAGAAAAGATGATGAGAGCAGTTTTCTCGGAGGAAATTAAGCACATAAGAAGAGAGTGAAGCAACATATTTAAAGTATGGAAAAGAAAACAATGTCAAGTTGAAATTCAATACCAGTGAAAATATCTTTCAAAATCAAAGTCTGAAAGAATTCACCACCAGTAGATTTGCAGTCCAATGTTCCCAAGAAATGTTAAGGGAAATCTTTCAAAAGGAAGAAAAATGATAACAAATGGAAATCTACATCTACACTAAGGAATTAAGAGCAATGAAAAATTATACTTACATGGACCAACATGTAAGACTGTTTTCATATTATGTAAATCTCCTTAAAAATGATCAACTACTTAAATGAAAAATAATGTACTCTCTGGCTTATAAAATATATAAATGAAATCTATGAAAATAGTTGTGAAAAGGCTAAGAAAAAAATGAAAGTCAAGTTGCTCAATCGTGTCCAACTCTTTGCAAACCCATGGACTGTAGCCTACCAGGCTCCTCTGTCCATGGGATTTTCCAGGCAAGGCTAAGCGGAGAAGTTGAAATTGTGAAGTTCTTAAGCTATATGTATAAAGGTGTAATACTACTTGAAGGTAGACTGAGATAAGATAAAAATGTATAGTATAAACCCTACACCAACCATTACATTTTTAAAAAAGATACAGAGTTACAGGTGACAGGTGACAACAAAGGAGATAAATATAGAGTCTTAAAAAATAATCCAATAGAAAAAAAGAGGAAAAAGGGAACAAAGAAGAGTTGGGACAAATAGCAAATAAATACCAAGATGATAGACTTAAATCTGACTATAACAATAATAACATTAAATGTAAGTGATCTAATTAAGAGAAAGACATTGACAGAACAGACAAAAATATAAGACTGAACAATACATTGCATTTAAGAAATTCAAAGACATTGATTAAAAGTAAAAGAAGGGAAAATAATCTGCTAAAATCAGTTAAAAACAAAGTTGGAGTCTCTATATTAATATCAAAGTAGATTATACAGCAAAGAATATTACCATAATGAAGATCATTTCATTATGATAAAGGGTCAATTAGTCAAGAGGACATAACCATCCCAAGTGTCTATATACCTAAAAATAGTTTCAAAATATAAGACATCAAACTGGTGAAACTGCAAAAAGAAATAAATAAATTCTCAATTATACTCAGATATTTAAATACCTTGTAAATAACTGATACACCAAGTAGGCAGAAAATCTGTAAAGAATATAGAAGACCAACTACATCATCATCAACCAACTTGATTTGGCATTTACTAGAACATTCTAGTTCTAGAAGTTGAGGGCAAGAGGAGAAGAGGGTGACAGAGGATGAGCTGGTTGGAAGGTATCACTGACTCAACGGACATGAGTTTGAGCAAACTCATGGAGATAGCGACGGACAGAGAAGCCTGGCATGCTGCAGTTCATGGAGTCGCAAAGAGCTGGACAAAGCTGAACAACTGAATGACAATGACAGAACATTCTGACTGCCAAAGCACAGAATATCCATTCTTTTCAAGTGCACATGGGTCATAAAACAAGTTTTAATAAATTTATAAAAATTCAAGTCACACAAAGTCTATTCTATAACCACCAAGGAAGTTAAAACAACAGAGAGATATCTGGGAAATATCCAAATACTTAGAAACTAAATAACACTTTCCTAAAACAAACAAACCATGGGTCAAAGAAATCAAAAAGGATATTTGAAAATAGTTTAAACTGAAAGAATATAAAATGCAACATACAAGAATTTGAGAATGCCACTAAAGCAGTCATTATGGAGAAAATTATAGCATTAAATGTCTATATTAGAAAAGTAAAGAAGTCTCAATATCATGGTCTTAATTTTTATCTTCAGCGACTAGGAAAGGAAGAGCAAATTAAGCTCAAAATAAGCATAAGAAAATAATAAAATAACTAATAAAACTAAATTCACAAGTCAATTAAATAAAAATAGAAAAACAGAGAAAAAAAAAAGAACCCCAAATCTGGTTCTCTGAGACCATAAATGTTGATAAATCTCTAACCTGATTAATGAGAAAAAAAGGAAAAAGGACACAAATCACCAATATTAGAAATGAGAGCGATATGATCACTATGGATTCTACAGACAGTAAAAGATTAATGTGGGAATGTTATAAACACTTATGCCAATAAATTTGACAACTTAGATGAGTGGGAAAATTCCTGTTAATGAAGTGAGTGAGTGAAAGTCACTCAGTCGTGTCTGACTTTGTGACCCTATGGACTATACAGTCCATGAAATTCTCCAGGCCAGAATACTGGAGTGGGTAGGCTTTCCCTTCTCCAAGGGAATCTCCCAAATCCAGGTATCGAACTCAGGTCTCCCACATTGCAGGTGGATTCTTTGCCAGCTGAGCCACAAGGGAAGTCCAAGAATACCTGGAGTGGGTAGCCTAGCCCTTCTCCAGGGGATCTTCCTGACCCAGGAATCAAACCAGGATCTCCTTGCAGATGGATTGTTTACCAACTGAGCTATCAGGGAAGCCTAAAAATTCCTGTAAAGACACACAATACCATAGTTCACTCAAGAAAAAATAGATACCTGAATGGCCCTATATTTGTTAAAGAAACTGAATTTGTATTTTAAAAATCTTACAAAGAACAAAACAAACAAATAAAAATCTCCAGGCCTAGGTGGTTTCAACAGTAAATTCTGCCAGATATTTAAGGAAGATATAATACCAATTGCATACAACCTCTTTCGGAAAATTTAAAATGAGAATATTTCCTAACTCACTCTATGAAACCCTGATACCAAAAGAAGACAAATACAAGAAATGAAAATTTCAGATCAATATGTCTCAGGAATGTAGATGCAAAAATTTAAAGCAAAATTTTAGCAAGTTAAATTCAGTAATAAATAAAAAGGAAAATACATCATGACCAAGTAGATTTTGTCTCATAAATGCAAGGCTGATTTAACATTCATAAAAAAGTCAATGTCATGTTGATATTTGGTAGAAACCAACACAATATTGTAAAGCAATTATCCTTCAATTAAAAATACATATATTAAAAAAGAAATAAAGTCAACATGAGAATTAAAAAAAAGCAGTCAATCTAATTCATAATATAATGAATGAAAAAAGGAAAACTGCATGATCATCTTGATTAGCATGCAAAAACAACTTGGCAAAGTCTAATATCCATTTCTTTTTTATAGTTGAATTATTTTCTTATTTATTTAATCAAAATATGATTGACTTACAATATTAGCTTCAGACTTACAATACAGTGATTTAATATTTTTATACCTTATATTACATTTAAAGTTATTATAAAATATTGGCTATATTCCCTGAGTTGTACATTCTTCTAGCTTATTTATTTTAAAAATTTTAAATTTATTTTTAGTTGCAGAATAATTGGTTTACAATGTTGTATTGGTTTCTGCTTTAATCAATGTGAATCAGCCCTAGGTATACATATGTCCTGTCCCTCTTGAACCTCCCCGCCCACCTTCCAGCCCATTCCACCCCTCTAGGTTGTCACAGGACACCAGGTTGAGCTCCCTGCATCATACAGCAAATTCCCACTGGCTATTTGTTTTACATATGGTGATGCATGTTTCAATACTACTCTCTCAGCTCGTCCCACCCTCTCCATCCTCCACTGGATCCACAAGTCTGTTCTCTATGTATGCAATGCTATTGTTGCCCTACAAACAGGTTCACCAGTACCATTTTTTCCTAGGCTCCATATATGTGCATTAATGCACGATATTTGTTTTTCTCTTTCTGACTTACTTCACTCTGCATAAGAGGCTCTAGGTTAATTCACGTCACTAGAAATTTATTCTTCTAGTGAATGACTCCAATTCATTCTTCTTTATGACTGAGTAATATTCCATTGTATATATGTACCATAACAGTTCATTCTAATATCCATTTCTGATTAAAAAAATCTTAACAAAATAGGCATAGAACTGTACTTCCTCAATCTGATAAAGGGCATCTATGAAAAATCTACAACTAAATTAGTGAAAAATTGAAGTCTCTGCCCCTAAGAACTGAAACAAGACATGGAGGTTCACACTTAGCACTTTTATTTAACATTGTACTGGAGTTTCTAGCTAGTTCAATCAATCAAGGAAAAGAAATAAAAGGCAACCAAATCATAAAAAGGAAAAAGTAAAACTGCCTTAAGTCAGAATAGTATACCTCTATTATCATCTATACAGAAAATCTGATGAACTATGAAGAAAATCCCCTAGAATTAGTGAGTTGAACAAAGCTGTAGGATATAAGAGAACTATACAAAAATTATATTTCTATGCATTAGCAAATTGAAATTAAAATACAATACTATATGTGGTAGTATCTCAAAATACGATATAAAGAATAAAGCTGCAGTACTCATTTAAGATGAATATAATGACTTGTACAGTAAAGACTGCAAAAAATAGCTGAGGGAAATTAAAGAAGACATATTTACCATGTTCATGGGTTGAAACACTCAGTATTGTTAAGATGTCAATTTCCCACAAGTTGATAGTTTAAAAGACTTCCTGATCCAAGTCCTTGTATGTTTTTTGAATAAGAAATAAAAAATTGTTTCTAAAACTCACATAAAAATGCAAAGGACATAGAATACCCAAAAAACTTTGTAAAAGAACAAAGTTACAGGACAAACACCACTTTTTATCAAGATTTATTATGAAGCTACAGAAAGAAAGGGAGTTTGGTATTGCTGTCAAGACAGATAAATAGATGAATGGAACAGAAAGGACAGTCCAGAAATGGATGCTCACAAATAAACAACTGATTGTTGACAAAGCTGTGAAGGCAATTTATTGGAGAAAGAATAGTCTATTCAACAAACGATGCTACAACAACTCTTCAACAAATGATGCTATTAATAACAACATTCCACATGAATGTTCACATGTAGAATCAAAACAAAAAACAAAACAAAACAAAAATATTTGATCCATACCTCACAGCATGTACAAGAATTAACTCAACATGAAATATAGACCTTTACAAGAAAATGTCTGTGACCTTGGACTAGGCAAAGATTTTACCTAGATATGACACACAAAAACTCATAAAAAGAAAAATTACAAATTGGACTTAAAAATTAAAGATGTCTGCTTTTTGTACGAAACTGTGAAAGATGATGTAAAGACAAGTTATAGGCTGGGAGAAAATATTTACAAAATATGTATCTAATACAGGACTTGTATCTTGAATATATAAAGAATTCTCAAAATTCAATAATAAGAAAACAGCTTACTATAAAACAGGCAAAATATTGTAACAGATATTTCGAAAGGAACATACATCAGTGACAAATATGCACATGAAAAGCTGCTCAACATCGTTAGTCATTTTTGTTGTTGTTTAGTCACTCAGTCCAACTCTTTGCAACCCCAGGCGCCAAGCTCCTCTGTCCAGGTGATTTTCCAGCAAGAATACTGAAGTTGTTTGCCACTTCCTTCTCCAGGGGATCTTCCTGACCCAGGGTGTGAACTTTCATCTTCTGCATTTGCAGGAGAATTCTTTACCACTGAGCCACCAGGGAAGCCCAACTAGAGAGTTACTTAGATATAGAAATTAAAGAAGGGGGACAATAAAAACCAACTCTTGATATTTTCATCCCGAGATTCCATAATAGGGCTTGGCACATTTTGACAATGGGACAAATCCTGCCTAGTCTGTTTTTGTAACTAAAGCTTTATTGGGACACAGCCCTGCTCATTTACTTACATGCTGTCTAAGGCTGCTTTCACAATACAACAGCATAGGTGAATAGCTTGTAACAGAAACCTTATGGCCCTCACAGCCTAAAATATTTACTATCGGTCCATTCACAGAAAAAGTTTTGTTGTTGTTCAGTTGCTCAGTAGTTTCCAACTCTTTGCAACCCAAGGACTGCTGCACGCCAGGCTGCCCTGTCCTTCACCATCTCCTGGAGCTTGCTCAAACTCATGTCCATTGAGTTGGTGATGCCATCCAACTATCTTGTCCCCTGTCATCCCCTTCCCCTCATGCCTTCTATCTTTCCCAGCATCAGGGTCTTTTTCAGTGTGCTGGCTCTTTGCATCAGGTGGCCAAAGTACTGGAGCTTCAGCTTCAGCATCAGTCCTTCCAATGAATATTCAGGGTTGATTTCTTTTAGGACTGACCAGTTTGATCTCCTTGCAGTCCAAGGGACTCTCAAGAGTCTTCTCCAACAGCACAGAAAAAGCTTACCAACATTTAAAAATGGTAATGTCATGAACAGAAGTTGCGAGATAGAGGGCAATCACCTTTTTGATAAGACAATCAATTTGGTCTCAGCCAGACTGAATTTGAGGTTAAGGAAGAAAGTATAATATCCAATTTAGTAGTTAGAAGCAAGTCACTAGTTATGAATGACATCCTTTTAAAGTTAAGTTTTTCTTTTCCTTAAAAAATTATAATTTATTCTATTGTTGTTCAGTTGCCCACTCATGTCCAACTCTTTGCGACCCCATGAACCCTCCAGGCTTCCTTGTCCTTTACTATCTCTCAGAGTTTGCTCAAACTCATGTCTATTGAGTCAATGATGTCATCCAACCATCTCATCCTCTGTAGCCCCCTTTTCGTCAATGTCCACTTTCAAATAAGATTTGAGATGGGCTAGAGGCAAGTGTTGAAACAGTTAGTCTGGACATAGACTACATCTATATTTTATAGTTTATACCAACGTAAAGTTTGACCACTCCTTAATCCATAATAGAGTTTTACATTTTCACCAAAAAGGAAGTAGGAGCTTTTCTTTTCTCATAAAGCAATATAGAATGAAGATATCAAACACAGAGGGAAAGAACTAGCCTAAGGTCAGACTATGAGAAAGACACAGATGAACTATAACCTTGGACAACCTCTTATCCCTGGGTAGCCCTTCAAAATGTGAAAAGCCACTCTTTCAGGTTCAACAGCTAAGCTTTGCCTAAACCACACAGTATAGAGGCTCAGATTCTAAGATGTTGGCTGACTTTTGCTTATAGTAAGCTCTTGCTCTATTGGCAAGACAAGATAACCAATACCATAGGTGCTGTGGTCTAGAGAAAGAGCTGTAGCTTGAGATGGGGAATCTGAGACTCCAGAACCTGTGCTGGCCCAACTACTTATGGAATGTGAGAAATACTAATAACAGATATTTATGTAACACTTTATACTTTCACATATTTTATCTCACGTGGCTCTTACCATAGCCATGTGAGGTACAGGGACAGGTATGATTACCCCTGTTTTATAAATGAGGTAGTTGAAGCTGAGTGATGCTCAGTTACTTGCCCTATGTTGCACAGCCAGAATCAGAACCCTGGTCTTCTAATAATTTTTGTTTGCCACCTTATCATCCATGCTTTCATTGATCACAATCTGTAGTAGCAGCAGTCAAATACTTTTGTTTTGTAAACCTAAGAATGTAATTTAAAAGTAATCACATTTTTATAATCAGAAAATACAACACCTTGAGCAAATTTTACCACACTTTCTTCTGTTTAGGGGAGAAAGTGAAAGTGAAGTCGCTCAGTTGTGTCCGACTCTGTGACCCCATGGACTGTAGCCTACCAGGCTCCTCAGTCCATGGAATTTTCCAGGCAAGAGTACTGGAGTGGGTTGCCATTTCCTTCTCTAGGAGATCTTCCCAACCCAGGGATTGAACCTAGGTGTCCCACACTGCAGGCAGATGCTTTACCATCTGAGCCACCAGGGAAGTTTAGGGGAGGCAGAGATTAAATTTTAAAAGCTATACACATAATATGCCCTGTGGTATTTGCTAGTTTGAGCCTCTGAACCCAGTGTTGAACTTTGAAACTGACTTTCCTGTTTTTCTTTCTTTTGTTCTCAACTTTTAGTTTTTCTCATGCTTTCTCTATTAAATCCTTAAAACAGAAGATATAATCTGAATCTAACCCTGTTTACCCTTTTTTTTTTTCTTTTCCTTTTTCCATTCTGGCCAGTTAAAAAATTGAGCCATATTTAAAAATTAAAAGTTTCAAATAAAAATCTAGACTTCTGGATTTCTGGCTTCCTCTGAAAACCCCTAACACTGGTGAACACTGGGCCTATGTCACCGCAGGAAACCATTAGGTGGGGCAGTGGGGGAGAAGGCCGCTGCTCCTGCAGGCAGGATGCACTCTCCAGTTTGCCAGCTGCCACTACTCTCTCTGTAGCGGTAGCAGAAAAAATCTACTTCTGCTTTATTGACTATGCCAAAGCCTTTGACCATGTGGATCACAACAAACTGGAAAATTCTTAAAGAGACGGGAATACCAGACCAGCTTACCTGCCTCCTGAGAAATCTGTATGCACACCAAGAAGCAACAGTTAGAACCAGTCTGTTGTTCTGGTTCCAAATCGGGAAAGGCTGCATATTGTCACCCTGCTTATTTAAATTATATGCAGAGTACATCATGTGAAATGCCAGGCTGGATGAAGCACAAGCTGGAATCAAGACTGCCGGGAGAAATATCAATAACCTCAGATATGCAGATGACACCACCCTTATGGCAGAAGGCCAAGAAGAACTAAAGAGCCTTTTGATGAAGGTGAAAGAGGAGAGTGAAAAATTGGCTTAAAACTCAACATTCAGAAAACTAAGATCATGGCATCTGGTCCAATCACTTCACAGCAAATAGATGGGGGAACAAAGACAGACTATTTTAGGGGGGGCTTCAAAATCACTGCAGATGGTGACTGCAGCCATGAAATTAAAAGACACTTGCTCCTTGGAAGAAAAGCTATGATCAACCTAGACAGCATATTAAAAGGCAGAGACATTACTTTTCCAACAAAAGTCCATCTAATCAAAGCTATGGTTTTTCCAGTAGTCATGTATGGACGTGAGAGTTGGATCATAAAGAAGGCTGAGTGCCAAAGAATTGATGCTTTTGACCCGTGGGGTTGGAGAAGACTGTTGAGAGTCCCTTGGACTGCAAGGAGATCCAACCAGTCTATCCTAAAGGAAATCAGCCCTGAATATTCATTGGAAGGACTGATGCTGAAGCTGAAACCCTAATACTTTGGCCACCTGATGCAAAGAACTGACTCACTGGAATAGACCCTGATGCTGGGAAAGATTGAAGGTGGGAGGAGAAGGGGACAATGGAGGATGAGGTGGTTGCAAGGCATCACTGACTTGACGGACATGAGTTTGAGCAAGCTCCAGGAGTTGGTGAGGGACAGGGAAGCCTGGTGTGCTGCAGTCCATGGGGTCACAAAGAGTCGGACATGCTGAGCGACTGAAGTGAACTGAAACCCTCTCTATTGGCTGCTAGACACAGAAACAACAAAGTAGCTGCCATTTGTCATGTCCCCTGTACTGTTGCTTTTCTCATGGTAGAAGAATAAGTATTTGTACCTATACCTCTTTCAAAGTGCAAGGCTGACATAAAAGGATGTGATTTTCAAAACATCTGATTATGACGCTGGTATTTTATAACAAGACAGAAATGACACTGCCATTAAACTCTGACTTACCATCAGTTGTAACATGCACTCCAGTTTCAAAGATGTTTAAATGCCAAAAGAAATGTGCATCTCTGAATCAATGAAATGAGGAATGTTACTTGCCTACCTTCTGCAAGCATTTCAATCAGTGACCTTTTGGCAGTGGTCCCATATGGGACCTAAGGCATAAGGGGCCTTTCCCTCCCTGGCTCCTGCCTGCACACTCCACTGAGACAGATGCTAATAGTCCCACTCAGCAGTGGGTTGGGGGACTCTGGTGGGACCCCTCTCCCAACCAAGTGAGCAACTGTCAGCCAGCAACCAGTTAACAGCCCTATTCTGCCATTGCTCAGGGCCACTGAAAGCCCCTTCCCCTTCCCTATTGTTATATACAACCCTGTATAATTCAGGATTATATTCAGAAAATAATTCAGGAACAACCCTGGATCCTGCCTGAGATAAGACGGTTTTTGGACACTCAAGTCTACCATCTCCTCTGTCTGCTACCCTTCTGATTAAAGTCATCATTCCTTGCTCCAACAACTCCTCTCTCAATTTATTAGTCTGTCATGCGTCGAGCAGAACGAGCTTAGGCTTGGTAACAACCTTCCTTTCAATATGTGTGGCACCATACAGTAATACCTTTAGCACAAAGACACATTTTTCAGTTACTTACTTTGAGCTACATGTTTATCATCAGCCACTTTCTTTTCTTTCTAATGCCATAGCTGGGATTTAGATTTTCATTAGAAATCAGCCTAGGCCCACACATTGACTTCCCAAGTCTCTCAATCCACTGGCCTACAACTATCAGACAGACATACCCAATCAATTGATGCTATTCCTTCTGCCAGACCTGTCCAGTAGAATGCTGAAGCACATGATCAACACCAGATCAAAGTGAGAGGAAGTAGAGGTCTGAAGTGGGGACTCAGTCTTCCATTTCCAAAAGTTGATGTTCAAAAATTTAATAACTGGTATAGCAGGAGGACCAATCAATCTGTATAGATGACAATGATGTTGGAGTTAGCTGGGTTCTGAATGTCCCCAGCTGCTACAGGTGTTAACCTTTAGATGCTGACAGGTGGGGAGCTGTAGGGAGGCTAGAGAAGAGGCAGGAGCTCTCTCAGGGCACTGGCTCTTAGGAAATAATAACCATTATGACTGCATGAGAGTGTACTAGTTGAAAACCAATCTTGCCCATATGTAAGCTGCAACATCAAAAAGCTGTGAAATAGAAAATTATCCCATAAAGATACAGAATACCAAAACTGAATAAAATGGAAACAGAAAATCTGAATAGAATTATAACAAACAAATAAATTAGTAACTGAAAATATTTACACAAAATTAAACCTATGCCAAGATAGCTTCAGTTGTAAATTCTACAAAAACTTTCAAGAAAATAATAATGTGTATTTTTTGCAAGCCTCAGAAAAAGAGGGAAGGGAACCCTTTCCAGCTTATTCTATGAAGCCACTAATACAGAATCAGGAAGCCACTTCCTGATACCAAGGCCAAACAAAGACAACACACAAAAACAGCAAACCAATAATGCTTGATAAATATGAACACAAAAAATCCTCAACAAAATATATGCAAACCAAATCTAGGGACATATAAAAAGGATTATAAGCTATGACTGAGGTAGATTCATCCTGGGAATGTAAGGTCTGCTTAACATCTGAAATCATTAATGTAATGTACCATATTTAAAAAAATGGGGGGGGGGGAACTGCATGATCATCTTGATAGATGAAGAAAAACTATTTGGCAAAATCCAACATCCATTTATGACAAAAACTTCTTCAATCTGATAAAAGATTTGATTTTAAAAACTTAAGGTAAAACATAACACTTAATGGCGAACGTTTACATGCTTTCATCCCAAGGCTGGCAACAAGGCAAGGATGTTTGGTCTCACCACTTGTATTCAAGATTGTAATGGATGTTCTAACCAGTGTGATAAGGCAAGAAAAAGAAACAAAAGGTAAGCAGATTAGAAAGGAAGAAATTAAACCTTATTATTAGATGACATGATCCTATATGTAGAAAATCCTAAGGGATTCATACAGAAAAACAAAATAAAAAAAACAAAACCTACTAGAAAATACTGAACAAATTCAGCAAGGTTGTAGGATACAAAAGAAACAAGAATTGTATTTCTATCTATCTAAAAATGAAATTAAGAAAACATTTTCATTCACAAAAATAGCATCAAAAATATTTAGGGATAAACAAAACCAAAAAGTTTGATTTAACTTTTTCGATTTAACAAAACTTCTTTTTTTAACAAAAAAGTACAAGACTTTAACACTGAAAAACATTACTTAAAGTAGTCAAAGAATATTAAATAAACGAAGAGACGTTGCATGTTTATGGACTAGAAGCCTTGCTGCTGCTGCTGCTTCTGCTGCTGCTGCTGCTGCTGCTGCTGCTGCTGCTGCTGCTGCTAAGCCGCTTCAGTCATGTCTGACTCTGTGCAATCCCATAGACGGCAGCCCACCAGGTTCCTCCGTCCCTGGGATTCTCCAAGCAAGAACACTGGAGTGGGTTGCCATGTCCTTCTCCAATTCGTGAAAGTGAAGTCGCTCAGTCGTGTCCGACTCTTCGCGACCCCGTGGACTGCAGCCTACCAGGCTCCTCCGTCCATGGGATTTTCCAGGCTTAATAACACTAAAATAGCAATGCTTTCCAAATATTGATCTATATTGTTAATGTAATCTTTATCAAAATTCCAGCTGCCTCTTGCTGCCCCCTAGAATCTGACCTTAAATTCATATGGAAATGTAAGAGACTTAGAAGCTAAAATGATCTTGAAAAAAACACAAACTTGAAGGAATTATATTTCCCATTTAAAAAAAATTACTACTAAGCTAAAATAATCAAAAGAGTGTGGTACTGACACAGAACTGACATAAAGTTCAGTGGGACAGAGTGGACCAACTCAGGCATTCCCAGCCCCTTAGCTGCAACTCCAGGCTGGGGAGCCTGATGTGGGGCCAAGAACCTTCACAACAGTGCAAGGACTTCTTTGATATCATTGTTCTCCAGGTTGTGGGTCTCCCATTCAGAGGGTATAGGATTTGATTTTATAGTGATTATGCCCCTCCTAATGTTTTGTTGTGGCTTCTCCTTTGTCCTTGGATGCAGGGTATCTTTCAAACTCATAGCCCCTTCAGAGTAGGCCCCCATGGAGAAGAGGCCATGCTGCCAACTCATGTGAGGGGCTGGCGGTTGGGGTGGTGAAGGTCCCACTGCCAGGCCCAGCGCCCCTGATCTGTGTGCTCAGTGTGTGTCTCGGGCCAGGTTGCCAGCCTCCTCCCGCAGGAACAGGCCTGTGGCAGAAGCTGTACCTGGGAGGTACCTGGTTCCAGAGACCTAGTTTTGTTCTGTGACTCTCAATAAAGGGCCATACTATCAGGAAAAAAAAAAAAATTCAGTGGGATAGAATTGAGAATCTGGTTAATAAACAGTTATATTCATTGTCAGTTGTTTTTTGAAAAGTATGCCAAGATAAATAATTCAGAAGAGACTAGTCCTCTAATTACTGGTGTTGAAACAACTGGATAGGCACATGCCAAAGAACTGAGCTGGAGCCTGATATCATACCATATGCAAAACTTAACTCCAACGGGATCAAAGACATAAAAGGAAGATCTAAAACTATAAAAAGTTCATAGAACATGAAACTAGGTATAAGCTTGGGTTAGGCAAAGATTCTTGATTCTTAGAACAACAAAGACACCAGTGAAAAAAGGAAAAAATAGATAAACAGGACTCCAACAAAATTTAAAACTTATTGCTCTAAAAGACAACCTGTGAAATGGGACAAACTATTTGCAAATATGTCATATGTCTAACAAAGGATTTTATTCAAAATACACTTACAACTCAATAATAAGACAAGAAATAACCAAATTTATAAAATAGGCAAAAAACCTGAATAGATATTTTACTAAAGAAGATGTATGAATGGCCAATTAGCACGTGAGAACATACCATTACATCTTCTTCCAGAGCACCAAAACTGCAACTGGCCATTGAACAGCCATCAACAGGAAGACACTGGAACCCACCAAAAAGAGATACCCCACATCCAAGGACAAAGGAGAAGCCACAACAAAACAGTAGGAGGGGCACAATCACTATAAAATCAAATCCTATACCCTCTGAGTGGGAGACCCACAACCGGGAGAACATTGATATCAAAGAAGTCCTTGCACTGCTGTGAAGGTTCTCGGCCCCACATCAGGCTCCCCAGCCTGGAGATGCAGCCAAGGGACTGGGAATGCCCAGAGAATCTGACTTTGAAGGCCAGTGGGATTTGATTACAGGACTTCCCACAGGACTGGGGGAAACAGAGACACCACTCTTGACAGACATAAACAAAACTTTGTGCAAACCAGGACTGAGGGGAAAGGAACAGTGACCCACAGAAGACTGAGCCAGACCTACCTGTGAGTGTTTGAGGGTCTTCTGCAGAGGTGTGGGTTGGCAGAGACCCACCACAGGGACAGGGGAACTGGTAGCAGTGTTCCTGGGGGATATGTCTCAGCATAAATTCTCCTGGAGGTTGCCCATAGCCCTACCACAGAACCTGTGGACTCCAGGACTGGGTCATCTCAGGCCAGATGACAAACTGGGAGGGAGCACAGCCCTACCCATCAGCAGACACTTGATTAAAGTTTTACTGAGCAAGATGAGAGCACAGCCAGAGCAAGACCCAGTTTCCCCCACAGCCAGTCCTTCCCATCAGGAAGCTTGCACAAGCCTCTTATCCTCATGCACCAGAGAGAAGACAGAAGAAATAAGAACTACAATCCCAGAAGCCTCCAGAACTAATACAACAATCACAGAAAGATAACTACAATGAAAAGAAATAGGGTTATGTAACAGATGAAGGAATAAGAAAAATCCCCAGAAAAACAACTAAATGAAGTGGAGATAGGCAACCTCCCAGAAAAAGAATTCTGACTGATGATAGTGAAGATGACTCAGGATCTGGAAAAAGAATGGAGATGTAAATGTTTACCAAAGGCTTAAAAGAACTAAAGAAGGAACAGAGATGAACAATGCAATAGAAGGAATCAATAGCAAAATAACTGAGGCAGAAAGACAGATAAATGACCTGAAAGAGTGGTGAAAAACAATGTTACAAACAGAATATGGAAAAAAGAATGAAAAGAAATGAAGACCGTATAAGAGATCTCTGTGACAACATTAAATGCACCAATATTTGCATTATAACGGTCCCAGAAGGAGAAGAGAGAGACAAAGGATCTGAGAAAATATGTGAAGAGATATTAGCTGAAAACTTCCCCAACATGGGAAAGGATATAGTCAACCAAGTTCAGGAAGCACAGACAGTCCCAGGCAGGATAAACCCAAGGAGGAATACACCAAAACATAGTAATCAAACTGACAAAAATTAAAGACAAAGATTAATTATTAAAAGTAACAAGGGAAAAAGGACAAATAACATACAAGGGAAATCCCAAAAGGTTATCAGCTGATTTCTCAACAGAAGCTCTATAAGCTAGAAGGGAATGGCATGACCTATTCCGTGATGAAACAGAAGAACCTATAACCAAGAATATTCTACTCAGTTAGACTCTCATTCAGATTTTATGAAGAAATCAAGTTTTCCAGACAAGCAAAAGTTAAGAGAATTCAGCACCACTAAGCCAGTTTAAAAACAAATGCTAAAGGAACTTCTCTAGGCAGGAAACACAAAAGAAGGAAAAGATTTACAAAAATGAACCTAAAACAATTAGCAAAAAGGATCATACATATCAATAAGTACCTTAAATGTAAATGGATTAAATTCACCAACCAAAAGATATAGACTGGCTGAGTAGATACAAAAGCAATACGGGCTGAGTGGTCTACAAAAGACCCACCTCAGACCTATGGACACTTACAGACAAAGTAAGGGGATGGAAGAAAGTATTTCATGCAAATGGAGATCATAAGAAAGCTGGACTAGTGATACTCATATCAGATAAGATAGACTTTAAAACAAAGACTTTTATAAGAGACAAAGAAGGACATTACATAACGATAAAGAGTTCAATCCAAGAAGAAGATATAACAATTATAAATATATATAGACCCAACATAGAAGCACCTCAATATGTATGGCAAATAATAACAAATATAAAGAGAGAAATTGTCAGTAATACAATAATAGTGGGGAACTTTTAATACTCCACTTTCACAAATGTACATATAATCTAGACAGAAAATCAACAAAGAAACAAAGTCTTTAAATAACATTTTAGAAGGGTTGGACTTAGTTGATATTTATAGAACATTCCATCCTAAAGCAGCAGGCCACACATTCTTCTCAAGTGCACATGGAACATTCTCCAGGACTGACCGCATGCTGGGCCACAGGGTGAGACTTGGTAAATCTAAGAAAATTGAAATCATATCAAGCATCCCTAAGAAACACAAATATGTGACAATTAAACAATACGCTACTGAACAACCAGTGGATCACTGAGGAAATCAAGGAAGACTATCTAGAGACAAATGAGAACAAAAGCACACTGGTCCTTAACTTACGGGATGCAGCAAAAGCAGTTCTAAGCGGGAAGTGTATAGCAATACAATCTTATCTCAAGAAACAAGAAAGAACTCAAATAAACAACCTAACCTAACCAGACCCAGGGATCAAAACCAGGTCTCCCGCATTGCAGGCAGATTCTTTACCAACTGAGCCACCAAGGAAGCCCAACAATACTGGAGTGTGTAGCCTATCCTTTCTCCAGGGGATCTTTCCAACCCAGGAATCAAACCAGGGTCTCCTGCATTGCAGGTGGATTCTTTACCAGCTAGGCTACCAGAGAAGCCCTCAACATAATAAAGGCCATATATGACAAACCTACAGCTAGCATCATACTCAACGGTGAAGAGCTGAAAGCATTCCCTCTAAGATCAGGATCAAGACAAGGATGTCCACTCTCACCACTTTTATTCAACATAGCTTTGGAAGTCCTAGTTATAGCAATCAGAGAAGAAAAAGAAGGGGAATCCAAATCGGAAAAGAAGAAATTAAACTGTTACTTTTATAGATGACATGATCCTATACATAGAAGATCCTAAAGATGCTACCAGAAAACTACTAGAACTCATCAGTGAATTTGGTAAAGCTGCATATTACAAAATTAATACACAGAAATCTGTAGCATTTCTATACACTAAAAATGAAAGAAAAGGAAGAGAAATTCTAGAAGCAATTCCATTTATCATCACATCAAAAAGAATAAAATACCTAGAAATAATACTACCTAAGGAGACAAAAGAATACTCTGAAAACTGTAAGATGCTGATAAATTGAAGAAGACATAAACAGATGGTAAGATATGCCATGTTCATGAATTGGAAGAATTGATATTGTCAAATGACTATACTACCCAGGGCAATCTACAGATTCAATGCAATCCCTATCAAATTACCAGTGGCATTTTTCACAGAACTAGAACAAAAAAATCTCAGAATTTGTATGGAGACACAAAAGACCCTGAATAAACAAAGCAATCTTGAAAAAGAAAAACAGAGGAAACAGGCTTCCTGACTTCAGATTATACTACAAAGCTACAGTTATCAAAACAGTATGGTACTGGCACAAAAATATAAATATAGATCAATGGAACAGGATAGAAAACCCAGACACAAGCCCACGCACCTATGGTCAATTGATCTATGACAAAGGAGGCAAGACTATACAATGCTGGAAAAACAATCTCTTTAACAAATGGTGCTGGGAAAACTGCACAGCAACATGTAAAAAAAGTGAAATTATATCATTCCTCAACTTCACACAAAAAATAAGCTCAAAATGGATTAAAAACCTAAATGTGAGACCAGATACTATAAAACTCAGAGGAAAACATATGCAAAACACTCTCTGATATAAATCACAGCGATATCTTTCTCAATCCATCTCCCAGAATAATGTAAATAAAAGGAAAATGAGTAAATAAGACTTACTTAAACTCAAAAGCTTTTGCATAGCAAAGGAAACAATAAACAAAACAAAAAGTCAACCCACAGATGGGAGAAAATATTTGAAAATAATGTGACCGATAAAGGATGGCTCCAAAGTTACAAACTGTTTATGATTCTTCAGTTCAGTTCAGTCGCTCAGTCGTGTTCGACTCTTTGCGACCCCATGAATCGCAGCACGCCAGGCCTCCCTGTTCATCACCATCTCCCGGAGTTCACTGAGACTCATGTCCATCGAGTATGTAATGCCATCCAGCCATCTCATCCTCGGTTGTCCCTTTCTCCTCCTGCCCCCAATCCCTCCCAGCATCAGAGTCTTTTCCAATGAGTCAACCCTTTGCATGAGGTGGCCAAAGTACTGGAGTTTCAGCTTCAGCATCAGTCCTTCCAAAGAAATCCCAGGGCTGATCTCCTTCAGAATGGACTGGTTGGATCTCCTTGCAGTCCAAGGGACTCTCAAGAGTCTTCTCCAACACCACAGTTCAAAAGCATCAATTCTTAATAGTATCAAAACAAACTATTCAAAAAATGGGCAGAAGATCTGAATAGACATTTCTCCAAAGAGGACATAGAGATGGTCAACAGGCACATGAAAAGATGTTTAACATTGCTAGTTATTAGAAAAATGCAAATAAAAACTACAGTGAGGTATTACCTCACGTGGCTCAGAATGCTATCATTAATCCACACACACACACAAAATGCTGGAGAGGGTGTGGAGAGAAGGGAATCCTCCTTTTGGTGGGAATGTAAATCTATACAACCAGTATGGGGAACAGCATGGAGGTTCCTTAAAAAACTAACAATAGAGCTACCATATGACCTTGCAATCCCACTTCTGGGCATATATCCAGAGAAAAACATGGCCCAAAAAGACGTATGCACCCCAGTGTTTGCTGGAGCACTGTTTACAATAACCAAGACATGGAAGCAACTGAAACATCCATCAACAGAGGAATGGATAAAGAAAATGTGGTACATATATACAATGGAATATTATTCAGCCAAAAAGAAAGAAATAATGCATTTGCAGCAACATGGATGGATGTAGACAGTGTCATACTGAATGAAGTCAGTCAGACAGAGAAGGAGAAGTATCATATGACATCTCTTATATGTAAATCTAAAAAGAAATGATACACATGAACTTTCTTACAAAACAGAAAGAGACTCACAGACTTAGAAAATGAACTTATGGTTGTTGGGGGGAAAGGATAGTTAGGGAATTTGGAAAGGTCATGTACACACTGAAATATTTAAAATGGATAACCAACAAGGACCTATTGTATGGCACATGGGACCCTGCTCAGTGTTATGTGCCAGCCTGGATGTGAGGGGGCTTGGGGAAGAATGGGTACATGTTTGTAAGGCTAAGTCCCTTTGCTATTCACTGGAAACTACCACAACATTGTTAATCAGCTATACTCTAATCCAAAATGTTTTGGGTGTTAAAAAGAAAAAGAAATAAAAAACATACTGTTATTAGTCAGTAAGAAAATCCAAATCAAAACTATAATGAGAATCACTTCACACCCATCAGAGTGATTATAAACAAAAGGACAGACATTTAGAAGTGCTGGTGAAGACGTGGAGAAGTTGGAATCCTCACACAACACTGTTGGAATGTAAAATTGTTAATTCGCTTTAGAAAGCAGTTGAGTGATTTTTCAAAAAGTTAAACATATAGTTTCCACATGACTCAGCAATTCCACTTCTAGGTATATACCTAAGAGAACTAAAAGCACATTCACACAAAACCTTGTAAACATCTTCATAGCACTATTATTTATAATAGCTAAAAACTGAAAGTAGTGTAAATGTTTATCAACTTCTGAGTGGATAAAACCAATGTGGTAGTGTCCATACAATTGAATATCATTTAGTAATAAAAATGAGTGAGAATGGAACTGACTAAGATGGTGGAGTGAAACTGAAAATCACTCAGTTGTGTCTGACTCTGCTACCCAGTATTCTCCGGGCCAGGATACTGGAGTGCGTAGCCTTACGCTTCTCCAGGGGATCTTCCCAGGGATTGAACCCAGGTCCCCGCTTTGCAGGTAGATTCTTTACCAGCTGAGCCACAAGGGGACACAAAACTCACCTCCACCCATAAATACATCAAAAATACATCTAAATGTGGATGATTCTGACTGAAAATTAACTGGAGACTGGCAAAAATACTCCTATATAAGCAAGGCTGTAAGAAAGATCAGCACTGAGTCAGGAAAGAAGAGAAGATGTGAAATCAAGTCAGTACCTGTGCCCTTGAATGGGGATTCAGAGGAAAAGGGAGATCACGGGAGTGGCAATCCTCCCTGGGGTGTTCATGGTTTGAACAATAATATTGGGTGTTCCAGTCTTGGGGTTTGACACAGGGGAGGCAAGTCCCCACAGCTGGTTGGAGGACTGGTGGGACTAACAGGAGGGCTGTGGGAACCCTGAATTCCATTCATGAGGACTGTATGCCCACTTGCTCGCTCCCAAGGCAAAGCAGAGGGAGCAGACTGAGGGCTGTGCAAGTGTCTGTCTGGTTTCCCACAACCAGCCTGAGCTGAGTGAACATTCCACTCTTGCTCTGGAGCCTAGCTGTGATACACAGACTTGGCTTAGACCTCAAGAACCATCAAGCAGGATAGGGGCAGCCACTGTTTGTGCTAACAAAGGAAGCTCATCAGAAGAGCCCCGTCTCTGTCTGTGGCGGGACCACCACAGTTCACATCCTGACACGTGCTGAGAGCCCACACAGGCCCTGCCTGCTCTATGGAGCATTCATCTTCACACTGCAATGGGGGTGGTAGAGGCTGTGGGGAGGGCCAGCTGTCACAGACAAAGGACGCTTGGGCCTGAAGTGGCACGTGAGCACGGCGGCGGGCAGCCATTCCTGGTGCTTAGATAGGCAGTTCATCAAAGAGCAGTCCAGATATCTGACCCCAGTTGGATGGCCACAGCCCTTGCCCTGACACGCCGAGTGACCGCACCAGCCCCTCTGGTTCCAGTGCAGCTCCCTTCTGGGGCAAGAGGGAGGAGAGCACACACCTGAAGGGAGCTGAGGCAGCTGGGACCTGAGCCTCAAGGTTTCTGCTCTGGCAACTTAAGACCTTCTCTTGCCTTCAGTGTGCTGGTGAAAGTCACTGAGCAGAGGAAGCCTCAGCTCAAACCTGGCTCTCTAACTCCAGCCACTCCATTTCTAGTCCAACCACCTACCAAGGTGAGAGCTGCCAGTTCACCCTGAGGTAAGGCATGACTTCTGTTCATGTCAAATCCAGCTCTCCCAACAAAGCCACCAGGAACATGCAGACTGCACAGGGATGCTCCCACATAAGGACGCCCCTTCAAGACTGAAACAGGTAAATATTTCACCTAATTTCATAGAAACAGAGATGTTAAACAAAATGAGAGGACAGGGCATTTGTTATAATTAAAAGAGCAAGAGAAAATCCTTGAAAAAACTACAAGAGAAACAGATATAAACAGTTCACCATATAAAGAATTTGAAGCATTGGCAATGTTAGGTAGGAAGTTAGACAGAGTGACAAGGGGGTGGCCTGGCTGAAAGAGATGCAAGCTGATCTCTAAAACCATCCCAGACACACCCAGGAGAGCTCACAGATATGCTACAAGAATAAGCATGGAGACTTTTCCAACTCCTGCACATGCACCCTAGGCACACAGTGAATACAAAATAAGCACAGGGACTTCTCCAAGCAATCTTAGGCAACTAGGAACCCATTAAGGGTTTATAAATATTCTATATTTGATTATAACAGATGTAAACTGAATTATAGGAAGACATAAACAACACAGACTGCTGTCATATAACTTAAAATTGTTAATCTTGACTGTATGCCCAGTTGCACTCCACTTCATTGATCAGTTATGGGTACAAGCCCTATTTTGCACAGGGCATAACCAAAACGAAGAGTTCTGGAAGTATAAAAACAGGGAAGGCAAGAGAGAAAAAAAAGATTTCTTTGGGGCCGGCCTCTTCCCATGTCTTGGGAGTATCTGTCTAATAAAATATCTGTCTGCTTGAGCTGAACTGAGCTGTAACTTGTCTGTTGTTTTAACCCTTTAGTTTGTTGTTCCAAATTTTTGTTGCAACAAGGCAAGAACTAAAGAAGAGAAATAAACTGATCTGGTAGTAATAAGAATGCAAACTGAATAAAGAAGAGATGAACAGAATGAGAATTTTAACAAGGAACAAACAAATATTTTAAAAATCCATCAGAACTAAAGAGTATAATAACTGAAATGAAAGACACACTAGAAGGAATTAACAGACTACATGATATAGAAGAAATGCAAGTGATCTGGAAGACAGAATAAAGTAAATCACCCAATCAAAATAGCAAAAATAACAACAAATTCATAAAATGAGAACAATTTAAGGGATCTTTGGGATAATAATCATCCTACCAATGTTCCCATTACAGGGTTCCCAGAGGGAGAAGAGAGAGAGAAGGGGGTAGAAGATGTATTTCATGAAATTATAGCTGAAAACTTTCCAAACCTGAAGGAAACAGATATCCAAATATAGGAAGCACACAGGGTGCCAAATAAGATGAACCCAAATAGACTGATACCAAGAAATGAACCACATGGACCACAGCCTTGTCAAACTCAATGAAACTATGAGCCATGCTGTATAGGGCCACCCAAGACAGACAGGTCATGGTGGAGAGTTCTGACAAAACGTGGTCCACCAGAGAAGGGAATAGCAAACCACTTCAGCATGCCTGCCTTGCAAAGAGTATGAAAAGGCAAAAAGACAGGACACTATAAGATGAATTCCCCAGGTCAGTAGGTGCTCAATATATTACTGGAGATCAAAGGAGAAATAACTCCAGAAAGAATGAAGAAATGTAGCCAAAGCAAAAACAACATCCAGTTGTGGATGTGATTGGTGATGGAAGTAAAGTCTGATGCTGTAAAGAGCAATATTGCATAGGACCCTGGAATGTTAGGGCAATGAATCAAGGCAAATTGGAAGTGGTCAAACAGAACATGGCAAGCCTTAACATCGACATTTTAGGAATCAGTGAACAAAAATGGACTGGAATGGTTGAATTTAACTCAGATTACCATCACAAATGCTACTGTGGGCAAGAATTCCTTAAAAGAAATGGAGTAGCCATCATAGTCAACAAAAGAGTCCAAAAAATCCAAAATGTAGTACTTCAATGCAATCACAAAAATGACAGAATGATCTCTGTTCATCTCCAAGGCAAACCATTCAATATCACAGTTATCCAAGTCTATGCCCTGACCAGTAACGCTGAAGAAGCTGAACGGTTCAGTGAAGATCTACAAGACCTTCTAGAACTAACACCCCAAAAAAGATATCCTTTTCACTATAGGGGACTGGAATGCAAAAGTAGGAAGTCGAGAAATACCCAGAGTAACAGGCAAATTTGGCCTTGGAGTACAGAATGAAGCAGGGCAAAGGCTAATAGAGTTTTGTCAAGAGAACGCACTGGTCATAGCAAACACCCTCTTCCAACAGCACAAGAGAAGACTCTACACATAGACATCACCAGAGGGTCAATACCAAAATCAGATTGATTATATTGTTTGCAGCCAAAGATGGAGAAGCTCTATACAGTCAGCAAAAACAAAAATGCAAGCCGACTGTGGCTCAGATCATGAACTCCTTGTTGCCAGATTCAGACTGAAATTGAAGAAAGTAGGGAAAACCAATGGACCATTCACGTATGACCTAAATCAAATCCCTTACGATTATACAGTGGAAGTGAAAAATAGATTCAAGGGATTAGATCTGATAGAGTGCCTGAAGAACTATGGATGGAGATTCGTGACATTGTGCAGGAGGTAGTGATCAAGATCATCCCCAAGAAAGGCAAAATGGTTGTCTGAGAAGGCCTTACAAATAGCTATGAAAACAAGAGGAAAAAAAAGGCAAAGGAGAAAAGGAGATATACCTATTTGAATGCCGACTTCCAAAGAATACTAAGGAGAGATAAGAAAGCCTTCCTTAGTGATAAATGCAAAGAAATAGAGGAAAACAATAGAATGGGAAAGACTAGAGATCTCTTAAAGAAAATTAGAGATATTTCATGCAAAGATGAGCACAATAGAGGACAGAAACAGTATGGACCTAACAGAAGCAGAAGATATTAAGAAGACGTGGCAATACACAGAAAAACTACACAAAAAAAGATCTTCATGACCCAGATAATCATGATGATGTGATCACTCACCTAGAGCCAGACATTCTGGAATGTGAAATCAAGTGGGCCTTAGGAAGCATCACTAGGAACAAAGCTAGTGGAGGTGATGGAATTCCAGTGGAGCTGTTTCAAATCCTGAAAGATGATGCTGTGAAAGTGCTGCACTCAATATGCCAGCAAATTTGGAAAACTCAGCAGTGGCCACAGGACTGCAAAAGGTCAGTTTTCATTCCAATCCCAAAGAAAGGCAATGCCAAAGAATGCTCAAACTACTGCACAATTACCCTCATCTCACATGCTATCAAAGTAATGCTCAAAATTCTCCAAGCCAGTTTTCAACAATATGTGAACTGTGAACTTTCAGATGTTCAAGCTGGATTTAGAAAAGGCAGAGGAACCAGAGATCAAATTGCCAACATCCACTGGATCATGGAGAAAGCAACAGAGTTCCAGAAAAGCATCTATTTCTGCTTTATTGACTATGCCAAAGCCTTTGACTGTATGGATCATAATAAACTGTGGAAAATTCTGAAAGAGATGGGAATACCAGACCACCTTACCTGCTTTCTGAGAAATCCGTATGCAGGTCAAGAAGCAACAGTAAGAATCAGACATGGAACAACAGACTGGTTCCAAATAGGAAAAGGAGTACATCAAGGGTGTATATTGTCAACCTGCTTATTAGCTTCCATGCAGAGTATATCATGAGAAACGCTTGACTGGATGAAGCACAAGCTGGAATCAAGATTGGCAAGAGAAATATCAATAACCTCAGATATGCAGATCACACTACCCTTATGGCAGGAAGCAAAGAGGAACTACAGAGCATCTTGATGAAAGTGAAAGAGGAGAGTGAAAAAGTTGGCTTAAAACTCAACATTCAGAACACTAAGATCATGGTATCTGGTCCCATCACTTCATGGGAAGTAGATGGGGAAACAGTGTCAGACTTTTATTTTGGGGGCTCCAAAATCACTGCAGATTGTGACTGCAGCCATAAAATTAAAAGATGCTTGGAAGAAAAGTTATGACCAACCTTACAGGATATTAAAAGGCAGCGACATTGCTTTGCCAATCTAGTCAAATGCTTTGTCCATCTAGTCAAAGCTATGGTTTTTCCAGTAGTCATGTATGCATGTTGAGAGTTGGACTATAAAGAAATCTGAGTGCCAAAGAATTGATGCTTTTGAACTGTGGTGTTGGAGAAGACTCTTGAGAGTCCCTTGGACTGCAAGGAAATCCAACCTGTCTAGCATAAAGGAAATAAGCATGAATATTCTTTGGAAGGATTGATGCTGAAGCTGAAACTCCAATAATTTGGCCACTGGATGCAAAGAAGAGAGTCATTGGAAAATACCCTGATGCTGGGAAAGATTGAAGTCTGAGGAGAAGGGGATGACAGAGGATGAGATGGTTGAATGGCATCACCAACTCAATGGACATGTGTTTGCATAAGCTCCAGGAGTTGGTGATGGACAGGGAGACCTGGCAGGCTGCAGTCCATGGTGTCACAAAGAGTCGGACACAACTGAGTGACTAAACTGAACTGAATTGAAGAAATATTATGATGAAAATGGCAAAATTTAAAGAGAATATTAAGGCAGCAGGAAAAAAACAGAGTCATATACAAGGAACCCTCCATAAGATTGTCACTTAATTTTTCTAAAGAAACTTTGCAGGCAGAAGGAAGTGGTGTGATATTCTCAAAGTGCAGAAAGGGAAAAAATCTGTATCCTAGGATACTGTATTCAGTATGATTACCATTCAGAATTGAAGGAGAGATAAAGAACTTCTAAAAGAAGCAAAAACTAAAAGAGTTTATCAATACTAAAGCTACCCTAAAAGAAATGTGAAAAGGTCTTCTCTAGGTGGAAAAGAAAATGTTACAACAAGAAGTAAGAATCTGGAGGCGGTCCTAAGATGGCAGAGGAATAGGACGGGGACACCACTTTCTCCCCCACAAATTCATCAAAAGAACATTTAAATGCTGAGTAAATTCCACAAAACAACTTCTGAATGCTGGCAGACGACATCAGGCACCCAGAAAAGCAGCCCATTGTCTTAGTAAGAAGATAGGAAAAAAATATGAAAGACAAAAAGAGAGACAAAAGAGGTAGGGATGGAGCTCCGTCCCAGGAAGGGAGTTTTAAAAAGAGAGAAGTTTCCAAACACCAGGAAACACTCTCACTGCCGAGTCTTTGGCGAGCCTTGGAACCACAGAGGGCAACATAACTGGGAGGAAGAATAAATAAATAATTAAAACCCACAGATTATGTGCCCAATGGTAACTCTCCCAATGGAGAAGCAGTGTAGACACCTGCACCCACCACTAGCAAGTGGGGACTGAGCAGGGAGGTGCAGGCTGCATTGCTTAGAGTAAGGACCAGGCCTGAATGCCCTGAGGGCAATCTGAGGGAACTAACTTGGGCTAGCAAACCAGACTGTGGGATAGCTACCATGCAAAAAGTCCTAACCTAAGACACTGCCAGGCCTGCTCACTGAACAAAGGACTGAACAGAGCTAGCCGGCTGCAGACAATCCCCCTCTGGTGACAGGCAGCCAGAGCCGGAAGGGGGCAATTGCACCCCAGAGAGGCATTATCTACCAAACTGCAAGCAGGCTTCTTTGCTAACTAAGACTTCTTGGGGTTCTGGACAGTCAACATCCACCTGAGAAGGTGCGCCAGTTGTACACCCAGAAAACCAAGTGGCAGGGACGGGGGAGGTGGTAAGTCGCAGTGACCGCGCTCGCCAAACAACTTATCACCTGAGCTGCTCTGACCTGGGAAGGGCACAAAACACAGGCCCAACCGAGTCTGCGCCTCTTAGGACTACCCGAGTGCCTGAACCTGAACGGCTTAGACCTGGGAAGTGCATGCAGCCCAGGGCCAGCATCGGATGGTTCCTGGCGGAGCAACCTGGAGCCTGAGCAGTGTGGGCAGGGTGGGCAGATGCACTGTGAGCAGGGGCAGGCCTAGTGTGGCTGAGATATTGCGAGCACACGCCAGTGTTATTTGTTTGCAGCATCCCTCCCTCCCCACAGCGCAACTAAACAAATGAGCCTAAAAAAGTGTCCACCACCGCCCCCTTGTGTCAGAGTGGAAATCAGACACTAAAGAGACCAGCAAACAGAAGAAGCTAAAAGAGAGGGACCCCCCCTTGGAAGTGACAGGTGCAATAGATTAAAACCCTACCGGGTTAGTACAGACTACATAGAAAGGGGCCTATAGATCTTGAGAAATATAAGCTGGACCAAGGAACTATCGGAAAATAAACTGACCCCACACTGTCCACAACACCACCAGAGAAAGTCCTAGATATATTTTTACTATCATTCTTTTTTTTTAATTAAAAAAATTTAAGTCCTTTATTACTCCTTTAAGTTTCATTTTTATAACCTACTATTACTTTGCAAAGAAAAAAGGAGAACCTATTTTTTAAAGCAAACTTCATATATTTTAAAAAATAATTTTTGTGACTTTTTTTTCTTTAATATTGTATTTTTGAAAATCCAATCTCTAGTCTAGGTTTTTAATCTTTGCTTTTTGGTATTTGTTATCAATTTTGTACCTTTAAGAATCCAATCTTCAGTACCCATTTTTTTCTTGGGAGTGAGATTACTGGCTCGACTGCTCCCTCCCGCTTTGGACTCTCCTTTTTCTCCACCAAGTAGCCTCTATCTCCCTTCTCTTCTCTACTCAACTCTGTGAATCTCTTTCTGTGTTCAAGGCTGTGGAGAACACTTAGGGAACTGATTAAAGGCTAGATCTGTCTCTCTCCTTTTGATTCCTCCCTTTATCCTCCTGGCCACCTCTTCCTCCCTCTTCTCTCCTCTGTGTAACTCTGTGAACATCTCTGAGTGGTCCAGACTGTGGAGTACACACTGGATAGCTTGTTCTCAACTCTTTTGATTCCATCTCATTCAGGTCACCTCTAACTCCCTCCTCCCTCTTCTCTTCTCCATGTAACTCTGTGAACCTCTCTGGGTGTCCCTCACTGTGGAGAAACTTTTCATCTTTAAACTAGATGTTTTATCAATGGTGCTGTATACATGGATACGTCTTGAGGCTACTGTAAAAATAAGCCTTAAAACCAGGAGCAGGAGGCTTAAGTCCAAATCCTGAGAACACCAGAGAACTCCTGTCTCTAGGGAACATTAATCGACAGCAGCTCACCAAACACCTCCATCAATTCAGTTCAGTTCAGTCGCTCAGTCGTGTCCGACTCTTTGCAACCCCATGAATTGCAGCACGCCAGGCCTCCCTGTCCATCACCATCTCCCAGAGTTCACTCAGACTCACGTCCATCGAGTCAGTGATGCCATCCAGCCATCTCATCCTCAGTCGTCCCCTTCTCCTCCTGCCCCCAATACCTCCCAGCATCAGAGTCTTTTCCAATGAGTCAGCACTTTGCATGAGATGGCCAAAGTACTGGAGCTTCAGCTTTAGCATCATTCCTTCCAAAGAAATCCCAGGGCTGATCTCCTTCAGAATGGACTGGTTGGACCTCCTTGCAGTCCAAGGAACCCTCAAGAGTCTTCTCCAACACCACAGTTCAAAAGCATCAATTTTTCGGCGCTCAGCTTTCTTCACAGTCCAACTCTCACATCTATACATGACTACTGGAAAAACCATAGCCTTGACTAGACGGACCTTAGTCGGCAAACTAATGTCTCTGCTTTTGAATATACTATCTAGGTTGGTCATAACTTTTCTTCCAAGGAGTAAACGTCTTTTAATTTCATGGCTGCAGCCACCATCTGCAGTGATTTTTGAGCCCCCAGAAATAAAGTCTGACACTTTCTACTGTTTCCCCATCTATTTCCCATGAAGTGATGGGACCGGATGCCATGATCTTCGTTTTCTGAATGTTGAGCTTTAAGCCAACTTTTTTGCTCTCCTCTTGCACATTCATCATGAGGCTTTTTAGCTCCTCTTCACTTTCTGCCATAAGGGTGGTGTCATCTGCATATCTGAGGTTATTGATATTTCTCCCGGCAATCTTGATTCCAGCTTGTGTTTCTTCCAGTCCAGCGTTTGTCATGATGTACTTTGCATATAATAAGCAGGGTGACAATATACAGCCTTGACATACTCCTTTTCCTATTTGGAACCAGTCTGTTGTTCCATGTCCAGTTCTAACTGCTGCTTCCTGACCTGCATACAGATTTCTCAAGAGGCAGGTTAGGTGGTCTGGTATTCCCATCTCTTTCAGAATTTTCCACAGTTGGTTGTGATCCACATAGTCAAAGGGTTTGACATAGTCAATAAAGCAGAAATAGATGTTTTTCTGGAACTCTTTTGCCTTTTCCATGATCTAGCAGATGTTGGCAATTTGATCTCTGGATCCTCTTCCTTTTCTAAAACCAGCTTGAACATCTGGGAGTTCACGGTTCACGTATTGCTGAAGCCTGGCTTGGAGAATTTTGAGCATTACTTTACTAGCATGTGAGATGAGTGCAATTGTGCGGTAGTTTGAGCATTCTTTTGCATTGCCTTTCTTCAGGATTGGAATGAAAACTGACCTTTTCCAGTCCTGTGGCCACTGTTGAGTTTTCCAAATTTGTTGGCATATTGAGTGCAGCACTTTCACAGCATCATCTTTCAGGATTTGAAACAGCTCCACTGGAATTCCATCACCTCCACTAGCTTTGTTCGTAGTGATGCTTTCTAGGGCCCACTTGACTTCACGTTCCAAGATGTCTGGCTCTAGATTAGTGATTACATCATCATGATTATTTGCGTTGTGAAGATCTTTTTTGTACAGTTCTTCCGTGTATTCTTGCCACCTCTTCTTAATATCTTCTACTTCTGTTAGGTCCAGACCATTTCTGTCCTTTATCGAGCCAATCCTTGCATGAAATGTTCCCTTGATAGCTCTAATTATCTTGAAGAAATCTCTAGTCTTTCCCATTCTGTTGTTTTCCTCTATTCTTTGCATTGATCTCTGAGGAAGGCTTTCTTATCTCTTCTTGCTATTCTTTGGAACTCTGCATTCAGATGCTTATATCTTTCCTTTTCTCCTTTGCTTTTTGCCTCTCTTCTTTTCACAGCTATTTGTAAGGCCTCCTCAGACAGCCATTTTGCTTTTTTGCATTTCTTTTCCATGTGGATGGTCTTGATCCCTGTCTCCTGTACAATGTCACGAACCTCATTCCATAGTTCATCAGGCACTCTATCTATCAGATCTAGGCCCTTAAATCTATTTCTCTCTTCCACTGTATAATCAAAAGGGATTTGATTTAGGTCATACCTGAATGGTCTAGCGGTTTTCCCTACTTTCTTCAATTTGAGTCTGAAATACCTACACTGAAACCAAGCACCACCCAAGGGCCAACAAGTTCCAGAGCAAGACGTACCATGCAAATTGTCCAGCAACACAGCCCTAAGCTTCAATATAAAGGCTGCCCAAAGTCACTGAAAACCCACAGACATCTCATAACTCATTACTGGACACTTCAGTGCACTCCAGAGAGAAGAAACCCAGCTCCACCCACCAGAACATCGACACAAGCTTCCCTAACCAGGAAACCTTGACAAGCCACCCATACAACCCCACCCACAGTGAAGAAACTCCACAATAAGGAGAACTCCACAAACTGACAGAATACAGACAGGCCATCCCAAACACAGCAATATAAACAAGACGAAGAGACAGAGGAATACCCAGCAGATAAAGGAACAGGATAAATGCCCACCAAACCAAACCAAAGAGGAAGAGATAGGGAATCTATCTGATAAAGAATTCCGACTAATGATAGTGAAAATGATCCAAAATCTTGAAATCAAAATGGAATCACAGATAAATAGCCTGGAGACAAGGATTGAGAAGATGCATGAAAGGTTTAACAAGGACCTAGAAGAAATAAAAAAAGAGTCAATATATAATGAATAATGCAATAAATGAGATCAAGAACACTCTGGAGGCAACAAATAGTAGAATAACCAGAGGCAGAAGATAGGATTAGTGAAGTAGAAGACAGAATGGTAGAAATAAAAGAATCAGAGAGGAAAAAAGAAAAACGAATAAAAAGAAATAAGGACAATCTCAGAGACCTCCAGGACAATATTAAACACCCCAACATTCGAAACATAGGAGTCCCAGAAGAAGAAGACAAAAAGAAAGGCCATGAGAAAATACTTGAGGAGATAATAGTTGAAAACCTCCCTAAAATGGGGAAGGAAATAATTACCCAAGTCCAAGAAACCCAGAGAGTCCCAAATAGGATAAACCCAAGGCAAAACACTCCAAGACACATATTAATCAAATTAACAAAGACCAAACACAAAGAATAAATATTAAAAACAGCAAGGGAAAAACAACAAATAACACACAAGGGAATTCCCAAAAGGATAACAGCTGATCTTTTAATAGAAACTCTTCAGGCCAGGACGGAATGGCAGGACATACTTAAAGTGATGAAAGAAAATAACCTACAGCCCAGATTACTGTACCCAGCAAGGAGCTCATTCAAATATGAAGGAGAAATCAAAAGCTTTACAGACAAGCAAAAGCTGAGAGAATTCAGCACCACCAAACCAGCTCTCCAACAAACGCTAAAGGATCTTCTCTAGACAGGAAACACAAAAAGGGTGTATAAACTTGAACCGAAAACAATAAAGTAAATGGCAATGGGATCATACTTATCAATAATTGCCTTAAACATAAATGGGTTGAATGCCCCGACTAAGAGACAAAGTCTGGCTGAATGGATACAAAAACAAGACCCCTATATATGTTGTCTACAAGAGACCCACCTCAAAACAAGGGACACATACAGACTGAAAGTGAAGGGCTGGGAAAAGATATTCCATGCAAATAGAGACCAAATGAAAGCAGGAAGAGCAATACTCATATCAGATACAATAGACTTTAAAACAAAGGCTGTGAAAAGAGACAAAGAAAGACACTACATAATAATAAAAGGATCAATCCAAGAAGAAGATATAAAAATTATAAATACATATGTGCCCAACATAGGAGCACCACAATATGTAAGACAAATGCTAACAAGTATGAAAGGGGAAATTAACAATAACACAATAATAGTGGGAGACTTTAATGCCCCACTCACACCTATGGATAGATCAACTAAACAGAAAATTAACAAGGAAACACAAACTTTAAATGATACCATAGACCAGTTAGACCTAATTGATATCTATAGGACATTTCACCCCTAAACAATGAATTTCACCTTTTTCTCAAGCACGCATGGAACCTTCTCCAGGATAGATCACATCCTGGGCCATAAATCTAGCCTTGGTAAATTCAAAAAATCTGAAATCATTCCAAGCATCTTTTCTGACCACAATGCAGTAAGATCTTAATTACAGGAGAAAAACTATTAAAAATTCCAACATATAGAGGCTGAACAACATGCTGCTGAATAACCAACAAATCACAGAAGAAATAAAAAAAGAAATCAAAATATGCATAGAAACAAATGAAAATGAAAAAACAACCCAAACCCTGCAGGGCACTGTAAAAGCAGTGCTAAGGGGAAGGTTCATAACAATACAGCCATATCTCAAGAAACAAGAAAAAAATCAAATAAATAACCTAACTCTACACCTAAAGCAACTAGAAAAGGAAGAAATGAAGAACCCCAGGGTTAGTAGAAGGAAAGAAATCTTAAAAATTAGGGCAGAAATAAATGCAAAAGAAACAAGAGACCATAGTAAAAATCAACAAAGCCAAAAGCTGGTTCTTTGTCAATGATAAAACTGACAAACCATTAGCCAGACTCATCAAGAAACAAAGGGAGAAAAATCAAATCAATAAAATTAGAAATGAAATTGGAGAGATCACAATAGACAATACAGAAATACAAAGGACCATAACAGACTACTATCAGCAAGTTATGCCAGTAAAATGGACAACCTGGAAGAAATGGACAAATTCTTAGAAAAGTACAACTTATCAAAACTGAACCAGGAAGAAATAGAAAATCTTAACAGATTCAGCACAAGCACAGAAATTGAAACTGTAATCAGAAATCTTCCAGCAAACAAAAGCCCAGGTCCAGACAGCTTCATAGCTGAATTCTACCAAAAACTTAGAGAAGAGCTAACACCTATCCTACTCAAACTCTTCCAGAAAACTGCAAAGGAAGGTAAACTTCCAAACTCATTCAATGAGGCCACCATCACCCTAATACCAAAACCTGACAAAGATGCCACAAAAAAAGAAAACTACAGGCCAATATCACTGATGAACATAGATGCAAAAATCTAGCAATCAGAATCCAACAGCTCATTAAAAAGATCATACACCATGACCAAGTGAGCTTTATCCCAGGGATGCAAGGATTCATCAATATCCACAAATCAATTAGTGTAATACACCACATTAACAAATTGAAAAATAAAAGCCATATAATTATCTCAATAGATGCAGAGAAAGCCTTTGACAAAATTCAACATCCATTTATGATAACAACCCTCCAGCAGAAGCAGGAATAGAAGCAGCATACCTCAACATAATAAAAGCTATATATGACAAACCCACAGCAAACATTATCCTCAATGGTGAAAAATTGAAAGCATTTCCCCTAAAGTCAGGAACAAGACAAGGGTACCCACTCTCACCACTACTATTCAACATAGTTCTGGAAGTTTTGGCCACAGCAATCAGAGCAGAAAAAGAAATAAAAGGAATCCAGATTGGAAAAGAAGTAAAACTCTCACTGTTTGCAGAACATGATCCTATACATAGAAAACCCTAAAGACTCCACCAGAAAATTACTAGAGCTAATTAATGAATATAGTAAAGTTGCAGGATATAAAATCAACACACAGAAATCCCCTGCATTCCTATATACTAACATTGAGAAAATAGAAAGAGAAATTAAGGAAACAATTCCATTCACCATTGCAACGAAAAGAATAAAATACTTAGGAATATATCTACCTAAAGAAACAAAAGACCTATATATAGAAAACTATAAAACACTGGTGAAAGAAATCAAAAGGACACAAATAGATGGAGAAATATACCATGTTCATGGATTGGAAGAATCAATATAGTGAAAATGAGTATATTACCCAAAGCAACCGATAGATTCAATGAAATCCCTATCAAGCTACCAATGGTATTTTTCACAGAGCTAGAACAAATAATTTCACAATTTGTATGGAAATACAGAAAACCTCGAATAGCCAAAGCAATCTTGAGAAAGAAGAATGGAACTGGAGGAATCAACTTGCCTGACTTCAGGCTCTACTACAAAGCCACAGTCATCAAGACAGTATGGTACTGGCACAAAGACAGAAATATAGATCAATGGAACAAAACAGAAAGCCCAGAGATAAATCCACACACCTACGGATACCTTATCTTTGACAAAGGAGGCAAGAATATACAATGGATTAAAGACAATCTCTTTAACAAGTGGTGCTGGGAAAACTGGTCAACCACAGGTAAAAGAATGAAACTAGAACACTTTCTAACACCATACACAAAAATAAACTCAAAATGGATGAAAGAGCTAAATGTAAGGCCAGAAAGTATAAAACTCCTAGAGGAGAACATAGGCAAAACACACTCCAACATAAATCCCAGCAGGATCCTCTATGACCCACCTCCCAGAATACTGGAAATAAAAGCAAAAATAAACAAATGGGACCTAATTATAATTAAAAGCTTCTGCACAACAAAGGAAACTATAAGCAAGGTGAAAGGACAGTCTTCAGAATGGGAGAAAATAATAGCAAATGAAGCAACTGACAAAGAACTAATCTCAAAAATATACAAGCAACTCCTGAAGCTCAATTCTAGAAAAATAAATGACCCAGTAAAAAAATGGGCCAAAGAACTAAACAGACATTTCTCCAAAGAAGACATACAGATGGCTAACAAACACATGAAAAGATGCTCAACATTACTCATTATCAGAGAAATGCAAATCAAAACCACAATAAGGTACCATTTCACACCAGTCAGAATGGCAGCAATCCAAAAGTCTACAAGCAATAAATGCTGGAGAGGGTGTGGAGAAAAAGGAACCCTCTTACACTTGGTGGAAATGTAAACTAGTACAGCCACTATGGAGTACAGTGTGGAGATTCCTTAAAAAACTGGAAATAAGACTGCTTTATGACCCAGCAATCCCACTACTGGGCATACACACCAAGGAATCCAGAATTGAAAGAGACACGTGTACCCCAATGTTCATTGCAGCACTGTTTATAATAGCCAGGACATGGAAACAACCTAGATGTCCATCAGCACGTGAATGGATAAGAAAGCTGTGGTACATATGCACAATGGAGTATTCCTCAGCCATTAAAAAGAATACATTTGAATCGGTTCTAATGAGGTGGATGAAACTGGAGCTGATTATACAGAGTGAAGTAAGTAAACACCAACACAGTTTAGTAACACATACATATGGAATTTAGAAAGATGGTAATGATAACCCTGCATGTGAGACAGCAAAAGAGACACAGATGTATAGAACAGTCCTTTGGACTCTGTGGGAGAGGGAGAGGGTGGGATGATTTGGGGGAATGGCATGGAAACATGTTCAATACCATATAAGAAACGAATCGCTAGTCCAGGTTCAATACAGGATGCTTGGGGCTGGTGCACTGGGATGACCCAGAGGGATGGTATGGGGAGGGAGACCGGAGCGGGAGTTCAGGATGGGGAATACGTGTATGCCCGTGGTGGATTCATGTTGATGTGTAGCAGAACCAATACAATATTGTAAAGTAATTGGCCTCCAGTTAAAATAAATAAATCTAAATTTTTAAAAAAGTAAGAATCTAAAGTAAGAATCTCCTAGTCCTGTCCCCATCATCTGTAGATAGACAGGCTCCTTTGTATATGGAATTCTCCAGGCAAGAATACTGGAATGGATATCCACTCCCTCCTCCAGGGGATCTTCCCAATCTAGGGATCCAAACTGGGTCTCCTGCATTGCAGGCAGATTCTTTACCAACTGAGCCACCAGGGAAGCCCAAGAATCTATAGGAAAGGAAAGTTACCACTAGTAAAGGCAAATATATAGTAAAGGTTGAACACCAACCACTTAAATAAGATAGTATGAAAATCAAAAGAGAAAAATCATAGAATCAACTACAGTGATAATAATTACTCTAGGATAAAAGGATAAAAATGAAGATAACATCAAAAGTAAAAATTTTCAAGTGGATGGAGAGTAAAAACTGTAGATCTTATAGAATGCCTTTGAACTTAAAGGACTAGCTTTATAAATATATAGATATAGTTATAGGTCGATATATATAGGTAACCACAAATAAAAACCTATACTAGATACACACACACTAGAGAGGGATACAAGTGTACCATTATAGAAAATCATCAAACTACAAAGGAAGTAACCACCAAAAAAAAAAAAAAAGAAAGAAAGAAAGAAAAAGAAGAAATAAACAGAGAACGGCAAACAACTGGAAAACAGCTAATAAAATAGGAATAAGTACATACCTATCAACGATTATTTGAAATGTCAATGGACTAAATGCTCCAATCAAAAGACATACGGTGGCTGATGATAATAAAACAAGATCCATCTATATGCTGCTTATAAGAGACTCAGTCGAGAGCAAAAGAAACCCATAGACTGAAAGTGAGCAAATGGAAAAAGTTATTTCATGCAAATAGAAATCACAAGAGAGTGGCGATAGTAAAATTCATACCAGACAAAATATATTTAAAAACAAAGTCTATAAAGAAGACAAAGAATGGCATCATATAACAATAAAGTGTAAAAAAAAAGAGAATATTACACTTCTTAACATATATTCAGAAAAGCAGAGACATTACTTTGCCAACAAAGGTCCGTCTAGTCAAGGCTGTGGTTTTTCCAGTAGTCATGTATGGATGTGAGAGTTGGACTGTGAAGAAAGCTGAGCGCTGAAGAATTGATGCTTTTGAACTGTGGTGTTGGAGAAGACTCTTGAGAGTTCCTTGGACTGCAAGGAGATTCAACCAGTCCATTCTGAAGGAGATCAACCCTGGGATTTCTTTGGAAGGAATGATGCTAAAGCTGAAACTCCAATACTTTGGCCACCTCATGTGAAGAGTTGACTCACTGGAAAAGACTCTGATGCTGGGAGGTATTGGGGGCAGGAGGAGAAGGGGACGACAGAGGATGAGATGGCTGGATGGCATCACGGACTCAATGGACGTGAATCTGAGTGAACTCCGGGAGTTGGTGATGGACAGGGAGGCCTGGTGTACTGCGATTCATGGGGTCGCAAAGAGTCGGACATGACTGAGCGACTGAACTGAACTGAATAGCTTTGCTTTTGAATATGCTATCTAGGTTGGTCATAACTTTCCTTCCAAGGAGTAAACATCTTTTAATTTCATGGCTGCAGTCACCATCTGTAGTGATTTTGGAGCCCCCAAAAATAAAGTCTGACACTGTTTCCACTGTTTCCCGTCTATTTCCCATGAAGTGATGGGACCAGATGCCATGATCTTCGTTTTCTGAATGTTGAGCTTTAAGCCAACTTTTTCACTCTCCTCTTTCACTTTCATCAAGAGGCTTTTAGTTCCTCTTCACTTTCTGCCATAAGGGTGGTGTCATCTGCATATCTGAGGTTATTGATATTTCTCCCGGCAATCTTGATTCCAGCTTGTGTTTCTTCCATCCCAGTGTTTCTCATGATGTACTCTGCATAGAAGTTAAATAAGCAGGGTGACAGTATACAGCCTTGATGTATCCTTTTCCTATTTGGAACCAGTCTGTTGTTCCATGTCCAGTTCTAACTGCTGCTTCCTGACCTGCGTATAGGTTTCTCAAGAGGCAGGTCAGGTGGTCTGTATTCCCATCTCTTTCAGAATTTTCCACAGCTTATTGTGATTCACACAGTCCAAGGCTTTGGCATAGTCAATAAAGCAGAAATAGATGTTTTTCTGGAACTCTTTTGTTTTTTCCATGATCCAGCGGATGTTGGCAATTTGATATCTGGTTCTTCTGCCTTTTCTAAAGCTAGCTTGAACATCTGGAAGTTCATGGTTCACGTATTGCTGAAGTCTGTCTTGGAGAATTTTGAGCATTACTTTACTAGCATGTGAGATGAGTGCAATTGCGCGGTAGTTTGAGCATTCTTTTGCATTGCCTTTCTTCGGGATTGGAATGAAAACTGACCTTTTCCAGTTCTGTGGCCACTGCTGAGTTTTCCAAATTTGCTGGCATATTGAGTGCAGCACTTTCACAGCATCATCTTTCAGGATTTGAAATATCTCAACTGGGATTCCATCACGTCCACTAGCTTTGTTCACAGTGATAAGACTGATCATAAACTAGGCCACAAAACAAGTTTCTACTAATTTAAAAGGACAGAAATTATATCATGCATTTCCTGATTACAATGGTATGAAACTATAAATCAATTACAGGAAGAAAAATGGGAAAAGCAGAAGTATATGGAAGTTAAACAATATACTACTAAAACTTCCACATCTTTTATGTCTACTGCATTGGCAGGTGGGTTCTTTACCACTAGAGCCACCTGGGAAGCCCCATCACTAGTAGTGATATTGAATTTGTAATAAAAAAAATTCCCAAGAAATCAAAGTCCAGGACTGAGTGGTTTCACAGGTGAATTCTGTCAAACATAAAATGGAGCTAATACCCATTCTTCTGAAACTATTCAAAAAAATTTAGGGGGCAGAACACTCCCAAATTCATTCCTTGAGGCTGCCATTACCTCGATACCAAAACTAGACAAAGATAATACAAAAAAGGAAAATGATAAGCCAATATTTCTGATGAAAGTAGATCTAAAATGCCTTAACAAAATATTAGCAAGCCAAATTCAACAATATATAAAAAGGATCATACACCATGATAAAGTGAGATTTATTCCAGGGATATAAGTATGGTTCAATATTTAGTAATCAATCAATATGATATACTACATTAATGAAAGGATAAAAATCATAGGATAATCTCAATAGAGAAAAAGCATTTGACAAGATTCAATATCCTTTCAGAGCAAAAACTCTCATCACAGTTTTTACAGAGTTATCATATCTCAACATAATGAGGCCATTTATGACAAACTCACAGCTAACATCATACTCAGTGGAAAAAAACTGAAAGTATTTTCTCTAAAATTAACAAGAGAAAGATGTCCACTCACCACCTCTATGTAACATAATATCAGAAGCTCCAGGCACACCAATCAGAGAGGAAAAATAAATAAAAGGTATCTAAATTGGAAGGGAAGAATTAAAATTGTCACTATTTTCAGATGACATGACACTATACAAAGACAACACTAAAAGTGTCCACCAAAAGAACTAAAAAATGAATTTAGCAAAGTTGCATGATATAAGATTAATATACAGAATCTGTTGTTTTTCTCCATACTTATAATGAATTATCAGGAGAAAGAAAATAATTCCATTTAAAATTTCATCAAAAAGAATAAAATACATAGGAATTAACTTAACCAAAAAGGTAAAAGACTTAAACTCTAAAAACTATAAACCAATGATGTAGGAAATGAAAAGATACCCTGTGTTCTTGGATTCAAGGAATTGATACTGTTAAAATGTCTATACTACTCAAAGCAATCTCCATATTTAATGTAATTTCCATCAAAATACCCAAGAATTTTTTCACAGAATTAGAGCAAATAATCCTGAAATATATATGGAACAAAAGATCCTAAATTGCCCAAGTAATCTTGAGAAAAGAACCACCAAGCTGGAGGTAACAGGCTTCCTGATTTCAGACTATACTACAAAGCTACAGTAATCAAAACAGCACGGTACTGGCAAAAACAGAATAGAGAGCCCCCAAAACCCACACACTTATGGTCAATTAATTTACAACAAAGGAGGCAAGACTATACAATGGAGAAAAGACAGTCTTTTCAATAAGCGGTGTTGGGGAAACTGCACAACTATGTGTAGAAAATGAGATTAGAACATGTCCTCACATTACACACACAAAAAAACTTACAATGAATTAAAGATCTAAATGTACCACCTGAAACCATAAAACTCCTTAATTAAAGAAACCTTAGAATGCTCTTTATATCAAAGAGCAATGTTTTTTGGATCTGTCTCCTCAAGTAAAAGAAATAAAAGCAAAAATAAATAAATGGAACCTAATTAAACTTGAAAGGTTTTGCACAGCAAAGACAACCACTGATAAAATGAAAGACAAGCTACAGAAAGGGAGAAAGTATTTGCAAATGATATGCAAATGATAAGGCAGGTCCTTAAATATACAATCAGCTCAGATAACTGAGTATCAAAAAACAAATAACCCAACTGAAAATGAGCGGAAGAACTGAATATTTTTCTAAAGAAGACATACAGGCACATGAAAGGATGCAGAACACTGTTAATCTTCAGAAAAATGCATATCAAATACACAATGAGATATCACCTTACACCTGTCAGAATGACTATCATCAAAAAGACCACAAATAACAAATGCTGGTGGGGATGTGGAGGAAAAGGAACCTTATATATTAGTGGTGAGAATGTAAATTTGTGCAGCTACTATGAAAAGCAGTATGGAGGGTCCTCAAAAGACTAAAAATAGAACTACCATATGATCCAACAATAATTCCATTCATATATCTGAAAAAAACAGAACAAAATGTACATGCATCCAATTTTCCTAGCAGCATTATTTACAATAACCAAGATTTGGAAGCAACCATTAACAGATGAATACATAAAAAATTATGTTGTATATATACACACAATGGATTATTACTCAGTCATAAAAAACAATGGAATTCTGCCATTTGCAACAACATGGATGCACCTAGAGGTTTTTATGCTTAGTGAAATAAGTCAAAGACAAATACCATGTTATCATTTACATGTGGAATCTAAAAGATAAAAGAATTGCATGAATATAACAAAACAGAAACACACTTAAAAATATAGAGAACAAATCAGTGGTTACCACTGCAGAGGGGAAAGTGGGGAGGAGTGAGATAAGGGTATGGGGTTAAGAGATATAAACTACTATGTATCAAGCAACAAGGATACATTGCACAGCACAGAGAAATAAAGTCATTATTTTATAATAACTTTAAATGGAGTATAATCTATAAAAATCCTGAATCACTATGTTGTATACTTGAAAACTAATATTCTAAATCAACTATACTTCATTAAAAAACAAAAGGAATGACAGACCAATACATATGACAACATGGTTAAGTCTCAGAAACCTTATGCTGAGTGAAAGAAGCAAGATGCAAAATATCACATATTGCATGATTCCATCTGTATTAAATGTCCAGAAAAGGCAAGTCTATAGAGACAGAAAATTTATTATTGATTGGCCGGGGTTGGGGTAAGAATGAGGAGTGCTTGCAAATGGGCATGAGGTATCTTTTTACAGTGATGGACATTTTTCTAAAATTGGAATGTAGTGCTAGCTATACAACTCTGTAAATTTTCTTTAAAAAAATCATTGAGTTATATCCTTAGTGTGAGTTTTATAGTATGTAAATTATACCTTACTGTTAAAAAATAGATATGAAACCACCATGCCATTTTATATGTAATTCTTTTATAAATAAATCTTCTAACTACAAGACTTTTATAAGATAGGGAAGGAAGCCCTGATCCACAAAAACAATATGACAGAGGTTCCCAAAAGTTTGAAAACCAATCTTAATATTCTGGCTCTCCACATAGATGAGTCACATGGCATTAGTGCCTGACACCTAATAGGCCTCAATAAATGTTTACTGGACAGAAAATTAAACCATCTTTACAGGATGACTTTTCCCCAAACATATCATCCACTTGATAGATGAAACGCAGTTGATTAGGGCATTTTTTCCTTAAGAAAACTTACATGAAACGTCAACATCTCCAGGGAAAAAGTTGTCTTAGGTAGTCAGAATCATTTATTAGGCTATGATGAGGTAAGATACTAACTGCTATGTGCTACAGACCCTCTTGATTTAGTAGTGGGTGTAGATGGAGGTGGGGAGTAGGAATGTTTGATCCAGAGTCTCTCAAGAGACCTAGGTTGACCAAGGTTTAACTGTACATCAACAAGAGTCATGGCAGAGTAACAGAGGTGGAAAAACTGTGCATGGGCTTTTCATTATCATCGCCCATACATGACCCAACTCACCTGCACTAACATTTCATTTGCTCCCTAACTGCAAAGAGGGCTACATACCCAGGGGAGTAAATGGAATACTTGGTGAACATCGCAGTCTGCCACACCTGCCATCAAGGGGCCTTGTCTCAGGATTCTTTTCCACAGCTAGAGACAACATCCTTCTCCATCTAACTGATTAAGAACTGCTAATCAAGAAGTTAGGATAGATGACCTTCAGATTCTCTGAAGCAAATTTTGAAGCAGGAGGCAAATATTCTGCTTGGTATCCCTGAAGCACTTTGCTTTTTGGAGTGGAGGTGGAGTCCTTGATTCACCTTTTCCCCTCCCCACCCCCCACCACTGGAAGGATATCATCTGGTACATGGTAGCAGCTCATGGAGTATATGGAATTGAATTTTGTCTCAGAGAAACAGGTCACGTGAAAGCCTACAGTCTGAGTACGAATATCTCCCATCCTCCCATGGTATTCTTCAGTCACAACTTTTTTTTTGGTTGACATTCCCTCAAATCAGTTAAATAGAACCAAGAAATACAGGTAAATTCTGAGGGAAAAGGAGCAAAAAACGATGCAATGTAAACAATCACTTTTACTGTTTTATAGCACCACAACTATCACCTCATCTATACATAGTATCTTGTTATATATTATTACACATAATAATAAATAGTGCTAAACAAAAAACAAGATCAGTGCTTTAAAATAAAAGAAAGAAATGAATCAAGATTTATGTTATTCCCATGTGATGATATTTGGAGAAAATGTCTCATGAGGCTGCTACCAATCTACATTCCATTATTTATAGTATTAATATTTTAGCTCCTGGTCTCTGTTCTTGAAAGTCTTATCTTTTTCAAATATTACTTTTAAAATCCAGGACCAAACTCCTTAATTCTGGCAATTTTGACTTTCTGTGTAACATTCTCATGCTTTTTTCTTTTTTGAAGATTAAAACAAGATCCCCAAATGAAACTTCTGTTGCTCAGAGTTAATTATTCTTTATGCTGCACATATTCAGTAACAACTCACCCACTACCTGGGGTGCTATTTCTTTTCTTTTTTGACTGAAATTTCTACACAATTTCTACTGAAATTTTGCCCATTGCTCAAGCCCCAAATGGGTCTTAACCCCACTGTGAAACTCTCCCTGAATATTTCTGCTCTACTGGCCTAAGCACCTGAAGAACCTATGGTCTACAACAGTCATCTACGCACCAAGAACTATCTAGAAGTCTTCATTAAACTTTTTGAGTCTCCTTCTCCCAGGGAGACAGAGTATGAGCTTCTTTAGAGAGTGTATTTCATTATTTTATATCCCCATATATGGATTAATAGAGGACACTCAAGAAATATTTTTGCATACCTACTCTTGAGCTAGGCCTTGTAGAGGAATAAATGTGCCACTAGGTATATTTATTAGCTGAATTAATGTTTGAAGAATCATTACGTTTTTATATTTTGTAATTTTACATTGGGCTGGATTTTTTTAAAATGCTGCTATTCCAAATTAAGCTTTAATATACATCAACCTCATTTATCAGTATTTCCTGAATTTATATTTTAGTTTTAGTGAAAATATCATCCTTGAAAATATAAATGCTGGACTTCATTTTTGAGAATTTATCCTTACATTCATCACCTTGTGATTCTATTTCATATACCAATATTATGTTTTCCTTTGTCATTAGCAGATATGTCCCTGAATCTCCAAATCTACATATATACACAAAACTTGGGTCCAAAGATGATAACTTTAACAGTTGGATTGCCTATTATGCTAGGTATGATAATACACAAAGAAAAATATCTATTTCCCCTAATAATTACAATAACATTATTAAGTGTTCCTCTAAATCCATATTAAAGCAATAACAAACCACAGATTCTTGGAGTATAAAATAATCTTTAGTAAATTTTATTACCTTGTTCCCTTTACTATTCAAAAATCCACTGCTAATCTGCGAATAATGTTCTTTCTAAAAGAAAAACACCCTCTGAAAAACTCTCCTCCTGCCATTCTTGCATTATGCCAGCAGTTTATTTCCTTTTCCTTTGACATCTACTCCTTTAAAGCTAGCAAAAGAAAAAAAAAAAAATCAGAAAAGTTTAACTCTCACATCTCTCACTGTGTCGTAAAATCCTTTGTCAGTTACCCTGTGGGCTTGAGAGTTGTCCGTTTCTTTTTCGCTCGAATGACAGTTGTCTCGGCACCCTGATTACAGTTTGATCCACGCTGTACTGGTTTTATCAGTTTGGTGATTCTTTTTACAGATTGAGCACCGTGATAAAAGTCTAAAGTTGGGTAATTCCAGGCTAAATTGGAGCAGTCTTTTCCCGTAAAGCGACCTGGTACCACACTAAATTCCAGGGAGAATGAATGATAGATTATGCACCAATAGGGAGTGGAGGAGAGTATTTTGTTTAAGTTTGCAACCCAATCCTTGGGAGCCAGAGGTGGGATTTTTAAAACGGGGTTGGTCTTTTCTTTGGAATTTTCTTAAAGTGGTATCACTGCCCGTTGATGTTAAAGTTTACCAAAGACTGCCAAATTACTGGTTTGGAATAGAGGATTGCCTCCGCCCCCCTTGTTTTGAGTGAGGCAAAGTGTGAAACTTACATTTGACAAATTCAGACAACTTTTAAGAGTGTCCATAGGATAATATGGGCTTCCGAGGTGGCTCAGTGGTAAAGAATCTGCCTGCGATTCTGAAGACGCAGGTTCGATCACTAGGTGGGGAAATGGCAACCCACTCCAGTATGCTTGCCTGGAAAATTCCATGGACAGAGGAGCCTGGCAGGCTATAGTGGGTGGGGTGGCAGAGTCCGACACCACTGAGCAGGGCACACACAGGATAATATATTAATACAAAGAATCACATGGCTACTTTTCTGTCAGTTTCAGATGGTAGGCGTTATTTTGCCATAGGTCTTATTTTTACTTAGTATAAGTCTGCTCTGTAGGTTACCTCTAACAGTAATTAAGTAGATTGCTTGACAATGAACCAGTAGTTTAATCAACATCAAGCTTTTCAAAGAATAATAGTGGTTTCTGAAGAGGAAGTTTTTTTAAAACTTCATTTCAGAAGAAACGTTGTCATATTAACAAGCGAGGAACTTTAAAAAGTATTTTGTACTGTTCCCTAACAATGCTCGGATTTTTTTTTTTTTTTTACTTTTAACCAGCATGAAAGATTCTTCCTTTTATGACTTTCTGCTGACACGGGAATATTCTTAAATATTTATTGATAGACGACTCAGTCATGCTAGGAAATGCCAGAGTATTTTACTCACTAAATTGTTAGTGTCCTTTTAACGATCGTTTCTCGCAGCACACTTCAAGTATTTCAAGAGCAGAGACTGGGTTACCGCCTCAAGTTTGGAACGAACTTGCCAGCGCGCACTGACTTTTTATACTGTGCTTTAATAAGCTTACTACTTGATCACTAACCTTGGCCATATTACAGAAAACCACCGGGTCTCAGTTGTTCCTCCGTCAAACGAGTACAATAATAGTATCTGTGTCATAGGATTGCCATGAAGTTAAGTGAGATAACCTGTGCACAGATCTTAGACCCTTGCCTGGTACACACTGGGTGTTATTCTTGTAATTTCTCAACGTATGTATTGAATACGGGGACAAGTGCGTCAGTGAACGTATGAACAAAAGAACTGATAAATTACTGACGGTCGCTGAGGCCGGAGCCAGCTAAACCACCCTCTCAAAACTCTGAGCACAAACCTCCATCTCAACCGTAACCCTCGAAGCCAGAGCCGGAAGCAAGGACCGAGCCGGAGGCGGGTGCAGTCGCAGAGAAGCCGCAGTTTTGACCAATAGACGCGTCGCTTGGAAAACGAGCATCTCGCCCGACCTATCGTAAGACGGCGACCACAGGGGCGTATTATCGCGAGCTTCCTCTCCCGGGCTCACTCCTCCCCCAAACCTCTGAAGAGAGGGTCCCGCCCCGTCCCGCCCCGCTTTCGCCCGCGCCCCGCCCCGTCGCGGCCGGCGCTCCGCCCCGCCTGCCGAGCCCGGGCTAGCAGTCCGGCGCCCCTCAGCTCGGGAGCGCTGGCTCCGCCGGCAGAGGTGAGTGGTGCTTTGCTGCTTCGGATGTCTCACGTAGCAGTGCCCTCTGGCCCGGCCGCTGGCCAGGCAGGCCGAGCCTGGTAGAGGCGTCGGGCCGCAGCAAGTGGACCCCGGCCCGAGCGGGCCCACCCGGGCCTCGGGTCGCCACTGCCGCCGGGCCCTCCTAGCCCTAGGTGGTCGCAGAATCCTTTCACCGAGTCTGTGAAATCCTTTCTACTAGTCTGACTGCTTCCAAACTCTAAAGGCGAGAGGGCTTGATTAACTGGGCAAAATGGTATGTGTTTTGCCTGACTTCTGTCAACGTTCTCAGTACTGAGAAAATAACAGACGCTTTTAATGTACGATTCTAATCCTCTAATATCCAATATTAGGAAGTTGGAGTGGGTATTCCACCGAGTTAAGTACAGAAGTCAATCGAAGGTACTCCTTTCTCTTTAAAACACACCTGCTTAAAAATGTGTGGAATTTTCTTAAGGTGGAAAGGTTTGTTTGCTTTAAACAGTAATAGAGTGGATTGGTGTTTACCTGTCAGAAAACTCCTATGCAGATACAATTGTATACAGCTAATATTAAGTGTATCATTTGCTTTTAATTGTGGATAAGAGGTACCGAAGGGAGTATGTGTGAGAAAATTATCCTGTACTGCCAATGAATGCATTTGAAAAACCATTACCATTATTTATTATTGACAGCTTTCAGATTTCATTTGTGTAGATTTCATATGCCAAACTGCATTTTAACAGAGTGTAGTGACGTTTTTAAGGCAGTCTATCCTACCCATCTCTGCAGGATTTAGAAGGAAAGCCATCAGGTTATGCTGTATTCTCTCACTGGATCTAACCATCAAGGAATGTGGGCTGTGCTTTGTGGTCTTAAATTTGTGTAAGCGTTGCCTACCGTTTAAATAGTAATAGGAAGAAACAAGTTCATGAAAGGCTGCATTGTAGAACAATGCACAGGCTTTGAAGTCGTCCATTTGGGTTGGAATTCTGAAGAGTTGCTCTCTGAGAAAACTCAGTTTCCTCATCTATAAAACATGCTAAATAACATATATCGTAATGCAGAGTTTTAAGGATTGAGAGATCAAAGCACATAGAAAGCACTCAGCCTATAGTATCTACAAGCTGACCTTAGATCAGAGAGGGAAAAAACTACCTTGCAGTGTTACTCACATGCCCTACTTTCAGCTGTTTGAGGGCCTGCTTTGCGCTAGAGGCAGGTATACAAACGTGAAGAAAACAGCGGGATCTCTGCCCTCAGGAGCTCATGGAACAGTCTCTTGACTAGATTGATAATAGACAGATACATCAATAAATATATAGATTATAAATTGTGGAGAGTCCTACAAAGAAAGAGGAAGAGAGAATCATTTATTTGGGATGGAGAAGTGATTTTACTGGAGAAGGTGATGGCACCCCACTCCAGTACTCTTGCCTGGAAAATCCTGTGGACAGAGAAGCCTGGTAGGCTGCAGTCCATGGGGTCGCTAAGAGTCTGACACGACTGAGCGACTTCACTTTCACTTTTCACTTTCATGCATTGGAAAAGGAAATGGCAACCCACTTCAGTGTTCTTGCCTGGAGAATCCCAGGGATGGGGAAGCCTGGTGGGCTGCCGTCTATGGGGTCACACAGAGTCAGACACAACTGAAGTGACTTAGCAGCAGCAGCAGCAGCAGCAGCAGTGGTTTTACACTGAAACCTGAAGGGTGTTGAGACAGTGTTTTCAAGGCTAAGAGGAGAGCAGCAAGTGATATGAAGAGTGCGGCACTCAGAAGCACTAGAAAAGCCCAGGACTTTGGTGAGAAACCAGGAAGGGTGCTGCCAGGCTGAAGGAGTGGGTGGGACCAGGTTGTGAAGAGCCCTCAAAACCTGGTAAGTTTGATGTTTCTAAATAAACTTTTGAAGGGTTTTTTTTTTTTTTTTTTTAAGAATTCATGTGACTAGGGAGTGAATTTACCTGAGAAAGAGAGGGAGACGTAATTGAATTTACTTTTTTAAAAGCTCCCTGCTAAGTGATTAATGTATTACAGAATGACTAAACACAAGGATACCAGTAAAATATATGGCCAGGCAGGAGATGACTGGTTTTCCATTTTGGCAGATGGAGAAATGTGGATTGATTTGAAGTGTATGTTGGAGATGGAAACCATAGGCCTTGTGATGGATTGGAGGTGGTGGGTGCCTCATTCAGGATAGGTGGGTGGAATCATTCTTGACTTCAGGATTTCCTGATGTTTGGGAAGACTGGGAGAGATTTGGACAGGTGATGAAAATAAAAAACTCCTATTTGAAAGTGTTAAGTTTGAGGTGTTTCTGAGACGCCTAAACTGCTTCCAGTTTACCATTTAAATGAATAATTACCCAGAGAGCTTCCCCTTCCAATAACAATCACCAGCATTATTTCTAGCCTAGTTATCCTTGCTTCACAGAGAGAATTAAGATGTGGAAAGATTATCTTGTTTAGAGTCATGTATTATGTCTCATAAAAATAGGTAAGTGAGTAGCTAGTATAAAAATGGGAAGGTATTGGACTCTCATGCTCCATTGGGGAGATTATTGAGTACTCTATATTCTCTGCCCATTTTATATAAAATAGCAGATACTTTCCTATTAGGAATTAGAGTTTGGAAATAATAGAATATAACCAAAAAGTTACAAGACATTGCTTATTGAAAGCTTATGTTACTACATTTGTACTAATTTGGTGTCAATTCTCAGTGAAAATTTTTCTTAAGAAAAAACATTTTCTTTGAAAGGTATTTTCCTTTGGAGAGTTTGAGGAAGGGTGCCCAAGTAAATGGGAGCAGAATCTTTGAACAAAGCTCAACTTGTTTTTAGTGTTTTAGCATTTCCTTAGTATCTTGTAGAATCCTGTTGGTCTGTGTGTGTGAAGACTTCAGTCTGGACAACCTTCCCCACCCAAAGAAAAAAAAATCCTTTATTCCCTTATGAGCTGCTTGACCTTGGGCAGATTATTGTAGCTCTGAGCTTGTTTCTTTTTATGGCGATTGTGAAGTCTGTTTCTGCCCTGTGTCTAGTTGATAAGATGGCAAATCTTATTTCTCTTCCTACCCATGTCAGTTTAGAGCTAGAAGGGAATTTAATCTGTTCTGGGTTTTGGCCCTTACCAATAAATTGCTGTCTCCATTGTATATGGTAGGCAGCTGAAGCCCAGAGAGGTTATAATAGAAAAGTATAAGATTCTTATTTCCTAGGGCAGTATTTCTTCTTTCATTGAAATAATAAAGTAGAACCATGTCCCCAGGTCTGTTTCTTTGCTACTTCTGATAATCTGCAAAGCTAAGAAGAAAGAAAAGAGAATGAGGAGAAAAGAAAGAAAATATTACAATATAGAACAATATTTAGATAGTAAGAAGTGAAGAAAATGAAGGTGTAAATGATCTAGTCATAGTTTATATAGATTTAAATATTTTAAAAATATTTTAAGCTAAAGACAAAATGAGGTAGGAAGGAAGGAAATGGCTTACAGTGTCTGATTTTTAAGCTCTTTCTTCAGTTATGTGTTATGAAACTGGTCTCTGTTCTCTTAGATAGGGATTCCTGTCTCAATTTCAAGAACTATTTTTTCAAATAGGACTATTCTACTAAGTAGTAAATATTGTTTAAATAGTGAGAGTACCTTTTTATTAAATAGTTATTCATTTTAATCTTTTAAATATGTATGAAAATTTAGTTGCTATGAAATAGAAATGTAGGAATTGATGTGTAACTCTCTTTTTAATGTCTGCAAATAGCTATATATGCTAACTGGTTTATTTGGCAGCTTTTGTTACCAGTATCATAATTTTCAGGTTTTTTGTTCTCTTTAGAAATGGACCAGTTTTGACAAGATGTAGTACTGCAGCGTGCCTGATGGATTATGTTCAGCCATGGCATCCGAACTTTGTAAGACGATCTCTGTGGCAAGGCTGGAAAAGCACAAGAATTTGTTCTTAAATTACAGGAATCTGCAGCATTTCCCATTGGAGTTACTGAAAGATGAGGGACTACAGTACTTGGAGAGACTCTACATGAAAAGGAACTCCCTTACAACCTTGGTACAGTATTACATTACATTTTAAAAAAGTTATTTATAATGTAGTCCTGATCAAGATATGTTTATGTATCTTAAGATATCCAGAACCAAGATGTATATCCCCTCTTATTGTATAAGCATGTAATAAAAGTACATATACAGTGGGTTCTCCTTGGGTGGAAATTCACTATCTAATTCCTGCAGTTACAAAGTTGTAGGAGTTGTATAGGAAAGCAAAATATTCACTAATATACCACTTAGTCCCACACAGTACTACATATAAGATAGATAACCAACTAGGACTTACTGTATAGCACAGCTCTCTACTCAATATTCTGTGATAGCCTATCTGGGAAAAGAGTCTGCAGAAGAATGAATACATGTATATGTATAGCCAGATCGCTTTGCTGCACACCTGGAACTGATGCGACACTGTGAATGAGCTATACCACAATAAAATTAAAGAAAGATTAGTCCCCGTTCAGAAACCCCTCTTCACTTAGTCTGTGCGTCTTTCTGGGCCTGTGCTTTCTTTGCGTGTTAAGATTCCTAAATGATTTATGGATGTTACAGTATCTGATAGACCAGTTAAAAAGTAAGGAAGGGAAAGGCCAACAAGGATGACTTTGATTTAGAGGTATTTAAAAAGATAATAATTCAAAGATTAAAATACTAAAATTAGCATTAGGAGGCTTGATGTGTTTTGAGTATTTTTAAAAACTCCAAAACCAAAAAATCTCTATGATTGCACTGTGAAGATCAAATGACTTTGAGCTATCATCCAATTTATTGGGGAAATTTTTTCCACAAAAGCCAACATTTTATGATATTAAAGTTTTATGATGTTAAAAAAACTAAAATATTTTTCAAGAGAATGTCTCTGTCAAACTCTTTATTCCCACTGTTTACCATGATATTTGGTCTCTGTTTTAAATGAATTTGCTTTATGTGGACTTTCTGATTATCATTGAACCTCATTTAAGTTTTTCACGTTGAATTCTAGTTCTTATTTATATTAGATGATTTATGAAGTCTTGTTGTTTCTTTGTGAATGGGCCCATTCTTCATTCCCTTCTCTGAAAGTATCTGAATATCTGAAAATATACCTTACCTTCATGTATATGGAGTGTTTTTCTGGAAAAGTTTTATTTAATCTGTGTAAAATACCTACAGTGTGTAGAAAGCATTATAAATTTTGCTTATTTTTGCTGTGTCTGAAAGTAAATGTAAATACATCTTTCATTTTTAGTCTTTGGCATATTGGTGTATGGGGCTTCCCAAGTGGCGCTAGTGGTAAAGAAACCACTTGCCAATGCAGGAGACATACGTGATGCAGGTTCGATCCCTGGGTCAGGAAGATCCCCTGGAGGAGGGCATGGCAACCCACTCAAGTATTCTTGCCTCGAGAATCCCATGGGCAGAGAAACCCCCAGTCCATCAGATTACAAAGAGTCAGACATAACTGTAGCAACTTAGCACATGCACACATTGACGTATATGTTATTTTGCATGCCTAGTTAGATTTTTTCAAATTAAAATTTTCACTTTTCAAACCTTAATAATCTATATAAAATCATATTAATCCTTTTTGCAAGATCATCATTCCATAAAATGAAACCGTATTTATGTAGTGTTTTTTACCCCCTTTGGAGAAGAAGTGGTATAAGAAATAATTTGTTAAGAATTATAGCCCAGATTTTCTTATGTTTGCTGTTACTGTACAAAGAAAAGGTTGTGAGCAGATTACGTCTCAAACAATCAGTCATAGTCTACTGTGGTAGAAGCAATTGACCTTTGCTTATAAAACTAACAATAAACTTCTGGTTTTGTGGCCATTTCTTGCCTGAATTTTTCTGTTTATGAAAAATTTAAATACCTACTATGTAATTTTAACTGATATAATGACTTCCAAACATACATTTCAAGTTCATTATTTGCCACCTTGTTTGTTGAAGATTAAATTGTTGCATATGTTTATAATGATAGGTGTAAGTATTTTATTTTAATGGTTTCTCTTAGCTGGAACATTTGATTCATGTGTATCAAAGAGCTTTTTCAACTGTGAAGTGCCATACAGATATCAGTATGTGAGAATGGTGGCAATCATACCATTCCCTGACTATGCTGAGCATAAGATAGCTTATTTATCCAGTATAGTCTGAGAATGGCTTCCTGCATAGGTTTTGAAAGCAGATGGAACAGTACTTGCCCTTGTGTGCTCAAAACTAGTGAGTTCAGGCTTTTGGAATATTTTCTGATGTTATTGATAAGGTATATTTCCTATAGAAATAACATTTAGTATGTGAAATTTGACTTCCAACTGCAGTGGTGTCCAAAAGAAAAAACATTATTGGAATCATACAGTATCTCAAACACATTAAGAATTAATTGGCTTTTATTTTTTAAGGAAGCTTGGGAACCTGCCAGTCATTTCCATTTCCACATTGTTTTGTTATTTTTTATTAACATTGTTTTATTGTGTTTAAATGTCCTGTCCTCAGCATTCCCCATTTCCCCTCCTTATATGAAGCCTCTTAGTGAGAAGAGGAGTCACTGAGGCCTGACTTCTGTCCTTCTTTTTTCCATTTAAGTTGCTCTGTATCGCACCGTGGTTTATATTTGTAGGATGATTGTATGGCAAATGCTCAGAACTTGGGGAATGCCCATATTAAAATGGAAGGACAGTGAGAAAGAATAAGCTTTTTTTATAGATAAAATAATAACTTCATATATTACCTATGAGAATGATATGTGCCCTATAGCAACCAATATAGAGGAAGACATGAAAAGTAGTTGTTTCTCTTTCTGTTCATCCAGTTCTGTGCTTTGGAATAACCAGTATTAATAGTTGGACTGTGTCTTTCTGCTACTTTGCTTCTGTTTATGTAATTATGTACTCTGTATTTTTTGCCTTTTTAAAAAACAAAAGGAAGTCATACTATACATATTTCTCTGCAGATTTTTCTCTTCACTTCATTCTTACTCTGCTAACTTCTAGGTCCAAAAGTATATATACATCCTTGTATTTGGAATCAAGTCTCAAAAGCAAGATTGCTGGATCAAAGGATAGGCATATTTTACATTTTAAAGTACTTTTTAGCAGTATTTCATTGTACAATATTACCATTTGTGTATCTGAAAAACCATAAAGCTTTTTTAAATGTGAGTTAATTTATATAGGAATACTGTTATATAATTAATAGGCAAGTAAGAAGTAGTTGGGAAGCATTGTGATTTTGGTTCCCAACATTTATCTTAGAAAATGTTTTGAAGAATTTTTCTATCATTATTTTAAGTGCAATTCAAGAATTATTAAGTCACTGATCTTTGTGGTAGTTTGACATTAAGAGAATAGGAGATATAGGTTCTGTGTTTGTTGTAGGATAGGCATCCACTTAGTTGTTAAATGAATATAAAGTATATAGTTAAGGACTATAGTACAAGTATATGAATTCCAGATTGAGAATCTTTTATCCAGGGACTCTGTCTTAAATTCTGTATCCCCAGTGACTGGCCTATTGCCTAACGTATGTAGGACACATCATCTAATTCTATTTATCAGGATTGTAAAAGATTTTTTAAGGAAGGTGCTATTTGCATTGATCCTGAAGAATGACTTTGACAGAAACTTGGGAGGAAAACTTATTCATTCACCATGTATCTATTGAGTACTTACTGTGTATCCAGTACTCTTCAAGGCGCTGACAGTCAACACCTCATGGAACAGATTCTTACTATTATGGAATTTTTGTTTCTTGACATCCCAAGCTGAAGAAAAAAAATATTAACTGAGATTAAATGGCAGAAGATTAGGATCAATATTTGTCCAAAACTTTAGTGACAAAAAGTGATGGTGACTGTGACAGGAACTGTGTTAGAAGCTCTGGAGAGTGGAATGCAAGTTTGAATTGGTGAGAAGGAGATGAAAAACTAGATAACAAGGTTAGTGGGTCTAAAAATTTGGTTTTGATTTGAAAAAACAGACATAGCTGGAGGGTCTTGACACAGAAGGACACTTTTTCTTTCTGCTTTTTTATTTTCTTTTCTCTTTACTTACCCCTCTTCTCTTTTCTAAGAGGAATGAGTTGAGCCTGTGTAAATACTGATGGGAAATCTTCATTAGAGAGGAGATGAAGATACAGGAAATAATTAAAAGTTCAAGATTCCTAAGAAGGTAGGAAAGGATGGGCCCCAGAGTACAGTTGGGGGGAGGGAATGACTTTGACATAGTATCCCTTCCTCCTTTAACAAGAGGAAGGAAGGAAAGGTGCGCAGGAAGATAAAGACTGTGGGGGAGACAGTTTTTGTCTGATGACCACCACTTGGGGAGTGAAGATCTGTGGAGAGTGCAGGTTTCAAATTATTATTATGAAGAGTCACGGCAGTTTGTTTTGAGAAGGGTGGTAGAACTGTTGGGATTATTCAGCAAGCAGTTGATGGCTAGGCTTATGGTGGAACCATGCTTATTTAGGGAGTTTTTCCTGAAGTTCTTAGCTGTCTGAGGTATAAAGAATCTGGGATGTCGCATTTATGCAGGCTTAAGTTTTTCCATGTACAAAGGGTCTAAGGAGGTTTAGGATTTGGGCAAGAGTGATTAAAATGGTGGGACATGGAGTCTAAGCTGAATTGGAAGCAAAGAAAGAAAGGAGTGAGTGAATAGGGAAAATAAAGTGGGTCCAAAGGATCCCAACTTATACTGGGCATGATTGAGTAAGCCAGCTGGATGGATGGGATATTCTGGTCGTGGAGAGAGATGTTAGTCATTGAGAAGTTTCAGATGATGACAGGTTATGAGTGTGCAGGCTGAAGGGGGCTGGGGTAGAGCCTACCTTGTCCCCTTGCATCCCAGTCCCTGCCCTTCCTCCCCACCAAGTAGCTGGGATCTGTGTAAGAGTGAGAGAAGGAATATAGCATGGAAGCAGGAATCAATAGTGGAAGCATTTGAGGCCTGCAGCCCCAGGAAGAGAGTATTTTCATTGTTTGGTAACAGAACTTAGTACTAGGAAGTAATAGACCCAGAACTTATGTGCTTAATCTCTTTGGACTTCAGTTCCTTCTTTTAAAATAAAAGGCGGCAGGTGACTTGCATGGAGGAAAAGAACTCAACCTGGAAACAAAATTATTCAGTGATCTGCCAGTTTCTCTTAATGAATGCAGTAGGTAGAAGGCCGTCCTGGGGATGGGGAAGAGTGACCTCCCCAAATAACTGATGGAGCTCTCCTGTGCCAATTTTATTTATAAATATAAATGGATAGAAAACAGGCATGTAAATTTTAGATGAAATAGGGTGGTTTGGCGTGCTGTGGTTGATGGGGTTGCAGAGTCGGATACGAATGAGCAACTGAACTGAACTGAACTGAAGAGCAATAAGAGTAGATGGATCCTGATTAAGCACTTAATCTATGCAACAGAAAAAACTTAAAAATGATACCCTTCTGAGCTTAAAGGGAAGATCCATCATAATCCTGAACTGGGGTGGCAGAGTAAGATGCAGATGTATTTCTTTGCTGCTGGCCCAGGAGAAAACATTCCTGACCTTCCTCCATCAAGTATGATCAGGCAAATCATCAAAAAGTACGGAGAGTCAAAACACAAAACGATATTTAACTTTCAGCAGAAGAAGTGGTGAAACATGGATCATCCTTACCTAGTAAAATGAAAGCGATTAATAGCTGATATGGAAGATTATCAATGCTGTGTATGTTGAAGACAATGGGGAGCAGATGCTCTCACATACTACTGGAGGGAGTGGAAATTGACTCAGCGTTTGTGGTTGAGTGGTTTGTGGTTGGACCATATCTAGCAGAATTTTACACGTGCATATGTTTGAACGAGCATTTTGGCTTGTAAGAATTTCAGTTTAGTTCAGTTGCTGAGTCGTGTCCGACTCTTTGCGACCCCATGGACTGCAGCACACCAGGCCTCCCTGTCCGTCACCAACTCACGGAGTTCACCCAAACTCATGTCCATTGAGTTGGTGATGCCATCCAACCATCTCATCCTCTGTCATCCCCTTCTCTTCCTGCCCTCAATCTTTCCCAGCATCAGGGTCTTTTCAAATGAGTCAGCTTTTTGCATGACGTGGCCAGAGTATTGGAGTTTCAGCGTAAGCATCAGTCCTTCCAATGAACACCCAGAACTGAACTCCTTTAGGATGGACAGGTTGGATCTCTTTGCAGTCCAGGGGACTCTCAAGAGTCTTCTCCAACACCACAGTTCAAAAGCATCAATTCTCAGTGCTCAGCTCTTTTTATAGTCCAACTCTCACATCCATACGTGACTACTGGAAAAACCATAGCTTTGACTAGACAGACCTTTGTTGGTGATGTCTCTGCTTTTTAATATGCTGTCTAGGTTGGTCATAACTTTCCTTACAAGGAGTAAGCGTCTTCTAATTTCATGGCTACAGTCACCATCTGCAGTGATTCTGGAGCCCCCCAAAATAAAGTCTGTCACTGTTTCCACTGTTTCCCCATCTATTTGCCATAGAGTGATGGGACTGGATGCCATGATCTTAGCTTTCTGAATGTTGACCTTTAAAGCCAATTTTTTCACTCTCCTCTTTCACTTTCATCAAGAGGCTATTTAGTTTTTCACTTTTTGCTATAAAGGTGGCGTCATCTGCATATCTGAGGTTATTGATATTTCTCCCAGCAACCTTGATTCCAGCTTGTGCTTCTACCAGCCCAGCATTTCTCATGATGTACTCTGCATATAATAAGCAGGGTGACAATATACAGCCTTGACATACTTCTTTTCTTGACATACTGGAACCAGTCTGTTGTTCCATGTCCAGTTCTGACTGTTGCTTCCTGACCTGCATATAGGTTTCTCAAGAGGCAGGTCAGATGGTCTGGTATTCCCATCTCTTTCAGAATTTTCCACAGTTGGTTGCGATCCACACAGTCAAGGGCTTTGCCATAGTCAGTAAAGCAAAAATAGATGTTTTTTTGGAACTCTCTTGCTTTTTCGATGATCCTACAGATATTGGCAATTTGATCTCTGGTTCCTCTGCCTTTTCTAAAACCAGCTTGAACATCTGGAAGTTCACAGTTCACGTATTGCTGAAGCCTGGCTTGGAGAATTTTAAGCATTACTTTACTAGCATGTGAGATGAGTACAATTGTGCGGTAGTCTGAGCATTCTTTGGCATTGCCTTTCTTTGGAATTGGAATGAAAACTGACCTTTTCCAGTTCTGTGGCCACTGCTGAGTTTTCCAAATTTGCTGGCATATTGAGTGCAGCACTTTCACAGCATCATCTTTCAGGATTTGAAGTAGCTCAACTGGAATTCCATCACCTCCACTAGCTTTGTTCGTAGTGATGCTTCCTAAGGTCCACTTGACTTCACATTCCAGGATGTCTGGCTCTAGATGAGTGATCACACCATCGTGTTTATCTGGGTCGTGAAGATCTTTTTTGTACAGTTCTTCCGTGTATTCTTGCCACGTCTTCTTAATATCTTCTACTTCTGTTAGGTCCATACCATTTCTGTCCTTTATTGAGCCCAGCTTTGCATGAAATGTTCCCTTCGTATCTCTAATTTTCTTTACCCAACAGAAAAAAACAGCCAAATGAACAGGGATACTCCTCACAACATTGTATATGATGAAAAATTGTGAAAGCCTGTGCTTGTCCATATGGGCTGGGTTAAAATCTGATAGCAGCTACCATCGTTTAAGGTGTTATTAAGTGCCAAGCATGGTTTTAAGTAATTTATATGTGTTAATCTAATTGATCTGCAAGATAATTGTATGAGGTAGTCACTATTATTCCTGCTTTATAGACAAGTAAACTGAGGCATAAAAAAGAATACATCAAACTTAATAGAGATGATAGCTGTGGAAGAGGGAGGCCACAAGAGTTGGGATAGGAGCTCTAATAAACAGAGTCTTACACTTAAGTGTTTATAGTAAAAGGGAAAGGTCCTACCAACTACTGAGTTGGTTTATATTCATTTCAGTAGATATTTATGATTTTTACAATTAAACATGAAAATGAGGTTGTTGGAATTTAGTGCTACTAAGATCTTTCCCAGCTCTCAGATTATTAATCAGTGAGTCTAAACATTTTGATTTACAGTGATGGTGATGCTTGCGTTTATGCTCCTTGAAGCTGGTGGCTGGGTTGAGGGTGAAAAGTGTTGATGACTGAGAAGTCATCCAGCTATATGCTCTGCCTGTTTTGAATTTGGTAAGAGTAGTATCTAGATCAAATGATCATCAGAACACCTTGAAGGGAAAATCAGCAAATTAAAGAGATGGTAAAAATGAGCACTGTGCAATCAAATGTGCCGGAAGAAGTAGGAAGAGGGAATGGTTTTGTTTTTGTTTGATGGTGTCATTTTGAATTCCAGCAAAGGACTTCTGTTTCCCTCTAATTTTTCAGACCCTTGCATCTTCCACAGCCTCCATAATCGCCAGGAACACTCTGTTCTCGAGTTAGCACTGTACAGAAACATCTTGCTAAGTTGCTTCAGTCGTGTCCGACTCTGTGCGACCCCATAGATGGCAGCCCACCGGGCTCCCCCATCCCTGGGATTCTCTAGGCAAGAACACTGGAGTGGGTTGCCATTTCCTTCTCCAGTGCATGAAAGTGAAAAGTCAAAGTGAAGTCACTCAGTCGTGTCCGACTCTTAGCGACCCCATGGACTGCAGCCTACCAGGGTCTCTGTCCATGGGATTTTCCAGGCAAGAGTACTGGAGTGGGGTGCCATTGCCTTCTCCAACAGAAACATCGTAGTTATTTCTAAACCTGAATGCATGGAAACAGCTCTGTCTGTGTTTTAATGCTATTTATAATATATGCTATAGTCCTGCAAAACATTTATTACAAATGTACCAGTAACTATCTCGGTTAACACACCTGCACCTGAAAAGTTTGAGTTTTGTTATCAGTTGAGTCATTCAGTCGTGTCCAACTCTTTGCGACCCCATGGACTGCAGCATGCCAGGCTTCCCTGTTCATCACCAACTCACGGAGCTTGCTCAAATTCATGTCCATCGAGGTGGTGATGCCATCCAACCATCTCATCCTCTGTCACCCCCTTCCCCTCCCACCTTCAATCTTTCCCAGCATCAGGGGCTTTTCAGATGAGTTGGTTCTTTGCATCAGGTGGCCAAAGTATTGGAGTTTCAGCTTCAGCGTCAGTCTTTCCAATGAATGTTCAGGACTGATTTCCTTTAGGATGGACAGGTTGGATCTCCTTGCAGTCCAAGGGACTCTTAAGAGTCTTCTCCAATGCCACAGTTCAAAAGCATCAATTTTTCTGCACTCAGCTTTCTTTATAATCCAACTCTCACATCCATACATGACTACTGGAAAAACCATAGCTTTGACTAGTTGGACATTTGTTGGTAAAGCAGTGTCTCTGCTTTTTAATATGCTGTCTACTTTGGTTATAGCTTTTCTTCCAAGGAGCAAACGTTTTTTAATTTCATGGCTGCAGTCACCATCTGCAGTGATTTTGGAGCCCCCCAAAATAAAGTCTGTCACTATTTCCATTTTTTCCCCATCTATTTCCCATGAAGTGATGGGACCAGATGCCATGATCTTCGTTTTCTGAATGTTGAGCTTTAAGCCAACTTTTTCACTCTCCTCTTTCACTTTCATCAAGAGGCTTTTTAGCTTCTCTTCACTTTCTGCCATAAGGGTGGTGTCATCTGCATATCTGAGGTTATTGATATTTCTCCTGGCAATCTTGATTCCAGCTTGTGCTTCATCCAGCCCAGCATTTCTCATGATGTACTCTGCATATAAGTTAAATAAGCAGGGTGACAATATACAGCCTTGACGTACTCCTTTTCCTATTTGGAACCAGTCTGTTGTTCCATGTCCAGTTCTAACTGTTGCTTTGTGACTAGTATACAGATTTCCCAGAATGTGGGTCAGGTGGTCTGGTATTCCCATCTCCTTAAATCAAAGCTATTTTTCCTTTGGAATCTTCAGATTTAAGTATTTTTTCCTCTCAGTGTTACTGGTTGGTTGTTAGTAGATCCTTGTCAGATAGTAAACAAACTATTTGAAACAGCTTGGAAAATTAATGTTTACCTATAATTTATTCTGTTGAATCACAGAATTTTAAATCTAGATGGAGCTTTGTAGATAGTTTAGTCAGTTTTTGAGGTAAGTAAGCTTAGAAGAGGTTGCTAGATGGATCTCAAGTCATTTTTGCGGCCAGTTAGAGCAAGACGCGGGTCTTGCGATTTGTAGTGCAGTCAGTGCTGCTTTTCTAATTCTGCAGGTGTTTGTTGGTGGCCTGCTTCTAGCCTAGCACCATGTAAAAGTTTAGCTACATTTATCCACTGTGGAACAATGACGTGTTCCACGTTAAGTGAATTTTCCTAGTTACCTCTTTGAAGTTTACCTCTTGAGTTTTACTGTGAGTCTAATTGTTCTTGATAGAAATACTTTTACAACATGCATCATTCTGTACATTCTTAAAGAAATATGGGGAACATGACTTAACGCACTCTTCCTGACTTGTAGTAGTTTTGGCCTGGGGAATTAGGAGAGAGTTTAGAAAGATGTGACAGGGATACAGACCTTTCACTCTAGACTCTATCCTTATGTACTTGCGGGATTCCGTGTACAAGCAGAAGGCTTGTACACATTTGTGTATGTTTCCATACGTTTAAATTCATTTTCAGGCATTCACTATACTAAAAATTAGGCACCTATGCACCAAGAGTGAGATACCAGTTTCTATATGTTAGTCCCATCAAATCAGTCTCTGTTTCTCTCTCTCTCGATTGATAGATGAATATAGATGAAATGTATGTAAGATGTTTGAAATATGCTTTGAGCTTGGAACATTGTTCCTTCCTAAAACAAGCAATTGTGTCATAAGCATATAGGATTGTAAAGACTAGATGTATGTTTAAATGGCTAATTTGGCCTTACGGAAAAAGTGTTTAGTATTCTTTTTTGTGTCTATTTTTGTTACTTTGAAAATTCTGTTTATAAAATCATTGAATGCACAGTAAATAGGTTTTATTAAAAAATAGAAAGTAGGTAGGGGCAAATGATGATCCAATCTTCAACCCTTGTTTAGGATATCTCTACAGCTTTCATTTTTAAACAAATATTTTTAATATTAATATTTTACAGAATTTTAGTAATTTTTAATGTTTGTTTTCTTTTGGAAAATATTCAGATACAGCCATCCCTTGGTATCTGTGGGGAACTGGGAACTCATTCCAGTACCAAAATCAGAGGCTGTTCAAGTCCCTTGTATCAGATGGCTTGGTATTTGCATATAACCGATACACATCTTCCTGTGTACTTTACATCATCTCTAGATTATTTATAATGCCTAATACAGTGTAAATCCTATATAAGTAGTTGTGAAGACAGTGTGAATGTTATGTAATAGTTGTTGGTGTAGCAATTCAAGTTTTGCTTTTTGAAACTTTCTGGAATATTTTTTCCGTGATTATTTTTGATGCATGGTTAGTTGAATCCAAGGATACAGAACTCACACAGACCGATTGTACATATTTCGGTTTGTAAATGTACTAGATGTACAGACTTTTTAATTTTGAGCATATTTTTCTGTAAAGATTTGTTGCTAAGTGAAAAATAACAGTTTGGGAATTTTTTTTACATTTTTGGCAATCAAACACTTGCAGTTTTGCAGATACTTAATATTTATTTATTTATATTTTTAAGAGAATAATTTTAACCTCTATAAATGTCAAGCAAGTACTTCATCATTTTAAGAAAATAATTAAAAAATTTTATCATTCATACAGTTAAGTAGTTCTTTTATCTTCTATGTCCAAAAGAGCTGAGTTTAAGTGAAAAAATGGTAGTGAGTGTAATACTAACTAGTATTAGAAAGTAATACTAGAAAGTTACTTTCTAGTATGATAACTACTAGTTATATGTGGTACTGTTTAAATTATAACAAAATACTGAAAATTCAATTCCTTAGTCATAATAAATAATCTTTTAAATACTTAATGGTCATATGTGGCTAGTGGCCACCATATTGGGTGGGTAGATAGAAAATATTTCCATGTTGCAGAGTTCTGTTGGACCAGTGGTGTGTGTGACTGAAAAAAAAAAAATTAGAATCAATAGTAGCAACTCATTATTATCATGAAAATCAAACTACCACTATGTGTTAATGCTACAGAATTATAAAGGAAAATGATCCCAGAGTTCTTTTTTAGGCACTTCAAAGACAACTTTAGAAACAAAAGAATTTGTCCACATTTTGAAAATTTTACCTTCCCTCAGTTTCTGCCCCTCCTTTCCATTTCCTTTACTTTTGAAATGGCTTTATTTTAAAATTTGTAATGCTTGTATTCAATGAATTTCCAATGAAATTTTTATTTTAATGAACTTGGGACATAAAATATTTTTGATTGTTCTGATGGATGCAGTCCAAGAAATTTGAATATTTGCCATGGTTTTCTTTCTTCTTTTTTTTTTTTTAAGAACCATTGAAATAAAAAAAAACTCTAAAGATGTTATGTTTTTGTATCTGGGTAATCAAAATTTGCATTTTCTCATAAAACACTGATGTATGTTTGGGATTATCTTTTTATGTTGCTTATGAATAGAGTGCCCATTATTTGCACATTATAGTCTCATTACATTTTTGCTGGGAAACAGGATGTTAGTGGTAGCTTCTAGTGGTCCTTGACCTAACTGATTGCACAGCTCTTGTTAGAGTGGTTGGGAGGGGTTAGTGAGCTAGTAATGCTCTTAAAAGCATTTCTTATTGCCCCTTCTCCCTCTCTTTAGCACCTCCTCTCCTCTCCCCCCAATATGTGTCTCAGGCTTTCTAGGATTATTCACATGAAAACCATAGTTAATAACATTTCGTTGTGTTAGTTATTGCACGAAGAAATGAACTTAACTGTCAGAAATTTTGATGATAGTAGATTCAGTTATTGAGAATCTGCTGTGGTTTTCTGTCTCCAGAAAACATCAAGGAAATAAGACAAGTGTTTAAGACAAGGCTCATGCTTTTCTGGTCTGCTTAACATTTATTTCAAGAGAAATTTTAAGAGAAGAAACTGAGTAGTTAATGGAAGTGAGCCAAGAGATAAGAGGGTAAATGTTAAGGGACATTGTGGGGCAGATGGTGAGTAGGGCTGTGATGGGCATTTCTGCTATTGTGGACAAGGAAAGGTGGGGCTGCTCGTCTGTCTCTGTTCCCATTAGCCTGCCAGGGCTTCTGACTTTACTGTTGAGAGATCTTGCTCTATAACATACATAAAAGGGGGAGAAATACTGGAGGAGGAATGAACTAATATTCCTGGGAGTTAAGAGGTTTTCTTTGGTTGTTCTCACATAACCCCATGGTATTGAACTCGTGCTGTATGCTTGCCCAGAAAAAGTGATACCAAATCATTGATCCAACTAGAAAGCTTGTTGTGTATGTTGTGGTGGTTTTTGAATGAAGTAACTCTATTAAAATTAAAAATAATTTATTGAGGTGAAATTCACTTCATGAAAAATTAACCATTTTAAGGTGAAAAATCAGTAGCATTCAGAATATACACAGTGTTGCACAACACCACCTTTGTTTAGTTCCAAACATACCATCACTCAAAAGCCCTTACCTATTAAGCAGTCTCTTGCTACTCCCCCTACACCCCAGGCCTGGAGCTGCCAGTCTGTGTTCTCTCTCTCTGGATTTACCTGTTTTGGATATTTCATATATTGGGATCATTCAGCATATCACCTTTGTGTCTGACTTCTTTTCACTTAGCAAAATGTTCTCAAGTTTCATCCAGGTGGTAGCGTGTATCATTCCTTCATTCCTTATGATTTAATAAAGATTCCACAGTGTGTGGAGAAGGCAATGGCACCCCACTCCAGTACTCTTGCCTGGAAAATCCCATGGACAGAGGAGCCTGGTGGGCTGCAGTCCATGGGGTTGCTAAGAGTCGGACACGACTGAGCAACTTCACTTTCACTTTTCACTTTCATGCATTGGAGAAGGAAATGGCAACCCACTCCAGTGTTCTTGCCTGGAGAATCCCAGGGACGGGGAAGCCTGGTGGGCTGCCATCTATGGGGTCGCACAGAGTCAAACACGACTGAAACGACTTAGCAGTAGCAGCCACAGTGTGTGTATACCGCAGTTTGTTTATCTGTTCATCCATTGATGGACATTTGGGCTGTTCCCACCTTATAGCTATTATGAACACTGCTTCTATGAACATGGGTATACATGTAAATGTTTAAGTACCTGCTTTTAATTATTTTGGGTATATATAGGAGTAGAAATATGAAATCTTATGGCAATCCTATGTTTAACTTTTTGAGGAACAGCCAAACTTTTCTATAGTGGCTGAACCGTTTTACATTACTGCCAGCAGTGTACAAGGGTTCCTGTTTCTCAGTTCCTCATCAATAGTTGTTAAGTTTACATTTTTAACAAATTATGGCCATCCTGGTGATTTTGAAGTAGTGCCTCATTGTGGTTTTGATTTGCATTTCCCTGATGAGATGCTGGTGGCTCAGATGGTAAAGCGTCTGCCTGCAATGTGGGAGACCCGGGTCCGATCCCTGGGCTGGGAAGATCCCCTAGAAAAGGAAATGGCAGTCCACTCCAGTACTCTTGCCTGGAGAATCCCATGGATGAAGGAGCCTGGTAGGCTGCAGTCTATGGGGTCCCAAAGTTGGACACGACTGAGCAACTTCACTTTAATGCTAATGAAGTTGGGTGTCTTCATGTGTTTATTGGTAGGTTGCATGTCTTCTTTAAAGAATGTCTTCTGAAATCCTTTGCCCATTTCTCAAGGGATTGTTTTGTTTTGTTTTGTTTTGTTTCTTTTGTGGTTGAGTTGTTAATGTTCTAGACACTTACCAGGTATATGATTTGCAGATATTTTCTCCCATTTTATATATTGCCTTTCAGTTTCTTGTAATGTTCTCTTATGCAGAAAATTTTTAATTTTGATGAAGTCTGGCTGATCTGTTTTTTCTATTGGTGCTCCTGCTTTTGGCCCATAATAATGAAGATTTACTCATGGTTCTTCCATGAATTTTATTGTTTTAGCATTTAGATATAAATCATTGATAGATCCATTTTGGGGAGAAGGCAGTGGCACCCCACTCCAGTACTCTTGCCTGGAAAATCTCATGGACGGAAGAGCCTGGTAGGCTGCAGTCCATGGGGTCACTAAGAGTCAGGCACGACTGAGCATCTTCACTTTCACTTTTCTCTTTCATGCATTGGAGAAGGAAATGGCAACCCACTTCAGTGTTCCTGCCTGGAGAATCCCAGGGAGCCTGGCGGGCTGCTGTCTGTGGGGTCGCACAGAGTCGGACACGACTGAAGCGACTTAGCAGCAGCAGCAGCAGCAGCAGCTCCATTTTTAGTTAACTTTGGTATATGGTTTGAAGTAGAGGTCTGACTTTATTCTACTTTTTATAACTGCTATAAAAACTATGCATTTAATTCAGGACTTCTTTGAAATGTGTTGTTAGAGGTAGGATGGAGCATATTTTGCTGAACCCTGAATCCTAGTGATTCAGTGATTTTTTTTTTTTCATACTGCACTACTCTCACAGATCTCTTGGGGACTTTGGTTCATAGTATCTTTACTCAGGGATGAAAGCTGGTAAAGGTCACTGTGGACCTCTCATGTGCAAACTCTGTAAGGTCTCTACTTGGACATAATTCCATTGACCAAAGCAAGTTACTTAACCATGTTGAACTTAAGTGCAATCCTGCCTGTTGCCCAGAAGGAGAAAGGAAAGTAAGTGGTACACAGTTACTATAAGAGAATGCAATTGAACGTGTGTTTGCAACATATTTAAAGTATTTGTTCCAAGATACACAATTTTAAAATATTTCCGTTTAAGGAGGTTGTAAGTTTTCCATAAAAGTACATGGTAAAGCATCATTGATTCAAGATTTGAAGTGAATTTCATACTGTGTTTACTGAAGTTTACTTTTACATTATTTGTAAAGAAAAAATTATTAAGTGATAATATGAGATTTAATGATGAGAATTTCGGATTGATTTATAAAACAATTTTCAATTAGTTTAGAAGGAAGTATTCATACTCAAGGAATTTGGATACAGATTGTTTATTAAAACTTTTGTATGTCAAATTTGTGAAAAAGAAGGAAATAATAGTAATAATAGTTTTACAAGGCACTTTAAGATTATTACTCTTAATCTATCAGGATTTTAAAATTTGAAAACATTTAAAACTTAGTAGCCTGAGTCCTATTTGTGTGGCGTCTGTAATCCAGCATTAGACCTTAGTTGCTCTGTGTGTTAGTCGCTTAGCTGTGTCCAACTCTTCATGACCCATGGACTGGGGCCCGCCAGGCTCCTCTGTCCATGGGATTTCCCAGGCAAGATTTCCCACTGGAGTGGGTTTCCGTTCCCTTCTCCAGGTGATTTTTCTGACCTAGGAATCAAACCTGGGTCTCCAGCATTGCAGGCGGATTCTTTACCATCCAGGTCACCTGGGAAGCTCCTTAGTTACTCACAGAGTAACAACAATGTTGATGTTAATATATAGTGATCCAGTCTCTTACCTACTTTTCATAAACTATGGAAATAGGAAAATTAAAATATATAGTGTATCTCATATTATTAGTTTCATTGCTAAAATGTACCACTAGGAAGCAGAGAATGATATTTTAGAACACCAGTAGATGTCAGCCACAGCCTATGCAGCAGGCTGATTCTTTACCAGGCTTTTTGCTTTTTTTTTTTTGAACCCAGCTTCCTAATGAGCTGCCACTTTTCTCAAGGTTGGTGTGCTTATTTTTAAATTAAAACACAATGTACTTCCTGGTAAAAATATAGTGATGCAGTCATGGCAGCAGAAACATTATGCAGTGCTTACTTGTGTGTGTAGGTAAGTATCTCACAGAGGTGACTAGCTGGTCGTGGAAAAATTGCGATACTGTCTGGTAGGAGCCAAGAAGGCATCTGTAAAGAATGACCATGGGTCCTGTAATTAGCCAGATATGGTGTTGATATTACAGCAGATCAATCTAGTTGAGGTCTAATAGCACTTCTTTTCCTGACAAGCCTTTCCTTTTTAAGAGGAACAGCCAGAAAGCTTCTTACCTCTCTCTCCCACCCTCTCAGTGCTTTAGTTTGCCTGGGATGTCTTGTAAGTATCCCCACAGGTGGAAGTGTATATTCCTCTTACTGGGGGAGATACCAGTACTAAAAGAAACATTTTGGAAACTTAGATCCAAGAAAAGCACTTTCCTCAGCGCTCAAGGAAAGACTTGGTGTGAAGGACTTCATTGCAGATATTGATGTCAAAACATAGAGGAAAAGGAATCACAGTTCGGCATTTGAAAACTAAAAGTGGTTTTATCAAAAGTGGAAATTTAATAAATGTTTCACTGATTTCAAAACAGTATTCAGATTCAGTGCTATTTGGTTATTTTAAAAGTATGAGGGCTATTATATATGTAAGTAGCTTGGGATACTGTTGCTAAGTAAATACATCAGTATGCCAATATGAAAATAATAACTTTATCTCCTTGATTAAAATAAACCATTGTGTTCAAGATTTTAAAAAAACAGTTCTTCCTCTGTATAAAATATAAAACCCTAGTGAACTGTTCCTTGGTACTCTCTTCAAAATTATATACCTTTATTCTCTGTGGCCCAGATATACCAGAAATACCAAACTAATGGCATTTCTCTTACTGAGTGTTTAGGACCTAAGTTACATATAATGTGATTGATTCCTCAATTGTGTAACAATTTATATAGTACATTTTACATTTTAATTTTTTTAATTTTAAAAGACATATATGCTCATTATTAACGATTCAGATGATACAAAAGTAGATGGAGAATAACAGCACTATCCGTTTCCTGATGATAATCACTGTTTCCAAGCTCCTGTAAGAAAACTTACTTGTTACAGATCTAAACATTTACATTCCCCTGAACTTTTATTTTTCTATTGAGACAATTATTTTTATAAGTGCTTTTGAAATGTAAGATTTTGTCATGAGTGCTGCCGGGCAGTTACAGTAGAACAAATTGTGTTTGTGATTTCTTAAACACACCTGTCTCTCTTTTGTCTTTTCACATGTTGATTCATGTGCCTAGAAAGCTAACCAGAACACTCCTCCCAACTCCATGGCAACCTGATAGTTATGTCTTTCAAGCCTCAAGTTAATCATAATTTCTTTTAAAAAACCATTCCTGATTCTTTGTTATTGATATCTAGCTCAATTCTACAGTATGTTTTAGTGTAGAATAAAAAAAAAAAATGTTACTCCTGACTCAGTGTGCTCTTTCAGTCTCAACAACTCCTGTCTCTGTGTGTGTGTGTGTGTGTGTGTGTGTGTGTGTGTGTGTGTGTGTGAGAAAGAGAGACAGACAGACAGACAGACAGATGCAGGCTGACTTTCAGTTACTTACAGGAGGCTTTTCCTTCTACCCAGGGCTTAGCCCCAACTCCCTTCCCCTCCTCCCTGTGGCCTGCTTCCTGTCCCTGTCACATCACGCTCCTACTCAGGACTTAGAACCTGGTCCAAATGTGACCTCCCTTAGGCCACCTGAACTCCAGCTTACTGTTTATTCTGAGTTTAGTTATATCTTGGTGTCTGGCCTTCTGCGATGTCGGAAGTAGTTTGGGATTTTGGTCTGACAAGGGGTTGGTATTATTATATTTAGGGCTACTGTAACGAATCACATAGGCTAGGTGGCTTAAAATAGCAGAAATTTACTGTCTCACAGTTGTGGAGGGCAGAAGTTCAAAACCACGGTGTTGGTTGGGTTAGTTCCTTTTTGTGGCTTTGAGGAAGCATCTGTTCCTTTCTCTGAACTCCCAGGGGCAGGTCAGGGTGCTTTGCCCATGGTGTTCCTTGGCTTTGTAGCTGCATCCCTCCCATCGCTGGCCCTAGCATCATATGGTGCTATTCCCTCTGTCTGTGTCTGTGAAAACATTTTTATTTCTTCTGTGACCATGGATTATGAGATCTGGTTTCTCCAAGGGATATGGATTTTAAGTGTTCAGATATATACATTTAAATTGTAGTTTGATCTATGTAAGCATAAACCCAGACCTGCTGATGTATTATTTTCACATTTCGTCAAAATTTACAGCCCTTTAGAAGGTAGTACTTTGTATTTAAGCTATTTAGAAATGTTTATACAGTTTTCAAAAATAAAATTTAATTCTGAGTTTTTAATTTTCAGCCAGAAAACCTTGCTCAGAAGCTTCCAAACCTTGTGGAACTGTGAGTCTGTTTATTCAAATTTTTTTTAAAAAAAAACAAGAATGAACATAATTTTAAGTTATTTTAAATAATAGGGAATATTTTAATGTATTAATTTATTATTTTTTGGTGTTATGATCATGGTGCTCATGTAGGTAGACCTGTGGTTCTGCTAAACCCAATAGTATTTTAAAGTATCTTAACATTTACGTTTATGTTTTAAATATCTTACTTCAGGGTAGTAAAGATGATGAAAGATACGTTTTTTTTCTTGCAGCATCTTGGTCACAGAATCCTTCTGGATAGTCCATGGAATTGGGAGTATTGGGCTTCCCAGTTGGCACTAATGGTAAAGAACCCACCTGCCAATGCAGGAGACATAAGAGGCGTGGGTTTGATATCTGGGTCAGGAAGATCCCCTGGAGAAGGAAATGGCCATCCACTTCAGTATTCCTGCCTGTCTGGAAAGTCCCATGGATAGAGGAGCCTGGAGGGCTACAGTCCATGGGGGGGGGGGGTCACAGAGTGGGACACGGCTGAAGTGACTTAGCATGTGATTGTTGGTATTGTTACTGCTACTACATATGCTGCTGATATAAACAGCCTGATGGTGTAAAGATTTAAAATGCAGAGTAAAAGCCTCCTTCCCTACATCCTGCATTTGTTTTAGTTCTTTTGATGATTACCTCCATAATACTAAATACTGTATCTTTTAAAAATGCATTTATGCCTTTGTTTTTAGTATATCGACTTTATCTCTTCACTAAGGAAGATAAGAAATTTCCATATCTTGTATTTCCCTTTCTTTCTACCTGCCTCCTAATTTTGTCAAGGGAGGAATTTGCATCACCTTTTCTTGTTCTTTTTATTATTTGGCATGATTTTCAGGAAGTAAATTAGAGAGAGCTAATTTTACACCTTCATCTATAAGCCAGAAGTCTCTGTCATTTTACCCAACCTTTTATTTTTGAAAAATTTCTGACCAACAAAAAAGTTGGAAGCACAGTACAATGAACATCCATACAGTTGACCTAACGTGGAGGTTAGAGGTGCCACCCTCTCATAGTTGAAAATCCAGGTATAACTTTATAGTCCTCCATTGTTTTGCCAAAAGCTTTCACTTTTGTCTCAGGTTCAAAGGATTTGTTAACAAAATAAGCCGCTTGTTCTATCAGCTCAGCTCAGTCGTGTCGTACTCTTTGTGACCCCATGGACTGCCGCACTCCAGGCCTTCCTGTCCATCACCAACTCCCGGAGCCTACTCAGACTCATGTCGATTGAGTTGGTGATGCCACCCAACCATCTCATCCTCTGTCATCCCTTTCTCCCACCCTCAATCTTTCCCAGCATCAGAGTCTTTTCAAATGAGTCAGTGCTTTGCATCAGGTGGTCAAAGTATTGGAGTTTCAGCTTCAACATCAGTCCTTCCAATGAATGCTCAGCGATGATCTCCTTTAGAATGGACTGGTTGGATCTCCATGCCATCCAAGAGACTCTCAAGAGTCTTCTCCAACCCTACGGTTCAAAAGCATCAATTCTTTGGCCCTCAGATTTCTTTATAGTCCAACTCTCACATAGATACATATACTCATTCTGTACAAATAAATAATAACCAATATTTATTAGAGAATTATCTAGCTCACTTTCATTATACTAAGATTAAAAGAAAAGAGAAATAGAAACAGCAGAGGATACATCACCAAACTGAATTCTCACCAACATCCAGACTCAAACAGCCAGTGGCAAGTCCCGTGACACAGCACATCAGGAGTCTCAACTGGGAAAATGTCCCAGGCAGCGTGTCTGCTCAGTGGGTTAGACTTTAGAGATCGCAGTTTGGGTCCCACTTAGAATTCCAGGAGACGATCATCAATCTGTGAGCAAATAGCAGCTCTGATTTCATGTTAATGCATAAAACTTGGAATGTTTTTAAACCTGGGGCTTGCTCCCCAGCTCCCCTCCAGAGGATCAACAATCTCAAGATTCATCCCCTGTCTTATCTATGATGCTGCCAGTCTTGCATTCACAGAAGACAGTCACTCACAGTCAGGGCGGTGTCCAGGCAGGTTACAAGCAAGGTCAGAGGCCTGCTCTGCTTTGTTTCAGAAGCCTAAACAAGACTTTTAAATTTCCCTAACATCCACATCCACAGTTCCACATCTGTGGACTCATACAACCTTGGATGGTATAGTACTTAGTAGAAATTTGTTGGAAAAAAATCAGAATGTAATTGGACCTGTGCACTTTAAACCCTCTTGTTCAAGGACCAACTGTACAGGCTTCACCTAAATGTTACCAGTTAACATTTTGCTTCATCTCCTTCCTCTCTTTCCCCCTTCTACTCTCTTTTTACTCCCCCTCTTTCCCTCCTTTCTTTCCTTTCGCCCTGTCTCTCTTACACACAAAATTGCACACATTATAGTGTGTGTGTGTGTGCACGCGTGTGCACTCAGTTGTGTTCGGCTCTCTGTGGCCCCATGGATTGTAGCCCACTAGGCTCCTCTGTCCACGGAATTTTCCAGGCAGAGAATGCTGGAGTAGGTTGCTATTTCCAACTCCAAGGAGTCTTCCCCAACTAGGGATCAAACCCACGTCTCCTGTGTCTCCTGCATTGGAAGGTGGATTCTTTACCACTAGTGCCACCTGGGAAGCCCCTATGTATCTAAGAATAAAGACATTCTTGCACATAATTTTATTATTTTTAGGTCTAAGAAAAGTAGTATTAATTCAATAATATCATTTAATATATAGTTCATATTTAAATTATCCCAGTTTCCCCTCAAGATTTTTTTTTAGATGTCTTGTTTGATTGTTTCTTCTGGATTAGGTTCACTTTATTTATTTATTTTTTTAATTTAAATTTATTTATTTTAATTGGAAGCGAATTACTTTACAATATTGTATTGGTTTTGCCATACATCAACATGAATCCACCACAGGTGTACACGTGTTCCCAATCCTGAACCCCCTCCCACCTCCCTCCCTGTACCATCCCTCTGAGTCATCCCAGTGCACCAGCCCCAAGCATCCTGTATCCTGCATCAAACCTGGACTGGCAGTTCGTTTCATATATGATATTATACATGTTTCCATGCCATTCTCCCAAATCATCCCACCCTCTCCCTCTCCCTCAAGAGTCCAAAAGACTGTTCTATACATCTGTGTCTCTTTTGCTGTCTCGCATACAGGGTTATCGTTACCGTCTTTCTAAATTCCATATATATATATGTTAGTATACTGTATTGGTGTTTTTCTTTCTGGCTTACTTCACTCTGTATGATAGGCTCCAGTTTCATCCACCTCATTAGAACTGATTCAAATGTGTTCTTTTTAATGGCTGAGTAATACTCCATTGTGTATATGTACCACAGCTTTCTTATCCATTCATCTGCTGATGGACGTCTAGGTTGCTTCCATGTCCTGGCTATTATAAACAGTGCTGTGATGAACATTGGGGTATACATGTCTCTCTCAATTCTGATTTCCTCGGTGTGTGTGCCCAGCAGTGGGATTGCTGAGTCATAAGGCAGTTCTATTTCCAGTTTTTTAAAGAATCTCCACACTGTTATCCATAGTGGCTATAGTAGTTTGCATTGCAACATATCCTCAGTGATGTTCTGCCCTATTTGGTTTATCAAGTTTTTGTTTTCATTCTCTTTAAATATATTATATGTGCATTTATTCTGAAGCGTGGTTTTTCACCCCTAACTACTTTAGTATATATTTCTGAGAACAGGGATGTATTAACATTTTTTAGCCCTACTTTTCTATCCTTAATAGATAACTTTATATTTTTCTCCATATAGGTTTTGAACATTTCTAATAGTTTTTTCCTAAATGTTAATTTTTTCACTGTGTAAATGATCTTTCTTATCTGTTATATCTTCTAACTGGGTAATTTTTGTTATAGGAGCACTATGGCTTTTTGCATATTAACTGTATGTCTTGCTCCTTCCTGAAATCTGCTATTGTTTGAGTTACTTTTATCATTGATTCTACAGAATTTTCCAGGTATACTCTACTCTCATGTCTGAAAATACAGTGTTACTTCTCCTTTTCCAAATCTTTATTTTCTCTATTCTGATTGCATTGACCATTCCTTCCCCAGAGCAGTGTAAAATTGTATTTGAGGTAGTAGGTATCCTTGTCTTCTTTCAGACCTTAGTGGGAATACCTCCAGGTTTTCTCCACTAAGAAAAATGCTGGCCTTACAGTTAACGCAGTTCTTATGTGTTAAGTAAGTATCCATCTGTGTTAATAATCTATTGCTGCTCAACACATTAAGCATCTGTTAATGTAGTTGCTTAAAATGTAGGGGTAGTTAAAAGAATAAACACTTATTCTCTTGTAATTTTTTGAAGGTCCATAATCTGGGCTTGGCTTAGCTGGATCCCTTTGCTTCAGTGTCTCTCTCAAGGCTCTAATCAAGATTGTTGCCCAGGGCTGCTGACTTACCCGAAAGCTCAACTGAGGAAAGATCCTCTATCTGTGTTCACTCATATGGTTGTTGGCAGGATTCTACCAATTCCTTGCAGGTTGTTAGACTGAGGGCGTCGGTTCCTAGCTGGCTGTTGGCCAGAGAACTCCCTTAGTTCATCGCCACTTAGCCGCTATTATGTAGGTCACAACATGGCAGCTGACTTCGATCAGAGTGAGCAAGCAGAAGAGCACACGAGGCTACATGAGAGAGGACCCCTTGCTCCTTTCTCGTCTAATCATGGAAGTGGCATCGCATCACTGTTGCTGTGACACTCAAGGGGAGGCTGGCATCCTCCTGCATGCCGAGGAGTGGGGACCACCGGGGACCATCCTAGGTGCTGCCTACCACACTATTAATTCCTGTTTTCTCAAGAATTTTTCTATTAGTAATGGGTGTGACATTTTTTCAAAAGCTTTTTCAGACTTTGAAGTCTACTGGAAAAATCCTTGAGGCCTTCAGGCAAAAAGGTGAACCAGTCATGTAGATGAAGAAGATTGCAACATAAGACTCCAAACTGAATTATCTACACAATGGCAGTTGAATTCTGGATTGACAGTTTTTAATTTTTTGAGCTTCTTGAAAGTATTTGACTATCTTCATATCTCCGTAGATTCTCATAAGAAGTCAGTGGAATTTTTGTCATTCTCCACGTGTGTGTAATATATCATTTTTCTCTGACTTCTTTGAAGAATTTATTTTGATCTTGGCTTTTAGCAATTTAACTGTGATGTGCCTTGGTATAATATTCTTTGTATTTATCTTGGAGTTTGCTGAGCTAATTGAATCAGTGAATTTATGTCTTTTACCAAATTTGGGACATTTTCAACCATTATTTCTTCAAATACTTTTTATGTAACTTTTCCTCTCTGTCTTTATTGGACTCAGTTTATATATATCTTGTTGATATTGTCCTACATACCTCTGAGGGACTTCATGTTTCCTCCTTTTTTTCTCTGCACTTAGATTGAATCATTTATATTGATCTGTCTCCAAGATCTTGAATTGGTAGAATTAATATAGTTAAAATAGCCATAGCACACAAGCAATCTACAGATTTAATGTGATACCTATCAAATTACCCATGACATCTTTCACAGAACTAGAACAAATAATCCTAAAATTTATATGGAACTACAAAAGACTCAGGCTTACCAAAGCAAACCTAAGGAAAATGGAACAAAGCTGGAGGTATAACCCTTTTAGACTTTAGATAGTATTTCAGAGCTACAGTAATCAAAACATTTCAGTTCTAGAATATTCTTTCTTCCATCCTTTCTTAGTTTCTGTTTCTCTGCTAAGATTTCCTTATCTTTTAATTAAGACATATTTTACATTAGATCACTATGCATAATTATAACAACTACTTTTAGAGAGTTGTCTGCTAATTCCCAACATCAGGGTTGTCTTGGGGCTGCTATACATTGTTTATTGTCATTGACATTTTCCTGAGTGGTCATATGTTAAGTAATTTTAGATTATATTCTGACAATTGAGAATATGTGTTTTAGAGACTAAAATCTGTTAATTTCTTTGAAGAGTGTTGATGTTTTGTTTCAGTGGTTTCCCTGGTTGACTCAAAACAGTAAAGTGCCTTTTGGAAGGCAACTGAAATCGCAGTCCAGTTCTTTTATCTTTAGTTATAGTTTTTTCCAATACAAATGGTTTTGGAATAAGCCACTGATTCAGGCAGTTTTTACATAGGATTTGGGGTTTCCCCTCCCTGTTTGTTTATTTGTTTTCTGGTATTCTCTGGTATTCTGTTTGTCAGGGACCATTGTTGCCCTGAACTCTGTCCTCATTTTGGCTAGCAAGAATGCAGTTTTCTTTTGGAATTTTAGCCACTTTTTGTGGTAACTGTGTGTCCCTTTCCTTAGACTAAACGCTATTAAGAAAAAAAAAAGACGAAGCTCAGACTTAGCCAGTGTCATTCTTCAGTCTTGCCTCTCTTCCGGAGCTGGCTTTTTGTTCACTGTTGCAGTGCCTGAGGGTCATTTTGTCTGTGTGTGCTCTTCAGCGTGTTAGTTGTCAGAGCATCAGTCTAGTTGAAGTTCATTCTGCTGTACTGGAATTGAAACTCACATTCTTTTACTTGAATCTGTTTTTGCCTTTATAACTCAAGTGGGTTTCTTGAAGTCAGCATTAGTTGGTTCTTTGATTTTGACCAGTCTAACAATCTGGCTCATTCCACTGGAATATTTAGACTATTTATGTTTATTATGATTACTGATAGGATTGTGTTTAAGTTCACCATCTTAACAGTTGTTTTTTCTATTTGTCCCAATTGTTCTCTATTATTTCTCCCCTCTTTAGTTTCCTTCTTTTAAATTATTTCAGTGTTATTTTAAGATTATGTTTTATTACCATTATTGATTTATTAACTCTACTTCATTTCAATATTGAAAGGTTTATGTTTCTTTAACCTATTATAATCTACCTTCACATAACATACTACTTCACATTTAATATAAGCACCTTGGATCAATGCATTCAGTCCATCCCTCCTATCCTTTGTGCTGTTGTCCTATGTTTTACATGTGTGTGAGTGTTGTGAGAGAGAGAGAGATCTATGTATGTGTAAACCATATATATCAGTCAAGGTCCAGTTAGAAACTATACCACTAATTTAAGCAGGGAAAATTAAAGAATTGTTAACTAGTAAAATGTTATTAACTACTAAAAGAGGTTAAAAAGGGCTCCATGGTACTCAGAATTAGTGAGTACAAAAAAGTAGATCTGTACCTAGAGAATTGGACAGTGAAGGAACTAAAGACTTAGGAGAGTTCCAAACCCTAGGCTGAGGTTAGACCTCTTCGAAGAAGATAGGACTGCCACGAAGCGGATGGCATTCGCGTGGTGAAGATCCTTGCCATCTGATTTAGGCCAGAGCAGATCTGTAACATCATCTAACTGTTGCAGGAGTAGTATTCGTAAACCAGAGCTGGCATATTAAAAGCAGCCTGGCGGTGAGGAGGCAGCTGCCTGAGACCATGGCAGAGCTAGCACAGCAGTGGCTGCGCGGTGGGAAGACGGGTGCGTGAGGCCAGTTGAAGTTGCTTATAGAAGCGCATTGTTGGTGAGGAGCGTGGCCTGAGGATAACAGCCAGAGATGCTGCAAAACTGACTTCAGCTTGGGGCGTTCGTGGTTTGAGATGTGGCTTAAAGTGGTCCAGGAGGGCTGCTGGGGCTTGGCTCTGTGCGGAATAAAAAATGGAAAGAGGACTGGACCCAGAGAGGTGCCTTCCTGCTATTGTCACCTTTCAGAGTCACTCTAACACCTTCTTTTGATACCATTAGTCCTAACATTAGATCAGTTAGCAAAGGAGAAATTTCGACAGGGTCCAGCTCCAGTATGTCATAACAGGTAGATTTGTAGCTGAGAGAGAAAATTGGTATCTGGTGAAATACACTTACATAAACCTTGCATTTAAATTCTTAAAGAAACTTAAAAATGAGAAAATATCTTTTTATATTAGTTTCTATATTCTATCAGATTTGGTTTGCTTGAAAAAAGTCTTCATTTGTCCTTTTTTTTAAAAAAATTGAACTTTTTGCTTTGAGATAATGGTGGTATCACACATAAGAAGTAATTCATAAACATCCTTGTGTACCCTTTTAGGTTCTACCAGTGTTCATGTTTTACATAACTATAGAATAAGATCACCACCAGGAAATTGGCAGTACTACAATCTGCTAATATTATTCCGTTTTCCTAATTTTTTACCCTTTTATAATCGCATTCCCCATGTCCCCAAACCCTGGCAACTGCTACTCTGTTCTCCATCTCTATAACTTGGTCAGTTTAATTTTTTATGTTTTATGAATCATACAGTACGCAGCCTTTCAGGGCTAGCTTTTATTTCGTTCAGCATAAGTCCCCTGAGACCGATTTAAGTAGTTGCATGTAGCAGTAGTTCCTTTATGTTGCTGAGTTATATTTCACAGTATGGATGTAATAGAGTTTGTCCACTCACCTACTGAAGGACATATTAGTTTCATTTTTAGCTGTTATGCATAAAGCTCCTACAAACATTCATGTACATGTTTTTTGGCATATGAGTAAGTTTTCATTTCTCTGAGATAAATGCTTAAGAGTTTAATTGCTGAATCATATGAAAATTCTTTGTTTCATTTTTTAAATTGAAATATGATTTACATAAAAATTTAATCATACACTTTAAAAGTGTATGGTTCATTGGTTTTGGTATATACACAAGATTGAACAACCATTATCACTGTCTAATCCAGAATACTTTCATCACCCTAAATGATGATTAATAATCATTCCCCTCTCTGAATTCCTTGTAACTCCCTAGTGGCCAATAATCTGCTTTCTGTTTCTATGGATATCCCTATTCTGGCCATTTTGTATGAGTGGAATCATGCAACATGTGACTGTTTACGTCTGGCTGCTTTAGCGCAGCATGTGTCGTCTATGCCGTGGCATATTTCAGAATCCATTCTTTTTATGGCTGAATAGTATTCCATCGCATGGATAGACAGCATTTTGTTGATCCATTTTTTAGTCAGTAGACATTTGACTTATCTCCACATTTTGGCTATGGTGAATAATGTGGTTGTAAACATTTATGTAGAAGTTTGGTTATGAACATTTATTTTTAGTTCTCTGGAGTTTCTACCTAGGAGTGGAATGCAGTGGTACCTCTATGTTTAACATTTGAGGAACTGCCAAACTGTTTTCCAGAGGTTGTACTATTTTGTAGTTCTACCAACAATACGTGAGGATTCTCTGCATTGTCATCAACACTTGTTATTTTCTGTACTTTTGATTAAAGTCTCCCTAGGATGTGTAAATTGATTTCTTATAGTTTTCATTTGTATTTTTTCTAATGACTAATCATGTCTTTTCATGTGCTTATTGGTCATTTATGTATTTTCTTTGGGGAAATATTTATTCAAACCTGTTGTCCATTTAAAAATGATAATAGTTGTCTTTGTGTTGTTCAGTTCTAAGAGTGTTTTATATGTTTGAGATACTAGACCCTTATCATATATATGATTTGCAAATATTTTCTCCTGTTCTGTGTGATTTATCTTTTACTTTTTTTGATAAACTGTGTTTTGTTATCATGTCTGAAAAATTTTCTAATCCAGTGTCATGAAGATTTACCTCCATTTTCTTATTTAAATTGTATAGTTTTAGCTTTTACATTTAAGTCTTGATACATTTTAAGTTAATTTTTGCATATTATGTGATGTAGAGATCTAAACTTCTATTTTTGTGTGGGATATCTAGTTATCTTACCACCATTTATTGAGATGGCTGTTCTTTTCCCAGGGCACATAGGCACATAGGCATATTTCTTGATTCTCAATTCTATTCTGTTGATCTATATGTCTTATCTTTTTGCCAGTACCACGGAGACTTGATTACTCTAGCTTTGTAATAGGTTTAAAAATTGAGAAGTATGGATCCTCCAACATTATTCTTGTTTTTCAAAATGATTTTAGCTGTTCTAAATCCCTTGCATTTCCATGTGAATATTAAGATCTGCTTCTTAATTTATAAAAGAAAACAAAGCCAGCTGTTACTGTTGATAATGATTGCATTGACTCTTTAGATCAGTTTGTGGATTATTGCCATCCTAACAGTATTATGTCTTCTAATCCATGAACGTGGGATATCTTTCTGTTTATTTAGGTCTTCAGTTTCTTTCAACAATTTTATAGTTTGAACATTGAACACTTTTTAGTGTAAAAAAATTTCTTCTGTTAAATTTATTCTATTTGATGTTTTTGTATATAGAATTATATTCTTAATTTCCCTTTAGATTGTTTAGTGCCTAGTATATGAAAATTCTCGTCTGGGAAATCCCATGAACAGAGGAGCTTGGCAGGCTTCAGTCCATGCGGATGCAGAGGTCAGACATGACTTAGCAACTAAAACAACAACAACAGTATAAAAATACAGTTGATTTTTATATGTTGATATTATATCCTTCAACTTTGCCAGACTCATTTATTAGCTCTTTCTTGTTTTTGTTGAATTCCTTCCAGTTTTCTGTAAATAAGATCAAGTCATCTACCAATAAAGAGTTGTGTTTCTTCCTTTCTGATCTATGTACCTTTTATTTCTTTTTCTTGCTTAGTTGCTCTGGCTAGAATATAGAATGTTGAATAGAAGTGATGAGACTGGGCATCTTTGTGTTGATCTTAGGGGGAAAGTTTTTAGTCTTTTGCCATTGAGTGTGTTAGCTTTAGATTTTTCATAGGTCCCCATATGTGACTAAGGAAATTCTCTTCTATACTTTATTTTCTGTTTTTAGTATAAAAGGTGTTTGGTTTTATCAGATAATCTTTCCTTCTTTCATCTATTGAGATGATCATGTTTTTATTAATGTTCGTGCATTGAACCTGCTGTGCATTACTGGGGATAATTTTCATTTGCTCACGGAGTATAATCCTTTTTATATGTTGTTGGATTTGGCTTGCTAGTATTTTGTTGAAGATTTTTGCATCTGTATTCATAAGAGATAATGGTCTGTAGTCTTCTTTTCTGGTTATGTCTTTGTCTGGATTTGGTATCACAATTGTTTTGGCCCTTATAGAAGGAGTTCCTCTACTCTCTGGTTTTTTTTTTTTTTTTTCCCTTTCCTTTTTATTCTTTTTTTTTTTTTTTTTTGTTAAGAATCCGGTCAGTTACTTTAGTGGTCAGCTAATGATTAAGCAGAGATTTCTTTAACAACCTGAATCTGCTAAGTCTCCCAGTCTTTGCTGAGGTCTCTGTGTATGTATTGTGGCATACCTTCCCCTCTCAGTTAGGTAGACAGTTGACAGCTTTGCTTTAGACTTCACTTCTTATGTGTGCTATGTGTGCTAAATCAGTTTAGTGGTGTCTGACTCTTTGCAACCCTATGGGCTGTAGCCTGCCAGGCTCCTCGTCCATGAGATTCTCCAGGCAAGAATATTGGAGTGGGTAGCTATTCCCTACTCCAGGGGGTCTTCCCAACGTAGGGATCAAACCCAGGTCTTCAGCATTGCAGGCAGATTCTTTACCATCTGAGCCACCAGGGAAGCCCTTCTTCATTTCTTATGAAGAGCTTCAATTTCAGCAGAGTTGAGAGCTTAGGGTTTCTCTGATCTTTTCCTGAGTGTATGTGCAACTTTGGGCATGCATGTGACCTTGTATATTTCTAGAAATACACCAGTTTTTCAAAGTTCCTCTGTAAATCTCCTTCCGCAATTTTTTTGTTTAAGGTTTTGGTTGTCTGTTGTTTGCTCCAGCTGTTGTCTACTGTCTTAGGCAGCAGTGAAATTAAAACAGTGGCCTGTAATTTGTCACAACTGGGGAAAGTGTTTTTGTACTGGGCAAGCTTGTAGTCAGATCAAGTTAAAAACAGACTTGCAAGTGGGGTCTTTCAGGGAACCATGAGACAGTCAAATGACGGTTCTCTGGGAGTGAACTGCAGCTTGGGTCTGTCCCTCCCGGTGCTGGCCAGGCCACTGCAGGTAAAGGGGAAAGTGACCACGGTGTTTCCAGGCCCTGCAGTGCTGGAGAGCTGGGGGTAGGACCAGGGCAAGGGAAAACGCCCCAAGGTCACAGCCTCGTCTTCTGCCTGCCGCTTTCCTTAAACAAACCCTCCCTTTGTTACTGCAAGTCTTTGAGTTTAATTTCCAAAGTTTTGTACATGTAGCTATGAATAATTTTTGGCAGTATTCTTGTTAATTTTATGAAAAGAGAATTTTTGGAGATCCTTACTCTGCCACTTTTCATCTGAATTTGTAATTTCATTTAAAATTTCCAAATAATTTTCCAGGTTGGCTATACCATTTTACATTCTCCCCTAGTAGTGTGTGATTGTTCCAGTTTCTCCACATCTTACCAGTGTTATTTTTATGTCATTATTTAACTTTTTTTTTTCATTTTGATAGATGTGTGGTTTTATCTAATTGTGATTTTAATTTGTATTTCTCTAATGCCTAATAACATTTGACATCTTTTAAAATACTTGTCATCTTTATCTTTTCTTCAGTGAAATGTCTGTTCTTGGCTATTGTACATTTTCTATTTGGGTCCTTTTTTCAGCTGTAAGAATTTTAAGAATTCTTTATATATTCTGGAAACCAGTCCTTGGTTGTATATGCTGTTTACAAATATTTTCTCCCATTGTATACTTTCTACTTTCATGTTCTTTTGCAGAGCAGAAGTTTTACCTTTTGATGAGGTCCACATGAACAATTTTTGCTTTTATGTATCATGTTTTTAGTATCAAGTATAAGAATGTTTTCTAATCCTAGGCCCTAAAGACTTTCTTCTGCTTTTTTTCCTCTAAAAGTTGTATAGTTTTTACTTTACATTCGTCTTCGTAATTCTGAAATATATATATATATATATATATATATATATATTGCCTTCTGGAATTAGAGTTCTTCAGTTCAGTTCAGTCACTCAGTCGTGTCCGACTCTTTGCAATCTCGTGGACTGTAGCACGCCAGGCTTCCTTGTCTATCACCAACTCCTGGAGCTTGCTCAAACTCATGTCCATCAAGTTGGTGATGCCATCCCACCATCTCATACTCTGTCATCCCCATATCCTCCTGTCTTCAGTCTTTCCCAGCATCGGGTCTTTCCCAAGGAGTCAGTCCTTCGCATCGGGTGGCCAAAGTATTGGAGTTTCAGCTTCAGCGTCAGTCCTTCCAATGAATATTCAGGACTGATCTCCTTTAGGATGGACTGGTTTTATCTCCTTGCAGTCCAAGGAACTCTCAAGAGTCTTCTCCAGTGCCACAGTTCAAAAGCATCAATTATTTGGCGCTCAGCTTTCTTTATAGTCCAACTCTTACATCCATACATGACTACTGGAAAAACCAAAGCTTTGACTAGAGAGACCTTTGTCAGCAAAGTAATGTCTCTGCTTTTTAAGTTGTATAGTGTTTTACTCTGCTAAAAGTTGTTTAGTTTCTTACTTTACATTCTGCTTCATGATTCTGAAATATAAAGATATATATACATATACACACATATGTATATAGTCTTCTGGAATTAGAGTTCTTGGTTGTCAGTTACTTCTTTCCTTTCAGCATTTTCTTGGTGTTCTTTGTCTTCTGGCTTGGATACATTCTGAAGAGACGTTCCTATATTTCTTCCACAGTATGTAGAGTTCTTTTCTCCTTGGGCTAGTTTGAAGAATTTCTGTTTCTTACATTGGTTTTCAAGGATTTGTTATGATTCGCTTGACGTATGATTGTCCTTGACATTCATTGAGCTTCTTGGGTTTTTGTCTTTGTTGTTGTCGTCGTTTAGTCTCTGAGCTGTGTCCGATGTTTCGTGACCCCACGGACTAAAGCACACCAGGCTTCTCTGTCTTCCATTATCTCTCAGAGTTTGCTCAGATTCATGTCTATTGAGTCAATGATGCCATCTAACCATCTTATCCTCTGCTGCTCCTGTTTCCTTTTGCCTTCAATCTTTCTCAGAATCTTTTCCAATGAGTCAGCTCTTCACATAAAGTGACCAAAATATTGGAGTTTAAACTTCAGCATCAGTCCTTCCAATGAATACCCAGGGTTGATTTCCACTAGGATTGACTGGCAGTCCCAGGGACTCTATAGCACCACGATTCGAAAGCATCAGTTCTTTGGCACTCAGCCTTCTTTATTGTCCAACTCTCATCCATACATGACTACTGGGAAAACCATACATTTGACCATATGGACCTTTGTCAGCAAACTGATGTCTGCTTTTTAATACACTGTCTAAATTTGTCAGAGGTCCCCTTCTGAAGAGCAAGATTCTTTTAATATCCTGGCTGCAGTTACCATCTGCAGTGATTTTGGAGCCCAAGAAAAGAAAATCTGTCACTGCTTCTACTTTTCCTCTTCTGTTTGCCATGAAATGAGAGGACTGAATGCCCATCTTAGTTTCTTAATATTGAGTTTCAAGCCAGCTTTTTCGCTCTCCCTTAGCATACCTATCAAGAGGCTCTTTACTCCTCTTCACTTTCTGCCACTAGAATAGTATCATCTGCATATCTGAGGTTGTTGCTGTTTCTCCTGGCAGTCGTGATTCCGGCTTGTGATTCACGCAGCCTGGCATTTTGCATGGTGTACTCTGTGTGTCTGTGCGTGCTCAGTCGGTCAGTCATGTCCGACTCTTTGTGACCCCATGGACTGTAGCCCGCCAGGCTCCTCTGTCCGTGGAATTTTCCAGGCAAGAAAACTGGAGTGGAATGCCATTTCCTTCTCCAGGAGATCTTCCCAATCTAGGGATCAAACCCACGTCTCTGGCTTTTCCTGCATTAGCAGGAGGAGTCTTTACCACTGCGCCACCTGGGAAGCCCCAGGATATACTCTGCATATAAGTGAAATATGCAAGGTGACAAGATACAGCTTGTCTTACTCTTTTCCCAAATTTGAACCAGTCAGTTGTTCCATTTAGAACATGACCCGTCTGTCTTGAGTGGCCCTGCATGGCATGGCTTATAGCTCCATTGAATCATGCAAGCCTCTTCACCACGACAAGGCTGTGATCCCTGAAAGGTTGTGTCTTTATAGCTTGCATCAAATTTGAAATTTTTAAACATTATTTCTTTAGATATTTATTTCTATGCCCTTATCTCTGGTCCCTACTTTTGGGACTCTTACCTGTTGTTAGTTTTATATTGTCCCATAATTACTGACACACAGTTAGTTGTTTTCAGTCTTTATTTTTTTTAATATGCTTCATTTAGGGCAAATTATGTTTCTCTATTTTCAGAGTTAGTAATATTTTCTGCTTCAAAATCTAATTTGCTGTTAATCCCACCTGGTGGAATTTTATTTTTTATATTTGATCTCTAGAAGTGCTATTTGGGTCTTCTTTATATGTTAACATTTGTCTTACAGTGTTAATGTTTTTCTTTGAATACCTGAATATAATTATTATTTATGTTTTAAAGTTTTTATTTGCTAATTGCTTTATCTGTGTCATACCAGATAAAGTCTATTTGTGGTAACTATTTTTTATCCTGGTTATTGGTCATATTTTCCTGATTCTTAGCACTTTTTCATTAGATGCTGGACCTTATAAATGTTAATTACTGAGTGTTACACTTTGTTGTCTTCCTTTTTGTGGTGCTTTATTCTGGCTTTAAAATTATTTGCAATTTAGTTTGATCCTTTCATGGTCTGTCTTTATGCTTTGTTAGGACAGATCTGGAGTAACCTCTACTGTAGGGATAGTTTAGCCCTATTATCCACAGAAGGCCTTTTGAGGATCTCATTTAAATGCACAAAATGATCAACAAGGATTTGGTACACTTGCTGCTCAGAACTTGAGTGCTTTCTAGCCCTGTATGAGTTCTGTGGACTGTTCAGCTGTTAGGTTTTCAGTTACTTTTTTGCCTGGAATGCATTTTAGAATTCAACCAAGAGTCAAAGGCTGCCTTGAATTTTTGTTTTTTTGTTTTCTTTTATCAGTAGTACCTTCTCCAGAACTGTACTCCACAGCTTCCAGCTGCCTTGGGATCCCTGAGCTCTGCTATGTGTCTTCGTAACTCCATGAGACTTGCATTCTTTGTTTGGTATCCACGGTCCACAATTTGCCTCTAAGCAAATTTGCCACAATTTGTTGTGAGCAACAAGTGAGTTGTTCACCTCACTTGTTTTTTCTCTCTCTAGCTGCCTCTTGTCAGTATCTGAAAATAATTGTTTCATATAATACATTCAGTTTTCTTATTGCTTATAGCAATTGGGTAAATCTGGTCCCTATTATTTAATCATGACTGGAAATAAATGACTTGTTCCTTTAATTAAAAAAAATTTTAATTTGGAACAGTTTTGTATTTACAGAAAAGTTGTAAAGATACTAAGTACAGAGTTCTGGTAGCTAGTTTCTCCTGTTGTCAACATCTTAATACAATTTTTGTGGAACTATTGTCAAAATTAAGAAACTGACATTGGCATATTACTATTAAGTAAATATCTATAATTTTATTTAAAAAAAACAGCCAACCATTTTCCAAGGTGGCTATATTGTCATGCATTCTCACAAAAATGAATGCATCATTTTGAGTAGAAGAAATAGCTTGATGAAAACCACTTAGGTGGAGACACCACCATTGTAACTAATTTGAAATAACAAAAGTAAAGAGAAGGGACTTAAAATTGCCAAGCCTTGGATTACAGATGACTCATGATAACAATAATAACTATAACAATAACAGTGGGGTTCACTGAATTTTCTTCTAAGGGCTTTACATTTATTGATTCATTTAATCCTTACAATATCCCAATGTTGTTGATGCTCTTATCCTCGAGTTCCATAGATTAAGAAAGTGAAAAGGTCACAGATTTTCCCCTGCTCACATGGCTAATAAGGTACACGCTGTCTGGCTCCAGGACCTACTCTCTGATCCATTCTGCCAAGGATGATTGTTTATCAGTTGCACATCGGAAAAACCTGAGATGGCCTTGGGCATCTATATTTTGAAGACCACTGGTGATTCTTATGTGTAGTCAGGATTGAGAACATTCTAAACTACTGCTTCTTCATTATAATGTAGATAAATTTAATGTTTAAAATATACTTATTTATTTTAATGATAATAGTGAATAATTTAGTTCTTGTTTGGACTGAGACATTTTAAAGTCCTTTTATGTAGGTAGAATGTTCAAACTCTTGCACAGTTGCATTCATCTCATGTGCTAGCAAAGTAATGCTCAAAATTCTCCAAGCCAGGCTTCAACAGTATGTGAACCATGAACTTCCAGATGTTCAAGCTGAATTTACAAAAGGCAGAGGAACCAGAGATAAAATTGCCAACATCCATTGGATCATTGAAAAAGCAAGAGAGTTCCAGAAAAACATCTACTTTATTGACTATGCCAAAGCCTTTGACTGTGTGGATCACAACAAACTGTGGAAAATTCTTAGAGATGGAAATACCAGACCACCTGACCTGCCTCCTGAGAAATCTGTATGCAAGTCAAGAAGCAACAGTTGAAACTGTACATGGAACAACAGACTGGTTGCAAATTGGGAAAGGAGTACATCAAGGCTGTTATATTGTCACCTTGCTTATTTAACTTATATGCAGAGTCAGTTCAGTTCAGTTCAGTTGCTCAGACCTGTCTGACTCTTTGCGACCCCACGAACCGCAGCACGCCAGGGCTCCCTGTCCATCATCAACTCCTGGAGTCCACCCAAACCCATGTCCATCGAGTTGGTGATGCCATCCAACCACCTCATCCTCTGTCGTCCCCTTCTTCTCCTGCCCTTGATCTTTCCCAGCATCAGGGTCTTTTCCAGTGAGTCAGCTCTTCGCATCAGGTGGCCAAAGTATTGGAGTTTCAGCTTCAGCATCAGTCCTTCCAGCGACACCCAGGACTGATCTCCTTTAGGATGGACTGGTTGGATCTCCTTGCAGTCCAAGGGACTCTTAAGAGTCTTCTCCAACACCACAGTTGAATAGCATCAATCCTTCTGTGCTATGCAGAGTACATCATGTGAAACACTGGGCTGGATGGAGCACAAGCTGGTGTCAAGACTGCTGGGAGAAATACCAATAACCTCAAATACGCAGATGACACCACCCTCATGGCAGAAAGCAAAGAAGGACTAAAGAGCCTCTTGATGAAAGTGAAAGAGAAGAGTGAAAAAGCTGGCTTAAAACTCAACATTCAGAAAACGAAGATCACGGCATCCTGTCCCATCACTTCATGGCAAATAGATTGGGAAATAGTGGAAACAGTAAGAGACTGTATTTTTGGGGCTCCAAAATCATTGCGGATTATGATTGCAGCCATGAAATTAAAAGACGCTTACTCCTTGGAAGAAAAGTTATGACCAGCCTAGACAGCATATTAAAAAGCAGAGACATTACTTTACTAATAAAGGTCCATATAGTCAAAGCTGTGGTTTTTCCAGTAGTCATGTATGGATGTGAGAGCTGGACTATAAAGAAAGCTGAGTGCCGAAGAATTGATGCCTTTGAACTGTGGTGTTGGAGATGACTCTTGAGAGTCCCTTGGACTGCAAGGAGATCCAGTCAGTCCATCCTAAAGGAGATCAGTCCTGGGTGTTCATCAGAAGGACTGATATTGAAGCTGAACCTCCAATACTTTGGCCACCTGATGCAAAGCACTGACTCGTTTGAAAAGACCCTGATGCTGGGAAAGATTGAGGGCAGGAGAAGGCGACGATAGAGAGGATGAGATGGTTGGATGGCATCACTCACTCAATGGATATGAGTTTGGGTGAACTCTGGGAGTTGGTGATGGACAGGGAAACCTGGCGTTCTGCAGTCCATGGGGTTGCAAAGAGTCGGACACGACTGAGTGACTGAACTGAACTGAACAGATAAAGGTAGGACTAGAACTGAAGCAAATATTTTGCGGATTACAGAAAAATCAGTTATCTCTCTGTTTGGTGTCTAGGCACTCTGCCTTTTTGTGTAACACATGCAAATGTGTGTTTGTGTGTGTGTGTGTGTGTGTGTGTGTGTATACTTATATGTTGTTTTCTGGCATAAAGAATTCTTAGAGTAATCTGACTAAATAGTTAGATATTGCTTCCTAAGAGTAATGTTTAAAGAATACTTACCTTAAAATATGGATACATTTTAAAAAATAAAATAGGGAATCATTTTGTGTGCACAAAGCAAGGAATAAAATGAATCATAGAATGGTTTAAAATCAGTTAAATGGTGTTAGGCCCAGAAGATTAATACCCACACAAAATTGATTTAATCCAGCATATAGAAATCTTAAATTTATGAATTTTGAATCTTACTTATTTTGTGTAATAGACTTTTTGACATTTGATATTAGGCTATAAAATATAGAAGACTAAATTCTGTTTAAAATATGTGAAGATTCATTATGAAGTATAATAAGATAGTTTTGAAAATGGTTTATCAAAATCTAGTTCTCTGGTCTCAAAATCAGTGATACAGTTTATTTTAAAAATTATTACTGTGTGATTTTCATTGGTCACTGTTGTTTGGCTCTGAATAGTTGGCTGCCGACAACTGCATGATGTCTCCACCAGAGAGTGCTAGAGATACTTCAGTGGGGAATGTTAGTTACTTAGGCTTGCCTGGACTTGTCAGTGGGTTAGACCTTTTTTATTTTTAGGAAAGAATTTGATTTCTTGTTTACAAAATTCCGCTTGCTGTGAAATAAATTCTATATCTTGACAGTTGAGTATTTCTACAGATATTGTAAATGATAAGTATTTAATCACTTCATTCTTGGTTCACCTAGCTGTCTTGAAATATCTTTGATTTGATTATTTTGTGACGTTATCCTTTAAAAATTAAAAGTTGTGTTTCCCTATACACAGTAGTTGTTGACTTTTCTTAACATTATTAGGTGTTTTGCTGAAAACCTTCATTACTTAAAACAAACTAGAGAAACTAGTAATGTGTTTTATGAGCTTAAGAAATAATTGTTTATTGTGTATGCTTTTTAAAACAAACAATTATTATCAAATAGTTTTAATATTTGCAATTCTAGCATACAGTATTATTCTCAAAGTATTAATAATTATTTTGTGCTATGCATTTAGAATAGTGTATGAAAGAAAGTCTGGTCCTTTTATTATATTCAATAAATTTCTAAGTGAGCATTTTACAGGGTGATTATCTAGCAAAAGTACTAAGCGATAATAACTTTTTTCCCTTTTTTCTAGGTATCTTCACTCAAATAACATAGTTGTGGTTCCGGAAGGTAAATACACTTTCAGTTTTTACTAATAGTTAGGAGATGCTAGAGTTAAATCTGTGCTTTATAATAGTAGAACAGATTGTCTCTTTAAACCTATTTTAGTTGGAGTATTAGGGAATTTTAATTATAAAACATCATTATTAGTTTCAAAGCTTTTTTCCCCCTCTAATTAGTAAGTCTAGTTACCAGTTGCAGTTAAATTTAATAAGTGTAAAATATTTATAATGGTTAAGTAAATTATTATCAGATAAATTGACATTGGGTAAATAATAAAATAACTTCTAGTTTATTAAATTGAGTTAAGCATTTTGGCTAGATAAAAAAGACTATATATCATTTCATGAATTATTTATTCAAGTAGTTTTTTACATTGTTTTAACATTTTTATTTGTAATCTTTTTAAAGTTTACATTATATTGAGGTGGAAGTGTTATTTCATAGAATGTTGTTTGATACTATACTGCAATAAAAATGTTTTAAAAAATTAATTTGATACATGCTTTTACTATTATGTCAGCATCAGAGATAGGGATATTAAGTATTAAAATATTTAAACTTGGATAATATTTAATTGCATTAAAAGTTGGTCTTAACACTTGAGTCAAATTAGTTTTGCTTTTTCCCTTCTTTTCTCTTCAAAGCCATTGGGTCCCTTGTAAAACTGCAATGTTTGGATCTTAGTGACAATGCCTTAGAAATCGTTTGCCCAGAAATTGGTCGTCTGAGAGCTTTACGTCATCTTCGATTAGCTAATAACCAGCTGCAATTCCTACCTCCAGGTAATCACCATCTGTAGCACAGAAGCTTCTTGTCTGTTCTGAGGCTGTTTTTATTAATATTTCTCACTGTGTGTCTAGGCAGTGGGCTTAGGGTGTATCTGTGAGTTTCTGATTGTCCGCTTGTTAGAGGAGGATGGTAAGGAATGTGGATGGGCTATGACTAAGTCTTTTCCCTGTTGCAGACATAAGAAGACGGCATTTATGTTTTTGAGCTGCAATTACTACAGTTGTGCATTGCAGTCAGTGCCCCTTCAAATCACTGCCCTGGTGAATTATTTGTGCCAAAAGCTACTTTAGTTTTGACTTTCACATAAGGGGATTTATATGAACTTTGCATTGTAGTGTCTGAAAAGCAGATACATGCAGTGTTTTCTCTAGTGAGGTAAATGATGCGCGTTAACTTTGACTTAACGTGAATCATGCTAAAATTTAGTAGCAGAACTGAAGTTTGACTTCTTGAACTAATTGTCACTTCTGCCTGCTGATCATTCTGTTAGATTATGACGTACATACAGACAGTACCAAAATCCTGCCTTCTCCTGAGCTACTGTTAAGTCCTTTGACTATCTTACAAGGGATATTCAGAGACCTTTCTTTATGAACCCTCACACTTGGAGATTCCTCTGTCTTATGTCATTTCCCATATTTTTAAAGCAGTGAAGTATGATTTAAGACAATAGCTTGTGCTTCAGGTATTACATGAAAGTACTCTGCATTCAAAAATAAGCAGAAAAAAAAATACAGACACCACTCACATTGACTGGGAGTATTTGTACCTAGTAACTCTTGGTATTCCTGAGCCTTTTAGTGTATCCAAGTGAAATATATGACTCAACCAAAATTACAAATTACTACCTGCCTTAGAACTTCAGGGATATATGAAGCTGTTAAAAATTACTCATGTTAAATCCATGAATGAATTTATAATTTAAAGAATACTTTCTCCAAAGTTTTTCAAGTACAGAAATTTCTAATTGAAACAGTAGTTGATTAATTTTTAGAATTTATGTGCTGACTTTAATATATGCATTCAATATTGTATACAAAAATGGTATTAGTATAGCAGTTAACTCTGCTTAAAAAATATTTTTTTAACCTCATTTAAAGTGTCTTACTTTTTATAACTCTGCTTAGTACAAAACATTTTAATATGGTGTAGGAGTATGATCTTTGCTTTAAATTTTGTTGTATGTAATCAGACTCCATGGTGCTTCATCTTGAAGCTTGATTTCATCAAGTTTATGTATTCACATACTCAGGAAATTAGATTCTCTTTCAGAGATCGTAGAGAAAATGTGTCAGCAAAGATAAACTTTATATTTTCAGAATATTTTTATATATCAGCTTATATAAGATATAGAGTCAGAATGATGGATATAACACTGAATATTTTAGATTTGATTGTATTTTCAAATATGAAATTCATAAAAGATATGTTATAGAGTAAAAGTGCATGGCTATAATACTGTGTTCATAAGCACCTTTTTCTATACGTTTAAAGAATGTACAAGTAACACAACTCGCTATTACAACATTGTTCTTTGTGTTCTATTCTTCTGTTTTTTCCTGTAATGTAGAACATTTTGTGGTAAAATGTAGCCATTTCCTTTCATTATATACTCGGAGGTTAAGGGTATACTAATAATGTCATTGACTGCTTCCTAATAACAAGTGGAGGGTATAGATTTCCTGGCTACCTTCATGTAATTTAAAATTTATATCTCACCTGTTTCATAGTAGATTGAAGCATTTACTTCTGATTTTATCTCCCTAGCTTATTTCTGTTGCTTGTGTTGGTTTTTGCTTGTTTTAAGTAAAATGACATACAGTAGTATCTATGTATTTTGAGTAGAAACTTTTGATTAAACTATGTATATAGTTTTTGTTTTTTTTCTGGGCCATCATAAATACAATGCTCTAGATCTTACTAATTTTTGAGGTAATTTCAATGTTATGATTTGAATGGGAGAGGGGCTTGGTACACATCTACCAGGTGTACCCAATCATTAGGGACATACTATGGAAAAGCATTTCAACTGTAGTAAAAAATGTGAGGAATTGCCATATGGTGTCCATTTAATGATGGTAGCCTCCAGTTGATATCTGTTAGCCTCTTCTGTTAGTACCTGTTCCATGCTATTGGTATAGTCTTATATGTTACATGTATGTGAAAGACTTAATACTTTATTATGTGTGTTGTATTTGTAGTTGAAAAACCTTTGGATGTGATTTCACATTCAGTATTTAAAATTTAAAAATTTGAGAGCAGTATTTGAAACATTTAAAATATCTAAATGGCTAATAGTTTTAAAATTAGTATCTAAGAATGGATTACAGGGGCTTCATGAATGCCCTCAAATTGTATGGACAGTTTGGTGTTTGTGACTATGTACATATTGCTTTAAAGAAGGTCCAGTGTGTTTATGAATTTCTCAAACAGGCCCATGACTCATATAGTTGGTTCCCTTGGATTGTTTGTCAGTACCCATTCTTTGGGAATGCCCCTTTCCCCCTGCTATTGGGTTCCAGAGTACTGCCATTTTTCTACCTTGTACATTGCTTTCTCTCCACAGTTCATTGATCCTGGTGTAGGTAATCCAAGCGAGACCAGTTCTCTTCCTGGGCATTTTGAAAGAGACTGTAGGGGAGAAGCAAAGAGAAAAGAGAGAACAGGAGGGTGAGAAAGGAAACCAGGCACTCTTTGCTCTCTGGGCTTCTACACATGCTATGTAATCTTGTGGACTCTGGTAGTAGCCATGTTGGCAGGAAAACAGAGAGAAAAAGATGAAGTAGATACCTCGAAAGAAGATGGAGTCAGAGACTTTCTAAGTTTTTTCTAATTTCCCAGTCACTGATTCTGTTCTTAAGCCCCATGAAGTGAAGTGTTAGTTGCTCAGTTGAGTCCGACTCTTTGTGATCCCATCCATGGTCTGTTCATTGAGTTCTCCAGGCAAGAATACCGAAGTGGGTTGCCATTCCCTTCTCCAGGAGATCTTCTGGACCCAGGGATCAAAGCCGGGTCTCCTGCATTGCTGGCAGATTCTTTACCATCTGAGCTACCCGGGAAGCCCCGTTTAGGCCCATAAATTGTGCTTAAGCTAGCTCTAATTGGCTTCTGTGAATTGCCACCCAAAGAGCTCCATATAAAATAGCTTCCCCAAAGGCTTGATTTTTATTTTGCATAAGTAAAAATTGTATATATTTAAAATGGACAGTGTTATATTTTGACATATGTATGTATTGTGAAATAATTACTATAGTCAAACTAATTAATGTATTTGTCACCTCTCAATGACTTTCCTGGTGTCTCAGACAGTGAAAAGCATCTGCCTACAATGCAGGAGACCTGGGTTTGATCCCTGGGTCTTCCCCTGGAGAAGGAAATGGCAGCCCACTCCAGTACTGTTGCCTGGAAAATCCCATGGACAGAGGAGCCTGGCAGGCTGCAGTCCATGGGGTCGCAAAGAGTTGGGACACAACTAAGCGACTTCACTTTCACTTCACCTCTCAATTACCATTTGTGTGTGAGGTTCAAATACTTGAGATTACTCTCTTAGCAAACTCAAATACATAATACATTATTGTTCAGTTGCCTTTTAAAAAATCTTTTTTTTATGGTAAATTTTAAGCAGAATAGAATAATATGCCCTTATATATCCAATACCTAACTTTAACAATTAATCATGGATTTATCCTCTCATATTTTTCTTTGGTTCTTCATGTTTTTATCCTCACTTTCTTAAAGTTTTTTAAAAATTAGGATAAAATTGACATACAGTGAATTGCTCAAGTTTATAGCCCTGAGTTTTGACAAATGTATGTACTCATGTAAGCAGCATCTTATTTGAGATACAGAACATTTCCATTACTCCAGAGGGTTCTCTTACACCATTTCTAGTCAATGTTTGCTATAGGCAAACTCTATTCTGATTTCTCTTACTGTAGATTAATTTCATCTCTTGTTGAAAATAAAATAAATGGGGACATGGAATTCTCTGTTTGACTGTCGCTCAGAATAAAGGTTTCCGGACGCATCCATGCTGTTGTATGTGTCCGTAGTTCCTCGTCTGTTTCTTGCAGAGCAGAATGCCATTGTATAAACTGCCCTTTATAACTTGTTTTCCTCTTAATGGACATGTCAGTTTTTTTCTCATTTTGGGCTATTATCAATAAAACTAATATGCATGCATGCATGGTAAGTTGCTTCAATCGTGTCCACATCTGACGCTTTGCAACCCTGTGGACCATAAGTAGCCAGGCTCCTCTGTCCGTGGGATTCTCCAGGCAAGAAGACTGGAGTGGGTTGCCATGCCCTCCTCCAGGGCATCTTCCCGACCCAGGGATCAAACCCACATCTCTTACATCTCCTGCATTGGCAGGCGGCTTCCTTACCACTAACACCGCCTGAATCCCTATAGACATTCTTGTATAAGACTTTTTATGGATTTACATTTTCATTTCTCTTGGGTAAATATCTTTTAGGGGAAATGTGATACATAATATAGGTATATGTTTAACTTTAAGAAATTGCCCAGCAGTTTTTTTTTTTTTCATTAAAAAAAACTATTTATTTTAGTTGGAGGCTAATTACTTTACAATATTGTGGTGGTTTTTGCCATACATTGACATGAATCAGCCACGGGTGTACACGTGTCCCTACATCCTGAACCTCCCTCCCCATCCCATCCCTCAGGGTTGTCCCAGTGCACCGGCTTTGAGTGCCCTGCTTCATGCGTCAAACTTGAACTGCTCATCTATTTCACATATAGTAATATACATGATTCAGTGCTTTTTTCTCAAATCATCCCACACTCGCTGCCTTCTCCCACAGAGTCCAAAAGTTTGTTCTTTACATCTGGGTCTCTTGCTGTCTCTCATATAGGGTCATTGTTACCATCTTCCTAAATTCCATAAATATGCATTAGTATACTGTATTGGTATTTTTCTTTCTGGCTTACTTCACTCTGTATAATAGGCTCCAGTTTCATCCACCTCATTAGAACTGATTCAAATGTGTTCTTTTTAATAGCTGTATAGTATTCCATTGTGTATATGTACCACAGCTTTCTTATCCATTCATTCATGGACATCTAGGTTGCTTCCATGTCCTGGCTATTATAAACAGTGCTGCGATGAACACTGGGGTACACGTGTCTCTTTCAGTTCTGGTTTCCTTGGTGTGTATGCCCAGCAGTGGGATTGCTGGGTCATAAGGCAGTTCTATTTCCAGTTTTTTAAGGAATCTCCACACTGTTCTCCATAGTGGCTGTACTAGTTTGTATTCCCACCAACAGTGTAAGAGGGTTCCCTTTTCTCCACACCCTCTCCAGCATTTATTGCTTGCAGACTTTTCAGAGAAGGCAATGGCAACCCACTCCAGTACTCTTGCCTGGAAAATCCCATGGACGGAGGGGCCTGGTGGGCTGCAGTCCATGGGGTCACTAGGAGTCAGACACAACTGAGCTACTTCACTTTCACTTTTCACTTTCATGCATCGGAGAAGGAAATGGCAACCCACTCCAGTGTTCTTGCCTGGAGAATCCCAGGGACGGGGGAGCCTGGTGGGCTGCTGTCTATGGGGTCACACAGTCGGACACGACTGAAGCGACTTAGTAGTAGACTTTTTGATGGCAGCCATTCTGACCAGTGTGAGATAGTACCTCATTGTGGTTTTGATTTGCATTTCTCTGATAATGAGTAATGTTAAGCATCTTTTCATGTGTTTGTTAAGTGGTTATATTAATACCATTTTATGCTTCTCATGGAAATAGATGAGAGTTCTAGTTACTCCGAATGTTTGCTAGTATTTGATGTTATCTTTTTTTGCTAGTATTTGGCTTTGTTTAACTATAGGAATGGAGAAGTTGTATTGAGTTGCTTTAATTTGTATTTAACTGAATTTGTCCTTCCCTCTTGACTAGGGGTATTGAGCACCTTCTAATATATTTGTGGGGTATTCCAAATCTTTCTGAATTGCAGGCGGTGTCTCCCTGCTTTACAGACCAGCGGCGCTATTAGGTTGTTGAAGAATTCTCTCTGCTTTCTAGTTCTGTCCCTTGCTTTCTGTGCCTTGAAAGCTGTAGTAGCCTTGCTGCCCAGTCGCTGGTCTGTGTATGGCAGCCCTGTTCTCTAAAAGTGGGTCTTGCCTCTGCAAAGTTTCTCTTGGCTTTCCTGTTATCTTCCATTTCAGGCTTTCCTCAGCTCAAAGCCTGGAAGGTTTGGTGGAGATGATCTCAACTCTCTTCCCTTGCCCCCATTTTTGGTGAAGACTAGTGGGAAAGAGTTTGTGAGTGTGTGTGTGGTTGGGGGTGGGGGTCACAGGTAGTTCATGCCACCTCTCCCTGTGTCTGTGGCTCCTCTGGATTATATGCTAGTGTGCCAGTCCATGTATAGCCCTTCAAAGCAGTTAGACTGCTTTCTCTCTAACCCTTGTCTGTGGCAGATTCATTATCCTCCTATTACAGTCAAGTGTGTTAGCAACTGGGAATCTCTTCTCTTTTATTTATTAAGCCCTTCACTCTCTCACAGCTTTTTCCTCTTTAGTACCTTGTCTTGCATTTTCTAGCTGCTTAAACTCCCAAACTGTGACCTTCAGCACTGTGAGACTGCAGTCTTCCACTTGGGTTCCCCCTCCCTGTTTTGTGGCCAAGAAAGCCTTGTCCAGGTTGGGACACAAGGGGTATTTCCCTATTTCAGTGATCAGAGTCCTTTGTTTCCTGTCTGTTACTTGAAAACAGTTTTCTCATTTATTTTTGACTAGTTGTATTGCTGTATTTTGGTTGGAAGCAAGTCTGGTGTAGTGACCTTGTCATATCTGGAAGTGAAAATCCTATTAGATGTTCTTTGATTTCCCATCTGATTGTTTACCTGTATTCTTTTATATAACTTGTAAGCCATTGAAACATTTATATCTTGCATTCTCCCACGTCTAGTATCAAAACTATACCATTGTTTGTTACAGAAGAATAAATTTAAACTCATTTTCTTCCAAAAGCCTAGTCTGACTTAAGTAAAACTACGTGATCTGTTATGAAGGGAAGTACGACACACTTACAAATAAAGGATTTCTGGAGAAAGATTTCCATCAGTGCAGAGCTATTTGCCAAATACCTGATGACTCACTATTGGCCACAAAAGCAAATGGATATTAGAAGAGTCAGAAAAACCAGCTATCCCTTGATTGTCAAGAAAATCCTGATGCTTTTGTGATTCACTGTAAACCTTCTGTGAATTCCCACGAGAGAAGAATATGGTAACAAACAAACCCCAATATGTAACTAAGAGTCAGAAAAGTTGTTGCTTACATCTGGCATGATAAATCAGCTTGTTTCTCTGAAATGATTTTGTCCTTAAAAAGTTGTTTTGTATACCAAAAAAGGAAAGATTTTTAGCCCAAATTGAAAACACTGAAGCAATCTATGTTATACTTAGATGGATAAAAGCATGCAACATACTACATATAAGTAGCAGGAATTGTTCTAAAACTCAAGCCTCAAGTATGGTCAAGTTTATCATTTTCTACTTAAAATTTATTTTTCTTCTGGTTAAGCCTCTGTTGCTTTATTGGAATGAAATTTAGTATCTCTTCTTAGATTTGTCCTGTTGCCGCCTAAGTTATTCTGAAATCTTTATGTTCATCGCTGGCAGTCAGGAGCTGTAGATGAGCCTTCTTCCTGCAGAGGACAGGAAGCCTGGCCATGCTACAGCCTCCCCCGTTGCTTGCTGCCCTACCGTTGAGACTTCATTGGTGCAGTCTGACTGATAGTCGTGCAGGCTGCTGTGACTTCTCAGAGTTGCTGACCCTTCTGCGGATACAAGCCTGGTCAGAGGGGCTCCACGTTTGCGTCTGTGGGTCATGGCTTCCAGGATTGATAGGGGGTCCCAGGAGCACTGGGTCAGCCCTGGTTTCACTGTGCCTGTGTTCACCCTTCCTTCTTTAGTGGTCAACTCAAAGGGAGAAGAGAGCAGTTCTCGTCTTGAATCTTCAAAACACGAAGGATCTAACTGTGTCAGTCGCTCAGTCGTGTCTGACTCTTTGTGACCCCATGGGCTGTAGCCTACCAGGCTCCTCTGTCCATGGGATTTTCCAGGTAGCAGTACTGGAGTGGTTTGCCATTTCCTTCTCCAGGGGATCTTCCCAACCCAGGGCTCGAACCCAGATCTCCCGCATTGTAGACAGACGCTTTACTGTCTGAGCCACCAGGGAAGTCTCTAATTGTGCCACCTGCCACCAAATAATCAAGGTTGTTCACCCCTGTATTACCCTCCTTGGGTGGATGCCATAGCAATTCAGAGTGATTCACCTTCCTAGTGAAACAACTTTTCCATGATTCCACATCAGTACTGACAAAATAGCTAGCTAGCACTTTTCTCACTAAAAAATGTAATTGATCAATCTGGTAGAGTCCCCTCTGGTGTTACCAGGCTATGTAAGTATAGTCAGCAATATATGTAAATAGACTTTCTATTTGGTAGGATTAGCTGCACGACCTGGGGCATTTACTATTTCACCTACTCAACAAAAAAGTATTTGTTGGCTCCAAATATGTTCTGTGTCCTAGAGGAAGTGGGGACAGTGAAGAGATACCAAAATCTAGAGCCAGGCTTCAAAGGAGCTTGTAATATTTTATTGTTGAATAGTTTAAACTGTTAACTTCCGGGGAAGAGACTAGGTAGAGAAGAGAGAAAGAAATATTGATTGTGCTAGTAACTGGTCATTATCTTGATATAGTGCCAAGTGGTTCAGGAATCTAGTTTGACAGCTAATAAGGCTAAAATCTACCCACCCTCAGTTTGCTAGATGACCAGTGAATAAATGAATAAATTGTCCACCAGAGTGCTAAACTCATATTCAGAAGCTGTTCTGAATATGTGTATATAAGTGTCTTTTATAGACATACAAGCTACTTAATTAGTCTGGCTCGCAGGTAGGACTTCCCTGGTGGCTCAAATGGTAAAGAATCTGCCTGCAATGTGGGAGACCTGGGTTTGGTCCCTGGGTCGGGAAGTTCCCCTGGAGAAGGGAGTGGCAACCCGCTTCAGTATTCTTGCCTGGAGAGTCCCATGGACAGAGGAGCATGGGAGGCTATAGTCCATGGGGTCACAAGGAGTCAAATACAACTGAGCACATGGCATACACACAGCACTTTATCCTATATATTAATAGTTAAATGTATATTAGTAACTTTATAATAATACAGAGATTTTTCAGTTCAGACTTTTACATAAAATTATTTAGTGTACTAGATTAGATAAAACAGATTAAATCAGAATAAATTTCTGTCAGTAATATTACATATTGTAAAATTTGGTTACAAACAGAGTTAAAACTTCTAAATTATATTTTAAAACTTTTACAAGTTTGAAAATTATGTAAAAGTCTTAGAATAAAAATGACCATTAAAATTCTTCTAAAAGAAAAAGAATTTGTTTTCTGGGCCATGCATCCTTCTCAGTACAAAAAAATACAGAAAGTACTCCTTTTAAGGTAAGGTGTGAGGGGAAGTGGTAGAAAACTTGCCAAATGTCAGAAACACAAAAGTTTATTCTGGTGATACTTTTTAAAAAGGCAAAAGGAGAAAAGTTGGTCCCTCAGAGAAAAGGGAAAAAAGAGAAAAGTTGGAAAGCCTCTCCCATCAATCATGCTGTTGAATTCCTTTCCATGGGCCATTCCTTTGTGAAAAAATTTCAAAGCAGCTAATGTGGTAGCAGTGATCTAATTTGAAGTCTTTTAAGGAGAATGCTTCCAAATTCGCTTCACATGCAGTGTTTTCCCTTTCTGTATGCAGTTACACCATGGTGTATTACCAGCTTGGTGCTGTATGGGAACCTTGAAACAATACTGAAGTCAGTGGAGAGATTCAAAAGAAGTCAGGCATGATGTGAGGGACCGAGCTGTTTACACGGTGTGCAAGAGCAAATGGCATGGGGTTGAATATTTTCCATTATTTTGTCTTTGAAGTGTATCTAGCTCATAGTCTATCCTATACACTATTTTCAGGATTATCTTTCTAAAATACAGATTTGGCAAACTACATCTCCAATTAAAATCCTTTATTGAAATAATTTGTGAGAAGTGTGTGGTTGCCAGACTAGAAGCCCATATTGGGTTCATAATCATTTGTTTATTATGAAGACCAGGAATTAGGAATATTAAAAGAAAAAAAAGCCTGATGATTGTAAAAGTGTTCATAATCTTTTGGAATAAACTTTCTTGAGAACTTACAAATGTGTTTTCTTCAATGCAAGCTATTAATGAGAATTCAGGCATTTTTATTTAATGTATTTTTAAATTCAAATCAACTTGCAGTATTTTGAAGGTGGTATGCAGCAATTTCTATCACACCTTTTTATATTTTGGCAAAACTTGGGTTTATAATTCAGTTTTACTAAAGGACTTCAAGTATTAAGCATGTTTTTCTTAATAGAGTGATTCGATATATTGCATTTATTGAGCAATCTTTGGAAAAGGCAAGTGTTAGATATGTAAACAAAGATTATATTTTAATGGTTATTTTATGGTTTGAATTGATTTTTCTACCTTGATTTCAATATATTGTTGTTTTGTGACATAATGAGAAAATTATGGTTTCATTTTAATTGTGGAGAAAAATTAGCTGGCAGAGTATAGATGATGTGCTGAAATTGGTATTTCTTAAAAAGTAATGTCTTCAATATGTATTTTGTTTTATTTTTTATATGTTATTTGACCATGCTTATTGCTTCTTATGTAAATTATGTTTTATAATGTTAAAGGTTTTAATTTAAATCAGATTGTCTGTTCTGCAGGTAATTTTAAAATTAATGATTGTTTTAGTGCGCAAAAACCTTTATGATTTGCCAAGGATTGGTGTAATGAGAAGTAAACAAAATTTAGTTTGTTAAAAACTCCCCCTGCCTCTGCCCTTTTGTTTAATTTTTTTAATGATTTCTTTTAAAAAAAATCACCATTTTAAGCAGATGCATTAATGTTTTTGAGCAGTTTGTTTTAGTTTTTATTGTGTATTTATAAAGTAGTGAAAGAGGAGAATGAAAAGGTTGGCTTGAACCTCAACATTCAGAAAACTAAGATCATGGCATCCGGTCCCATCACTTCATGGCAGATAGATGGGGAGACAGTGGCTGACTTTATTTTTCTGGGCTCCAAAATGACTGCAGATGGTGATTGCAGCCATGAAATTAAAAGATGCTTACTCCTTGGAAGGAAAGTTATGACCAACCTAGACAGCATGTTAAAAAGCAGAGACATTACTTTGTCAACAAAGGTCCGTCTGGTCAAGGCTGTGGTTTTCCCAGTGGTCATGTATGGATGTGAGTTGAACTGTGAAGAAAGCTGAGTGCCGAAGAATTGATGCTTTTGAACTGTGGTGTTGGAGAAGACCCTTGAGAGTCCCTTGAACTGCAAGGAGATCCAACCAGTCCATCCTAAAGGAGATCAGTCCTGGGTGTTCATTGGAAGGACTGATGCTGAAGCTAAAACTCCAATACTTTGGCCACCTGATGCAAAGAGCTGACTCATTGGAAAAGACTCTGATGCTGGGAAAGATTGAGGGCAGGAGGAGAAGGGGACGACAGAGGATGTGATGGTTGGATGGCATCATCGACTCGATGGACATGGGTTTGGGTGAACTCTGGGAGTTGGTGATGGACAGGGAGGCCTGGTGTGCTACAGTTCATGGGGTTGCAAAGAGTCAGACACGACTGAGCTACTGAACTGAACTGAACTGAAGAAAATTTGAAATCAAAATAGTGGCTATGGAAGTGATGAAAGGTGATTGTATATCCCTTCTACTTCCTAGCTAGATTTGCTGACTTCCCTGCTCCTGACTTATTCTGAAAGAGAATCAAAGTCTGGCAGATCTGTTTTGATGACTTTTTTATTTTTAGTTTTAATAGTTTGGTATTCATCACCTTATTATGAATTTATAGTACCAATATTAACATCTTATTATCAGTTTCTTTTTAGGAGTAACAGTGGTTTTGTAGGAGTCATATTTACACATGCATTTAGGTCCTAACACAAAAGCTTGTTGGAAGAAAATAGCTGAAAGATATGTAGATATTTAGAATAATAGATCTCAGAATTATTCTTTCCCTCATCCATTTTTACCTCTTTTAAAAATAGCAGTATTCATTTTTATGAAGGAAAGTACAAGTTTCTTATAAGTAAAATGACCACAATTTTAATTATTAAATCTTCAGTTAACCAAAGAAATATTCTTAAAATTTTTCCTTTGATGCTTTGAAAAAGATGTATAATCTAAAGCAGAGCAAATACACATTGGAAGTGTTTTTTTTAACATTTATTTATTAAAACATTTTTTGGGCTCTGCTGTCTTCATTGCTGCGCGCAGAGGCTTTCTCTGGTTGTGGTGTACAGGGCTGCTCTCTGGTTGCGTTGGCAGGCTTCTCAGTGCGGTGACTGCTCTTGCGGAGCTTCAGTGGTTGTGGCACATGGACTCTAGAGCGTGAGCTCAGTAGTTGTGGTGCTCTGGCTTAGTGGCCCAGCTGCATGTGGAATCTTCCTGTGGGAAGGGACGAGGGATCAAACCCGTGTACCCCACATTGGCAGGTGGATTCTTAACCACTGGACCTCCAAAGTCTAGGAAAGCATTTTTTTAAGTGTGCACAGTTATTCATGTTGTTGTATATATCCCAAACCCAAATTATGACTTTTGTGGTGCAGTTCTGTTCCCTGAGGTCACTAGGAGGCTGATTACTACACATTTGAAAATGTGAGGCAGTTTTTCTATATCAGTGCATAACCAATGCGGGAAGAACCACTAATACTGGCTTGTGTACGTGGAGGTGTTGTTTTACAGTCTTTATATCCAGGAAAGGGGTCTTCAGAGGTAAATTTCCGTGACTTTTTCGCTTAAAGAGAAGTGATCCATGGCATAATTGAATATATATTTTACACTTATCAAGTCCCTATGCTGCTGCTAAGTCACTTCAGTCATGTCTGACTCTGTGTGACCCCATAGACGGCAGCCCATCAGGCTCCCCTGTCCCTGGGATTCTCCAGGCAAGAACACTGGAGTGGGTTGCCATTTCCTTCTCCAGTGCAGGAAAGTGAAAAGTGAAAGTGAAGTCGCTCAGTCGTGTCCGACCGTCAGCGACCCCATGGACTGCAGCCTTCCAGGCTACTCCATCCATGGGATTTTCCAGGCAAGAGTACTGGAGTGGGTTGCCATTGCCTTCTGAGATCAAGTCCCTATATTCAGCAATTTAAGAACCAAATGCTTGTATCTAGTGAATGATATATGAAATACAGGCTATAGAATACTGTTAATTTTAAATACAAGGAAAAGGAAAGTTTTAATCTGTCTTTGGAAGTTCTTACTATAGTAAATCAAATCAGATCTGTAAACCGACAATTAGTAGTAATTTTGCCTATTCTGTACTTCCTAGATGCCAGTCTCCGTACATTGTTTTCGGTTGAATGTTCTTGGTTTGCCTATGATATCCTGTGAAGTTGTTTTTGAACTTAATAGATAAAACTATTTTAAGTTTCCCATACCTAGAATTCCATGGAGCTTTATGAACTACGGCTTTAAATAAAACAAAAGCCTATAAAACTGATGTTACTTGATCCCTACTTCTCCATTTTCTATACCCATGTCCTGTATCTAATATAGTAGATGGGTTTTAACTTCACAGGTTCTGATATTGCTTCTCTCCCTAATATCCAACATCGTTAATTTATACTGATTCTTATAGATTTAATTTTATAAAAGGTATAGAATGGCAGCCTTGAAAACTTGCTTCTGCTGCTGAAAGATACGACAGAACAGGCCATGAGGGTTTACATATTATGTCTGCTTATTTCCTATCTAGAGTTGACATTTCTACTTCTAAATCAGAAAAACATGTAAAGTTATGATATATAAATGGTAAAGCAAGGAATAGAACTTTGATTTCCTTATCTCCAGGGAAATATCAAGAACTGATTTACAAAGTGTGTTATATAACTTTTCCCCCCCCATATCACTTTGTAAATTCTTTTAAACAATGTCTTTTTAAACTTTATGACAGTATCAGTAATTTTTTTTCTAGGATGAGTAAATAATTTATTTAAACTATTTCCCATTGATTTTTTTGAAATAACTTTATGAGGTAATTTCAGTATATAAAATGCATTATTTTACATGCACAGTTTCTTGAATTTTATTAAATGTACACAGTGAGGAACTATTATTGCAATCTAATTTTAGAATATATTCATTATTATGAAAATTCTCTAGTACCTGTTTTTTGCCAGCCCCTGTTGTCACCCTCATCCAACTATTAATCTTGTTTCTCTTCCTGTAAGTACCTTTGCCTTTTCTAGAAATTTCATTAAAATGGAATCATGTAACATATAGTCCTACCTGTCTGGTTTATTTTATACTTAGCATAGTTTTGGGTTTTTTAAAACATATTCTTTTATGTTTTAGTAGGTTGTTTATTTTTATTATTGAGTAATATCTGTATGGATATGCCGTATTTTGTTTACTGACCAGGTAATTAGCCATTTAGATTGTTTTCAGTTTGGTCTGTTACGAATAATGTTGCTAAGAACATTTGTGTACAAGCTTTTTGTGGGGTTATGTTTCCCTTTCTCCTAGGTAAATACGTATGAGTAGAACTGCTGAATTGCATGATAACTATATTTTTAACTTTCAAAGAAACCGCTATTTTCCACAGTTATTCCCACTTGTTAGTATGAGAGTTCCAGTTCCTCTATATCCTTGCTAACATTTGATATTTTCAGTCTTTTAATTGTGGCTATTCTAGTGGCTACATAGTCAGCTCACTGTGGCTTTATTTTGTGTTTCCCTCATAACTAAAGATTAAGTATCCATCTGTATCTTTGTAAAATTCCTATTTAAAATCTTAAGCCCCCAAGTGGTGCTACTGGAAAATGGGGCCTTTGGGAGGTAATTAGGTCATGAGGGCAGAGCCCTGATGACCTAGATTTGCGCCCTTACAAAAGAGGGGCTTCTCTGATGGATCAGATGGTAAAGAATCTGCCTGCAATACAAGAAACCCAGGTTCAACCCACTGATCAGGAAGCTCCCCCGGAGAAGGGAATGGCAGCCGACTCCAGTATTCTTGCCTGGAGGAGTCACAGAGTCAGACATGACTGAGTGACTAACACTTACAAAGGAGGCTCTTTATAAGCTTCCTCACTCCTTTCACCAAGTGAAGTTACAGTAAGAATTCCACAGTCAGTGAGAGGGCGGTCCCTCTCTAGACACTGAATCTGCCAGCATCTTGATCTTGGACTCCTTAGCTTCTGAAACAGGGAAAAATAAGTTTCTGTTGTTTTAAAGCCACCCAGTGGTTTTGTTACAGCTTTATATATTCTGATGTTAAAGGATAATTTTCACACAAAATAGATTATGACTCTCATGTAGGTATAAAAAAATTTAATGTGTTAAAGTTTTTGTTTAACCTATTAATGAGGAAACTGGTAAGGTGTTATAACCAGTTCAAAGGAAGATCCAAAGAACTGACACATTTATAGATCAAGAATATTGAAATTAACATTCAGGTGGAACCAACGGAGGCTTTTTCCCACAACAACAGAGGATTGTCTCTCCATGGGACATGATTTATTTTTGTGTTTATAAGTAAGGATGATTTAAAATTTTATCAGATTGTAATCTAGAACAAACAGAGTTGTAAAATAGCCCTCATAGGATGAGTATCAGATCACCTGGAATGAATGCTAGACAGCAAGGGTCAGCAGCTCTGGCCTGCGGGTCTAATCTGATCCTCCACCTGATTTTGTAAATAAAGTTTTATTGGAAGACAGCCATGCTCGTTCATTTACAGATTGTTTGTGGCTGCTAGTGCACCACAGCGGCAAGGGTGAGTAGCTATGACAGGGACTGTTTGGCTCACAAAGCCTAAAATTTTATCAGATGACCTTTTATAGCAAGTTTGCTGATTCCTGCTCTTGCCTGGATATACATCCTTTATCAGAAAATATTATTTATAAATATATTCTTCTGGTCTGTGGCTTGTCTTTTCATTTTCTTAAAAGTATCTTTTGAAGAGCAAAAAAGCTTTTTTACACTTTGATGAAGCCCAGGGTATCAATTTTATGGATTATGCTGGAGATGTCATATTTAAGAACAGTTTGCCAAACCTAGGATCACAAAGATTTTTCTCTTCTGCTCCTTATATTAGTTTTAGATAAAGTTCTATCTATTACATTTATGTTTATGTTCCAGTTCAAGGTAATTATTGTATATAATATGAGGTAAGAATTGAGATATTTTTGTTGTTGTTGTTTAGTCGCTAAGTCATGTCCAACTCTTTTGTGACCCCATGCCTGCCAGGCTCCTCTGTCCACAGGGTTCCCCAGGCAAGAATACTGGAGTGGGTTGCCATTTCCTCCTCCAGGGGATCTTTCTGACCCAGGGATAGAACCCGCATCTCCTGAATGCAGGCAAATTCTTTACCACCAAGCCGCCAGGGAGTCCCAGATATTCACTTGTCTCAGTGTGGTTTGTTGAAAAGACTATCCTTTCTTCGATGAGGTACCTTGGTACCTTTGTCAAAGATCAGCTGACTATAAATACTTAGGTTTATTTTGGAGACATTCAGTTCTTTTCTGTTGGTCTTTATGCTTACCCTTATGGCAATACTGTATTAGCTTGATCACTGTAGGTTTATGGGAAGCTTTAAAATGAGACCATGTAAGTTTTCAGCTTTTTTCTTCTTTTCCCAATTTCTTTTAAAAGTATTAAATTTCACTGATTTTTTCCAAACCAAAGAAGATTCATTTTTACTCTTTTTTGGGCATTTCCTCTGTGTACATATTTGTGTGTGTGTGTACATATAGGTAGCAATAAGAAGATAAAGATGAGGGAAGACCTTTTATCAAAGTGATCTACGGGGATAATTACACTGTCCAATATAATTTCTAACCACCCAATCTGTTTCTTGCTTTCATTTTTACTTATGTAACTTATGATTCTAAGCTTGTTTCCCTAATTTTATTGTGACTCCCAGAACAGTTTGCCTTTTGTTAATAATACAGGGACAGAGAAGGGCCAGACAGGTATGGGGATGATACGGTCTGCATTGTGACTCCAGTAGGATGGACGGTTGAAGGAGAGGGCAACCTGAGACCGAGGGGACTCTTATCTGCTCGTTCCCTGCCTCACTGTGGGCCTGCTTCTCCTCTTCACTTATGGCCAGATCTCGGTGGTGGGAGTTTGAGCCAAAGACGATCAAGACCTTGGGTTTTGGCTCACAGCCAGTCACCACAGTGCTTTTTGATGTCCTGTAGAGAAAGGAGTACGTCAAGGCTGTATATCGTCACCCTACTTATTTAACTTTTATGCAGAGTACATCATGAGAAACGCTGGGCTAGAAGAAGCACAAGCTGGAATCAAGATTTCCAGGAGAAATAGCAATAACCTCAGATATGCAGATGACACCACCCTTATGGCAGAAAGTGAAGAGGAACTAAAAAGCCTTTTGATGAAAGTGAAAGAGGAGAGTGAAAAAGTTGGCTTAAAGCTCAACATTCAGAAAATGAAGATCATGGCATCTGGTCCCCTCACTTCATGGGAAATAGATGGGGAAACAGTGGAAACAGTGTCAGACTTTATTTTTCTGGGCTCCAAAATCACAGCAGATGGTGATTGCAACCATGAAATTAAAAGACGCTTACTCCTTGGAAGAAAAGTTATGACCAACCTAGATAGTATGTTCAAAAGCAGAGACATTACTTTGCTCGCAAAGGTCCGTCTAGTCAAAGCTATGGTTTTTCCAGTGGTCATGCATGAATGTGAGAGTTGGACTGTGAAGAAAGCTGAGCGCCAAAGAATTGATGCTTTTGAACTGTGGTACTAGAGAAGACTCTTGAGAGTTCTTTGGACTGCAAGGCAATCCAACCAGTCCATTCTAAAGGAGATCAGTCCTGGGTGTTCTTTGGAAGGAATGATGCTGAAGCTGAAACTCCAGTACTTTGGCCACCTCAGGCGAAGAGTTGACTCATTGGAAAAGACTGATGCCGGGAGGGATTGGGGGCAGGAGGAGAGAGGGATGACCGAGGATGAGATGGCTGGATGGCATCACCGACTCGATGGACATGGGTTTGGGTGAACTCTGGGAGTTGGTGGTAGACAGGGAGGCCTGGCGTGCTGCGATTCATGGGGTAGCAAAGAATCGGACACGACTGAGAGACTGAACTAAACTGAACTGAACTGAGAGATGTTATGTTGGAGAAGGAAATGGCAACCCACTCCAGTAGTCTTGCCTGGAAAATCCCATGGGCGGAGGAGCCTGGTGGGCTGCAGTCCATGGGGTCACGAGGAGTCGGACATGACTGAGCAACTTGACTTTCATTTTTCACTTTCCTGCGCTGGAGAAGGAAATGGCAACCCACTCTAGTGTTCTTGCCTGAAGAATCCCAGGGTCAGGGGAGCCTAGTGGGCTGACGTCTATGGGGTCACACAGAGTCGGACACGACTGAAGCAACTTAGCAGCAGCAGAGATGTTATGTAATATATAGATACTATATAAAAAATATATACTATATAAAAATATATAAAGGGATTAGATGAGAGAGTACCAACAATTAGGATGGTTACTGGAAGAGTTCCTTTCTCTATGGCTTCTTTAGAAGTATGAATGAATTTCTGTATTGCTAAAGATTGGGGAAGTAAATATTATGAACATCCTTTTTTTTGGCATATCTGATAAGCCATTCAGGGCCTATCATAGCTCTTAAACTTTGTTATTTAATTTTTGTATAATTTCTATATTCTGATATTTAAATAGTCTTCATATAAAAGTACAGATTTTGTAGCAAATTTAATTTTAAAATTCATAGAACTAAAGTAAAATAAATACCATTTTGAAATTTGTCAATATTTAAGAAAATGTTTGTAAGAAAAGGTCAGCTATTTCTAGAACTAAAATTTTCTCAACACCTTTAGGATTCATACTTTAGCTTTTGACAAAGTATTGGGCTATGTTTAAAATACTTTATAGAATGTTAATTAACAACCACTGTCTTTTAAACCCCTTATATTGCTAATTAGAGAAAAATAAAATTGAAAATTTATGTATTTTTTCTTCTATATTTTATGTCATTTAAAAATTACTTCGAAAATTAACGCAGTGGCTTTCTTCTCTTCAGATCCTTTTTGTTTCATGCACTCTCTGAATGCTCTACTTAGTCTCTTTAAACAGACTCTACATAAAAGATATTAGTAACTCTTTGTAAAAATTGTGATGGATAACTTCCCACTTCTTCCTCTCGGCTTAGAAGAAGATTGTACTATTTTAGTATCAGTCACTGAGATATTAAGCCTTAAGTGGTAGTAGTTAGTATAGTTTTGACATAGGCTTTTTGGAAGAATGCTTTTGTTAAGTGCTTGTACTTCTCCCTTCGTCATGTAATTGATTTTAGTATTACTCCTTATTAGGCTAAATTATTTTGGTATCTCTAATTAAAACTTAAATATAATGATCTGGCTTTTAAGAAAACATGCAGACTAATGATGCTGAACCTTTTCTCTTTGCTGTTGGCCCACACATTGCCCTCTTTGGTTTCCTAATTTAGTAACAGAAATAAAACTATGCAGGACTGGGCAGGTTTGGTATGCTGGCATCTAGCCAGGAAGCATTGGTTTCTTAAGTAAATGGACCTGTGGGGATTTGAGGAAAACACAGATTAAGTTACATGAGTTTTGCACTTCACAAATTCCTAACTATTTAAAGGAACTCAGCTAACCCACTGCCACCTAAATAAAACTCAATTTTGTTGGAACACACACATACTAAATGATGTATTGTTTCCTTTTTCAAAATTGCCCTTCATCTTTGTGCTTTTAATTTCATATTTTTGTAAAGTTTTATAAAGCACTTTCTCTTTTAATAAATAGTGCATCAAAATTATAGTTAAACTCTATTCAATTATTTTCTGCATTTGCAATACCTTTCAAGGGCTTGCCTGGTAGCTCAGCTCGTAAAGAATCTGCCTGCAGTGCAGGAAACCTGGGTTCGATCCCTGGGTTGGGAAGATCCCCTGCAGAAGGGAACAGCTACCCACTCCAGTATTCTGGCCTGGAGAAGTCCATGGTCTCTATATCTGTAGTCCATGGGGTCACAAAGACTCGGACACAACTGAGCGGCTTTCACTGTCACTTTTCAAGATAGCGTAATATAAGAGAGTCAATAGTATATGTGTGTAACGTGTTTCTGTGTGAGAAAATGAAAGGAAGTTCTGACTGAGATATATTTTTTAAAAGCCTTGTTTTGCCCACTTCCTCTGACACCTGCGTTGCTGGCAACCTCAATCCCTGCCTGCTGTCTCTGCTGCCAGCGCTGTCAGTGCTCTGCGCCAGGCCCTGCTCACTGCACTCAGGGGGGTTTGCAGTGGGTGCTTTCTTGGAATGTTTGAACACAAGCTGCTCTCCTGTCTGCTGACACTCTTCCTTTTTGCTGCTGCTTCTTAATTGACATATTCCTGGTCTTTCCTTTTCTTCCCCCTTGGTCTTCTTAAGGTCCATTGCTTCAGAATTTGGGGAAGAGCCTTGAGGCCCAAGGATTAGGCGTCTTCTTAAAGCCTTTATATATTTATTCTGGCCATTGTCTTTCATGGTCAGATGAGGACCAGCTGTCTACCCTGGTGATCTTTTTTTAATTGCCTTTAGACTATTTATCAACACTGGGACATATTCTGAAGTGTAATCTCACTGAAAGAAAATATGAATGAATGAGAATCTCTCATTTCCTATAAGACTTTTGACAAATAGGAATGTAATTCCAAGTAATTCTCAAGTAATTCCAGTACTTGAGAGACTATAGGTGGTGTGTGGAGGAGGATACAATGTGCATTCTAGTCATACTTAAAGCAGTATTAGTTCACAGTTAGAGCAACATGATTGAATACAGACTCCAGTCAAAGTTCTCCTGGGTTTCCTTACCCTACTGAGCGGTTCTCCTGGGTTTCCTTACCCTACTGAGCGGTTCTCCTGGGTTTCCTTACCCTACTGAGCGGTTCTCCTGGGTTTCCTTACCCTACTGAGCGGTTCTCCTGGGTTTCCTTACCCTACTGAGCGGTTCTCCTGGGTTTCCTTACCCTACTGCTCTCCACCCGGGTGCCCTTTCCCAATAAAATCTCTTGCTTTGTCAGTATGTGTGTCTCCTCGGACAATTCATTTCTGAGTGTTAGACAAGAGCCCAGTTTCGGGCCCTGGAAGGGGTCCCTCTTCCTGCAACAAATGGCGACTCTGGGGGGACTCTTCTTTGCTGAGACTGACATCCTGACCACTCGGGGTCCTCAAGGGCCAGCTTGTCTGCCAGTGGACCAGACCGAGCGGCTGCAACTGGGACACTTTTGTCCCTGGTCTCCTCCTGATGTGGACAACTGGCCAGAGTGCCCTGACTGGTAAGGGACAAGAGACTTTATTGACCTCTCTCCCCTTCCCTCTCTCTCTCCTCTCCTTAACCCTTCCTATCCTTCCCTGTTTTTCTAGTCCCCTGGTCCTGGACGCAGGAATCTGGTCAAAGGGCCCTCAGCCTGAGCTGAGGATTGGAGACTGAGCACCTCCTCTTGGCAGAGAACTCAAATTCTGGTTCTGGTCTGGTCTGATTTCTGGTAGGGCCGAGTTCCAGTCCTCCCTTCTCTGGAGGCCCAGGGAAAAGTCCCATAATGCTTGGGCATCTGCAGGTGGCAGGAGACGTCTGTAAGGCCACCCCTTTCGCGCCCCCTCCTGCCTCCTCCCCCCTCTTCTTTCAACCTGGCTTCCTTTCCTCCCTTGAAATCTTTGATGTTAGTACTTGGATTCTTGCATTTGAGGGCTTCCCTGGTGGTGCAGAGGTTAAAGCGTCTGCCTGCAATGTGGGAGATCTGGGTTCGATCCCTGGGTCGGGAAGATCCCCTGGAGAAGGAAATGGCAACCCACTCCAGTATTCTTGCCTGGAGAATCCCATGGACTGAGGAGCTTGGTGGGCTACAGTCCACGGGGGTCACAAAGAGTCAGACACGACTGAGCGACTTCACTTTCACTTGAGTCAAATTGCATTGACTTTAGGATCAATATGATTTCCCATTGTGTAAATGCAATCCAAAATATAATAAAGAATAGTGAACCTCACAAGGAACTTCCCTGATGGTTCAGATGGTAAAGAATGTGCCTGCAGTGGAAGAGACACACATTTCTTTACCCAGAGTGTTCAGAATGTTGCCAGTCTAAACCCGAGTCTTTAAATGACTTGCGAGTATCTGAGTCAGGCGAGGCCTGGTCCCAGTGCTCAGGGTCCCTCCCTCTTGACACCCCGCCTTGCACCCCAATGGAGATGGGCTCATTGTTCCCGTGCCCTTGGCCTTCCTTTGCTCTCCTAGGGGAGAGAAGCCGCTGTTCCTACAAGGTTTCCCTGACAGGGATGAGCAGTGGTGAGCTCTCTGTTGTCAGAGGCTTAAAGTGACATCTCTTGGTTACTCTGTAATTCTGAATGTTAGCGAAGATCTAGTATGTAGATATTTTTGCTGTGTCTTGGTTATTTAAATTTCTTAAATGTATTCGTGCTGTTGTTATTGTGAGTAGTAATAATCATAGCAGTTACTCTAAAAAGTGGTAACTCTCCAGATAACCAAGAGATTGTTGTTATTGTTAGTACATTTAGTAAGTGTTTAAAGTAGTCCAGGCATGCTAAGTTCTTAACTTTTTTTCTCTATTAATTGACACAATAGTCAGAATAGGGGTTTTTAAGTTTTCTTCACCTTTTTTTAAAAGATGGGAAATTTGAAGTATAGCTTTTAAAGGGGAATCAAAAATTCTAATTAGTTCATTAATGTTTTAAAACTGTAGAAGTCATTACATATGGGAAAGTACACAGATTTAAAGTAATACTCAGTGAATTTTCACCAAATATATTTTTTGTAACCAGAACCCCAGAAACCTGTTTATGCTTCTTTCTAGACACTCTCACTCCTCTTCTAAGGGTAATTGCTCCTCTGACTTCCATCTCCCATTCAGTTTTAAAATTAAAGATACTACAGTTGAGATTTTTGCTAAGGTGCAACATGTACGGTTCTTTTTTGATGGAGTTACATCCTAATAAGCCATTGTAAGTTGAAAATTTTGTTAAGTAGAAAATGCATTTAATAAACCTAACCTACTGAACACTGTAGCCTAATCCAGGCTACTTAAACGTGCTCAGAACAGTTACATAGCCTCCAGTTGGGCAAATCGTCTAACACAAAGCCTGTTTTATAATATGGTATTGACTGTCTCGTGTAATTTATTGAAAACTGCACTAAAAGTGAAAAACAGCGTGGTTGTATGAGTACAGAATGGTTGTAAATGTGTTGTGTGACTGAGTGTGTGACTGACTGGGAACTGTGGCTCACTGCCATGGCCCAGCATCGCAGGAGGTTTATGAGATCAGATTCAGAGTTCAGTTTCTACTGAACGTGTATTCCTTTTGCAGTATCGTTAAGTTGGAAAATATAGATTGAAGCATTGTAAGTCAGGGACCATCTGTGCTAAACAGTTGGGCCTCTGTATCTGTGGATTCTCTATCTCTGGATTCAACCAACAGTGGGTGGAAAATATTTGGGGGAAAAATTCCAGGAAGTTCTAAGAAACAAAACTTGAATTTGCAGCACTGGCAACTATTTACATAGCATTTACATTGTGTTAGGTATGATAAGTAATCTGGAGATCAATTAAAATATATGGGAGAATATGCATGGGTTATATGTAAATACTGCTCCATTTTACATTAAGGGACTTCAGCATCCAAAGGTTTTGATATCTGTGGGGGTCCTGGGACTAGTCCCCCCTCGTAAACCAAGGGATAAATGGCCGTACTTGCTGAAGACTTAGCTGTTTTAGAAATCACATTTCCAAATTTCCAAATCACATATTTCCAAAATGTGATTTTGGAAATAAAATTAAAATAAAATCAATAAAATCAATCAATAAAAAAAAAAAGAAGTAAAATCACACTTATTCCAGATGTGATGGAAGGCCACTGGAAGATTTTGAGCACAAGAATGATATCATCTGACTTAGATTTAAAAGGATCACGCAAGCAACTTGTGTTAAGAAGGAGCCAAGGACAAAAACAGAGATGAGTCAGGAATCTGCTAAAATAAGCCAGGGAGAGAGGATGGTGGTTTACACTAGAGTGGTAGCAGAACTGTTGATGAGAGGCAGTCGGATTTTGGTTTATTTCATGCTTTGTAAGGGCAGGTTTTATCCCTGATTACAAATAAGGAATCTTGAGGCCCTGAGAGGTTGTGAAACTTACACAAGTTTGTTTAGTAAGTAGAACCATGCCTTACACCCTGTCTTTTGTTTTTCAATTCAGTGCCTTTTCTAAGCTGTTACCAGAAATTTATCCATATTTTCTTGAAAAATATCTAATGCAAAGATTTACATGTTGAGGAAATTACAAATTAAAATCATGTTCTAGCTTGTGATACTACATTAGTTATCTATTGCTGGATAACAAATGACCACAAATTTAGCAGTTTAAAAAACCATACATTTATTATCTCAGTGTCTGTGAATCAGGAGTCTAGGCACAGCTTAGCTGAATTACCTGCTTAGGGTCTCACAAGGCTGCAGCCAAGGTCAGGTTGGCCAAGGGCTGTGCTTTCATCTGAGGCCTGCTTGTTACTGCCAGGGTCTTTTAATACTGTTTCTTGTGGAAGAGACTGGTTGAAGCAAAAATGGTTGAAGTCATATAAGGAAGTTTAGTATGTTTTAGTATGTCAGCCATCTACCAAAAATAATTTTTGACTGTTTTTGCTGTGAAAAGAATTTTATTAAAGAATGGTGCCCTTGTCTTTTTCCCTGTAGGATCTCTCCCTTTTAACCTCAACTTTAGATGTATATGCTTAGCATTTGGAGTGTTAAAAACTTGTTCATTCCATTGTATAAGAATTTTGGTATCCAGACTGTGTGTTGGTGGATGTTATCTGGCTCCTCATTTTGCTGCCACTGCTAAACACACTAATTAGACCTGTTAATGGTTATTTTCCATTTCTCTTTTGCTCTTAGTCCAGTGCCAGTGTGATATTTTGCAGCTTCTTTGATGGCTGAATTGAAATTAATTGAAAATTAGTTTTGGAACCAACTTCGGGATTCAGGAACAAAACCTCTCTGAACTGTGATCTGAATCTCTTCCAAATTCTACCACAGTTTAGTTGATTATGCTGAGCTAGTCTTCCATTTTATGACATACAGTGGAAGACAGTGGTCTTTAAAAAGCTGGTTTGGGTACTCTCTTCCACTAATAAATTATTCTGTTAGTCTGTTTCCTTGTGCTTTCTGTTTTACTTACTTGGGGACTTATGCATACAAAATTGGCAGAATGAATAATTCAGTCTGACCCTCTGTTAAGGGCAGTTAGAGAAACCGGAGGAAAAAAGTCCTATTTTGAAGACGCTGGTAACCTAACAACATAGTAAAGATTTCCCAGGCTGAAGCAACTGCAATTGTTACAAATCATTTTACATTGCAACAAACCTTAGTTGCTTGGTTGAGTGAGGCACAGCATAAAAGATATATACCTGGGACATCTTCTGCCAGAGAACAGAAAACCAATCAAAGACTATTAGGATCCTGTGAAAATAATAGAGGTGTCACCACTGGACAATTTGACCATCAGAAAAAATAATGACTGAAGTGAATTAAAAACGCAACAGATACATAAACTTTTGTGAGTTCATAATGATGTTCCTTGAAAAAAAAAACTAGTTGGAGGTTGATAAGGTCCCAACTTGTTCTTTGAAATAATTTAAAGGGAAAGAAACATTATTATGCCTTTTTTAACCCAGTTATATTTCAGGGTAATTAAATGGTTGAATGAAGAAGAGTTTTTCAATATGGAATAACTATAGCTAATAAATATAGAAGGAATGATGCAGTTAGAAAAACCAATGTTTTGTAATATCTAATGAAATAATAGATTCCAGCAAAGATCATAGCTTCCTGAACCATGAGGTCAAGGTTGATGAGGAACTTTGCACTTAAATCCAATGGCACTTGAATCCACTGATTAATCTAAACATCACTAGGACTGGGTCAAGCAGATACTATATCCTTCCCAGTGTGATGCAATCAGAAGTATATAGCCCTCCACTTAAGATATAATCTTACCAAAGAAAACTGAACCTGAATCTGTTTAAACGTCTCTAACTACCAGTTTACAGGGAATACAAGGGGTAAATAAATATTTTAAATGGCACCATGAAAACACAATAAGTCAAATTTAGAATGTTGGAAATTCTGTGACAAATACCCACTTTTTAAAGTAAGTGAAAATGTGAAAGAAAAGAGAGAGAACTGATATGAATGTTAAAAGACTTAGAAATCATATCAGCCAAACGCAGCTGTTGGACCTTGTCCATGTTTTGACTTAAATAAACTAGTTACAAAAACACAGTTTCTTTGACTATCAGGAAAAATTGAACATGGATAGAGTTATTAGGCAGTATTAAGAAGTTCTTGATTTTAGTAAGTGCAGTAATGGTATTGTGGGTTTGTTTTAAAAAGTCCTTATCTGTTAGGATATATGCTGAAGTATTTTTGCAGGTAAAATATTTCATAAGGAGAGTATGAAATTAAAGCAGGCCTTGCATGGATTGCAGCCCAGCTTCCAGTTGTCTGGGCAACCACCTACCCAGAAAAACATGAAGATTTCTGACACTGCATTTTAGGTTGCTTATGTCCCCAGATGCCTGATGGAAGCAAGTAGAAGTATTCTCAGGAGAGAGATGACATTTTAGGTCTCAAGTTATTTGCAAAACTGTCTTTCAAATGTGAAGTTAACCTAATGGGGTTTATAGAATAACATATTCTACAGCTGAAGAAAACATATTCTTTTCAAGCACATGGAACATTTACAGAAATCAAGTAAGAAGTGAAATCTTACTGTTGTACAACAGTGCAGTTAAACTAAAACTCTGTCACTGTTTCCATTGTTTCCGCATCTATTTGCCATGAATTGATGGGACCAGATGCCATGCTCTTTGTTTTTTGAATATTGAGTTTCAAGCCAACTTTTTCACTCTCCTCGTTCACCTTCATCAAGAGGCTCTTTTTAGTTCCTCTTCACTTCTGCCATAAGGGTGGTTTCATCTGCATATCCGAGATTATTGATGTTTCTCCCAGCAATCTTGATTCCAGCTTCATCCAGCTCTGTATTTCACATGATGTACTCCGCATAGAAGTTAAATAAGCATACAGTATATAACCTTGACGTACTCCTTTTCCAATTTTGAACCAGTCTCTTGTTCCATGTCTTGTTTTAACTGTTGCTTCTTGACCTGCATACAGGTTTCTCAGGAGGTAGTTAAGGTGGTCTAGCATTCCATTGCTTTAAGAATTTTCCAGTTTGTTGTCCACACAAAGGCTTTAGCGTAGTCAATGAAGCAGAAGTAGATGTTTTTCTGGAATTCTCTTGCTTTTTTAGTGATCCAGTGGATGCTGGCAATTTGTTCTCTGGTTCCTCTGCCTTTTCTAAATCCAGCTTGAACACTTGAAAGTTCTCAGTTCACATACTGTTGAATCCTAGCTTGGAGAATTTTGAGTATTACTTTGCTAGCGTATGAAATGAGTGCAATTGTGTGGTAGTTTGAACATTGTTTGGCATTGTCTTTCTTTGGGATTGGAATGAAAACTGACCTTTTCTAGTCCTGTGGCCACTACTGAGTTTTCCAAATTTGCTGGCATAGGAGATCAAGCCAGTCAATCCTAAAGGAAACCAATCCTGAATATTCACTGGAAGGACTGATGCTGAAGCTGAATCTCCAATACTTTGGCCTCCTGATGCAAAGAGCCGACTCATTAGAAAAGGTCCTAATGTTGGAAAAGATTGAAGGTGGGAGGAGAAGGGTACAACAGAGGATGAGATGGTTGGATGGCATCACCAATTCAAGGGACATGAATTTGAGCAAGCTCCGAGAGACAGTGAAGGACAGGGAAGCCTGGCGTGCTGCAGTCCATAAAGTTGCAAAGAGTCGGACAAGACTGAGCGACTGAACAACAACAACATAACTGGTAATTCCCCAGGGCTGAATAATGCAGGTGAATGTCTTCATGTCCTCAGAGTAGGGACTTCTTAAAACAGGGTACAAAATACATAGATATAAAGGGAAAGATTGATGAAAAATTGACATGAGAAATTTAAAAAGCATTTTCATTACATAGGTCAATGATTAACACACTTTTTTCTGTGAAGGGCCAATTACTCTGGCGATACTGTCTTTTCCCAGCTACTTACCTCTGCCTTTGCAGCATGAAAGCAAACAAAGGGACAGTATTTTAATGATGTATAATAAGTGAAACTTTATATACAAGATAGAGAGTGGGACAGAATTAACATGTGAACCATAGTTTGTGCCTTCTTGATATAGATCATCAAAAAAGATATGCCTTACCATGAGAGAAGATATTTGCAGTACATATAACTGACAGAGGAGTTTTATCCATGATGAACTGGCAAATCAGTATGAAAAAGGTCGACAACCTAGCTCAGAGAATTGGCAGGAGGCTTGAACAGGTACTTTTCTAAAGAGGAAATACAGATGTCCAGTAAAGAGATGTTAATATGTTATGCTTTGTTAGTTATCAGGGATATGCAAATTAAACCACAATACGTGAATGTGTTAGTCACTCATATCCAACTCTTTGTGACCCCATGGACTGTAGCCCACCAGGCTCCTCCGTCCATGGAGTTCTCCAGGAAAGAGTACTGGAGTGGGTTACCATTCCCTCCTCCAGGGGATCTTCTCGACCCAGCTCAGTTCATTTAAAGATGGAGAAAACTAAGCATTTATGAACCTGTGGAGCAGCAGGGGCTTCACGCCCTATGTTAATGACACTCATGCTCTGACGGAGCCATTCTCCCAGGTTTACTCTGCGTAGGAACCAGAGGACATGTGTAGTGACGTTCCTCAAACTCGTAATATTCATAATTATCTCCAGCTAGAGACAGCAGAAGTGTCCTTTAACAATAGAATGGTTGAAACTGTTTAATTAACAAAGTGGAATAATTCATAAACTGAAATATTAGATGACAATGAAAAGAAGTATGCAATTACATTCCATAGTATGTTTGAACCTCACTAATATAACTTTGAGTAACAGAAACCAGTCACAAAACAATGTACATTATATGATTCTACTTATATAAAATTCTGTAATAAGAAAAATGAAATAATACTTAATGTAATGTTATTAATGTATTATATATAATATAATAAAAAATTAATATAGTCATAAGGATGCTTAATTGAATGGTAAAAGTGAAAAGACAAGTAAGGAGATGATTTTCATGAAAATTAGGATGGAAAAGTCTCTTTTACCAACTTCAGCTTTCAAGGAGGATATAGTTAGTTGAGCTAGGCCAGTGATTCCACTGTAATAAGAAAGGTAAAACTGGAAAAGTTTCAAAGCTCCTGTTTTTAAAAGCATCAGAAAATGGAAGCAATTTTGGAACAGGAGGTGATTAATCTTATCTCTGTATCTCCTACAGCTCTTGGTGCCCTGCCTTTCACATGGCTAGTTCAATTAATATTGAATGAATGAAAACAGAGTGAGAGGGAAAAGGTACACACCTGGAGTGGAAGATGGAGAAAAATGTTTGCTGCTTCCCATAGTCAAAATTTTTCCAAATTTTGCTGGCATATTGAGTGCAGCACTTTCACAGCATCATCTTTCAGGATTTGAAATAGCTCAGCTGGAATTCCATCACCTCCACTAGCTTTGTTCATAGTGATGCTTTCTAAGGCCCACTTGACTTCACATTCCAGGATATCTGGCTCTAGGTCAGTGATCACACCATCATGATTATCTTGGTAGTAAAGCTCTTTTTCGTACAGTGCTTCTGTGTATTCTTGCCACCTCTTCTTAATATCTTCTGCTTCTGTTAGGTCCATACCATTTCTGTCCTTTATCGAGCCCATCTTTGCATGAAATGTTCCCTTGGTATCTCTAATTTTCTTGAAGAGATCTCTAGTCCTTCCAATTCTGTTGTTTTCTTCTATATCTTTGCATTGATCGCTGAGGAAGGCCTTCTTATCTCTTCTTGCTATTCTTTAGAACTCTGCATTCAGCTGCTTATATCTTTCCTTTTCTCCTTTGCTTTTTGCTTCTCTTCTTTTCACAGCCATCTGTAAGGCCTCCTCAGACAGCCGTTTTGCTTTTTTGCATTTCTTTTCCATGGGGATGGTCTTGATCCCTGTCTCCTGTAAAAAGCCTGTTGATGAAAGTGAAAGTGGAGAGTGAAAAAGTTGGCTTAAAGCCCAACATTCAGAAAATGAAGATCATGGCATCTGGTCCCATCATTTCATGGGAAATAGACAGGGAAACAGTGGAAACAGTGTCAGACTTTATTTTTTCTGGGCTCCAAAATCACCACAGATGGTGACTGCACCCATGAAATTAAAAGACGCTTACTCCTTGGAAGAAAAGTTATGACCAACCTAGATAGCATATTCAAAAGCAGAGACATTACTTTGCCAACAAAGGTCCGTCTAGTCAAGGCTGTGGTTTTTCCAGTGGTCATGTATGGATGTGAGAGTTGGACTGTGAAGAAGGCTGAGCATCAAAGAATTGATGGTTTTGAACTGTGGTGTTGGAGAAGACTCTTGAGAGTCCCTTGGACTGCAAGGAGATCCAACCAGTCCATTCTGAAGGAGATCAGCCCTGGGATTTCTTTTGGAAGGAATGATGCTGAAGCTGAAACTCCAGTACTTTGGCCACCTCATGCGAAGAGTTGACTCATTGGAAAAGACTCTGATGCTGGGAGGGATTGTGGGCAGGAGGAGAAGGGGACGACAGAGGATGAGATGGCTGGATGGCATCACCGACTCGATGGACGTGAGTCTGAGTGAACTCCGGGAGTCGGTGATGGACAGGGAGGCCTGGTGTGCTGCGATTCATGGGGTTGCAAAGAGTTGGACACGACTGAGCGACTGAACTGAACTGATAGTCAAAATTTAAGGAGAAAGGACTATATTATCTAGTTACCCTAGGGAGAAAGACTTGTCACATTGTATCCTTCATAGTACCCTAAGATGCTATGCTATGAGAATGTGATATTCTTGCTTAAGTCATTTCTTAAAATATGCGTGTATATGATATGTGGTATGCATTTTAAGGCATACCCATTATTTATAATGTTGTGGCGAATTAAATTTTTCTGTCTTCTAGTCTTACCTATAGTTATCTTTTATACTTTGCTCATAATGAAATTTTCGGGAAACTATTGATGCTGGCTCATTACCTTCAGAATCCTAGAAATTTAGCACAAGAAAAGACTGAATATAGAATTTGCTATTTCCTTGTGATTAGATTGAGTTTTATGTTTTTAACAAGAATATCACAGAAGTGATCTTATGTCCTCCTCAGTGCATCATATTGGGAGGTGCATAATATTGCTGTCTTGTTACTAGTGGTTTAACCATGATCTCTTGGTAAACCTGTTGGCTAGAGTTTCTCCACTTTGTATTTTCCCCTTGTAATTGATCAGTGTTTTGGAGATACTTTGAAGCTAAGTCATTATGCTGTTTCTTCTCACTTCACATCTTGGGCATCCATTGGTGGGTCTTGCCTTCAACAGTAATTAATATGATGTAAGACTTCACTTTCACTTTGCGCTTTCATGCATTGGAGAAGGAAATGGCAACCCACTCCAGTGTTCTTGCCTGGAGAATCCCAGGGACGGCGGAGCCTGGTGGGCTGCTGTCTGTGGGGTCGCGCAGAGTCGGACATGACTGAAGCGACTTGGCAGCAGCAGCAGCAGCTAATTATGCCATTTGCATTTCCTTCATTGTTTCTACGTTTGCTAATTGGAATTCTGTAAACAATTCTTCCTCTCTTATGTATTCATGCCAGTGAGAACTCTTAGATATTTATTTTATTCTATGGGTTATAGTCCAATGCTGTTATTACTTTGTTATTCAGATTGTTCCACTGTTAGCCATTGAGAGCTCCTTATAGTTGGCTCCTGTGTATTTTTGAAACATGCCTATCTTTTTTTGAGCACTTCCTTATTTTCTGCCATCATAAGTAGTTCCAGGATCATTCTATTCTTCCTTTGGAGAGTGGTATTTAGAAACTCAGATCTGGGTGTTAAGTGTGCCCTCTGCTACTGAGGTGATGGATGTTGTTGATGTAGTTTTTATTTGGGATTGTTGGATTTAACGTTGTTTGTACATGTTTCTTGGTGCTTATGTGTGAGAGCTTTTCTAAGGCAGTGCTTCCCAATCCTTTTCATGTCATGGCACACAATGACAATGGTGTTTTTCCGGCATGTTGAAGTTAAACTGGAGGCGACTGGGAGCCCTGGGTAGAGCTGCTCAGGAAAGGTTACCCTGAGGGCACAAGGGGAAGAGTAGCTCCTACCAGTGCATTCATCAGAGTAGAACTGCTGGTTTGGGGGAATGTATGTGATTCTCCATAGGGGTTGTAGCAATTCACACTCCCACCTAGAGAGAGTTGCCAGTAACATTTTATCCTGAAACTTGCCTTTGTGAAACTTTAAATTATTTGCCAATAAATAGGTATGAAATCACTTTCAGTCATGATTCTGTCAGCTGTCAAGTTAGCTATCCTTCCCGCTTTTAAATCACTTACATATTTGAAAAGCAAGTCCTCAGTATCTTTATAAAAGTAATCAATAAAAATGTCTAACAGGGTAGGATACAGATACAGAAGAAACCTGTAATACTTTACATCAGTGGTGCTTTTTTTGGTGGGGGGGTGGTGCTGAGTCGAAAAACTGTATCCTTTATATTTTGATAGAAAATTGCCAATTTTTTTTCCAGCAGGACATTCCTAATTTAAACACCCGATTCACTTTGTACAGTTGAAAGGAACACTACATTTTAAAGCAGCTATACTCCAGTGAAAGTCATTCAGTCATGTCCGACTCTTTGCGACCCCATGGACTATAGGGTAATCTTTCCCTTCTCCAGGGGATCTTCCCAATCCGGGGATCAAACCCAGGTCTCCCGCATTGCAGGTGGATTTTTTACCAGCTGAACCACCAGGGAACCACAAGAATACTGGAGTGGGTAGCCTATCCCTTCTCCAGGGGAACTTCCCAAGCCAGGGATCAGACTGGGGGTCTCCTGCATTGCAGGCGGATTCTTTACCAACTGAGCTATGAGGGAAGCCCATACTCCAACAGAAATTCATTAAACATTTTTTCCCCCTAGACAAAGAAGGATAGGTCATTTTTTTTGTTAAGTTTATTGAAATACAATTAATGTGCAGTAAAACATATCCTTTTTAGAATAGATTTTGATGAATTTGACATGAACTCATCACTGGAATCAAGAAATAGAATATTTCCATTGCCTCAAAATGTTCCCTTGTGTCCTTTTTTTTTTCTCCTTAATGTATATATTTTATTGAAGTATAGTCGACTTACAAGGTTTCAGGTTCACAACACATTGATTCAGTTATACATATATACGCATACATTCTTGAGATTATTTTCCATTATAGGTTATTACAAGATACTGACTATAGTTGTAGTAAACCTTTGTTGTTTGTTGCATATCTATTTTTTTAATTAGAAATCTAGCATTCTATTCATACTAAGTCAAACAAGTGGAATCAAAATATCACAAATTTTTTAGTTAGACACATCAGTGGTTTTAATGCTGGAATCTTGATGTATTATGATTATGGTCTTCTAATGTAGTAACCTTGTCAAAAAGCCAATGAAGTTAGATTGTTTTAGTTTGTTATTAGTAGCTCAGTCTGGGCTTCCCTGGTGGCTCAGAGGTTAAAGCGTCTGCCTGGAATGCGGGAGATCTGGGTTCGATCCCTGGGTCGGGAAGATCCCCTGGAGAAGGAAACGGCAACCCACTCCAGTACTCTTGCCTGGAAAATCCCATGGAGGGAGGAGCCTGGTAGGCTACAGTCCATGAGGTCGCAAAGAGTCGGACACGACTGAGCGACTTCAATTTCACTGAGCTGGATACTAATTAGTACCACATCCCTTTTGGTAAACATTTTATAACAGCTTTATTGAGATATAATTTACTACATACCATAAAATTTATGATACAGATATTCAAGATATTTCAGATGGCAATTCCTGATTATTAGTGAATTTACCAGTTGTGCCACCATCGTCGTGATCCACTTCTAAAGCACTTCCATCATCACCAAAACTTCCCTCACGCTTAACTGAAGTCAGTCCACTCTCACTCTGACACAACTTCTGACCTTCTTTCTGCCTCTCTTGTTTTGCTTTTTATAGAGATTTCATGCAAATGGAATCATACAATATAGAATTTTATGTCTGGATACTTTCACTTAGTTTAATGTTTTTGAGGTTAGTTTATGTAGTTGCATGCTTGGTAGTTCATTCCTTTTTGTAGAGCTGATTTATATTTTATTGTATGGATATACCATATTTTCTTTAACCATTCAGCAGCTGATAGACATTTGGTCTGTTTCCAGTTTTTGGCAGGTGTGAATAGTGCCATTAGAGACGTTTGTGTACAAATCTTTGGGTGGACATATGTATTCATCTTTCTTGGCTAAATAAACTACAAGTGGAATTTCTGAGTCCATCATAAGCATTTGTTTACCTTTGTAAGAAACCATCAAACTCTTTTTAAAAGTGTCTTTATTATTTCATGATCTCATCAACAGTGTGTATGAGAATTCTGTTTTTGCCACATCCTCATCACCACTTAGTATTGTCAGTCTTTTGATTGTAGTCTTTCTGGTGGTGTCTCATTGTGGCTTTAAGTTGAATTTCCCTAATCACTAATGATGTTGAGCATCTTTTCATATGAAAACTTTCCATTATTACGTATTCTTTGGTGAAGTGCTCGTATCTTAACTGTTTTATTCATCCTCTACTTGAATTTTTATATTTTTTATGTATTTCAGATACAAATCCTTTATCAAATGTATGAATTATTTTCTCTCAGTCTGTGACTTGCTTTTTCATTTTATTAATGGTGTATTTTGAAGAGCAAAAGTATTTTTTATAAAACCCAGTTTGTAAATTTTTCCTAAATTCTTTTGTGAACATATAGTCAATCTGCTCAAATTTCATTTGACTTTATGTGATATAAGGTTATGGTCTAAGTTTATTTTTGTATATGGATATGTCAAACTATTCTGGCACCATTTGTTGAAAAGACTTTCTTTTCCTAATTGCCTTGGTACTTGTGTTTAAAATAAGTCTTGAAATCAGGTAGTATCAGTCCTCGAACTTCATTCTTCTTTACAAAATTGTTTTGCCTATTTTGAGTCTTTTTGTTACCATATAAATATTAGGATTAGCTTTTAAATTTTCTTTAGGATTGGTACTGTTTATTTTAAAATGCTTCAGAAAATCTATGAATGATAAATGGTACCTGTTTTTCTCACTGTATAAATATTTTAAGTGACTAATTAAATTTGTTGTTTTAATTCTATTGAGATTTCCTATTTAGTTTCTTGCATAATTTTTTAGGAATTTGTTGATTTTTGTCTATGTAGTCTGGCTTTTTGCATAAAATTATTATTTCTGTTTCATTACAATTATTTTAATTTCTGTAGAATAATTCTTAATTTTGGTAATATATGTTCTGTTTCTTGCTCTCCCTCTATCTCTGTTACTCTCATTTTCTTCAGTTCCGTTTAGTCGCTCAGTCGTGCCCGACTCTTTGTGACCCCATGAACCGCAGCATGCCAGGCCTCCCTGTCCATCACCAGCTCCCAAAGTCCACCCAAACCCATGTCCATTGAGTTGGTGATGCCATCCAACCATCTCATCCTCTGTCATCCCCTTCTCCTCCTGCCCTCAATCTTTCCCAGCATCAGAGTCTTTTCAAATGAGTCAGCTCTTCACTTGAGGTGGCCAAAGTATTGGAGTTTCAGCTTCAACATCAGTCCTTCCAGTGAACACCCAGGACTGATCTCCTTTAGTATAGACTGGTTGGATCTCCTTGCAGGGACTCTCAAGAGTCTTCTCCAATACCACAGTCCCAAACCATCAATTCTTTGGTGCTCAGCTTTCTTTATAGTCCAACTCTCACATCCATACATGCCTGCTGGAAAAACCATAGCCTTGACCAGACAGACCTTTGTTGACACAGTAATGTCTGTGCTTTTTAATATGCTGTCTAGGTTGGTCAAAACCTTCCTTCCAAGAAGTAAGCGTCTTTAATTTCATGGCTGCAGTCACCATCTACGGTGATTTTGGAGCCCAGAAAAATAGTCAGCCACTGTTTCCACTGTTTCCCCATCTATTTGCCATGATGTGATGGGACCGGATGCCATGATCTTAGTTTTCTGAATGTTGAGCTTTAAGCCAACTTTTTCACTCTCCTCTTTTGCTTTCATCAAGAGGCTCTTTAGTTCTTCACTTTCTGCCATAAGGGTTAGTTAGTCTAGCTAAAGTTTGCCAGTTTTGTTGATCTTATAAAAGTGCCAACTTTTGAATTCATTGGCTTTCTCTGTTATTTTTCAGTTTTATATTTTATGGATCATTGCTCTTATCCTTATTATTTCCTTCCCTCTATTCTTTTTGGGTTTGATTTGCTTTTCTTACTCTAGCTTCTGGAGGTGCAAGCTTACATTATATGGTTTTGGATCTTTCTTGCTAGTGAAAGTGTTTAAACATATAGATTTTCCTATTTAAGGACTATTTAGCTGCTTCTCATAAATTTTGATGTTGTGTCTTTGTTTCCATTTGATTCAAGATATTTTTGAATTTTCTTCATTATTTCTTCTTTGACCAATGAGTTATTTAGAAGTGTGTTGTTCAATTTACATATGTTTGGGAATTTCTGAAATTTCTCTTTTTTGTTGATTTCCAGTATAATTCTGTCATGCTGTGCTGTGCTTAGTCACTCAGTCATGTTCACTCACACATGCTCTTTGTGACCCCATGGAATGTAGCCTGCCAGGCTCCTCTGTCCCTGGGGATTCTCCAGGCAAGAAGACTGTATGGTCAGAGAATATTCTTATATATTTTCAGTGTTTTTAAAAATTTAGTAATGCTTGTTTTATAGTCTAACACAGAGACTGGCAAACTATAGCCCTGAAGCCAAATTTGGCTTGTAGACTCTTTTTTTTAATGACCTACAAGGTAACAATAATTTGTACATTTTAAAGGGTACTTACATTTGAAGAGACAAAGAAGGTTATAATATAATGATAAAGGTGCTAGTCCATCAAAAAGATACAACAATTGTAAATATTTATGTACCTAATACTGGAAGTTTAATACTGGAAGTTGGCTTAAAGCTCAACGTCAGAAAACGAAGATCATGGCATCCGGTCCCATCACTTCATGGGAAATGGATGGGGAAATAGTGGAAACAGTGTCAGACTTTATTTTTTTGGGCTCCTAAATCACTGCAGATGGTGACTGCAGCCATGAAATTAAAAGACGCTTACTCCTTGGAAGAAAAGTTATGACCAACCTAGACAGCATATTCAAAAGCAGAGACATTACTTTGCTGACTAAGGTCTGTCTAGTCAAGGCTACGGTTTTTCCAGTGGTGATGTATGGATGTGAGAGTTGGACTGTGAAGAAAGCTGAGCGCTGAAGAATTGATGCTTTTGAACTGTGGTGTTGGAGAAGACTCTCGAGAGTCCCTTGGACTGCAAGGAGATCCAACCAGTCCATTCTGAAGGAGATCAGCCCTGGGATTTCTTTGGAAGGAATGATGCTAAAGCTGAAACTCCAGTACTTTGGCCACCTCATGCGAAGAGTTGACTCATTGGAAAAGACTCTGATGCTGGGAGGGATTGGGGGCAGGAGGAGAAGGGGACGACAGAGGATGAGATGGCTGGATGGCATCACTGACTCAATGGATGTGAATCTGAGTGAACTCTGGGAGTTGGTGATGGACAGGGAGGCCTGGTATGCTACGATTCATGGGGTCACAAAGAGTTGGACATGACTGAGTGACTGAACTGAACTGAACTGAATACTGGAACACCTAAATTATATAAAACAAAACTAACAGATTAAAAGGAGAATGAATAGTAATACAGTAATAGCTGGGGAATTTACTGTCTCACTCTCACTCTTACTGTGATCATGCTTACAAGTACTCCTGTTTATTAGTGTTGACGTCAACACTATCTGGAATAGCTGCAACAGTGTTTTCCATTGTACTTCATTTGCAAAAATTAAGAATAGCCTTCCCTACTTTTTACAAATAATTAATAGTCCATATTAGATTCTCAAAGACTTTGATATGGTGGGTCTATTAAAACAAGAAATTGTCTTTCATCCTTTCATGATTCTGACCTGAATTCCCAACTGCTCCCTTTTTTTTACATTTAACTCTTAGCACAATTTCACCTGTTTCAAAATTTAGCATCTCTTGACTATGTGTGTTGAGCTATTGACTCTCACAGCTGATTGAGTAACAAGTTTCATGCTGTCCTTCACACTCACTACTTATACTGCCATAGTAGCAGTGTGGAGAAAACAAGTGACCATGTGTGTCTGGGAAACATTATACACGTGTACATTGTATTATACTGATTCTGTAGCATTTCTGAGTTCTGTTTTTGTTTTACAGAAAAAGTAAATAACACTGGTAAAACGATCAGAAGGCAAGAGGTTTACTCTCAGTACTTGAGAGTCACCTGACCTATGGCCAGTAGAACTACATGACCAAATTCATTTGCTAGAGTAATAAGTTTTCAAAAGCCAATTTTTTCCCCAGTTTTTTTTCTCTGTGAAACTGCCAGTATCGTGAACATGAGAACAGTAGAAGAGAAAGCAATGTTTAGTTGTGTTTGTGTTATCTAGAGAAGTAGTCTGGAAGCAGGCACCATCTTCAGAAAAATGAAAGTGAAAGAATAACATATCAGAATTTATGGGATATAGCCAAAGAAATTTACAAGAGGGAATCTTATAGCAATAAATGCCTGCTCTAAAAACTAGGGAAGATCCTCTCAAAGCTTTAAGGAACTAGCAAATCAAAGGCAAACTGACCCTAAATTTAGCAGAAGAAAGGAAATAAAGATTAGAGCACATATAAATAAAATAGAGAACAATAACAAGCAATAAAAAAGATTAACCAAAGAAAGAGTTTGGCTCTTTGAAAAGAAAAATAAATTGACATACTCTTAGACTAACCAGGGGAAAAAGAAAAAAAGACCCAAATCAACAAAATAATAGATGAAAAAGGAGACGTTACAACTGATACCACAGAAGTTTAAAGGATCAGAAGATGTTACTATGAACAGCTACATTCCAGCAAACTAGACAACCTAGAAGAACTGGGAAGAGTCTAAGAAATATACAACTTTCCAAGACTAAATAAGGAAGAAATAGGAAATCTAGAAATGAACTAATTACTAGTAAGGAGATTGAATCAGTAATCCACTATCTCCCAACGAAGAAAAGCCTAGGATTAGATAGCCTCACTAGTGAATTTTACCAAATGTGTAAAGAAGAATTAACACTACTCCTTCTCAAGCTCTCTTAAAATATTGAAGAGATGGGAACACTTCCAAATTTGATTTACAAGGACAGCATCATCCTTGATGCCTAATCAAGGACACTGTTAGAAAAGAAAACTAAAATATCCTTGATGACTGTAGGTGCAAAAATTATCAATAAAATATTAGCAAACTGAATTAAGCAGCATTAAAAGGATCACTCATTATGATCTAATGGAATTTATCCCTGGGATGCACAGCTGGTTCAACATATCCAAATCAATCAGTGTGATCTATAACTACTAAAATGAAAGCGAAGAATCACTCAGGCCAGACAACCAGTAGGGAGGGAAGTCAACTTATAAGATGCTTGAAGTCTTTCTAAATAAACAGTTTACCAGTAAACATAATCCTTGCCTGCCCACCACAGGGACAAGGCCCAATTCTACCCACTAGTGAGCAGGAACCAGTCTCTCCCCCCAGCAAGCCTGCACAAAACGCTTAGACAGCCTCATCCACCAGGGGGCAGACAGCAGAGGCAAGAATAGCCATACTCCTGCAGCTTTAGGAATGGAAACCACAATTACAGAAAGTCAGACAAAATGAGACAGCAGATTAAAGAGCAAGATAAAACCCTAGAAGAACAACTAAGTGAAGTGGAGATAGGCAATCTACCAAAAAAAGAAAATTTTACAGTAATGATACTAATAGTAAAGGTGATTCTCAAGACCTTGGAAGGAGAATGGAAGGATAGGTCAAAAAGATATAAGAAAAGTTTAACAGAGACCTAGAAGACTAAAGAACAAACAGAGACTAACAATATGGTAACTGGAACAAAAAATAAATCAGAATGGCTCAGTAGCAGAATAACTGAGGCAAGAGAATGGAAAAGTCGCCTGGAAGACAGAGTGGTAGAAATCACTCCCTTAGAACAAGGATAACAGAATGAAAAGAAATGAGGACAGTCTAAGAGACCTCTGGGACAACAATAAATGCATAGACATTCACATTACAGGGGTCCTAGAAGAAGAATAGTGAGAGAAAGGACCCGAGAAGGTATTTGAAGGGATAACTGAAAAATTTCCTAACATGGAAAAGAAAACAGTCACTCATGTACAGGAAGCAAAGAGAGTCCCAGGCAGGATAAACCGAAGAAGGAACACATCGGGACTTATAGTAATCAAATTGGTAAAAAATAAAGACAGAGAAAAGAAAAAAGCATCAAGGGGAAAGCAACAAATAACATACAAGGGAATTCCCGTAAGGTTATCAATTGCTTTCTCAGTGGAAACTCTGCAGGCCAGAAAGAGTGGCACAATATATTTAAAGTGCTGAAAGGGGAAAACCTACAACCAAGAATACTCCACTCAGCAGGGCTAATTCAGATTTGATGGAAAAATAAAAACTTTTATAGTGAAGCAAAAGCTAAGAGAATTCAGCACCACTGGAGAGCTTTGCAACAAATGCTAAAGGAACTTGAGGTGGAAAAGAAAACACCACAACTAGAAAAAGAAAATTACAAAATTACTCACTAGTTAAGGTAAACATACAATAAAGGTAGAAAATCATCCCTGCACAGGTATGTCAAAAACTGCAATTGTGAGGCGAGCACAAATACAGGATATTGCAAATGCATTTGAAATTAAAAGACTAGCAACTTAAAACAATCTTTTTATATACTGACTGCTATATCAAGACCTTGTGGTAACCAAACCAAAAATCTATAATAGATACACACGAAAAAAAAAAAAAAGGAATCTAAACACAGTACTGAAGTTAGGTATGAAACCACAACAGAGAACAAAAGAGGAAGGAAAGAAAAAAACCTACAAAAACAAACCCAGAACAATTAACAAAATGGAAGTAAGAACATGGTGGTGGTTTAGTCGCTAAGTCGGGTCCAACTCTTATGACTCCATGGACTGTAGCCTGCCGGGCTCCTCTGTTCATGGGATGCTCCAGCCAAGAATACTGGAATGGGTTGCCGTGCCCTCCTCCAGGGGATTTTGCTGACCAAGGGATCAAACCCCAGTCTCCTGCCTTGCAGGCAGATTCTTTACCCACTGAGCTACAAGGGAAGCCCAAGTAAGAACATCCATATAGATAACTACCTTAAACATAAACATTATATGCTCCAGTAAAAAGACACAGACTAGCTGAATGTATACAAAAAGAAGGCAGACAAAAACAGATGTATACATGGTGTCTACAACAGATCCATTTCAAATCTAGGAACACATGCACACAAAGGGAAGGGATAGAAAAAAGGTATTCCATGTAAATGCAAACTGGAAGAAAGCTGGAGTAGCAATACTCGTATCAGATAAAATAGACTTTAGAATAAAGACTGTTACAAGAGACAAAGAAAAACACTACTTAATGATCAAGAGATCAACCCAAGAATAATCTATAATAATTGTAAATATATATGCAGCCAGCATAGGAGTACCTCAATATCTAAGACAGATACTAATGGCCATAAAAAGAGAAATCAACAGTAACACAGTAATAGTGGGGAACAGTAGCACCCCAGTTTCATCAATGAACAGATCAGACGTAAAATCAATAAGTAAACACAGGCCTTAAATGATACATTAAACCAGATGGACTTAATTGATATTTGTAAAGCATTCCATCCAAAAGCAGTGGAATACACATTCTTCTCAAGTGCACATGAAACATTCTCCTGGATTGATCACATGCTGGGCCACAAAGTGAGCCTTGATAAATTTTAAAAAGTTTGCATGATATCAAGCATATTTTCCAACCACAATGCTATGAGAATAGAAATCAGTTATAAGAAAAAAAGCTGTAAAAATTAAACATGTGGAGGCTAAACGGTAGGCTGCTAAACAACTAATGATCACTGAAGAAATCAAGGAGGAAATTAAGAAATACCTAGAGACAAATGAAAGTAAAAGCAAATGATCCAAAACCTATGGGACGCAGCAAAAGCAGTAATAAGAGGGTAGTTTATAGCAATAAAATCTTAGGAAACAATAAAGATCTCAAATAAACAATTTTATCTTGCACCTAAAGCAACTAGATAAAGAAGAACGTATAAAATCCACAGTTACAATGAAAGAAATGATAAAGATCAGAGCAGAAATAAATGAAATAGGGATGAAGAAAACAATAGAAAAGATCAATGAAACAAAACCTGGTTATTTGAAAGCATAAATAAAATTGGTAAACCTTTAGCCAGACTCATCAAGAAAAATGGGAGAAGGCTCAAGTCAGAATTAGAAACGAAAATGGAGAAATTACACAGCATGAAAATACAAAGGATCATGAGAGAAGTCTAGGACCGGATGGCTCCACAGGTGAATTCTGTCAAACATGTAGAGAAGAATACCTGTCCTTCTGAAACTCTTCCAAAAAACTGCAGAGGAAGGAACACTCCCACCATCACACTCATCAAAAGCAGACAGTGATACCACAAAAAAGAAAATTATATACCAGTATCAGTGATGAACATAGAGGCAAAAATCCTCAATAAAATACTAGGAAACCAATTCCAACAAAACATTAGAAAGGTCATATACCATGTTCAGATGGGATTTATCCCAGAGACACAAGAATTTTTCAATATATACAGATCACAGTGCAATACACCACATCAACAAATCGGAGAATAAAAAACGCATCATCTCAATAGATTAAAAAAAAAAAACTTTTGACAGAATTCAACACCTATTTATGGTTAAAACTCCATAAAGTGTATATAGAGGGAACATGTGCTGTGCTGTGCTTAGTCACTTCAGTCGTGTCTGACCCCTTGTGACCCTCTGGACAGTAGTCTGCCAGGCTCCTCTGTCCATGAGATTCTCCAGGCAAGATTACTGGCGTGGGATGCCATGCTCTCCTCCAGGGGATCTTCCTAACGCAGGGATTGAGCCCATATCTCCTGCGGTCTCCTGCATTGCAGGTTACTGCTGAGCCAGTGGGGAAGCCCCGTAGAGAGAGTATCAGTTCAGTCACTCAGTCTTGTCCAACTCTTTGCGACCCCATGAATCACAGCGCGCCAGGCCTCCTTGTCCATCACCAATTCCCAGAGTTCACTCAAACTCATGTCCATCGAGTCCATGATGCCATCCAGCCATCTCATCCTCTGTCATCCGCTTCTCCTCCTGCCCCCAGTCCCTCCCAACATAACAGGGTCTTTTCCAGTGAGTCAACTGCGCATGAGGTGGCCAAAGTATTGGAGTTTCAGCTTTAGCATCAGTCCTTCCAATGAACACCCAGGACTGATCTTCTTTAGGATGCACTGGTTGAATCTCCTTGCAGTTCAAGGGACTCTCAAGGGTCTTCTCCAACACCACAGTTCAAAAGCATCAATTCTTTGGCACTCAGCTTTCTTCACAGTCCAACTCTCACATTCATGCATGACCACTGAAAAAAGCATAGCCTTGACTAGATGGACCTTTATTGGCAAAGTAATATCTCTGCTTTTTAATATGCTGTCTAGGTTGGTCATAACTTTTCTTCCAAGTAGTAAGCGTCTTTTAATTTCATGGGTGCAGTCACCATCTGCTGTGATTTTGGAGCCCAGAAAAATAAAGTCTGACACTGTTTCCACTGTTTTCCCATCTGTTTCCCATGAAGTGATGGGACCGGATGCCATGATCTTCGTTTTCTGAATGTTGAGCTTTAAGCCAACTTTACACTCCCCTCTTTCACTTTCATCAAGAGGCTTTTTAGTTCCTCTTCACTTTCTGCCATAAGGGTGGTGTCATTTGCATATCTGAGGTTATTGATATTTCTCCCAGCAATCTTGATTCCAGCTTGTGCTTCTTCCAGCCCAGCATTTCGCTGCATCAGAGTTAAATAAGCAGGGTGACAATATACAGCCTTGACATATTCCTTTTCCTATTTGGAACCAGTCTGTTGTTACATGTCCATTTCTAACTGTTGCTTCCTGACCTGCATATGTTTCTCAAGAGGCAAGTCAGGTAGTCTGGTATGCCCATCTCTTTCAGAGTTTTCCACAGTTTATTGTGATCCACACAGTCAAAGGCTTTGGCATAGTCAATAAAGCAGAAATAGATGTTTTTCTGGAACTCTCTTGCTTTTTCCATGAAAAGAGCAGATGTTGGCAATTTGATCTCTGGTTCCTCTGCCTTTTCTAAAACCAGCTTGAACATCAGGGAGTTCACAGTTCACATATTGCTGAAGTCTGGCTTGGAGAATTTTGAGCATTACTTTACTAGCATGTGAGATGAGTGCAATTGTGTGGTAGTTTGAGCATTCTTTGGCATTGCCTTTCTTTGTGGTTGGAATGAAAACGGACTTTTTCCAGTCCTGTGACCACTGCTGAGTTTTCCAAATTTGCTGGCATATTAAGTACAGCACTTTCACAGCATCATCTTCCAGGATTTGAAATAGCTCAACTGGAATTCCATCACCTCCACTAGCTTTGTTCGTAGTGATGCTTTCTAAGGCCCACTTGACTTCACATTCCAGGATGTCTGGCTCTAGGTGAGTGATCGCACCATCGTGATTATCTTGGTCCTGAAGCTCCTTTTTGTGCAGTTCTTCTGTGTATTCCTGCCAACTCTTCTTAATATCTTCTGCTTCTGTTTGGTCCATACCATTTCTGTCCTTTATCGAGCCCATCTTTGTATGAAATGTTCCCTTGGTATATCTCATTTTCTTGAAGAGATCTCTAGTCTTTCCCATTCTGTTGTTTTCCTCTATTTCTTTGGATTGATTGCTGAGGAAGGCTTTCTTAACTCTTCTTGCTATTCTTTGGAACTCTGCATTCAGATGCTTGTATCTTTCCTTTTCTCCTTTGCTTTTTGCTTCTCTTCTTTTCACAGCTATTTGTAAGGCCTCCCCAGACAGCCTTTTTGCTTTTTTGCATTTCTTTTCCATGGGGATGGTCTTGATCCCTGTCTCCTGTACAGTGTCACGAACCTCATTCCATAGTTCATCAGGCACTCTGTCTATCAGATCTAGGCCCTTAAATCTATTTCTCACTTCCACTGTATAATCATAAGGGATTTGATTTAGGTCATACCTGAATGGTCTAGTGGTTTTCCCCACTTTCTTCAACTGAAGTCTGAATTTGGCAATAAGGAGTTCATGATCTGAGCCACAGTCAGCTCCTGGTCTTGTTTTTGTTGACTGTATAGAGCTTCTCCATCTTTGGCTGCAAAAAATATAATCAATCTGATTTCAGTGTTGACCATCTGGTGATGTCCATGTGTAGAGTCTTCTCTTGTGTTGTTGAAGAGGGTATCTGTTATGACCAGTGTGTTTTCTTGGCAAAACTCTATTAGCCTTTGCCCTGCTTCATTCTGTATTCCAAAGCCAGATTTGCCTGTTACTCCAGGTGTTTCTTGACTTCCTACTTTTGCATTCCAGTCCCCTATAATGAAAAGGAGATTTTTTTTGGGTGCTAGTTGTAAGTTTGGTCACTTAATCTATGACAGCTGAGGTCAGAGAATGGAGAAAAAACAGTCTCTTCAATAACTGGTTCTGAGAAAACTGTACAGCTACACACACACAAAAAGAAAATAGAATATTCTTAAACCCTATATAAAAAATAAACTCAAAATGCATTAAAGACCTAAATGTAAGACCAGATACTATAAAAGTCTTAGAGGAAAACATAGGCAGAACACTCTGACATAAATCACAGCAATATCTTTCTCATTACACCTCCTACAGTAATGGAAATAAAAACAGAAATGAATAAACAGTATTCAACTCAAAAGGTTTGTCACAGTAAAGGAAACCACAAACAAAACAAAAACACAGACACAACTCAAAGAATGGGAGAAAATATTTGCAAACAATGTGATCAACATGGGATTAACCCCCATAATTTTTAAACAGCTCATGTGTCTCAATATCAAAAAAACGAACAACCCAATCAAAAAATGGACAGAAGATATACAGATGGCCAAGAAGCACATAAAAAGATGCTCAACATCACTAATTATTAGAGAATTGTAAATCAGAACTATAATGAAGTATCACTTTACACCAGTCAAAGTGGCCATCATCAAGAAGTCTAAATAATAAATGTTAGAATGTGTGGAGAAAAGGGAACCCTCCGACACTGTTGTGGGAATGTAAATTGGTACAGCCACTATGGAGAACAGAATGTAAGTTACTTAAGAAATGAAAAGTAGAGCCACCATAAGATCCAGCAATCCCACTATTGAGCATATATCCTGAGACAGTCATAATTTGAAAAGATCCTTCACCCCAGTTTCAAGCAGCACTATTTACAGTAGCCAAGACACAAAAATTACCTACATGTCCTTTTGATGGGAGGAATGAGTAAAGAAGATGTGGTTCATATATACAATGGAATATTACTAAATCATTGAAAAGAACAAAATAAAACCATTTACAACAACATGGATGTACCTGAAGACTATTATACCAAGTGAAGTAAGTCAGAGAAAGACAAATATCATATGATGTTGCTTATGTGCCGAATCTTTAAAAACTGATATAAATGAACTTATTTATAAAACAGAAGCAGACTCGCAGACTTAGAGAATGAACTTGTAGATACTGGGAGGATGTGAGGCATGGGATGATAGACCAGGAGGGAGGCTGGGATTGATATATGCATGCTGCTGTACTTAAGATAGCTAAGGGACTTCCGTGGTGGTCCAGTGGCTAAGGCTTCATGCTCCCAGTGCAGTAGGGCCAGGTTCGAGCCCTGGTCAGGGGCCTAAGATCTCATGTGCTGCTAAGCCTGGGTGCCGCGTCTGCTGAGCCCTTGGGTTCTAGAGCCCGCACACTGCAACTAGAGAAGGTCATTTGCAGCAACAAGGAGCCCACGTGCCACAAGGAAGACCCAGCACAGCCCTCCCAAAACAAAACAATGAAGTGAGACTAGTAAAAAAAAAAAAAAACAAAACAAACAAAACAGCAAGGACCTACTGTATAGCACAGGGAACTCTGCTCAGTATTCTGTAATAGCCTAAGTGGGAAAAGAGCTTGAAAAAGAATGTTGTTTAGTCGCTAAGTTGTGTGACTCTTTGTGGCCCCATAGACTCCAGCATGCCTCCTCTGTCTGTGGGATTTCCCAGGCAGGAATACTGGAATGGTTGCCATTTCCTTCTTCAGGATATCTTACTGACCCAGGGATCGAACCCAAGTGCCCTCCATTGGCAGGCAGATTCTTCACTGCTGAGCCACCAGGAAAAAAGAATAGATATATGTATACGTATAACTGAATCACTTTGCTGTATGCCTGGCACAACATTTGCAATCAACTATACTCCAATATAAGATAAATTTTTTAAATAATGAAAGAAAAAGATCGTATGGTCATCTCAGCAGACAATAAGCATTTGAGAAAACTCAGCATCTATTCATAAGTTAAAAATAAAAACCTCTTAACAAATTAGACATAAAAGAAACATATCAATATAATAAGGCTTAACATCAAGCAAGAGGTGAAATGTTGAACACTTTTCCTCTAAGATCAGGAACAAGATAAGTGCCCATTCTTACCACTTACTTTCACATAGTATGGGAAGTCCTGTTAAGAGCAATCAGGCAAGAAAAAGAAAAAGGATCAGAATTGGAAAGGAAAAAATAAAATTGTCTCTATTTGTAGATTATACGATTTTATATATAGAAATTAAACACTAAACCAAAAAGCTGTTAGATATATGAATGAATTCAATAATGTTGCAGAATGCCAAATAAACATACAGAAATCAATGCCTTTCTATACACAAACAGCAAAATTTGGGAAAATGAAATTGATCTCATTTGTGTTAGCATCAAAAATAAAATTCCTAGGAATAAATTAATTATAGGAGATGAAAGATCTCTGCAATGAAAACTGCCAGTCCTTTGATGAAAATAGCTGAAGAAAACACCTATAAATGGAAAGGTATCCTGAATTGACGGATTGCAAGATTTAATATTGTTAAAATGTCAGTTTTACCAAAAGCCATCTACAGACTCAGTGCAAGCCCTTTCAGGATTCCAATGGCTTTTTTTTTTTTTTAATGGAAGTAGAAAAATCACTCCTAAAATGTACATGAAACCACAAAAGTCACCAAACAGCCAGAGAAATCCTGAGGAATAACAACATTTTAAGCTGTGCTATAAAGCTATAGCCATCAAAACAGTAATGTACTGACATAAAGTCAGAGAAATAGACCCAAGCCCAGGAATAACCATCTATGGTCAACAAATATTTGATGAGAGTCAAGAATAGTTAATAGAGGAATGACGGTCTCTTCAATAAATGGTGCTGGGATAACTGGATATTTATATGTAGGAGTGAAACTGGACTCATTGTACACTAATCACAAACATTAAGTTGAAATATGTTAAAGACCTAAATATAAACCTGGAACTGTGAAACTCCTAGAATAAAACATAGGAGTAAAGGTCCTTGAAATAGGTCTTAGTAATGATTTTTTGGAGATAACACCTAAAGCACAGCAACAAAATAAAAAATCAACAAGTGTGACTACAGCAAGCTGAAAAGCTTCTGCACAGCCAAAGAAACCATCAACAAAGTGAGAAGGCAGCCTATCGAATGGGAAAAAATACTTGTAAACTATGTATCTGATGAGGGGTTAATATCCCAAATACATACAGAACTCATATAACTCAGTAGCAGAAAACCCTAAAATTCCAATTTAAAAAGGGGCAAAGAATCTGAATAGACATATCTTCTTTGAAGATATGTGAAAGTCCAACAGGTACATGAAGAGATGTTCGACATCATTAGTCATCAGGAGAATGTAAATTAAAACACAGTCAGATACCTCACACCTATTAAAATGGCCATATCATGAAAAACACAAGGGATAACAAATGCTGCCCTGGATGTGGAGAAAGGGAACCCCTCTGCACTTTTTTTTTTTTTTTGAGGCAAGGAAGAGACTTTCTTCGGGGAGCCAGCAAACAGAAGATGGCAGGCTAGCACCTCCAAACAACCATCTTATTTGGGTCTGGATACCAGGTTTTTTTTATAGATCAGAGAGATAGAAGCAGTGGGGAGCTAAAGTCAAAAGGCAGAATTGAACGAGGCAGTGGGGAAGTGAAATGAAAGGGTCTTCAGTCTTGCAAAACGTCTCCAAGGGAATGACCTGACTTCGGAAGGGGTATGTTAATCTCCTCTGTTCTCAGGTGGGCAGGGACAAACTATCTCCATGAACTGAACAAGGGCACTTCAGGTTACAGTCCAGCAGAGGGAAAGCCTGGTGTGCTGCAGTCCAGGGGTCGCCTAGTCAGACAGGGCTGAGGGGCTGGACTGAACTGAACTGAAAGGGGCAGGGTCCTGCAGGCAAGCCATTAAGTATGATTGTAATAACAAGAGCAATGACAAGCAAGTTATATTTATTTGTATATATTGTGTATACTGCTATACAATATATGAGTAAGTTGTTAGAGTAAATCCTGAGTTCGTTCTCACATGAATAGATTTTTTTGCCTTTTTTCTTCTTTCTTTTTTTAAATTGTATCTATGTGAGAAGATGGATGTTAGTTGAACCTATTGTGGTAATGGCTTTTATCCTATATATAAATTAAACCATCAAAGTGTATGCCTTAAACTTATATCAGTTATTTTTCCATGAAACTGAGAAAAAACCAATAATATGCAGCAGATATGACCTGCAGAGCCTAAAATATTTACTGTTTGACTCTTCACCAAAACAGTTTCCAGCCTGTCCAAATGTATGGTCTAATAGACATGATAATTGCATGGGAAATATAAAAGCCTTGATGTATATCTCTTAATTACTCTTAAGAAAACAAAAAAGTTTCATAAAACAATAGTTATAACCATGAGAAAGGTAGAAATGGAGCTACATTAGAGCAAAGTTGCTATATTTTACCATAATTAAGCTAGGGCATGTTAAGTCACTTCAGTCATGTCCAACTATTTGAAACCCTGTGGACTGTAGCCTGCCAGGCTTCTCTGTCCATAGGGATTCTCCAGGCAAGAATACTGGTGTGGGTTGCCATGCTCTCCTTCAGGGAATCACCCTGACCCGGGGATTGAACCTGTGTCTCTTAATGTCTACCTGCATTGATAGGCGGATTCTTTACCACTAGCACCACCTGGGAAACCCACAGTTAAACTAGTCAGTTCAGTTCAGTTCAGTTCAGTCACTCAGTTGTGTCCGACTCTGCAACCCCATGGACTGCAGCATGCCAGGCTTCCCTATCCATCACTAACTCCTGGAGCTTGCTCAAACTAATGTCCATCGAGTCAGTGATGCCATCCAACCGTCTCATCCTCTGTCATCCCCTTCTCCTCCCCCCTTCAATCTTTCCCAGCATCAGGGTCTTTTCCAGTGAGTCAGGTTCTTCACATCAGGTGGCTAAAGTATTGGAGTTTCAGCTTCAGCATCAGTCCTTCCAAGGAATATTCAGGACTGATTTCCTTTAGGATGGACTGGTTGTATCTCCTTGCAGTCCAAGGGACTCTCGAGAGTCTTCTCCAACACCACAGTTCAAAAGCATCAATTCTTCAGCCCTCAGCTTTCTTTATAGTCCAACTCTCACATCCATACATGACTACTGGATAAACCATAGCTTTAACTAGATGGACCTTTTTTGGCAAAGTAATGTCTCTGCTTTTTAATATGCTGTTTACGTTAGTCATAGCTTCCAAGGAGCAAGCATCTTTTAATTTCATGGCTGCAGTCATCATCTGCAATGATTTTGGAGCCCAACAAGATAAAGTCTCTCACTGTTTCCATTTTTTCCCCATCTATTTGCCATGAGTGATGGGACCAGATGCCATGATCTTAGTTTTCTGAATGTTGAGCTTTAAGCCAGCTTTTTCACTCTCCTCTTTCACTTTCATCAAGAGGCTCTTTAGTTCTTCGCTTTCTGCCGTAATGGTTGTGTCATCTGCATATCTGAGGTTATGATATTTCTCCCAGCAATCTTGATTCCAGCTTGTACTTCATCCAGGCCAGCATTTCACATGATGTACTCTGCATTTAAGTTAAATAAGCAGGGTGACAATATACAGCCTTGACATACTCCTTTCCCTATTTGGAACCAGTCTGTTGTTCCATGGCCAGTTCTAACTATTGCTTCTTGACCTGCATACAGATTTATCGGGAGGTAGGTAAGAATTTTAATTCATCTCTTTAAGAATTTTCCACAGTTTGCTGTGATCCACACAGTCAAAGGCTTTGGCGTAGTCAATAAAGCAGAAATAGATGTTTTTCTGCAGCTCTCTTGCTTTTTCGATGATCCAGCGGATGTTGGCAATTTGATCTCTGGTTCCTCTGCCTTTTTAAATCCAGCTTGAACATCTGGAAGTTCACGGTACACATACTGTTGAAGCCTGGCTTGGAGGATTTTGAGCATTTCTTTGCTGGCATGTGAGATGAGTTCAATTGTGCAGTAGTTTGAACATTGTTTGACATTGCCTTTCTTTGGGATTGGAATGAACACTGACCTTTCCAGTCCTGTGGCCACTGCTGAGTTTTCCAAATTTGCTGCCATATTTAGTGCAGCACTTTCACAGCAGATAAAAGGTAAGCTAGTATTAACCTGAAATATGGGCTTCCCTCGTGGCTCAGCTGGTAAAGAATCCACCTGCAATGTGGGAGACCTGGGTTCAATCTCTGGGTTGGGAAAATCCCTGGAGAAGGGAAAGGCTCCCCACTCCAGTATTCTGGCCTGGAGAACTGCATGGACTGTGTAGTTCACGGGGTCACCTGAAATATATTGTTATGGGTTGCTGATGTGTATTGTGGCCCCTAGAACAGCCACTAAGAAAATCACCCAAGAAGTATAGCTAGAAAGTTAGCAGTCAGTTAAAATAGCATGTAAAAACTACTTACATAAGCCAAAAGATATTAATAAAGGAAAGGAAAAATAAGACATGAGACATAATAAAAATATTAAAGTCACAGATATAAATATAGTCTTACCAATAATTGCATTAAGTGTGAGTGGTATAAACACTGCAATCAAAAGGCAGAAAATTTCCAACTTGATAAAAAAGCAGAATCCAACTATATCTTATCAAAAGAAACATACTTTAGAGCCAGATCAATTGAAATAAGTTGAATAGGTTCAAATAAGCTGAAAATAAAAAGAGAAAAGACATATCTTGCAGATAGTATTAGGTACAGTAACTATTTTGAGAACAGACAAAATAGACTTTAAGATAAAAAGCATTACTGGACTTAAAGAGGGAAAATTCATAATGATAAAAGGATCAATGTGTCAAGAATATGTACTGTTATAAATGTTTATCCACCTAACTACTGACACTCAAAATACATTAAGCAGAAAATGATAGAATTAAAGGGCAAATTTGCAACTAAACAATTATAGTTGAAGATTTTAATACTCCTTCCTTTTCTTTTTTTTTTTAATTTTTATTTTTACTTTATTTTACTTTACAATACTGTATTGGTTTTACCATACATTGACATGAATCCACCACGGGTGTACATGCATTCCCAGACATGAACCCCCCTCCCACCTCCCTCCCCATAACATCTACTCCTTTCTTTTCATCTGATAGAACAAAAAACTAAGGATATAGAAAACTTGTACACTATTGACCAACTTAAATGTATTTCTCCACATAACAAGAGGAGAATATATAACTCTCTTCCAACACATGTAGATCATTCTCCAGGATCGATCATATGGTGTCTCAAAAAAACTTCCCTTCCTGTTGGTTTATTTACCATCTGGTGTCATTTTTTTCAGCTCTAGAAACTTCCTTTAATATTTCTAATAAGATTGTTCTATTAGCACCTGATTTTCTCATTCCTTGTTTATCTGGGAATGTCTTGTCTATGACTTTATTTCTGAACAGTGGTTTAGCCCTATATATAACTCTTGATTAACCTTTTTTTTCTTTCAGCATTTTAAACATGTCATTTCGCTGTCTTCTCACTTACATGTGGTTTCTGATGAGAAATTAGCTTTTAATTGTATTGTTACTCTTCTGTGTGTATGAGTCACTTTTTCTCTTGTGACTTTCAAGATTTTGTTTGTATTTGTCTCATACCAACTTGCCTGTGGTAAGTCTAGGTGTTGATCTCTGTGTTTATTGAACTTCTTGGATCTATAGATGAATGTTTTTCGTCAAATATGAGACATCTATAGCCATTGTTTTCTCACGTTTTTTTCTCCTCTTCTGAGACTCCTATTATGCATGTGATTGTATCCTACATGTAATTTTTGCTTGTTTTTTCCCTCTCTGCTCTGCAGATTTGATAATTTCTATTGATATGTCTTTGAGTTTACTGATTTCTTTCTTCCGCTTCAAATCTGCTCCTTCAGTTACTGTATTGTATGTTTTAGAACTGGTCTTTGGTTCTTTTTATGGCTTGTATTTTTCTATTTAGATTTTCTATTTATTTTTAATCATTGTCATCATATTTTTGTTTAATTTTTGGACATAGCTTCTTTAAACACATTTGTAACAGCTTCTTTGAAATCCTTGCCAACTTCAACATCTGGACCTATTAGAGTGTTTCTGTTGACTGCTTCCCCCACACCCTTCTCCTGGCTATGAGTCACAGATTTCTGTTTCTTTGCATGTCTTGTATTTTTGTTGTTGTTGAAAACTGGAAATTTAGGTCGTATATCAGATGTAGGTAATGTATCAACTTTGGATTTTGATTTATTTTTCTGAGAGCTAGGCCCCTACTCTTAAAATATTCTCAAGTCATTGTTTAATTTACTATTTAGAGTGTTGAAGGGGCTCATGGAGCTTCCAAATCCCTATTTTTGTCATAATTTTTTGACAATATCTTCCCATTCCTGAGTCTTTGGCATTTATTGGACAAGGTCCTATGTCCTAGTCTTTGATAGGAACACTGAAAATATGCTTGTTATGTTCTTTCAGTATCTTGGGATCTTCTTTCTCTGAGTTTGTAATCTGCTATAAGATGTGTGAAAATCTCCCAGTGGCTTCATGTAACCTTTTTCTCTCTAGGGTGTCTGAACATCATTTTCTTTGGTGGAGAAAATGGAAGCCTTGTATTGGTCATCTGCTAGCTAATTATTCTTGCTTCAAGCATAGCTTGAAAAATCTTTTTGGTGCCCTTAGCATTTTTCTGAGGTGTGGCTCATTTGGGACAACAGTTACCTTCATTCTTGCAGATTCATGTCTAAAACTATAATCAAAGACACATATATAAGTCTTTGATTATAGTTTCCTCTGAAATCAATAATGTGTATATATTACTTAAATCAATATTTAACACATCTTTATGTTTTTGACTCCCAAAAGAATAAAATAATAAAAGAGATTTTCAACTCTTCAATCCATGGGGTCGCTAAGAGTCGGACACAACTGAGCAACTTCACTTTAACTTTTCACTTTCATGCATTGGAGAAGGAAATGGCAACCCACCCCAGTGTTCTTGCCTGGAGAATCCCAGGGATGGGGGAGCCTGGTGGGCTGCTGTCTATGGGGTCGCACAGAGTCGGACACGACTGAAGCGGCTTAGCAGCAGCAGAGAATGAAAAATTGAGGTTTTTTACCCTGTAATGGATTTAAACAGTAAATGCAATTCATGTAATAATTCTTTGAAGAGCACACTATAATTGCAGTGCTGACTGTTTACTTAAAGTGTGAAACATCACTGAGTTGTTGAGGACAACAGCAGATCAACAGACAGTAATATCCTGGCGACAGAAAAGGAAATTGATTCATTTTACTGTTTTAGGTGCTACTGTTTTTGCATTGTTTTTATGATGCCAGGAGTGTCTTGGTGGTTTGAATCACTAACCTAAATGACTTCCTTACTGTATTAATTGTAGGCTTTAAAATGAGCTTCCATTGGACAGTTGCTACTATCCTAAAATTTTTATGGTAGGATACAGGGTTCCAGGATCGCATGCCAGTAGTGCCATTGGCAGTTCATTTGTTTGTTGCTTGCTTATATTAAGCTTTTAATTTTGAAGTAATTATAGATTCCCATGCAGTAGGTATCCATATGCTTTGAACCAGTCATATTTTTTCTTTCACCCAACCATTAACTAATTTTGCAAAAATTAGCTATTGCAACTTTGTGGGTAATGAAAGGGGCCCTGTAGAAAGGTTTGAAGTTTTCTGAAACTCTGTGACACTAATTTGGCTAAGCACCAGCTATGACAGTGGTCATGATTAAGATAAGGTATTAGAAACACTGTGAAGCTTTTATTTTAAAATATAAATTTTAATAGTAAGTATTGCCTTAAAAAAATAAAGCATCAAATTTTCAACTTTCCTGTGCCATTCTTGGAATGAGCTCATGTTCTCTGCAAATTTTAACACCGTTGAAGTGTAATTAGTTCTAATGCTGTATTTGCTCAACCAGTAAACTGTTTATAAAGTTTGTAGTGACTGTGTCTAGACACTTGTAAAATATAATTTTTGTCATATATAGTGTCACTATTAATGAAAGTGAATACAAAGAGATATTAATGATTATTTGAACAGTGAAGTGAAGTCGCTCAGTCGTGTCCGACTCTTTGCAACCCCATGGACTGTAGCCCACCAGGCTCCTCCATCCATGGGATTCTCCAGGCAAGAGTACTGGAGTGGGTTGCCATTTCCTTCTCCAGGGCATCTTCCCAACCCAGGGATCGAACCCGGGTCTCCCGCATTTCAGGCAGATGCTTTAACCTCTGAGCCACCAGGGAAGCCCATTTGAACAGTAGTTGTACCCATATTTTTGTTGAGTAATTCCAAACCAGGATTGCCTTTTTTCCTTTTTAGTTTAAGTTGTCTGTTTGGAACTTTGTTCTGAAGGATTTTCACGGTAGAAGCTGTTTGTCTGAGAATAATGAAAATCATCTATTTGTGGAAGGATTTGGAGAGATCATGGATATGGCTTGTTCTATATTTTATTTAAAAAAAATAAAAACTTTAAAATTGCTAGTGCTGTAACGGCAGTATGACCCATAAAGGGCTGAAATGCCTGTTTGCCTAGAAGGAAAGAAGTGTAAAGTCGATGGTTGATGGGACAGAATTATTAAGATAGATTAGACAAGACTTGATTGTAAAATTCTCTGAACATTCTTCAGAAGGGCTTCAAGAATATAATAAAATACATGAAAAATCGTACTGGAAAGACCGTGGCTGAGGCTTGGACGTCAGGTTTTGATAATCGGGGTCTTTCCAGAGCCATATGTATACGTGTGTCACAATGACCACAAGTATTAACGCGAGTCTGGCAGCACATTTTAAGTTTCTTTTTCTTGAGCAGAATGCAACATAATTCTTTTTTTCTTTTCCTATACAAAAGTAAAAAAAGAAAAAAGGTTGCTACTACTACTATTTTGAGTGTTAGACCTTGCTTATAGATTACATCGGGAAAAACATGCCTTAAATGCTGATTATCAGCATTTTCTAAACTTCCTCTATACGCTCTGTGAAAAAAGTATACTATGGCCACATAAATGGGGAACTTTTGGTGATTCACAATTGAATGGGTTTCCTGACTGGATAACTGTTCTTTAAAAAGCTAGTGTGTATTATAATAAGCAGTATAGCATGTACTTTTTCCTAAACTTATTTGAACATGACATCCCTCTCAACCGGTGGTCTTGTGAACATAGTTGGGAGTAAACATTGCTCTAGGTAAGTAGTGTTCCAAAGTGCTGTCACACTATTATTGGAAATATTTGTATTTTTATAAAATTAATATAAAAATTAAATATGGGCTTTGTTTTAGTTCTTTTTCTAAAGTTGCTTCTTGAGTATTGTTTTGACATAATTTCTTATTTTGTACTAAACTGCCGGTTCAAATAATAGGATGAGTAGATCTAAGTAAGTGAATTCGGAAAATGTTAATATTCTTAGAAACTTTATGTACAACTGATTTTTGAAAGAAATACAAGTCAGAGAGCCATGACTCATCTGTTCACATTGAACTGTTCAGTATTCTTCACCTGCTTGATGGTTCTTTTCGTTCCGTTGTTCTGTTAGTTCCTGTCACTGAGGGGGTCTGATCTCTCTGTTAATGCAGTGTGCACAACAGAAGGCTTATAGAGCACAAGAAAAGAGGTTGGACTCCAGTGTGTATTGCCTGACTTGTAGCAAAGCAGTGGTACTACTTCAGCGTTTTTCCAATGGTTGGAGAAATATGAAATAAATATCAATAAATAGCAATCTGGAAAAAAAATAATTTTATGTATTCTCTTTAGAAGCACCGTATAATTTTTCTGTAATACTTACATTTAACAGAAATTGTATAATTTTTTTATTTTATAATGACAGAACTTGTAAACCTTCAGCAATCTAGATTTGTATAGCAGTGTTGTGTGTGTGTGTGTATGTATATATATATATATATATATATATATATATATATGAGATTTTGCTTTCTGTTTTATTTCAGTAAACTGAAATGACATTAGGAAGTTCAGATTCTTAGAATTTAATCACGGATTTTTGTGTGATCCCTCCTACACCAAATAAATATAATAAGTTTTTTAAAAACCCTAGAGTAACAGGGGTTTAGAATTGTGGCATCTCTTATTCTAAGGAATCCCAAAGTATGTAATGTAGTACCATATTAGTAGTATGTGATCAGTTAAGTTCTGTATTTTTATAGAAGTAATATATGAGCATAGAAATAAATAGTAAAGTTTAAAAATGAAAAGTTAACATCTTTTTATGCCCTTGCTTCTTTCTTAGCCTTCATATTGAGTACTTTTTTTTTTTTCATTCAGTAGCAGGTAATAAATCAAGGAACTTGCTCTTATATTAACAGTCAACATGTACAAATTAAGATTTCTCTAATGTAAAATTTCTCGTATTAATGGTAATTGAGATTCTTTTAAAGAGTGTATATTTAGAAATCAGTTACATTTTAAAATTTAATTTGGAATTCATTTAATTGATGGAGAATTGTTTTTAAACTATGGTTCATATTCTGAGCAAAAATAAACCAATGATATATTTTCCCATTGATTTATAAATGTTCTGTCAACCATTTTGTTTTCTCATGGGAATTTCAAAGAAAAAAACTTGAATGAATCAATTAGAAATGTATTTACACTAAAAATTATCACTCTAAAATTTTCTCCTATTTTTAGTTTAGAAAGTGAGATGAAAGCAATCATTATTATAACAGTATTATTCATTTCAGATAGCAAGATGTGGATTGCTTGTAGCTATTCTCTGCAATGTACTAGAATTAAAAAAATAAATTTTTATTCTGGGCTATGATACAATGATATTTCTTGAGACAGTGATTATAATAGTCTCATGGCAACAATGGACACCTGGTGGTCTCATTCAGGTCAAAGCCTAAAAACTCCATTGTGCTACCTTAGTAAAGAGGAAAAAATCCTACCTAGAAGAAATCTGTGAAATAGACAATCACTGAAATATAGTGTGAAAATCTACGCAGGTTGTCTCCATAAATCTTACAGAATGAGTAAGATAAAGGATTTTTCCAAGTGGTCATCCATGTACTGACACAAAGCAATAATAAAGATACAAAGTTTTAGAATAAAAGCCTTTACATTTCTTAGACAGAATATATCTGAAGAAAAGACATGTCATTTTTCTCTCAGCTCAGCTCAGCTCAGTCGCTCAGTCATGTCCACCTCTTTGCAACCCTGTGAACTGCAGCACGCCAGGCCTCCCTGTCCATCACCAACTCCCGGAGTTCACTCAGACTCATGTCCATCGAGTCGGTGATGCCATCCAGCCATCTCATCCTCTGTCGTCCCCTTCTCCTCCTGCCCCCAGTCCCTCCCAGCATCAGAGTCTTTTCCAGTGAGTCTCTGGTAATAGTTATAATTGCCACTTATCAAGAATATTTTCCTAGATACTTTTTCTTGTCTTCTGCAATACTCAGTGACATCTTGCTAGGTATGGTACCTCGAATGTCCTACTGACTATTTGGTCAGATAAATAATAAACACCTGACAGATAACTTATTTTGAAGAACATTCAATGAAAGTTTAGTGCACAATTTAGTCATAGGCAAAGTACCAGGTAAAATGTCAAAACAAAATGATTTTCTGTTTTGAAGCAATGTCTTTAAGATTTTAAAATTTCTATTGGGAAGGAATTAATTGAAAAGCTTGATACCCAGACAAATATTCAAGCTAAATCAGTTTCTGTTGTGTTTCTTACATGTCATATATTTCGGAGCATTTTATTTTGAAGCTCCCACATTACATTTAATTATCTTTCATAAATAAGAGAACTTCTTAATTGCTGGTTTGCTCTTCTTAATTTAAAATGTTCTTTCTGTTTATTGCTTATAACAGGCAAAAGAACAGTTAATAGATTTTCTCAATGAACTTTTTGGTATTGTCAATATTATTTGTAATCTATGTTTTAGTGTTACTTTGGCTTCTGTGTATAAAATGGATTGGAGGGGCCCAGAATGGAAGTAGGAAGACTAGTTAAGGAGTCAGTTGATGAGTTCAGGTAAGAGAGAATAGTGGTGCTTGGTTCAGGGTGGTAAGAGTGGAGTCAGAGAAGACAGATTCGGTACATATTTTGCAGTGTGGCCTGTCCTGAGGCACTTAACAGCCTCTGCTCTCTATTTTTCTCTACCTGTAGATGAATTGCCAAGTTATAGTAGTGTTCCAGATTTGGTCTTTATCCAGTTCAAAAAATGTTAACCATAAAATAAGAGGGATTATTTTATATATATATATATATATATACATTTTTTTAATAGAAGAGATCTGGTCATTTGTTAATTACTTATTCTTCATTACTACTTATTTATCTATGGAAAGAACCAACAAGTTAGGCAAAATATTGTATGATCGAAAGATCTTAAAGATGTGGTAGCCAGAGGTGTGTGGAGCATGGGGGTACCTGGCTTAAAGTTGTTGATGAGACAAAGAGCTGCGTCCTGCAGAGAGCTCTTCCCTGAAAAAGCTTTTTTCTGCTAAAAGCTGCTTACAAAAAGATATTTATATTCAGATTTTACATTTAAAATATTATTTAGTATGGTGAGCTGAAAAAATAGAACTATTTACTGATTTTCTACCATATACCATTGAATTATATGAGATATTTCCTGTAATCATTTGAGGGATGTGCTGTTCTAGTCTCCTTTTTACAGGTGATTTTTAAGTTAACATCAAACCAGTGATCTAAATATTTGAGTAAATAACCCAAAACTGCACAGCTAATGGTTTGAACCTATTTCTGCATACTGGAATATGTGCATTTCACTGTGCAGTCAAGCAAAAGAGAATGAATATAGAGAGGAACTTACTGTGTATAGAATAGAGTTTAGCTGGCATTGAAATATTGTCTTTTATTTCTCTGTATGCTCTTCCTAACCCAGTGTGCTTTGGATCTCAATTTAGAGCTGTTTTTAGTGGTACCGGAAAAAGCCAGTGCTTGAAAGTATCAAGCCTTGTTATTGACTCTGTGGTCACTGGCTTGGCATGGAGTGGGTGGCTTCCTTCCCATCCCCATTTAAATTTTAGGTTAGGTCAGTATGCATCAGCAGAGAATGATGATTTAAAGAAGACTTACTGTTTTTTTGTTTGAAATTGGCACTTTAATGTTATTTTTAGGCTCAGTCTTGGTACTTACTATGTGGCAGTAATGAAATCATTTTCAGGATATTCTATAAGTAACTGAAAATTTAAGGTATTGTATATTTAGCATGAAAGTAAATAGTGCAAACAACTGAAGTTGGGATTATTGTAAGCACACTAAAGAAATAAATTGTCCAAACTGATGTTTACTTACTGGGAAGTGATGTAATGACCCAGGCCAGCTGAAAAGAGTAGGATTCCACTTGTATTCCAAAAAGAATGCATTGTAACTTTACATCAGTAATACTTCATTAATTTCAAGATGGCATAGCAATAAATATTTTGAAGGTGTCATGAGACTAATTGGTAATAAACTTAATTGTAAACAATTTTATTAAAAAGAAACATAGTACCATATTGTAAAAGACTTCAAAAAATGCAAGTAAAACATTAGAAATCTAAACAGTTAAGAACTGATTAAATTATATGAATTTATACTAAGAATAATTATTCTGATTTACAGTGTTCAGATAATCAGCATATGGAATTTTTAAATGTACATATTTAACTTATTTCATAGAAATGTTATTTTTAGCTTTTGGAAAGAATTAAAAAAAATTTTTGTGTTAGTGTTTTTTTTTTTAACATAAAGGAAAAATCACTCTTTTGAATTATGTAGTCATCTTTACAATACAATATAGAGTTTCAGCACCCTCCTGATTCCTTTATGCCCCTTATGCCAGCCTTCATGCGCCCTGCCAGGCCTCAAACCACTGTTCTGTTTTCTACTTCTGTGTGCTGTGCTTAGTTGCTAAGTCATGTCTGACTCTTTGCAACCTATGGACTGTAGCTCGCCTGGCTCCCCTGTCCGTGGGGATTCTCCAGGCAAGAATACTAGAGTGGGTTGCCATGCCCTCCTCCAGGGATCTTCCCAACCCAGGGATCGAATCCAGGTCTCCCACATTGCAGGTGGATTCTTTACCGTTTGAGCAGGATATCATATAAATGGAACTATACATAAGTACCCTTTGAGTTTGACTTCTTTCACTTAGCATAATGCATTTGAGATTCAATCATGTTGTTATATATATATATAACATATATATACATAGTTGTTGTGAGTTCCTTAGTATTTTATCCTAAGGAGCATGTCATCTGTGAATAAAGAAAGTTTTGCTTCTTTTCCAGTCTTGATACTTCTTGTTTGTTTTGCCTTATTACATTTGTTAGATACCTGAGTAGAGAGAGTAGATCTTGGCATGTATATGTATTGTTCCCCTAAACGTAGTCAATCATTATTCTCTTGTTATTTTCAAGATTTTCTAGTCTTTCACAGTTTAGATTGCTGGGAGAAATATCAATAACCTCAGATACACAAATGACACCACCCTTATGGCAGAAAGTGAAGAAGAACTAAAGAGCCTCTTGATGAAAGTGAAAGAGGAGAGGGAAAAAGTCAGCTTAAAGCTCAACGTTCAGAAAACTAAGACCATGGCATCTGGTCCCGTCACTTCATGGCAAATAGATGGGGAAACAGTGGCTGACTTTATTTTTCTGGGCTCCAAAATCACTGTGGATGGTGATTGCAGCCATGAAATTAAAAGATGTTTGCTCCTTGAATAAAAAGCTATGACCAACCTAGACAGCATATTAAAAAGAAGAAACATTACTTTGCCAACATTACTTTGTCCATCTAGTCAAAGCTATGGTTTTTCCAGTAGTCATGTATGGATGTGAGAAGCTGAGTGCTGAAGAATTGATGCTTCTGAACTGTGTTGTTGGAGAAGACTCTTGAGAGTCCCTTGGACTGCAAAGAGATCCAACCAGTCCATCCTAAAGGAGATCAGTCCTGGGTGTTCATTGGAGGAACTGATGTTGAAGCTGAAACTCCAATACTTTGGCCACCTCATACAAAGAGCTGACTCATTTGAAAAGACCCTGGTGCTGGGAAAGATTGAAAGCAGGAGTAGAAGGGGACGATAGAGGATGAGATGGTTAGATGACATCACCGACTCAATGGACGTGGGTTTGGGTGGACTTTGGGAGTTGGTGATGGACAGGGAGGCCTGGCGTGCTACCATTCATGGGGTCGCAAAGAGTCGGATGTGACTGAGCAGTCGACTGAACTGACTGACAGTTTGATTATGATGTGTATAAGTTTGAATCTCTTTGTGTTTATCCCACTTGGGTTTTATTGAGCTTCTTGGATCTTCAGTGTAATATTTTTCATCAAAATTTGAATTTATAGCCACTATTTTTAAAAATATTGTTTTTCTTCCTTTTCATCCTCCTTTCCTTTTTATGGGAATTCTATCACACATCTTTGCAGCTGGTTTTATCCTACAGATCTCTAAGACCCTGTTCACTTCACTTCAGTCTTTTTTGCTAGTTTCTCTTTGGATAAATTTTGTTACCAGTTTATACTGATTTCTTATCTGCTTACTCAAATCTGCTGGTAAGGCTTTCTAACGAATTTTCTTTTCACTTTTACTTTTCAACTCAAGAATTTCCATTTTCTTGTTTCTTTTTATTGAGAATGTTTTCCATTTTTTGAATCATTGTCATAATTTTATCTCATTCTTTAAACTTTTTCTTTTAGTTCTTTTAATATATTTATTATAGCTGCTCTTTATTATAGCTACTGTCATTGTCTGGTAAATCCACCATCTGGGTCCAGTTCGCACCAGTTTCTGTTTTCCGTTACCCATTTTTGCTTGAGTTTGGGTTGTGTGTGTATTAGTCACTCAGTCGTGTCCGACTCTTTGCCCCCCCGGTGGACTGCGGCTCCTCTGTCCATGAAGTTCTCCAGTCCAGAATACTGGAGTGGGTAGCCATTCTCTTCTCCAAGGGATCTTTCACACCCAGGGATCAAACCCAGATTTCCTGCACTACAGGCAGATTCTTTACCATCTAAGCCACCAGGGAAGCCTGAGCATGAGTTAAACGCTTTTCTGTTTTATTGCATGTCTTCTAATCTTAAAAAATTGTACATTAAAAACAATATATTGTAGCAACTCTGGATCCTGATTATTTTTTCCTGCCTGAAGATTGTTGCTATCTATTTTTTTGTTTATCTTAGTAATTTGCCTGGGCTAAAAAAACATGAAGTTCAGTTCCTCCACAGTGTATGACTGATGTCTCTGTTTTTTTGATTTTTTTAAATTAATGTTTTTGCCTTAATTTTTAAACCTATCTTTTTATGATTTGGCCCTGTGTCTGTGTAACGTAGTCGTTGAACACCTTAACCTAGTAAGGCTCTATGCCGTGTGTTTGGGTTCAGAAGCACATTTAACATTTAGGCAATTTTCAAGTTTCCCCAGCCTTTGTTTTCTGTTGAGTCTTGTGTTGTCTTCTGTTCACCTGTGCAAGTTCATGGACCTGGGATATGTAAATAGCTTGAGCCCTCTGTGGTCTCCCTTGAGCTTGCTCACCACTCTCGTCAGCCTGGGATATGTGGAGAGTCTATCAAATGCTTTCTTACCATTTTATATCCTGTTCCTCCTTCTTATATTTTTGGCTCATCTGCCCTTGCTTGTGCTAACCAGCAACCCCTCAGCTGATAAAAGTATTGGTCTTCCATGTTTGCTTGTGACCAAGATTCCTAATTGTTATTGACAACAGTACTGGGTATGGGTTTTTCACTTTCATTCCAAATTAACCCTGTGACTTTTGTTCCAAGTTAGCGCACTCCATCAGTAAAGCTGTTGGTCGTTTGCAGCCGACCCTGCCATGTTAGAACTATTATCCTAACCAAGCTGGATAGGAGAATGGGAACCATCCAAAGGAAGCATGCCGCAGATTTCTGTTCTTCATTCATATCCAAAGTGCAGTAGTTTTTCACGAATAAGTTATTCTCTGTTGAAAAGCACAGGTCAGTTTTCAGAGTGCTGAAATTGTTGCTTTTGATAATTTTGAGTGATTTTATAGTTGCTTTTTTCAGTAGAGGATTTGACATCCTCCTCATTCTATTATACTAGAAGTTCCAGCTTTGGGGGGTATTGTTTGCATGGTATATGGTTGTATTATTTATGTTTTGCCCATCTATGTATTTATACTTAAAATGGAATCCTTTTAGATAGAATATACTGAGGTCTTATTTTAAAGTGCAGCCTGATAATCTGTTTTATTAGGTGTTCTTAGGCTGTTTGCTTTTAATGTTGTTATTGATCTTGTTAGATTTAGGCCTGTCATTTTGTTATTAGTTGTCTATTTGTAACATCTGGTTTTATTTCTTTGTTTTCTTTTCCCTGCCTTTTTTCATGTTATTTGAGTGTATTTTTGTTTTCTGCTTTAATTCATTTATTGGCTTTTTAGGTTTATCCTTTTTTTTTTTTGGTATTTATCTTATTTTTAGTTATTGCAGTATACCGATCTTTCAAAATTGCTTTGGAACTACTTTTACTTTACCCCACTATTCTTTGTTATACTTATCCTAAGTAGTTTATCATATATTGAAATGCTTTCAGCAGTTATGCATAACAACTTAAAAAGAGAAAAGTGATAGTTTGTTATATTTACCCAGATATAACTCTTAAATTTGAAGACATAATTCTAAAGCTTCAAAACTTAGGTTAAAGATATAAATTTTCAAATTTAAAAAGCTCAGCAGACCCCAGATAGGATAAATTCAAAGAAAGCCATTTATAGATACATCATAATCAGTCTGCTAATGACTAAAGATAAATAACCAATCTTGAACACACCTAAAGAAATAATGATTCAGATAATTGTAGATTTCTCCTCAGACACCATGGGAGGCTGGAAGATAGTGGAACACCATCTTTAAAGTACTGAAAGTAAAGAATGGTTAGCCCAGGATTCTGTATCTAATGAAAAGAATTTCTGAGAATTACAGTGATAATAAAGACATTCCTAGAGAAAAGGAAAGCTAAGAGAATTTTTTGCCAGCATACCTGCTCTAAAAGAAATAAAATTTTTTCAGGCTGGTGGAAGTGATATGATCAGGAAGCTGGGATCTTCAGGAATGAAGAAAGAGCAGCAAAATATATGAGTATCCTGTTGTCCTGGCCTCAGTGTAGCGTCTGATTTTGACCAGATTTGCTAGATTTCTGATTGGCTAATAGCTTTCCGGTTTTTAACCTGAGCCCATACTTTGGACTCTGTTTCTGTATTCCTGTGTGATACGTTACCACCCCAGGTTTATTTCCTGTCTCTTGTGTTTAAGTTAGAATCTTAGAGAAAGTTTGTTTTGACTCTATTGTTTTCTAAAAATGTGCTTCCCATTAGCTGAGCTTAACAAGTATATATTTTTTTATTTTGTTGAGATAAAGATGCCACATATAGTCTTATATTTGTGGCCTATTGTAAAATGGTCATGAGAATTATGTTTAATTCACTTCTCCTGAAAGGCTGTTTAATTTTATTTCACTCTCTTTCCCAAATACTTTCATAAGATGACAAAATTATTAATTTCCCAACCATATTATATATAGTATTCCACTCAGTATTGTAATTGGAGTAATAATTAGCTCACTTTTCTTCTAACAGATGAAAAGACCTATATAGTAAGCTACTTAGACAAAAATGTTCTTTGTTACATTTGTTCATTTAATGCAGTCCTGCATGTTTAAGTCTTATTCATAACTTATAGGGAATAAGAAATATCAGCTCTCTTTTCTCTTCCCACTCCTTAGTATTTTGACCTTTCATTCATACTGACACTATGTATTCTCATTTTCTTTGTCACAAGTGTTATTAATTTTAATATCTGAAAATGTCTGCCTATCTATCAAAACAAAGTATGAGTATTGATCTGTTAAAAAGTAAATAATCAAATTATAGGAAACTTAAATTCATAATCACTTATTTCCTCATTTCACAATACAATAACATAGTACTGAATCAAAATGATTGGCAGTCGGAAGCCTAATTTTTTCCCTGCCCCCCTACACCCCCGCCAGCCTTAGTAATTTTTGCAACCATGTCAAAACACTGTTTTATGCATTTAATTATTTTTGAACTAATAATGAAAATAGTTTATTTTGCTTGCTCCCATGTGATTTTTGATGGATTTTTCAAATTCCTTTAAATAGGTGGGTTTATAGGTACTATAATTTAGAAGTATTGACATACTTAAAATTTTTTTCCTACAGAAAGAATGTTATTAGCATTGATTGACTTAGAGTATAATAGCCTAGAAACTTGAAAATGATCTTTGATTTTTTCCTGTTTCACTATTTTCCATTTCCAACCAAACTTACTCTCTGCTTTTCTTAAAACCTCTCTGGAATTTACCTTTAAACTCTATCACACTGCCTCTGTTCTCATCAGCTGTCTCCTTGTTTCCCCATCTGACTCTGTCTTTTCATTTCATTGCTTTCTGCATATTTACCATTTTCATATTTCCAAAAGAACCCCTTCATCCTTTGAGAATTTTCAGGAAGTGTTATGTTCTTAGTGTAATAAGTTCCAACTTCTCTCACCAATATTTGTTATCATCCATGTCTCCACCAAGCCCTCTGTATTGAGCTTATTTTCTCCTTTTTTTCCCATTGGTATCTTTGGTACTTGTCAGGTCTCAAGTAGTCATTGTGCCTGTTGTAGTTATCTTTTTACTTGCATGCCTTTCCTCATGCTTTCAACCCCATCTCCATGCCTGGCTTGAAATGCTATATCCATTTTCTTTTTGACCTATTCAGGTTCTCATTTCCTTCGATAAATTTTGCAAAAGCATCTCCAGCCCATCATCTAGCTCTTCCCCTCCAGCCCCCCCCCCCCCCCCCCCCCCCCCCCCCCCCCCCCCCCCCCCCCCCCCCCCCTCCCCCCCCCCCCCCCCCCCCCCTCCCCCTGCCGCCCCCCCCCCCCCCTCCCCCTGCCGCCACCTCCCCCCCCCCACCTCCCCCCGCCCCACCGCCACCGCCACCGCCAGCTCCTATCACACAGTGTCTTTTATGTGTACTGTGATTCTCAGTGGCAGAGATCTTGTCTTGTTCTACTCTCAGCACCTGGCCCCCGTGGTGGGTAAGCTGATTGGTTGCATTTCTGTCCCATTTCACTCCCATAATAACTTCATAAAGTGAGGTCAGGAAGATTCCTTGTTTCTTTTTGTTTTCATTCAATTCTAAAATATAATTCTTCTGTCAATTCCTTCACCTTCCATGCCCCATCAGAAGCAATAAGAACAGATAGGCAGGAAGACTTCACTAGAGGAAATACTGTGCTAATGGAGCCAAGGGTGAAATTGACCCCCTTGTGCATCAGTTTGGTAAAAATAGAACAAAACTCTTATTGGGAGTCACAAATATTCACTGACTCCTATCTCCTGTCTTCAAATATGTCTTTGTGCAGTATTGGGGAAATTAGAAAATAAAGTGTGATCTTCTCAGCTTATCACAAATCTCTTCTAGATATTAGTAAAATAACTAGAAATTAATATATTTTTGCACTTGTATTACTTTTATAAAAAACAGTTATTAAAAATGTTCCTGTTAAGAGTGAGTCCGTAACAAAGACTGGCAAACTTTTTTGTAAATGATGAGATACTAAATATTTTTAGGCTTGGCAGGCCACCTATAGTCTCTGTCATATATATAGACACACAGACATATATGTGTATATGTGGTTGTTGTTGTTGTTCTTGTCATTGTTGTTGAATTTCACCAGCCTTAAAAATGACCAGTCTTAGCTTGCATGCATTACAAAAGTGGACCGTGGGTCCGATTTTGCCTGTGAGCCATAGTTTACCAAGCTGTTTGCCAATAAGAAAAGCTAATCTGTGCAACTGGACATCTAAGAGGGCAGAAGATTTTCTCTCCTGTGGAGAAGGCATTGCTCATACTAATCCAAGGCCTGAACAAACCGGAGTGTATCCAGGGGGGTGTGTTCAAGTGGCCGGATCATGAGAGACCTTAACCTGAGAGGAACAACCTGTACGACAGGTCAGGTTAGATGAGAGACAGAGGGCATTGCAGGGGTCCTCAGCGCGGGAGTCCCGTGAAGGAGAGGAGCAGGCGTGTCCTGCATAGTGCTCCCTGTAGAGCCTCGGATGAGGCGTGCAGTCCTGGACAGAGTCACGGCCTTCCCGTAGAGACTGGCTAGCAGAACCTCCTTTGCTCTGAATGCTTCCTGGCGGTTTTCCCTGAAAAGGACGGAATACCTTGTAAAGAGCTCCCTTCCCGCCCACCTTCAGCCAGTGTCAGTTAGTGTATGACAGGGACATAATTGTACATGTCATGGAATAGATTACAAATACAGGCACCAAGAATAAAAGAATATTGGCGTTAAATGGGAGGATTTCCTTTGGGTGGAATTAAAGTGAATCTTCATAGGAAATGTATATTTGGGGCTTTAAAAGAGGACCACACGGCTGGACAATATCTAAAAATGTTACAATAATTGCATATTATTACCATAATTTTTACTGTGGTGAAAATTTCAAAAGCTGTCCAGAAATGTTCTCCTTAGTTCACATGAACAAGGTGCACTTACTGGGACACTATAGTATATATATATTTAGGTCTCCTACTATCTACCTCAATAGAAGGTAAAAAACCACTAAAGTAGCAAGAACCAGATACCATGAAGTGAATGTAACTGTTCTTTCACATTTGCAGTGACTTTTTGATTCATCAGGAAGCAGAAGCCATAGTAACAGACTTGGCCCAGGTTCATCGCTTTGTGCTTCTCCTTTCTCCATGACAGCACTTTTCCCCTGTTAGAAAAATTCTGGCAGACTAATTTAAAGATATCTACTTAGGTTGGATTATTTGCCTACTGGATCTAAATCCTGCACTTCAGTCAGTATTCATGTCTGTGGAAGTAGTAGCAGCTACTAATTTTATTTGGTTGAACTGTTACAGTATTGATTTATTTTATTTATTTAATTAATTCATTTAATCAGGATGCAATTTATCTTAATTTTGATTTTGGTTGTAGAGGTTGGCGATTTGAAGGAGCTGCAGACACTAGACATTTCTACCAATCGTTTGCTAACTTTACCCGAGAGGCTTCACCTGTGCCTTTCTCTGCAGTACCTCACTGTGGACCGAAATCGTCTATGGTGTGTGCCGCGCCACCTCTGCCAGCTGCCCAGCCTCAATGAGCTCTCCATGGCTGGAAACCGTCTTGCATTTTTGCCACTTGGTAAGTAATCCTATTTGTATGGCAATGTAAAACATCTAAAGAATAAGATGGAAAGCCTTTGTTTCCTTGACTGGGAAGGATTAGTTAGTTTCCTTTATTGTGTTTATGCTGAAGATGCTTCTCTAAATTCATTTTTGCAGTTAACAAATAAAGTTTATTTCTGTTATGGATTTCATAGTTTAAAAAAACTGTGTGAAAAATTTATTTAGGAAAAAATATGAAATATGAGATGATTTACTCAGAGAAAGGAATTAAAATGTATGTATATATAATATGCAAATACATACTATATATGTATATTTTATATATATAAAACTATAAAATTGACAAGTGGTATTGAGGAAGATGAAAGAATAGCTACTGTGCAAATATATCTGCCTAGATGTTAGCTTCCATGTAGAAAAAATGTCATTGAGTATCCTAATGATTAGTATTGCCGGACAACCAGACTAGACGATTTTAAAGACTTTTGAACTGCCTGCTGAGCTAGAAATATCACCCTGGCTAATAAATAACATAGTGTGCACTATAGATTTCTGTAGTAGCCCATTTCAATATAAGATGTGTTAAAGAACATAGGCCTTTAATAAAATAATGCATTAATATTCACTGAAAATTGGATTATTTTGTTAACTTGTAAGAAACAGAACTGCCATTTAAAAAAATTAAAATTTGAAGCCCCACAGAACCCTAAACTGTCAGAATAAGCATCATATGATATTATTCATAAAAGCATTTTTAAAATGAATAATTTATCTTGAGAGCAGTGAAGTGAATAATTTACTAGTCCCTGAAAGGAAATATTTTCTACCATAGTACAGTGTACAAATTATTTTCAATAAAAAATATCTTTAAGAAATCTTAAATCCTGAGAGAATTGAAAATTATGAGAGATGTGCACATCAGTTTGAGTAATAATAAATAATTATCCAATTTAAGAAGATTACTTTTCTATAAATATAATTAAATTCTTTTTTAAAATTAAGAAGCTAAAGTAAAAACCATTTCAGAAGCAAGCGCCTAAGAAATCAGAGCTTTCTTTCAAATGAGCAAATTATTGAATATAAATTGATATTAGAAAATAAATATACCCCTGCTGCATAAACCACAGTTTGTAGAACAATTATAGTGGACAAGCACCAAGTTACAAATCTAAAGATACAAGTTCTAGACTGTCTCCATCACTTCATAGAGCATTACCTGGAGGAAATCACCAAAACCTCTCAGCTTCATTTTCCTTATCTAGAACCAGAAATCAACATTTATCCTACTTAGTTTATAGAGTTATTTTGAAGGTACATAAGATAGCTGTTTTTTATCTCCTCCAGCTGTGACTCCTCAACCCCCTAGTCAGTTCCGCTCATTCCTACCTGTTGTTTCACCAGGGAGACAGGCAGCATGTGCTGGGATGACAGGGGTGTTGGAGAAGAGAGGGAAGCCGTCCCTGCAGATGGCTGACCACTGTTAACATTTGAGGTGCCAAGGGGTGCGGTGACAGCAGCAGCTGACCCGAGTGGCAGTGGCTGGTGCAAGACGATAGAAATGGCTGTGGGTGGAGGATAGAGTCCACTGCACTTTGCCCGGCTGCTTTCTGCTTTGACACCTCCCTTATGCCCTAAGGCATCTTCTCTATACGCTGTGCTGAGTGCTGTTGTGGCTACAGACGTGGGCATCTCTTCTTCAGCTCTCAGTGTTCAGTGGTGAGGAGAGCCTTACCGGTTAGTTTCCATCTCCAGGCTTCTTGTCGCCCCCAAAGCCTTGCTGAACTTGTTAACATGTTATCAGAGAGGCAAGAAGGTCTGCACTGGGTTCTGAGCAGGGTCCCTCCCAACATTCAAGCTCTCCATAACTCTCAGTCTTGGGACCGTGGACGGCCAAAGATGTGGAAGCAGCTTCCACACTCCCCAGGGCACTGTCCTAGCTCGTGAGGCTCTCAGCCGTGGCTGGACACAGGCCTGTGGGCAGGCTTTCCTCCCTGCTAGGAAGTCATACAGGCAAGAGGATCTGGTGAAGACCGTCCAGTGAGAAGGAAGCAAGCTGCCTGGAGCAGTGCTCTGCTCTGGTCTCAGACCGGGTTCTTTGAGAACAGCCTGAGTAAAGGGCCAGACAACTGAGACAAGCTCTGGGGGCCTTTCTCCACTGTTGGGCTGGATGGTCTTTGTAAAGAAGTGGATGAGGCAACCGGAGAGCTACAGGGTGAGGTTGCCCAGAGGGCTTCAGGAGAGCAGAGGCTACGTACTCTGAAGATGAAGAAGTCGAAGCTGACAGAAGTATCAGCAATCTTCTCAGTCTGATTATGGTTTTGATTTTTTGTTTTCAACACCATAGACGGTAGATTTGGAAAGGGAATTTAATTAAGTCTTTAGGAAGAAAACAAGTTCATAGCTGTCCTTCCTTCCATGGACTCTGCGTGAAACCTTTCCTTCAACTCCTTTCTAATACAGCAAAACTGTCTAATGCTAAGAGCTATACAGGACAGGGTAAAATGAGCCGGCAGCTGCTCGCACCAGCTTTCCTCAGAGAACTGAATTGTTGAAAACAGCATATAGGGACGCCTTTGTAATGTAGTTAAGTCAGATACAGTGTGAACACACATACACACAACTCAAGGTTTCAAATAGAAGGCTCCTGTGTTTAACCAGGATTCTAATGTAGGAGCTGAGTGCTTATGAAATATCTTTAATATCTTTGAGATCTCTGCCTGTGATTGGAGGAATGCTACTTACTGAATTCAGTTTCTTGCCACAGAACTTTGGACAAAGCAGTTTTTAGGACAAGGCAGTTTTTTAATGGGGCTTTTATGTCAGATTATAGCCAGCAGTTACAGAAGCTATAGTACAGATGACTTAACTCACTTATAATACTATCTAAATCATTAACACCCATGGAGTGTGTTCTTTTTAAGATGAAAAGTTGTATCAAGAAACGAGGATGTTCCTGTTACAGGTACCATGGCAGCTGAGTGACAAGACTAGTCTGTACACAGAAGCCCTGTTCCCACTGCTGACTGTCAGTGAGGAGGAAAGGAGATTGATCGCGTGAGCCTTGTGCTGTGAGATTTAATAGAAGTCTTGTTGATTCAGTATAGCTCTGTAGACCAAATAGCTCATAAAGATGTGACTCTCCTCTGGGCTTCTGAAAATATAAGAAAATACAAAGAAAAGGATTTTTTTCCCCTAAGGTGTTTTTTTTTTTTTTTAACTAGGTTTACTGATTGCTCTTGCATAATTAATAAACCATTATTCAGTAATGTCTACAACTTATTTAATGTTGAATAATAGATACAAGTTCCGTGAGGTTGCCCGTGTACAAATTGACTGTGGAAGAGCATTCTTTAGTTAGCCCCCAGAAAGTGCTGTGTCAGCTAAACTCAATGTCAGGAACTTCTGTAGTTTAAGATAACAAAAGTTGCACCCACAATGGCAGGTGGAATTTCTGAGTATTAATTTAGAAAGCAGTGAATGAATTCTTAACCAAAAACATTTGGCAAGTGACGTTGAGATAAACAGAGTATCCTGGTGTATGGACTCCCATGTCGTAAGCCCAAAAATTAGTGAGAAAATAGCTTCCTACTATTGGGAAATTATTTATGTTTCTAAATCAGTCCAAGAGTTGTTGTTTCATGGATATTCTAGTAGTAAAGTATTTATTTTCTCAGGAAAAGTTATTCTGTGTGCCAAGGACTTGGGCTGTGAGTAAAATGATAGCTTCTTATTACTGTGGGCTATATCCTGTAACTTTTATAGGGATATAAAACTGTACTTTTTATCACATAACAGGAGGTTACTCTAGTTTCTGTGGTAGCTGTAGTAATTTTTCCTTTGTAGGAATAGGATGCCTTGTGTAGAGTGAAAAAAAGTTTATGCCAAGTATCGGTGCAATATTAGAAAGTAGCTTGTAGACATTTTCAAAGCCCATGCTGAAATCTTTTTGTTGTTAAATGGTATATAAATGACACAATTTTTCAATGACAATTATTTTTACTATTGCTTCTCATTCCTGCTTTCTCTGTATCTGCTTAGAAGGTCAGGAAAAGAATTGCTGTTTACTGTTTTTTAAGAAAATATTTAAATCCACAAAGTGAAGCTATTCAAACTTAAACTCCAGTATGGACACCAGATGGAAACCAGTTAATAACTCCTTAATCTCAGACTTAGAGATGAATGTAAACTGTACTTTACTGAACCGTGGAATGTATTTGATCTACAACTTGAAGAAGTACTGCATTGAGGTCATTGTTTAATGGGAATAATCTGCAAAGTTTGCAGCCTTAAATATGTTTCAGCACTAAAATGTCTTCTTCTGGTTCAGACCGGAAGCCCAGAGGTTAGAATCAGTCTTATGTTTGAGTAGAAGATATCTTCTGCTTTACAAGGAGGGACCTAAAATCATGTTCTGTAGGGATTGTTGGGCAGGTCTCAACCAAAGACATAATGAAAAAGTAGAAAAGAAAGGCTTGAAAACAAGGTTCAAAAACTAGTAGTGGGAAGAAATGAGAGAGACGTATTCTATTAACTAAAGCTTATATAGACCCTATTTCGGGAGCAAAGTTTTAACTCTGGAATGTGTATTTTTTTCAAGAAAGAGGGTGTTCAGTTCTTCTTTTGAGCTCCTTTCTTTGCAAGTATTTATTTTAAAAAAAATTTGCATCCTGGTGTGACTTACTCATTTGACTTTTTCCGCTATCTTAATGAATCCCCTCTGCTTTATTTTTTCATCATTTCAGACCTTTACTCTTGCCTTAAGGTTTTCTTAGGGTGTAAACAGGATTATTTAATGTGATTGAGTTGATAGGATTATTTAATATGGCTTCTCTAGTGTGGGCAGACATTGACTTTTCCTGTGCCAGTGTATGAAGAGGAAAGTTCACCTAGAGTAGGTGAGCTTTAAAGGGACAAGCATATATTTTTCTCAAAGTTTTTGCAATAGGGTTTGGGGTGAAGTGAAGTCCCTCAGTGGTGTCCGACTGTTTGCGACCCCATGGACTGTAGCCTACCAGGCTCCTCTGTCCATGGGATTTTCCAGACAATAGTACTGGAGTGGATTGCCATTTCCTTCTCCAGGGGATCTTCCCAACCCAGGGATCGAACCCGGGTCTCCCGCACTGTAGACAGACACTTTACCGTCTGAGCCACCAGGGGTAGGCAATGATTAATATGAAAAAACTGAAACTGTTTTCCTCAACTATCAATTAGGAAAAAGAATTGCTACTCATTCTTAACAAGATACAGATGTGGAACCAAAATAAGTAGCGTGAGGGCCAGATTCATGAGCAGAATCTCTGCCAGCAAAGTTTTTGTTAATTTGTTTTTTTAAATAGTGACAAGAATGTGCAGTACAAGCGAAGTCTGGAAGATGTCAGTTGACAAAAGTCAGTCATAGTTTTCAATCAAGTTCTTAAATTTAGGGAAAAAGAACAGCTGAGCAAGAGCGGAAGGTCAGATGCAGAGCGAAGACGTTCTGCTCTCAGTGCTGGCTCCCCTGGCTGGAAGCAGTGCTCTTATGTATTTCCCAAGCCTGTGCCGGACAGTCAGCCTCAAGACTCCTTCTCTAGGATCTTCTCCGAAGGAATGCTTGGTATTTCTTGAAATTGCTGTCCTAAATCTGTAAGTCAGAACCACCCCACCACTTATCTGATCTTTTAACAAGAGTGGAGGGATATTTTGTTCATCATTTAGCTCCTTGTCAGTGTCTCCTGGTATCACATCTGGATGTTTGGGCATGCCTGTCCTCAGGTGCCCACTGCACCCATGCCATCTGCTAGGTAGTGTTACTTCCTGTGTTATGTAGGGGGCCCCTGCTTGTACGGAAATGATCTGTTAAGGGAGGCGGCTTAAGTAATATCATGGTGAAGGAGACAGGCATGCTTTTATTCATTTATTTCTGCTGCACTGCACGGCATGTGGAATCTTATGTTCCTCAACCAGGGATTGAATCCGCAACCCATGAAGTGGAAGTGCAGAGTTTTAACCTCTGGACCTCCAGGGAGGTCCCAGGCATCCTTTTAAATTCCAGCTCTACCATTTAATAGTTGTATGGTCTTGAGCTTAGAAAGGCTATTTAGCTTGTCTAAGTCTCAGTAATGGGGTAATGTTAATACCTACTTCATAGCACTATTGTGAGAATTAAGTAAGAAATATTTATAACACTCGTATTACTCGTAAATACTACATAAGCACCCAATCAACATAAACGACTTTTACTGTTTGACTAGACGGTAAGAAAGGCTGTGGTAAGAAAGGGTTGGTGCAGCCTGCGTCTTCACTTCTGTACCCTGAGCATCTAGCACAGTGTCATGCCCATTGCTTGTAATAATTTCTCTTACTTGACTGTGCAATGCAAATGGAGGTGCTGATGCTTGAATATTGAAACCAACTGCAGAGAAGGCCTTCAGTTATTCAGATTCATTGAAATTTATTTTAACATTGATGATCTGCTTGTGTAAAGTGCTAAATCATAATTAAATCATAATTCACTGTGAAATATTATTTAGTAAAAGTTGAATAGACCAGAAAGAATATGATTATGTAAAAGATTAAATGGTTGTGTGTGTATGTCTATTTAGAGAAACTAGCACTTTAAATAATTAATGATTCTGAAAAAGTAATCAAAAAGTTCTGTGTCGAATGCATCATGTAAGGACTTAGTTTTAAAGATGATTTGGGAATACACTAAATTATTCTGAATTCATTGTGAAGAAACCCAGATTTTGTAGTAAATAAAAATGTGATTGTGACTAATAATCTGATTTATTGACCATGATAATCGGAATAACATTGATAGAACATTCCAAACAGCCTACTTCAGTCTATTGGTTTCATGTTCTGGTTTCCATTGCCCCGTAATTTTGTTGAATAGAATACATCATTCACCTTTTGATGGAATGAATGAGCTACATGCTGGTCATTGTGCAGTAAACAGAGCCTGTTTGGTCTGGCGCATGCTGTCATCCTGTGCCTGCTTCTGCAGTGTGGTTAAAAGAGCAGCAGCCTCAACACACAGGAGCTTTTTGTTCCTTCTTCAGCCATGGGGACTGCATATGTCAGGGCCTTGAAGTCAAAACAGAGAGGAAAAGAGAATTGGAGTTTATGCAGGACTGCTAGCTTTTGCTAATTTTTAAGTAACAATACTTTGATCTCTGAGTCTGAAAGAAAAAAAGGGAAGCATTTTAGACACAGAACAGCACTTTAAAAAGCCACATGAAAAAGTTCTTTGTTGCTTTAACATTTGTGCAGATGGACAACTTCCTTGATTTATAAAATTCATATACAGAGCAGTTTTTGCATAGGAACTTAAAAGTATTACTGCAATATCCAATATTATTTATTGAAAACTCTTGGTCCATTAAAATTAATGGAAGAAACAAACAGCTTATTAGCTAGTAAATTAATGATCTCTTCCAAAGTTAATTATTGGGTGAAGATTTTCTGTTATAAGAATAGAAGAAATAGCTCAAAGCTTTTTCTTGCAGAAAATACTTAACATTTCAACAGCATCATGATTAAAAATGTCATTCCATTGTGCTTGGGGTTTTGCCAGCTGACGGGTTTGGCAAGAGCACACTCTCAAGAGGCTGTCACAGCCCTGCCTGTATAGCCTGTGACCTTGCTGAGTGTTCAGGTGTCTTTGCCTCGCCAGCAGGCTGTGCTGTGTCAGCTTAAAGCGAGGATTGCCTGGTTCTGTTTAGACTCCTACACTCTGTTTTGTGATCGTCACTTTATATTCAGGAAAGAGGTAAAAGACTAAGATGTTGAGTACCAGCTGTTATTCAAGGGACTAGATTGTTGACCCTTCATAACAAGCTCATGTCATAGGTATTATTATCTTCATTTCACAGAGGAGGTAACTGGCTTGGAGTGTTTGATTGAAAAAGCCAGGTTTCAGAGTCCAAAGCCCATGACATCTTGTAATTTCAGTACTGCTTTTTCTTACTCTATTTGACATTGTGTTGTTTACACAGTTTGAATGTCTGTATTAAATACTTATGTCCGTGTGACATTATACTGGTTAAAGTATAATGTATATAAAGTATAATGTATATAAAGTATAGGTTTGAACACAGTTGATTCATGTTTTCTTTTGCCTTCAGTAGAAAACAATTCATCCTATTATGGGCATATATAAAAAATTATATCCCATATACAAATTGGTCTGGAGGTATAAACAGAAATCTTTGGAATATTGAAAACCTGAGATGAGGTCTAAACCAAACAGTATTTTAAAATCATCAACTCTTCATTTTTTTTCCCCTATAAAACTAGGATAGGAAAGAAAACTAAACTATGGAAAAACTAGCCAGTGCCAGCTTGTCTCTAACTTTGTATTGTGATTGCTACATGTAGCCCCATTCAAGTTGGGTCCTGTGTCACGTCCCACTTTGTGTCCTTGGCTTAGGGAGATGAATCACTGTCTCTAGAGGCAGTTGCCTCCAACTCTATTCTGTGCAGTTAAAGTATAGAAAAGAGTGCCTTTTGCTGCATGCCGAAGAGAATTTTCTCTTAATTGGCCTTGTACTGTAGGACATATTTCCAAATGTGTCACTAGTAATGAGAATAATAATAACTGCCATATACTGGAGAAGGATGTATGCCAAGAATTCTGCTTGTTAATTTATAAACTTTGTTAGTAGTTTTCACTAAAAGTAAGGGACAGCATTATTTTGCTCTTTATACAGATGAGGAAACTGAAGATACACATTTAGTAAATTGAAGAACTAGGATTCAAATCCAAGTTCTCTGACTCCAAAATTGTATTCCTGCTCCATTAATTATTAGCAGTATTCTACACTCCTTATTGTTCCATAAACTCAAATAAAGAATCTTTACCTAACCTATGGGCTCTGACAAGCATATTTCAGATCAGAGCTCATTTGTATTTTATCAGTGTAGTTTCAGTTTTTTAAAACTTTCAAACTTTTCTGTATGCCTTTAAAGTCTGAAGATTTCTATATGTGATGAAAGGGTTTGTACACATACCAGAGAAGTAGTGAAAAAATACAGAAGAGGAATTTTTAGTTAAATTTTGAGGACTTTTTCATGGCAAGTAGATTCTGGTATTCTATGTATATTTTTCCCATCTGTGTTTTATAAATTTGTAGCCTTTTATACTAGTAGATATGTTTATATATATTTACCAAAGTAGCAGTACATATTATTGTGGCAATTATTTAAAAATTCTTATGCTTAAACAACATACTGTATAGTCATTTAAATTTCACAAATTACTTTCACCTTCAATTTTAACAATTTGATAAAGTTGAGGGATTAGGCACTGTTATGCAATTTTAACATGTGTGCATGTCTGTAAAGCTTTTGATTTCTCCTTTTAATCTGAATTAAAGTCTTACTGAGTATTCTTGGTTATATGTTCTTCCTTTTATCAATTTAAATATTATGTTCCATTCCCTTCTGACTTGCAGAGTTTCTGGTGAGAAATCACCTGATAACCTTATGGGAGTTCTCTTTTATGTTACTTTTCATTTTTACCTCATTGCTTTTAATATGTTATCTTCATCTTTAATTATTGTCAGTTTGATTACTATGTGTCTTGGAGTGTTCCTCCTTGGGTTTATCCTGCCTGGGACTTTCTGTGCTTCCTAGACTTGGTTGACTTTTTCCTTTCCTGTGTTAAGGAAGTTTTCAGCTGTTATCTCTTCAAATATTTTCTCAGGTCTTTTTTCTCTCTCTTCTCCTTCTGGGACCCCTATGATGCAAATGTTAGTATGTTTAATGTCATCCCAGAGATCTCTTAGACTGTCTTCATTTTTTTTTTCATTCTTTATTTTAATATTCTGTTTAGTGGCAGTGATTTCCACCATCCTGTCTTCAGGTCACTTATCTGTTCTGCCTCAGTTATTGTGCTGTTGATTCCTTCTTGTGTATTATTCATCTCTGCTTGTTTGTTCTTTAATTCTTCCAGGTCTTTCTCGAACATTTCTTACATCCTCTCCACTCTTTTTCCGAGATCAAGAATTCACTATCATTATTCTGAATTCTTTTTTCAGAAGGCAGCCTCTCTCCACTCCATTTAGTTGTTTTTCTGGGGTTTTATCTTGTCCCTTCATCTAGGACATAATCCTCTGCCTTTTCATTTTGATTAACTTTCTGTTGATGTGGTTTTCATTCAGGTGGACTGGGGGTTGTAACTATTGCTTCTTATGTCTGCTGTCTGTTGGATGAGGGTAACAGGCTTGGGTAAGCCTCCTGAGGGGAGGGACTGGTAATGGGAAAAACTGAGTCTTGCTCTGGTGGGCAGCGCTGCCACAAAGCCAGCTTTACAACAAATGCTAAAGAAACTTCCTAAGGCAAGAAACACAAGAGAAGGAAAAGACCTAGAAAAAAATCAGAAACAGTTAAGAAAAGTAATAGGATCATTATTGTTGTTGTTTGATCACTGGGTCATGTCTCACTCTTGTGACCCCATAGACTGTAGCCGGCCAGGCTCCTCTGTGGGATTTCCCAGGCAGGAATACTAGAGGCTTACCATATGTTAACAATTACCTTAATGTAAATGAATTAAATGCACCAACCAAAAGACATAGACTGGCTGGGTAGAAGAAAACATGTGCATGTATGCACTTCCATTTACCACATCCCTCTACTTAACCCCCTTGCTGCTGCTGCTGCTAAGTTGCTTCAGTCATGTCCGACTCTGTGCGACCCCATACAGCCTGGCAGTACACCAGGCTCCCGTCCCTGGGATTCTCCAGGAAAGAACACTGGAGTGGGTTGCCACTGCCTTCTCCAATGCATGAAAGTGAAAAGTGAAAGTGAAGTCACTCAGTCATGTTCAACTCCCCGCAACCCCGTGGACTGCAGCCCACCAGGCTCCTCCATCCATGGGATTCTCCAGGCAAGAGTACTGGAGTGGGCCGCCATTGCCCTCTCCTAACCCCCTTCAGTTCACTTCAGTTCAGTTGAGTCAGTCAGTCGTGTCCACTCTTTGCAACCCCATGAATCGCAGCACACCAGGCCTCCCTGTGCATCACCAGCTCCCAGAGTTCACTCAGACTCACGTCCATCAAGTCTGTGATGCCATCCAGCCATCTCATCCTCGGTCATCCCCTTCTCATCCTGCCCCCAATCCCTCCCAGCATCAGATTCTTTTCCAGTGAGTCAACTCTTCGCATGAGGTGGCCAAAGTACTGGAGCTTCAGCTTCAGCATCATTCTTTCCAAAGAAATCCCAGGGCTGATCTCCTTCAGAATGGACTGGTTGGATCTCCTTGCGGTCCAAGGGACTCTCAAGAGTCTTCTCCAACACCACAGTTCAAAAGCATCAATTCTTTGGCGCTCAGCCTTCTTCACAGTCCAACTCTCACATCCATACATGACCACAGGAAAAACCATAGCCTTGACGAGATGGACCTTAGTCGGCAAAGTAATGTCTCTGTTTTTGAATATGCTATCTAGGTTGGTCATAACTTTTCTTCCAAGGAGTAAGTGTTTTTTAATTTCATGGCTGCAGTCACCATCTGCAGTGATTTTGGAGCCCCAAAAAATAAAGTCTGATACTGTTTCCACTATTTCCCCATCTATTTCCCATGAAGTGATGGGACCAGATGCCATGATCTTCGTTTTCTGAATGTTGAGTTTTAAGCCAACTTTTTCACTCTCCTCTTTCACTTTCATCAAGAGGCTTTTTAGTTCCTCTTCACTTTCTGCCATAAGGATGGTGTCATCTGCATATCTGAGGTTATTGATATTTCTCCCATCAATCTTGATTCCAGCTTGTGTTTCTTCCAGTCGAGCATTTCTCATGATGTACTTTGCATATAAGTTAAATAAGCAGGGTGACAGTATACAGCCTTGACGTACTCCTTTTCCTATTTGGAACCAGTCTGTTGTTCCATGTCCAGTTCTAACTGTTGCTTCCTGAGCTGCATACAGATTTCTCAAGAGGCAGGTCAGGCAGTCTGGTATTCCCATCTCTTTCAGAATTTTCCACAGTTTGTTGTGATCCACACAGTCAAAGGCTTTGCCATAGTCAGTAAAGCAGAAAGAGATGTTTTTCTGGAACTCTCTTGCTTTTTCCATGATCCAGCAGATGTTGGCAATTTGATCTCTGGTTCCTCTGTCTTTTCTAAAACCAGCTTGAACATCTGGAAGTTCACGGTTCATGTATTGCTGAAGCCTGGCTTGGAGAATTTTGAGCATTACTTTACTAGCGTGTGAGATGAGTGCAATTGTGCGGTAGTTTGAGCATTCTTTGGCATTGCCTTTCTTTGGGATTGGAATGAAAACTGACCTTTTCCAGTCTTGTGGCCACTGCTGAGTTTTCCAAATTTGCTGGCATATCGAGTGCAGCACTTTCACAGCATCATCTTTCAGGATTTGAAGTAGCTCAACTGGAATTCCATCACCTCCACTAGCTTTGTTCATAGTGATGCTTTCTAAGGCCCACTTGACTTCCCATTCCAGGATGTCTGGCTCTAGATGAGTGATCACACCATCATGATTATCCAGGTCATGAAGCTCTTCTTTGTACAGTTCTTCTGTGTATTCTTGCCACCTCTTCTTAATATCTTCTGCTTCTGTTCGGCCCATACCCTTTCTGTCCTTTATCGAGTCCATCTTTGCATGAAATGTTCCCTTGGTATATCCATTTTCTTGAAGAGATCTCTAGTCTTTCCCATTCTGTTGTTTTCCTCTATTTCTTTGCATTGATCGCTGAAGAAGGCTTTCTTATCTCTTCTTGCTATTCTTTGGAACTCTGCATTCAGATGCTTATATCTTTCCTTTGCTCCTTTGCTTTTCGCCTCTCTTCTTTTCACAGCTATTTGTAAGGCCTCCCAGACAGCCTTTTTGCTTTTTTGCATTTCTTTTCCATGGGGATGGTCTTAATCCCTGTCTCCTGTACAATATCACGAACCTCAGTCCATAGTTCATCAGGCACTCTGTCTATCAGATCTAGGCCCTTAAATCTATTTCTCACTTCCACTGTATAATCATAAGGGATTTGATTTAGGTCACACCTGAATGGTCTAGCGGTTTTCCCTACTTTCTTCAGTTTAAGTCTGAATTTGGTAATAAGGAGTTCATGATCTGAGCCACAGTCAGCTCCTGGTCTTGTTTTTGTTGACTGTATAGAGCTTCTCTATCTTTGGCTGCAAAGAATATAATCAATCTGATTTTGGTGTTGACCATCTGGTGATGTCCATGTGTAGAGTCTTCTCTTGTGTTGTTGGAAGAGGATATTTGCTATAACCAGTGCATTTTCTTGGCAAAATTCTATTAGCCTTTGCCCTGCTTCATTCTGTATTTCAAGGCCAAATTTACCTGTTACCCCAGGTGTTTCTTGACTTTCTACTTTTTCATTCCAGTCCCCTATAATGAAAAGGACATCTTTTGTGGGTGTTAGTTCTAAAAGGTCTTCTAGGTCTTCATAGAACCATTCAACTTCAGCTTCTGCAGCATTACTGGTTGGGGCATAGTCTTGGATTACTGTGATATGGAATGGTTTGCCTTGGAAACGAACAGAGATCATTCTGTCGTTTTTGAGATTGCATCCAGGTACTGCATTTTGGACTCTTTCGTTGACCATGATGGCTACTCCATTTCTTCTGAGGGATTCTTGCCTGCAGTAGTAGATATAATAGTCATCTGAGTTAAATTCACCCATTCCAGTCCATTTTAGTTTAGAATGTCGACATTCACTCTTGCCATCTCTTGTTTGACCACTTCCAATTTGCCTTGATTCATGGACCTGACATTCAAGGTTCCTATGCAATATTGCTCTTTAGAGCATCGGACCTTGCTTCTATCACCAGTCACATCCACGGCTGGGTATTGTTTTTGCTTTGGCTCTATCCTTTCATTCTTTATGGAATTATTTTTCCACTGATCTCCAGCAGCATACTGGGCACCTACTGACCTGGGGAGTTCCTCTTTCAGTATCCTATCATTTTGCCTTTTCATACTGTTCATGGGGTTCTCAAGGCAAAAATACTGAAGTGGTTTGCCATTCCCTTCTCCAGTGGACCACATTCTGTCAGACCTCTCCACCATGCCCACCCGTCTTGGGTGGCCCCACAGGGCATGGCTTAGTTTCATTGAGTTCGACAAGGCTGTGGTCCTAGTGTGATTAGATTGACTAGTTTTCTGTGAGTATGGTTTCAGTGTGTCTACCCTCTGATGCCCTTTTGCAACACCTACCATCTTACTTGGGTTTCTCTTACCTTGGGCAAGCGCAGCCCTGCTCCTTACCTTGGATGAGGGGTATCTCCTCACCGCTGCTTTTCCTGACCTTCAACGTGGGATAGCTACTCAAGGCCCTCCTGTGCCCGCACAGCCACCGCTCCTTGGACGTGGTGTGGCTCCTCCCGTCCACCACCCCTGGCCTAGGGCGGGGGGTTGCTCCTCCCAGCCACCACCCCTGGCCTCGGAAGCGGGGTGGCTTCTCTCGGCCATCCCCCCACCCCCGACCTCGAACACAGGGTGGTCCTCCTGGCCACCGCCCCTGACCTCGGACACAGGGTGGCTCCTCTTGGCTGTTCCTGCGCCATCACAGCCTGGCACTCTCGGCCGCTGCCCCTGACCTCGGACGGGGGGTAACTCCTCTTGGCCACCGCTCTTTGGACATGGGGTCCTCCTGGCTTCTGCCCCTGCCTCCAACGTGGGGTAGCTCCTCTCGGCCGCAGCCGCCTGCGCTCAGTGCACCGGTCAGTCGACCTGGGAAGGGCACAAAACGCAGGCACAACCAGGTCTGGGCCTCTGAGGACTACCCGAGTGCCTGAACCTAAGCGGCTAGACCTGGGAGGTGCATGCAGCCCATGGTCGGCCTCGGACGGTTGCCGGCAGAGCAACCTAGAACCTAAGCTGTGTGTGCTGCGAGCGGGGGCAGGCCCAGGGTGGCTTAATTGTATGTAATTATTTAATATTTTTTGGTTTATCGTGTTTCCATTATGGCTTGCCGTTGTGATTATCTTTTATTTTCTTCTTTGACTATTGATTGTGAAAACTGATAAATGTCTTTTACTGTTGTGATTATGTAATTTATTATTTATGTATTTATTTAATTATGTAATTTATTTATTATTTAATACCATTGTATTATGATTAGTCAACAGATAATAATAGAATTCTGTATCACTAAAACTACCATTTAATAGAAAAACGTGGTATCACTTTTTAAAATCCAGATGCACATCAGAATTAGCTTGGAATCTTTTTGAAAACTGTTGAGTGCCCAGGTAGTATTTTTCTCTCCAAAGCTCCAGATGTGATTCTAAGAGCAGTGACATTTAAAAGCAACTGGACTGTGTGATGATCTTTAGCTTTCATCTAGTTTCTTTTACTTTTTCTGTTTCCTGTTCAGTGCTGTCATTTCATTTAGTTATTATTTTCCAGTTTCTCTTTTTTTTGTTGTTCTTGTTCAAGACTTTGTCTTATGGGATAAAAGATTTCGTGTGTATTGTGTGTGTGTATGTATAGTATGCACAATATATTTTAGGAAGCGAGTTTTTGTTTAGCTACAAAATTTGACATTTTTAGCTCCACTTGTTTGACTAAGTTTGAATGTAATGCTTTAGTTCAGTTCAGTTCAGTTGCTCAGTCATGTCCGACTCTTTGCAACCCCATGAACTGCAGCACACCAGGCCTCCATGTCCATCACCAACACCCAGAGTTCACTCAAACCCATGTCCATTGAGTTGGTGATGCCAACCAACCATCTCATCCTCTGTCATCCCCTTCTCCTCTCGCTTTCAACCTTTCCCAGCATGAGAATCTTTTCAAATGAATCAGCTCTTCACATCAGGTGGCCAAAGTATTGGAGTTTCAGCCTCAACATCAGTCCTTCCAATGAACACTCAGGACTGATCTCCTTTAGGATGGACTGGTTGGATCTCCTTGCAGTCCAAGGGACTCTTGAGAGTCTTCTCCAACACCACAGTTCAGAAGCATCAATTCTTCGGCGTTCAGCCTTCTTCACAGTCCAACTCTCACGTCCATACATCACCACTGGAAAAACCATAGCCTTGACTAGACAGACCTTTGTTGACAAAGTAATGTCTCTGCTTTTTCATATACTGTCTAGGTTGGTCATAACTTTCCTTCCAAGGAGTAAGTGTTTTTTAATTTCATGGCTGCAGTCACCATCTGCAGTGATTTTGGAGCCCAGAAAAACAAAGTCAGCCACTGTTTCCACTGTTTCCCCATCTATTTCCCATGAAGTGATGGGACTGGATGCCATGATCTTCGTTTTCTGAATGTTGAGCTTTAAGCCAACTTTTTCGCTCTCCTCTTTCACTTTCATCAAGAGGCTTTTTAGTTCCTCTTCACTTTCTGCCACAAGGGTGGTGTCATCTGCATATCTGAGGTTATTGATATTTCTCCGAGCAGTCTTGATTCCAGCTTGTGCTTCCTCCAGCCCAGCGTTTCTCATGATGTATTCTGCATAGAAGTTAAATAAGCAGGGTGACAATATACAGCCTTGACGTACTCCTTATCCTATTTGGAACCAGTCTGTTGTTCCATGTCCAGTTCTAACTGTTGCTTCCTGACCTGCATACAGGTTTCTCAAGAGGTAGGTCAGGTGGTCTGGTATTCCCATCTCTTTCAGAATTTTCCACAGTTTATTGTGATCCACACAGTCAAAGGTTTTGGCATAGTCAATAAAGCAGAAATAGATGTTTTTCTGGAACTCTCTTGCTTTTTCCATGATCCAGCGGATGTTGGCAATTTGATCTCTGGTTCCTCTGCCTTTTCTAAAACCAGCTTGAACATCTGGAATTTGATAGTTCATGTATTTTTGAAGCCTGGCTTGGAGAATTTTAAGCATTACTTTACTAGCGTGTGAGATAAGTGCAATTATATGTTAGTTCTAATTTATAGTCAATCAAAACTTTGATGTAATTCCATTTATTCTGGCATCTAGTCTACTAGACTTTTTATTGCTAAAGTCTAGAAAGCCTATTATTTTAGTGATTAAAAAAAAATTGAATGAGGCTTGAAACTTCTGTTCCAATTCTGAGAAATGCTATGTTGTTAAAAAAAAAAATGCAAGAAAGTAACATGTGATACAATATTATTAACTAAAGTAGAGAGTTTGTTTAAATTTCACGGAATTTTATGCTAGTTTCCATTATTTGTTCTCATACCTTATTCAAGATTCCACATTGTATTTAGTTGCACTGAACAACTTCAGCTGTATACAACAAATTCTGGTTAATTCTTTTTGTTTTTACTCTGTTACAAATATTTTCTAATTTTCCTTATTATGACTTCTCAGATACACCCATCATTTAAAAGTGGATGTTTAATATCCAGATGCATGAGGTTTGTAAGTTATCCCTGATATTAATTTCTCATTTAAATGCTTTCTTACAATCACCCTCTGTGTTTTTTCAGTCTTTTAACTTTATTGAGGATTTCAATGGCTAAGTCAAAGGTCTCTGTTGGTAAATGTCATGTTGCACTTGAAAGTATATGGGTTATTTTCAAATATGTTTTGGTATTGATTTCTAACATAATTCCACAGTGATAAGAGAACAAATTCTGTATGATTTCAATACCTTTAGACCATGAAATTTTTACCCCTTATGTTATCCCTGAATATGTTCCACTGTCTTCTGGTTTATAGTCTATGGAAAGTTGAATAGAATTTTTCTCTTGCTATTGTGTGGAAATTACATAAATCTTAATTATGCTGCATTGGCTCACTGCGCTTTTCAGGTCTACTTTATCCTTCTACTTTTCTGTCTATTCATTCTATTGATTTTTGAGAGTTTGATACTGAAGTTGTAACTAAGTATCCTAATTTATCTACTTAAAAATTATTGTACTATATAGTGAACTATGTGTAACTTTGTTCTGTATTTTCAAAATCTCCTGTAAACTTATGACCCTTTTGTAATCTAGAAAAGAAAAAGAAAAAAATACATGTTCAAACTAAGGCTCTGCTCATAAGTGAAAGAATAGACACATAAGATGTTGACAGTTCACATACAAAAAGTGCAAAAATGATCCTCATATTGAAAAATGTTCACATCAATAATAAGAGAAATACAAATTGAGAATGACAAAATGTTTTAAATAAGACAGCATGTTTTAGAAGTTGATGAGACTGTGGGAAAGCCAATGCTTTCATACATGATGAAGAGAATGCAAACTGGTGTAATTCCTCTGGAGGGAAATACCAAGGACTCTATACACGTATTTACCTTTTGGCCCAGCAGGTCCACTGCTTAGAATGTGTACTGAAGGTACACTTGCAACAGTGGAGTTGAATATGTATGCACGGGTTGGTATTATATACATATGCTTTGTAAATCTGCCTACTTACGGATCCTAGAAGCAGTGGCACTCTTATAGTAAGGGGTACATCTAGCACTCAGATGTTGGTTTCTAGATGCCATACCCCAGAATTTAAATACATTTAATTTAATTCAATTCCTTTTATTAAAGGAGTTAAAGCTCCTTGGAGAAGTAATTGATTTCAGGACTAGTGCAGGGAAAGTACAGTTTGAACTTGGAATATCTTTTGCTCCTGGAAAGTATGACGATACTCATAAAAGAATGATAACTTGTTTAAAGAATGAAAAGACCAATTTTAAGTGTTCCTAGGTGCCAAAACTGGAACATTTTACCCAACACAATAAACAACAATGGTAGTGGGTTTTTAGTCCTTAAAATAAAATAAATGTCCTTGAATCCATACCAATATAAACATCAAATAAATGGGGGAGGAGGGATCATTCTTCCTTACATAAGAATTCCAATTAATAAATGTAGACAGAAAGATGGTAATTGAAAGTCATGTAAGTAAATACTACGTTATAATTGTTACAAACAAGATCCATTGATGAATGGTAAAATTAATGGGCAAAGTTCGGAGAAGGAACAGGATATTTAGTTTGGAGTTGTAGTAATCTGAAGACTTGACCTGGAGTTTCTGGAGGTGCTTCCAAGACTGTTTACTCACATGGATATTGGCTGGAGGTCTCATTCCTCTCCAATAAAGCTGCTTTAGGGCCGTCATGAAAAAGGAGTTGATTCCTGAAGAAGTAATCCAAGAGAAACAGCAAAGATAGAGCCACAATGCCTTTTGTGACTTACTCTGAAATCACAAAATCACACAGCAGAAATCTATTCTGTTTGCTCAGTTCAGTTCAGTTCAGTTGCTCAGTTGTGTCTGACTCTTTGCAACCCCACGGCCTGCAGCACACCAGGACTCCCTGTCCATCACCAAATCCCGGAGTTTACTCAAGCTCATGTCCATTGAGTCAGCAATGCCATCTAACCATCTCATCCTCTGTCATCCCCTTCTCCTCCCACCTTCAATCTTTCCCAGCATCGGGGTCTTTTCAAATGAGTCAGTTCTTCGCATCAGGTGACCAAAATATTGGAGTTTCAGCTTCAGCATCAGTCTTTCCAAAGAATATTCGTGACTGATTTCCTTTAGAATGGACTGGTTGGATCTCCTTGAGTCCAAGGAACTCTCCAGTCTTCTCCAACACCACAGTTCAAAAGCATCAGTTCTTCATTGCTCAACTTTCTTTATAGTCCAACTCTCGCATCCATACATGACTACTGGAAAAACGATAGCTTTGAGTAGACAGACCTTTGTTGGCAAAGCAATGTCTCTGCTTTTTAATATGCTGTGTGGGTAAGCGTCTTTTAATTTCATGGCTGCAGTCACCATCTGCAGTGATTTTGGAGCCCCCCCCAAAATAAAGTCTGCCACTGTTTCCACTGTTTCCCCATCTATTTGCCATGAAGTGATGGGACCGGGTGCCATGAAGTGATGGGACCGGGTGCCATGATCTTTGTTTTCTGAATGTTGAGCTTTAAGCCAACTTTTTCACTCTCCTCTTTCACTTTCATCAAGAGGCTCTTTAGTTCTTCACTTTCTGCCGTAAGGGTTGTGTTATCTGCACATCTGAGGTTATTGATATTTCTCCCGGCAATCTTGATTCAAGCTTGTCCTTCATCCAGCCTGGCATTTTGCATGATGTACTCTGCATATAAGTTAAATAAGCAGGGTGACAATATACAGCCTTGACATGCTCCTTTCATGATTTGGAACCAGTCTGTTGTTCCATGTCCAGTTCTAACTGTTGCTTCCTGACTGCATACACAATTCTCAGGAGGCAGGTCAGGGGGTCTGGTATTCCCACCTCTTTCAGAATTTTCCACAGTTTGTTGTGATTCACACAGCCAAAGGCTTTGGCATAGTCAATAAAGCAGAAGTAGATGCTTTCCTAGAACTCTCTTGCTTTTTCGATGATTTAGCAGATGTTGACAATTTGATCTGTGTTTCCTCTGCTTTTTCTAAATCCAGCTTGAACATCTGGAATTTGATGATTCAGATACTGCTGAAGCCTGGCTTGGAGAATTTTGAGCATTACTTTACTAGCGTGTGAGCTGAGTGCAATTGTGCAGCAGTACTTTGAACATTATTTGGCATTGCTTTTCTTTGGAATTGGAATGAAAACTGACCTTTTCCGGTCCTGTGGTCACTCGTGAGTTTTCCAAATTTGCTGGCATATTGAATGTAGCACTTTCACAGCATCATCTTTTAGAATTTGAAGTAGCTCAACTGGAACTCCATCACCTCCACTAGCTTTGTTCATAGTGATGCTTCCTAAGGCCCACTGGACTTCGAATTACAGAATTTCTGACTCTAGGTGAGTGATCACACCATCGTGATTATCTGGGTCGTGAAGGTCTTTTTTGTATAGTTCTTCTGTGTATTCTTGCCACCTCTTCTTAATATCTTCTGCTTCTGTTAGGTCCATACCATTTCTGTCCTTTATTGTGCTCATCCTTGCATGAAATGTTTCCTTGGTATCTCTAATTTTCTTAAAGAGATCTCTAGTCTTTCCCATTCTGTTGTTTTCCTCTATTTCTTTGCATTGATCGCTGAAGAAGGCTTTCTTATCTCTCCTTGCTATTTGGAACTCTGCATTCAAATGGGTATCTTTCCTTTTCTCCTTTGCTTTTCACTTCTATTCTTTTCACAGCTCTTTGTAAGGCCTCCTCAGACAACCATTTTTCCTTTTTGCACTTCTTTTTCTTAAGGGTAGTCTTGATCCCTGCCTCCTGTACAATGTCATGAACCTCTATCCATAGTTCTTCTGGCACTCTGTCTGTCAAATCTAATCCATTGAATCTATTTTTCACTTCTACTGTACAATCATAAGGGGTTTGATTTAGGTCATACCTGACCTAAATCTAGTGGTTTCCCCTACTTTCTTCAATTTAAGCCTGAATTTGGCAATAAGGACTTCATGATCTGAGCCACAGTCAGCTCCTGGTCTTGTATTTGCTGACTGTATAGAGCTTCTCCATCTTTGACTGCAAAGAATATAATCAGTCTGATTTCAGTATTGACCGTCTGGTGATGTCTGTGTATAGAGGATTCTTTTGTTGTTGGAAGAGGCTGTTTGCCATGACCAGTGCGTTCTCTTGGCAGTATTCTGTTAGCCTTTGCCCTGCTTCATTCTGTACTCCAAGGCCAAATTTGCCTGTTACCCCAGGTATTTCTTGACTTCCTATTTTTGCATTCCAGTATTCTGTTTATTAGATATCTTAAAGCCACCACTGGGAAAGGGCATCTCTAGCCTAGTAATTCTTTTTTCTCTCTAAGAGTTCCCACTTCCCCTTTTGTTGTCAAGTTTCCATTGCTTCCAGTTTTGGTTCCTCTTTTTTGTAACTTGCCCCAGGGCTAATCTGGGCAAGATTACTGTGATAAGATTTGTAGTGGAAAAGAGAAGGTAATGTTCAGCATTTCCTACCCTCATCCATGACAAACCCTTCCTTACTTCAATCTTATATTATGCACCTCCCACTTTATGTAATAAATTGTCCAGAACCCACCTGTGAAACCATGACTTAGACAAGCCTCTCTAATAGCAATAATCATGTTGTATTACAGTTAACCATTTTTCATGCTTGTCCTCAATATCATATTCATATCTGAATCCCCAAGGCCTACCATAGTGCCTAAAAGATCCCTAGTGGGTAAATGGGTTTTCTTTTGAAATGTAAGTATGCTTAAGAACCTTAAATTAAAGATGCTAATTTAGCTATCTGGGCCTTTGTCTATCCTAACTTTGGAAGGACAGGGGAAAAGAGAGCTCCTTCAGCCTATTTCCTGTTTTCACAAGCAGATACTCTAGGCTTTGCTACCCCTTTACCCAGCTTTATTGTTGTTCTGTCCCTAAGTTGTGTCTGATTCTTTGTGACCCTAGGGACTGCAACATGCCAGCTTCCTGTCCTTCACTATCTCCCACAGTTTGCTCAAACTCATGTCCCTTGAGTCAGTGATGCCGAGCTACCTGTGGGAGACTTCTGGAGTCGCCCTCTTTCTGCATACTTGTTCTTCCTGCAGATTCTTCTCTTTGGGCTCCCTTTCTCATCTCTTCCTATTCCTGGTATAAACCCATTCCCACCCCGGCTCCCTGGCCTGCAGGTCTTGTCCATCCAGCTGCACCCTACACCTCACTGAAGACTGGGATAGGATTCCCTCTGCTGCTTCCTCCCTCTGCAGCCGTGGGAAGTTCCACCCATTCCTACATCAGCTGGCTTCTGAGGCCCAGCCCAGCCAGGGCCTGATTGATCCCCAGCTCTCCGTCATGCCTTCTATCGTCTTTCTGCCAAGGGGAGGTGAGACAGCAAATCTTGATACTGGGGCAGAACTAGACATCATTTGGGCTGACCTGCCAGTTTAGTTCGTATGACACTTTTTCCTATGGAGAAAAATGAAACTAAATGAATGACCTATAAAAACTTAATAAATAAGTATAAATTTTTTATTATCCCTGGGTCAAGAAGATCCCTTGGAGGAGGAAATGGCAACTGACTTCAATATTCTTGCCTGGGAAATCCCACAGACATAGGAGCCTGGTGGCCTATAGTCCATTGGGGTTGTGAAGAGTCAGACACAACTGAGGGACTAACACTTTCATAACAAGCTTAATAAATAGAAGTTGTTCATTAAAAGTCATAAAATTTTTATATGGAAAGGAAATCTGATAATATTCCGTTACCAGTTCTCATTTTATAGTTTAAATACTCAAAAGTTCAGGTGGGTTGAGTAATTTTTTTCAATAGTCATGTTTTCTGGTAGAATCTCATATTACAGCTGACTTAATTTCACACCTAGGTCAATCTGCAACAGTTTTTCTTCCAGCGTAGAAATTTTGAATTATTCTAACATTATTTATTAAATTTCATGTTTCATATTATATTGGTATATATTATAAGAATCATAGCACTTTTCTTTCTAACCCAGATTTAGGTCGATCTCGAGAACTTCAATATGTGTACGTGGATAACAACGTTCATCTGAAAGGCTTGCCATCCTTTCTGTACAACAAAGTCATCGGGTGCAGTGGGTAAGGCTGATTTCACATTTTATACTAATACTCAGCTCTTTTGCTAGCTTTATTTCTACTTCAGTACTTAGCCCTGATAAAACTCAAAAATAGATGTATGACTTTTGATAATCCTGTTCAATTTTGTTTTGAGATTTAACATGCTAAACCAAGTACCCTTAGAAACCAAAAATATTGAACAAGCAATTAGGATATTTTATTTTGAGTTTTGTTAGTAAGTTATAAATTTGGTCAATTATTTGTTGTTTTCCAGGTAAAAGAAAAATTAATTCATGCATACCATTATAAACTCAGTAGTATCAGTCACAAATACTGGAGGAATCAGTGTTAGTGTAAAAGTTTTTCGTTTCCTTCCATTGCAGTGACAGTTTTACTACACTGGGACTTTACCAATTGAAAATATTTACAGCTTGACAATTTGAAATAGTCCCTCAGTACAAATCATGATTCCAGCAACCAAAGCAGATGTTTCAGTTAATAGGAAATGAAGAACTTTTATTTTCAGGACAGCATTAATCTTTCCTTCTCAGTTAGGCTTTTAGAAAGATAATGTCAGCTTCTCCTTCTATAGCAGTGAGACAGAAGCACCCTGAAGTGGTTCCCAGAGTGGCATGGGCTTAATACGGGACAGCTCAGCTGCCAATCCAGCTTTTGACTGGCCTCACTTTCCTCACTTAAGCAGCCACAGGATACTTGGAACACCTCAGAGGCTACTTAGCCAGCATGTCGACTCTCTCTTTATAATTTCAAACATCCTGAATAACTTGACTCATACTCTATATATTTCTGGCGAGAAAAGGGATGACAATAAGCCTATACATAGAGACAGCCATTCCCCTGCTGGCCTGGCTCCAGGGGATGGGCCCTGAGCAGTGCTTGCTCCAGAGAGGGTAATCCTAGAAGTAGTGGCCTTCCCCTAGGAAAAATTATGCACTTGTTATCTTGGAAGAGCCCTAGATGAATTCATTGCCTGTGCAGGCTGATGAAATATAAGCCCAGAGATATATTCCAGAACTTTCTGTGAAGAACAGATAGTAGAATATGTGGTTGAGTTTTTAGCTCAGTGATTTTTCTGCAGCTGATCATATCTCAGCTGTGCTGTTGTGCACTCGTTAATCCTAGTAAGTTCTTTAAGTATCTATAATATAGCCCAATTTTTCCAAGTGGTGAGCAAAATACCCTCAGTCACCAAGATGCATGTGATGATGCAAGCAGGCTCCAAGGCTGAAGGCAGTTTTTTCTGCACCAAAGCCTTCAGAGACTGCACTGTAATATGATCTAAAATTTCTACCATAATAAAGGAATAGCTCTTACTTGAGATAAAGAGTAAGTGTTTTTTTTGGTGTTTAGATACAGCTGTTACTGACTGCCACAAGGTTCTATTTGTGCCGAGTTGAGAGATACTTATTTCCTTGTATTTCTTTTTAATTTTTGGCCACACCGTATGACTTGCAGGATCTTACTTCCCTGACCAGGGATTAAACCTGGGCCCATGGCAGAGAGAACACTGAGGCCTGACCACAGGACCACCAGGGAATTCCACCCCCGACCCCTGTACTTTTTAAAAATATATTTTCATTGTTGACTTGGCATCTGGTGGCACAATTAGTGAATTTTATGAGAGCTTCACATCTTTGAGAAAATAAAGAGTAAGGCAAAATATGCCAATTATTAGCAGATAGCCTACACTTTTTATTATTATTGGCATATTCCTTTGGTAGTAATAATAAGATAAAATTATTAAAAGGGAAGTTATCAAGCAATCAGTTTTCTAATTTTAGTGTATTTTGGAGTGTTGGCAGTCCCATGTGCCAATAAAATGTGATCCAAAAGGTATTTTTAATCTATCGGTTTAACTCAGAATGCATTTTGTATAGAAGCAGTATTGGTGGTTATACTCCTAGCCAGTTCATTAAATGGTCATTTAATCCATTTTGCACCCTGAAAGTTATACTTATAAAATATTTCTGTGCAAAAACGTATTCAAAATTCTAATGTTGCTCAGTTGATTAGTTGTGTCTGACTCTTTGTGACCCCAGGGACTATACCACACCAGGCTTCCCTATCCTTCACCATCTCTGGAGCTTGCTCAAATTCATGCCCATTGAGTCAGTGAAGGCATCCAACCATCTTGTCCTCTGTCATCCCCTTCTCCTCCTGCCTTCAATCTTTCCCAGCATCAGGGTCTTTTCTAATGAGTTGGCTCTTTGCATCAGGTATCAAAGTATTGGAGCTTCAGTTTCAGCGTCATTTCTTCTAATGAATAATCAGGTTTGAATTCCTTTAGAATTGACTGGTTTGATCTCCTCGCAGTCCAAGGGACTCTCAAGAGTCTCTCCAACACCACAGTTCAAAAGTATCAATTCTGCAGCATTCAGCTTTCTTTATGGTCCAACTCTCATATCCATACATGACTACTGGAAAAACCAAACCTTTGACTAGACGGACCTTTGTTGTCCAAGTAATGTCTCTGCTTTTTAATATGCTGTCTGACTTTGTCATAGCTTTTCTTCCAAGGAACAAGCATCTTAACTTCATGGCTGCAGTCACCATTGGCAGTGATTTTGGAGCCCAAGAAAATAACGTTTGTCACTGTTTCCACTGTTTCCCGTCTATTTGCCATGAAGTGATGGGACTGGATGCCATGGTCTTTGGTTTTTGAATGTTGAGTTTTAAGCCAGCTTTTTCACTCTCTTCTTTCGCCTTCATCAAAAGGCTCTTTAGTTCCTCTTCACTTTCTGCTATAAGAATGCTGTTATCTGTATATCTGAAGTTATTGATATTTCTCTCGGGAATATTGATTCCAGCATGTGCATCACCCAGCCCAGCGTTTCTCATGATGTAGTCTACAAAGTGAAATAAGCAGGGTGATGATATACAGCCTTGATGTACTCCTTTCCCAATTTGGAACCAGTCTATTGTTCCATGTCCGGTTCTAACTGTTGCTTCTTGACCTGCATACAGGTTTCACAAGAGGCAGCTTTGTAAAGTGGTCTAGTATTCCCATCACTTGAAGAATTTTCCACAGTTTGTTGTGATCCACACAGTCAAAGGCTTTACTGTAGTCAGTGAAGCAGAAGTAGATGTTTTTTCTGGAATTCTCTTGCTTTTTCTATGATCCAACAGATGTTGGTAATTTGATCTCTGTCTGGTTCCTCTGCCTTTAGTTTTTTCAGATTTTGTTTTATTTTTACTTTACAATATGGTATTGGTTTTGCCGTACATCAGCATGAATCCACCAGGGGTGTACACGTGTTCCCAATCCTGAACCCCCCTCCCACCTCCCTCCCCATACCATCCCTCGGGGTCATCCCAGTGCACCAGCCCCAAGCATCCTGTATCCTGCATCGAATCTGGACTGGCGATTCGTTTCTTATATGATATTATACATGTTTCAATGCCATTCTCCCAAATCATCCCACCCTCTCCCTCTCCCGCAGAGTCCAAAAGACTGTTCTTTACATCTGTGTCTCTTTTGCTGTCTTACATACAGGGTTATCATTACCATCTTTCTAAATTCCATATATATGCATTAGTATACTGTATTGGTGTTTTTCTTTCTGGCTTACTTCACTCTGTATAATAGGCTCCAGTTTCATCCACCTCATTAGAACTGATTCAAATGTATTCTTTTTAATGGCTGAGTAATACCCCATTGTGTATATGTACCACAGCTTTCTTATCCATTCATGTGCTGATGGACATCTAGGTTGCTTCCATGTCCTGGCTGTTATAAACAGTGCTGCGATGAACATTGGGGTACACGTGTCTCTTTCAATTCTGATTTCCTCAGTGTGTATGCCCAGCAGTGGGATTGCTGGGTCATAAGGCAGTTCTATTTCCAGGTTTTTAAAGAATCTCCATACTGTTCTCCATAGTGGCTGTACTAGTTTGCATTCCCACCAACAGTGTAAGAGGGTTCCCTTTTCTCCACACCCTCTCCAGCATTTATTGGATGGCAGCCATTCTGACTGGCATGAAATGGTACCTCATTGTGGTTTTGATTTGCATTTCTCTGATAATGAGTGATGTTGAGCATCTTTTCATGTGTGTGTTAGCCATCTGTATGGCTTCTTTGGAGAAATGTCTATTTAGTTCTTTGGCCCATTTTTCGATTGGGTCGTTTATTTTTCTGGAATTGAGCTGCAGGAGTTTCTTGTATATTTTCTAAAACCAGCCTGATCGTCTGGCAGTTCTCAGTTCACGTACTGTTGCAGGAGAATGGCTTGGAGAATTTTGAGCATTACTTTGCTAGCGTGTGAGATGAGTGCAGTTGTGCAGTAGTTTGAAAATTCTTTGACATTGCCCTTCTTTGGGATTGGAATGAAAACTGACCTTTTCCAGTCCTGTGGCCACTGCTGAGTTTTCCAAATTTGCTGGCATATTGAGTGCAGTACTTTCACAGCATCATATTTCAGGATTTGAAATAGCTCACCTGGAATTTCGTCACCTCCACTAGTTTTGTTCATAGTTATGCTTCCTAAGGCCTAGTTGACTTTGCACTCCAAGATGTCTGGCTCTAGGTGAGTGATCACACCATTGTGGATATCTGGGTCATTAAAATCTCTTTCGTATAGTTTTTCATGTATTATTGCCAGCTCTTCTTAATCTCTTCTGCTTCTATTAGGTCCATACCATTTCTGTCCTTTATTATGCCCATCTTTGCATGAAATATTCCCTTGGTATCTCTAATTTTCTTAAAGAGATCTCTAGTCTTTCCCATTCTATTGTTTTTCTCTATTTCTTTGTATTGTTTACTGAGGAAGGCTTTCTTATCTCTCCTTGCTCTTCTTTGGAACTCTACATTCAGATGGATACATCCTTCCTTTTCTCCTTTGTCGTTCACTTCTCTTCTTTTCTCAGCTATTTGTAAGGCCTCCTCAGATAACCATTTGCCTTTCTTTTTCTTGGGGATGGTTTTGATCACTGCCTCCTGTACAGTGTTGTAAACTTCCATCCATAGTTCATCCATAGTTCTTTAGGCACTCTATTGGGTCTAATCCCTGTTCCTCACTTCCACTGTATAATCATAAGTGATTTGATTTAGGTCATACCTGAATAGCCTAGTAGTTTTCCACATTTTCTTCAATTTAAGTCTGAATTTTTCAATAAGGAGTTGGTGATCTGAGCCACAGTCAGCTTCTGGCCTTGTTTTTGCTGCCTGTATAGCGCTTCTCCATCTTCAGCTACAAAGAATATAATCAGTCTGATTTCCGTATTGACCGAATGCTGGTATTTCAGTGTCTGGTGATGTCCATGTGTAGAGTAATCTCTTGTGTTGTTGGAAGAGGGTGTTTGCTATGACCAGTGCATTCTCTCAGCAAAACTCTAGCCTTTGCCCTGCTTCGTTTTGTACTTGAAGGCCAAATTTGCCTGTTACTCCAGGTATCTCGACTTCCTATTTTTGCATTCCTGTCCCATATGAAGAAAGTTCAGTTCAGTTCAGTCGCTCAGTCCTGTCCGACTCTTTGCAACCCCATGAATTGCAGCACACCAGGCCTCCCTGTCCATCACCATCTCCCGGAGTTCACTCAGACTCACGTCCATCGAGTCCATGATGCCATCCAGCCATCTCATCCTCGGTTGTCCCCTTCTTCTCCTGCCCCCAATTCCTCCCAGCATCAGAGTCTTTTCCAATGAGTCAACTCTTCACATGAGGTGGCCAAAGTACTGGAGCTTCAGCTTTAGCATCATTCCTTCCAAAGAAGATGGAGAAGCTCTATACAGTCAACAAAAACAAGACCAGGAGCTGACTGTGGCTCAGATCATGAACTCCTTATTACCAAATTCAGACTCAAATTGAAGAAAACGGAAAACCACTAGACCATTCAGGTGTGACCTAAATCAAATCCCTTATGATTATACAGTAGAAGTGAGAAATAGATTTAAGGGCCTAGATCTGATAGATAGAGTGCCTGATGGACTATGGAATGAGGTTCATGACATTGTACAGGAGACAGGGATCAAGACCATCCCCATGGAAAAGAAATACAAAAAAGCAAAATGGCTGTCTGGGGAGGCCTTACAAATAGCTGTGAAAAGAAGAGAGGCGAAAAGCAAAGGAGAAAAGGAAAGATATAAGCATCTGAATGCAGAGTTCCAAAGAATAGCAAGAAGAGATAAGAAAGCCTTCTTCAGCAATCAATGCAAAGAAATAGAGGAAAACAACAGAATATGAAGAAAAGGACATCTTTTTTTGGTGTTAGTTCTAAAAGGTCTTGTATGTCTTCATAGAAACAGTTCAATTTCAGCTGCTTTGGCATTCGTGGTTGGAGCATAGACTTGGATTGCTATGACATTGAATGGTTTATCTTGGACACAGAGATCATTCTGTCATTTTTGAGACTGCACCCAAGCGCATCCAGGCATTTTGGACTCTTTTGTTGACTGTTAGGGCTACTCCATTTATTCTAAGGGATTCTTGCCCACAATAGTAGATATAATGGTCATTTAAATTAAATTCATACATTCTGGTCCTTTTTAGCTCACTGATTACTAAAATGTCAAAGTTCACTCTTGCCATCTCCTATTTGACCACTTCCAATTTGCCTTGATTAATGGGACCTAATCTTCCAGGTTCCTATGCAATAGTGTTCTTTACAGCATCAGACTGTACTTTTACCACCAGTCACATCCACAACTGGGTGTTGTTTCCACTTTGGCTCAGCCTCTTCATTCCTTCTGGAATTATTTCTCTGCTCTTCTCCAGTAGCATATTGGGCACCTACCAACCTGGTGAGTTCATCTTTCAGTGTCATCTCTTTTGCCTTTTCATACTGTTCATGGGGTTCTCAAGGCAAGAATGCTGAAGTGGTTTGCCATTCCCTTCTCCAGTGGACCACATTTTGTCAGAACTCTCCACCATGATCCATCTATCTTGGGTGGCCCTACATGGCATGGCTCATAGCTTCTTTGAGTTAGTCAAGGCTGTGGTCCATGTGATCAGTTTGGTTAGTTTTCTGTGATTGTGGTTTTCATTCTGTCTGCTCTCTGATGGATGAGGATGAGAGGCTTATAGAAGCTTCTCGATGGGAGGGATTGGCTGTGGGGAAAACTAGGTCTTGCTCTGGTGGGCCAGGCCATGCTCAGTAAATCTTAAACCCAATTTTCTGCTGATGAGTGGGGCTGTGTTCTCTCCCTGTAGTTTGGCCTGAGGCCAAACTATGGTAGCGGTAATGGCGACCTTCTTCAAAAGGACTTACGTCAGCATGCTGCAGCTCCCAGGATTGTTGTGTTCAGTGCCCCTGACCCTGCTGGAGGCCATTGTCAACTCACACCTCTGCCAGAGACTCCCGGACACTCACAGGCAAGTCTGGCGCAGTCTCTTGTAGGGTCACTGCTCCTTTCTCCTGAGTCCTGGTACACAGAAAGTTTTGTTGTGCCCTGCAGGAGTCTGTTTCCCCAGTCCTGTGGAAGTTCTATAATCAAATTCTGCTGGCCTTCAAAGTCAAATTCCTGGGGGTTCTCAGTCCCTTTGTGGGATCCCCAGGTTGGGCAATCTGTTACGGGCCATAGAACTTTTGCAACAGTAGAAGAACTTCTTTGGTATAGTTGTTCTCCAATTTGTGAGTCACCTGCTCAGCAGCTCGATAGAGGAGCTATTGGTGACCTCCTCCAAGAGGACTTAGGCCACGTGCCACGCCTCCCAGACCTGCTGCACCAGAGCCCCTGTCCCCGTGCAGGTCACTGCCGACCCGTGCCACCTTAGGAGACGTTGAAACACTCAAAGGCAGGTCTGGCTCAGTCTCTTGTGGAGGTCACTGTTCCATTCCTTGGGTCCTGGTGGGCACAGGTTTTGTTGGTACCCTCCAAGCATCTCTGGCGGGTCTTAGATTTGATTTTAATGCAGTTGTGCCCCTCCTATCATCTTATTGGGGCTTCTCCTTTGCCCTTGGGTGCATGGTATCTTTTTTTGGTGGGATCCAACATTCTCGTGTCGACGGTTATTCAGCAGCCATCGAACTGTAATACATGGTAACTATTGAAGTCTTAACAACAGAATTAAGGAGCTCCCTTCTTTTATCTCTTTTGTCTGTTGTATATATTCAAAGGGCGTCTCCCATTCCAAGTCAAAGGAAGGGTGGTTTGGGAGAAGAGGGGCAAGGTGAAGAACAAGCTTCTAAGGTAAACCTGTGTAAAGGACATTAGGGTGTCGGAGGCCTAGGAAGTGTACCTCTTGATTCTGAATGAGGATCGTGGTTCAGTTGTTTCTTCAGTGCATATTTTTGAGCAGCTCCTCTGTTTGGTTATTCTCTAGACAGTGGCCATACGGTGTAGGAGCCAAACTGTTCAGCTCCTCCTGCCTTCGTGGACCTCATAATCTAACTAGGGATCCAAATGAACAGTCAATAGCTAAACATACCTGGCGCTGATTCTTTCCAAGGAGATGGTATTTAAGCTGAAAACCGAAGAATCTCACACTGTTTTCCACCACCATCACATGCTCCTTCTAGCCCAGGAATAGGTCTACGATAAAGAACATACCAGCTCCTGCTGTACTATGCTTTCCCTGAAACAATCATTTTACCCTTTTCTGATTAACAGTCAAAGAAAACTGGAGCAAAATGAGTACAGCTTTAGGGATCTGTGGCATGATATAAAAAAGTCAGATATATAGATAGATAGATAGATATGTATATATGTGTATAAAATTCACATCACAGAAGGAAAATAGAGAAGCAAGTGTAAAACATATAAAAAGGTATAAGAATAGCAATTAACAAACATTGCACAGTGTCAAGAATTCTCAGAAGTCTCATAAAATTATATTTGATATTCATAGAAATATGAATAAAGGTAGCTTCTGCTTATTTCATGTTTGTTCATTTGCCAAATAATTATTGAACATTAAGTAGCAAGTCAGCACTGTGCTAACAGTTATAGAAAAGATCATTTAGATATTTATCCTAATATAAAAGATAACTACCCTAAGAGAAAAGTAGATAGTGAAAATCTATAGCACAGTGGCTGTTTATGACCTGGTTCTGAAGCCACACACTGGCTCTCTGTTCTATCCTGTTGGTCACACCGGCTACCCCTGTTTCTTGTGGAGGAGACTCCAGGAGGGGAGGAGCACGGGAGCCACCCTGGATTGCACGCATGCTCTTTGCTCGTCTCTTAGAAAAATGCGGTTGTTATTTTGTCTGGATTTGTCTTACTACAGAAATAAATGTCTTTATTTCTTTTCCGTTTTACCTCAAAGGAGAAGTCTCTCCCATGGTAGAATTTTATAAAGTGGAGTTGGCACATTTGCCTACTCAGAAGACCTATTCCAGACCTATATCAAAAGTGGCCCGGTATCGGGTTTATTTTCTCAGTTGTCTGATTGTATGAGTCAAAGAAAACCAAGTCACTGCTGTGCTTTTTCTTATATAAATAAGCAGTTATAGCTGAGTTTGGGTACAACTTGGATAAATACTTAGGTTAAATGGTTTGTTAATATAACTGCTGAAGATAACAGAGTTGTCTGATGCATTCCAAATTCTGAGTTAAATCAACGTACTAGAAAATATCCTTTGGATTACAGTGCATTTTTGTGTAGGGGCTGCCTACATACCCCAAACAAGCAATATTAGATACTTGAATCACACCTCCATGGGACAGGCACAAAGCAGCCTGACTACAGATTGAAAAAAAATAACAAAACTGAGGTACAATTTGAGCTATCACTCAAGAGTTTGCACTTTGATTCCAATGCAATTATTAATTACTTATTTAAAAATTACCAACATTCCTTCTAAGATTTAGAAGAATTTAACAGAATTCAGAGTATCCACAGTATAACTTTCCAGATGTCCAGGGTGCAATCTAAAATTGCATAACATTTGAAGAATAAAGAAAATATGACCTAGTGTCAAGGAAAGTAAAAACTTTACTTGATGAGCTTAACACAGAATGGTATAAGAGGAAAAGTCAGTGAACTTGGAAGGTAGATCAATAGAAAAGATTCAATCTGAAGAACACGAAAAAAGATTGAAAACAAGTATGAACTACAGCATTGTTGGGAAACTGACAGACAATATAAAAAAACCTGAGAGAAAATGGGGCAGAAATAACAACAAGTTGTTTGAACAAATATTGTCCAAAAACTTGCCAAATATGATTAAACATATAAATTTACATTTTCAAGAAACTAAGTGAACTCTAAGCAATATAGATTACAAAAAAAAAACCATACCCAGGCAAAGCTGCTGAAAACCAAACGTAAAAAGAAAATCTTGAAACCAACCAGAGAAAAATGACAAACTACATATGAAGAAATAACTCAAAAGACTGTTACCTTCAAATTTTGAAGGCCAGGAAACAGTAGAATGATATTTTTAAAGTGCCAAAGAAAAAAACAGTCAACCTAGCAACCAGCAAAAATATCCTTCAAAAATGAAAGTAAAATAAATGTGTTCCCAGATGGAACAAAACTAAGTCTTGAAGAGACTGTGCCAAGAGGACAGATGCTTTATCCAAATCAAGGCTTATTCTAACAGGGTGGCATAGCTTCTTTCCTTCCCCATATTCACTTCTCCCCTTTCCTTTTAGCTTTTTTCTTTTTTTTTTTTTGCTAAAAAGGGTTAATCTGGTAGCAGCTCCCTCAATAATGAGCACGTGGATGACAGTATATTTTCTGAAGTATAGAACTTAGTCATTTGGGTTCTTTTGGTTAGGGGATTTAAACTAATTCTTTACTCTCAACACTTTGGTCGGTGGAGTGATAAGTTTGAAAATGCATATGAATTAATTTGCTAAATCACATACATGTTTTGGAGCATAATCTTAGTGGCAAAATTATGTTACTATTCATTTATCTTGTTTAGGTTTACATGTTGAATGGCAGCTCTGAAAACATTGAATTGAAAAGGAATTGTGATCATTGTTATAAATTGTCTGTGTAACTAAGCCAGGGGTCCTGACATTTGTAACCGATTTCAATTCAGTTTTTAAAGCATTTCTTTATTTATTTAACTGTCTTGGGTCTTAGTTGTAGCATGTGGGATCTAGTTCCCTGACCACGGATCGAACTCGGGCTCCCTGCATTGAAACATGGAATCTTAGCCACTGGAGCACCAACTCATTATAATAACCAGCCCACTTAAGGATTTGAATCTAATCTTTTTTGTAACCCCCTCAGCATTCATTCTAAAATAATAAGAACTATTGAGTTAGAAATTAAAGTTACCAAAGCCTAATAATTGCCACTTAATAGTTATTTCATGCTATTGTGAACTGAACACATCATGGAGCTTCCATCTCTCTTTACTATTTCACGATGACTTCTTACTGAGATGAGCAGCACTAACTTTCAAGATAGGTACCTTTCCTGCCTCCTCTCCCATTTGCTATACTCTTCCATAGACATGACTCTCTAGCCACTGGAACTATTTGTATAGCCCTGTCTGCCCTGTGCATTCACAGAGCCGAAAGAGCCAAATCCCTGTTCCCTTTCCCTAGAATATCATCATGTTAATCTTAGGTTTCAATAGAGAATCCTTAAGAGCAACATTGAGGCTAGCATTTGACTAAAGGTCTGGGTACCGTGGTCAAGCCAAGTTAATATGAAAACCATCACAGCATGTACATTACCCCCCAGAATCACGTATTATAATAAGAAGAAAGCACAGCTATAAGTATTTCTACCTTACTGTGTACCAGGTCCTATACTCATAGATTTATCTGTGTATTGCACATAATCCTCCCAGCAACCCTTGTAATATCATCCCTGTCTTAGAAATTAAGAAAGTGGAGCTCAGAAAGATTAAGCAAGGTGTCCCAGGTCACAAAGCTAGTTGGCAGTAGAGTTACCATCTACTTTATTGTCCACACCTAACCACTGCACTGTATACGCTGTCTCCCTCTTCTCCTTGGTCTAAAATCACCTCTGTATGTTTGAACTTCTTTACTAGCTTCCCGAAAGCAAGGGTGAAGAATCCCTTTCTTTTCCTACGTCACTCCGTGTAGTGGAGTCTCTGATGAGGTCGCGGTTGGTTGGCCAGGACCAGCAGAAGGACACCTGCTTGTGTGAATTCCTCCCTCACAGCCTGCATTCTGCAGAGCTGCCCCTCTTCTCCAGGGTTAACCAGAGAAAGCATGTAACAGAAGTTTTGTAAAATGAGTTTAATTAGCTGTTTGTAGCCAGTGGTGAAGAATAGAAACTTGTGCTTAAAAAATTATCAAAGGGAAATTAGATGGTATGTGAAATGAGGATCCACTTACTTGTTCATGTGAGTCTTTTCAGAGGTTTCTGTCAGAAACCTATCTTTCTAGCATTAGGAAAAGCATTAGGAAAAGTATGGCTTTCAGTTTTCTAAACCTTTGTTATTGTTACATTCTTTGGACAGTGTCCTTGTAGAGTTTAATCAACAGTTGTAAGGTTAAGGAGCAGCAGCTGTTAAGGCAATAACAGTATGAAGTAATTATTCATGAATCACTTGCTTGCTTTTATCCTGTTTTTATTGTTCTATGGTTTTTCTCAGTAGTCTTATACTAAAGTGTGGCTATAAAGTTTGAAAACAATATGCTTTACCATGAGTATCAGGCTTCTCCATAGCAACAGAACCAGTAGAAAGAGAGAGACTGTGTGTGTGTGTATGTGTGTGTGTGGGTGTGTGTATAGGTGGGGTGATGAACACTGAGAGGGAAAGGAGAAGGAGATTGGTTTATTTTACAGAACTGGCTCATATGATTGTGGGCACTGGCAAGTCTGAAGTTTGCAGAGCATGTTAGAGACCAAAGAAGAGCTGATATGGCAGCTTGAGTTTAAAGACAGTCTGGAGGCAGAATTTTTCCTTGAGCACTCAGTCTTTTCCTCATAAAGGTCTTTAACTGATTAGACAAGCCCGCTCAACATTACAGAGGGTAATCAGCTTTATTCAAAAATCTACTGATTTAATTGTTGATCCCATCTTTAAAATATGTTTACAGAAACATCTGAACTGGTGTTTGACCAAATATCTGGATGCCCTGGCCTAGCCAAATTGATACAAAATTTAATCATCCTACCATGTATTGTATGTCATCAAAAGAATCATTTATTAATGTGTCGGCCTGTGTTTCCAGACTTAGTGGCCATGCTGCATAATAGCGTTTTGGATATGGTCCTCTCATCTGAATTTTCTCCATATTAAGAAACAGAGTAATTATAAAGTAAATTTTAAATTTATTTCCTCATCTTTACAAAATGGTTCATTAGAGTAATGCCCTTTTAACACACAGAAATACTCATACAAAATCACAGTTGTGCTGCTGTAGACTCTTATATGATCATATAGAATCAACAGAGGTTTTAAAAGTATGAGGGATAAAGAAAAACATTGGAGGAAAATTTCATATAAATGTTGACACCATTGACAGGCCATTGTGCAGCTGCTTTGCTTTATTGTACCCATACTGGTTGTTAATTTATTGACAGTATTGAAGTGTCTGTGCGCAAGTTAATGAATAGCCATTGAATTAAAAGCTCTTGCGGTCCCCCGCTGCTGTATCTGCCCTTCCCCTAAGATTTCCCCATAATCCAGTAACTAAAAGACTAATGGCTAACAGAACAGAGGGCTCTGGGACTGTGCTTTAGCACAGTGGTACTGTTTGTTTGTATTTTGTTCATTTTATTAAACTGTAATTTACAAACAGGAAAGTTCACCCTTTTAGTGTGCAATGCCACGAATTTTCACAAATGCATGCAATTGTATAGCCACTGTTATAATCAAGGTTTGGAACAGTTCACTTACCCCCAGAATGTCCCTCATGTCCCTTAACTTTTCTTCTTAACAAGATTTAACTCCTCTTCTTCAGGAGACACACCAGCTCCTGGAAATAGGGGCATGTTTTGTATCCTTATGGTTTACCTTTTCCAGAATGTTATACAAATGGAATGACATGGGCTACTGCAAACATATCTGGGGTTTTGTGTGAACATAAGTTCATTCCACTTGGGTAATATCTAAGAATGCATCTGCCAGGTTATGTGGTAACTGTATGTTTAACTTTACAGCTGCCAAAAAAGCTGCCAAACTGTTTCCAACATGACTGTGTTACTGTGTATTTCGTGAGAATCCTGTCAGTTTTTTTTTTTTTCTTTCAGACATTCTAGTAAGTGGGTAATGTCTCATGGTTTTAATTTGCATTTCTCTAATGATTGTTGATATTGAACACCTTTTCATGTGCTTAGTTCCCTTTCATGTACAGTTGACCCTTGAATAATTCAGGGGTTGAGGCGGGTCCTCAGCACAGTCCGCAATCGACATATACCTTATAGTTAGTGCTCTGTATCAGGGGTTCCTCTTTGATCTTGTCAAGAAAATTAGAGATGCCAAGGGAACATTTCATGCAAAGACGGGCTCAATAAAGGACAGAAATGGTATGGACTGAACAGAAGCAGAAGATATTAAGAGGTGGCAAGAATACACAGAAGAACTGTACAAAAAAGAGCTTCACAACCCAGATAATCACAATGGTGTGATCACTTACCTAGAGCCAGACATCCTGGAATGGGAAGTCAAGTGGGCCTTAGAAAGCATCACTATGAACAAAGCTAGTGGAGGTGATGGAATTCCAGTTGAGCTATTTCAAATCCTGAAAGATGATGCTGTGAAAGTGCTGCACTCAGTATGCCAGCAAATTTGGAAAACTCAACAGTGGCCACAGGACTGGAAAAGCTCAGTTTTCATTCCAATCCCAAAGAAAGGCAATGCCAAAGGATGCTCAAACTACTACACAATTGCACTCATCTCACACGCTAGTAAAGTAATGCTCAAAATTCTCCAAGCCAGGCTTCAGCAATACATGAACCGTGAACTTCCAGATGTTCAAGCTGGTTTTAGAAAAGACAGAGGAACCAGAGATCAAATTGCCAACATCTGCTGGATCATGGAAAAAGCAAGAGAGTTCCAGAAAAACATCTATTTCTGCTTTATTGACTATGCCAAAGCCTTTGACTGTGTGGATCACAATAAACTGTGGAAAATTCTTCAAGAGATGGGCATACCAGACCACCTGACCTGCCTCTTGAGAAAGCTGTATGCAGGTCAGGAGCAACAGTTAGAACTGGACATGGAACAACAGACTGGTTCCAAATAGGAAAAGGAATATGTCAAGGCTGTATATTGTCACCCTGCTTATTTAACTTATATGCAGAGCACATCATGAGAAACGCTGGGCTAGAGGAAGCACAAGCTAGAATCAACATTGCTGGGAGAAATATCAATAACCTCAGATATGTAGATGATACCACCCTTATGGCAGAAAGTGAAGAGGAGCTAAAGAGCCTCTTGATGAAAGTGAAAGAGGAGAGCGAAAAAGTTGGCTTAAAGCTCAACATTCAGAAAACGAAGATCATGGCATCTGGTCCCATCACTTCATGGGAAATAGATGGGGAAACAGTGGAAACAGTGGCTGACTTTACTTTTCTGGGCTCCAAAATCACTGCAGATGGTGATTGCAGCCATGAAATTAAAAGACGCTTATTTCGTGGAAGGAAAGTTATGACCAACCTAGACAGCATATTAAAAAGCAGAGACATTACTATGCCAACAGAGGTCCGTCTAGTCAAGGCTATGGTTTTTCCAGTGGTGATGTATGGATGTGAGAGTTGGACTGTGAAGAAAGCTGAAAGCCGAAGAATTGATGCTTTTGAACTGTGTTGGTGAAGACTCTTGAGAGTCTCTTGGACTGCAGGGAGATCCAACCAGTTCATCCTAAAGGAGATCAGTCCTGGGTGTTCACTGGAAGGACTGATGTTGAAGCTGAAACTCCAATACTTTGGCCACCTGATGCAAAGAGCTGACTCATTGGAAAAGACCCTGATGCTGGGAGGGATTGGGGGCAGGAGGAGAAGGGGATGCCAGAGGATGAGATGGTTGGATGGCATCACTTACTCGATGGACATGGGTTGGGTGGACTCCGGGAGTTGGTGATGGACAGGGAGGCCTGGCATGCTGCAGTTCACGGGTCTCAAAGAGTCAGACATGACTGAGTGACTGAACTGAACTGAACCACATTTGTGGACCAACCTTGAATCATGTAGTATCGTAGTACTTATTATTGAAAAAAAAAATCCACGTGAAGTGGACCCACACAATTCAAACTCATTCAAGGGTCAACTCTTATCTTCAGTGAAATGTGTTCCAATCTTTTGCCCCATTTTTAAAAAATTGGATGGTTTGGGCTTGTATTGTTGAGTTTTGAGAGTTCTTTATACATTCTGAATACATGTTTCTTATCAAATATGTGATTTGCAAATATTTTCTCCCAGTCTGTGGCTCACCTGTCATTCTCTGAACAGATTTAGCTAGCCTATATTGTGGTTCTTCATAGTTCACCATGATAGACACACAACTCAAGATGTATTTAATTTAATCCATACATAAGACATTTTCCAAAAAATCCCATTTGGCAGATTACTATCATATTCCTAAATAAGCATTTCTTTAAATGTGGCCATCCTGGTGGATAACCAAATACAGGTATTTGTGATGCTCATCTCTTTAGAACGTCTCCTGGGATAGACTGGACCAACAAGCCCCCTGAAAGTATTTCCTTTGTAGATGACTGATGATGATGATGCCGTTTGCTTTTTATTGTTTCTCTTTCAAATTTCTTTCCCTCTGTGTGAAGACTCAAAACAACCAATCTTTATCTGGAACTCCTTAAGTATCAATATAGAACTACTAGATAGAAGAGGAAATGATCATATTCAGTGAGTTAGCAACAAAAAAATTCTCATAATACGGTTATATAAAGTGTGATTTAGAAATAGCAAACATTGTAATATACCATTGGTAAAAGAGAATGTCAGAAAAGACATTAGGAATTAGATTTGGGGAAAAGTAAAATTTGTATCTGGAATGACAGGATATAGAAAACTCCAGGCCCAATTTGGCCTGTAGGCAAGAAGAGCCACAGCTTATTGAATACAGTGTTCATTAGTAAGGGGTATGATTTCGAATTTATAAGGCCACCAGTGTCCATGGGGTACCTTTCTGCTTAAGTCCACTCTCTTTGGCATCAATTAAAGTAAGAGGGTCATTTCTTAAAATTTGACCGGAAAGCTTCCATATTTTGACCCTGCACATCAGTATAAATATCATTGTTGTCGTTTAGTTGTGAAGTCGTGTTTGACTCTTTTGCGACCCCATGGGCTGTAGCCCACCAGGATCCTTTGTCCATGTGATTTCACAGGCAAGAATATTGGAGTAGGTTGCCATTTCCTTCTCCAGTGGATCTTCCCAACCAAGGGACTGAGCCCATGTCTTCTGCCTGGCAGGTAAATTCTTTATCCCTGAGCAACCTGGGAAGTGTGTATAAGTATCATTAGCTTACAAAAATGACATTACTAACAATTTTGAAGCCCCTATAAGGTTCTCTCCCATGCATGCTCCTTCTGCTTCTCTAAGGTTAGCCAGTATTCTGAATTATGTATTTATCATTCATTTTCACTGAGTTATGATTTTAATATATGTAAATACATCCCCGTATAGTGTATTTTCAAGTTTGTCTAACTTTGTGTAAACTGAATGATGCTATATATATTCCTCCATGGTATACTTCTTCTGTATAAGATTTTGTTTTTATTCTCTGACTTCACTATTTTTATGCTTCCCTTTAAAAAACGACGCTTTGAAAGCAATATCTATATTCACTTTCTCCACTTCTATTTTCTCACAGCCCACGCCCAGTTAGGCTTTTATTCCCAATTCTACACTGACATATGATAAGCTGCACAGATATAAAGTAGGTATATAGAGAAGGAAATGGCAACCCACTCCAGTGTTCTTGCCTGAAAATTCCATGGACAGAGGAACCTGGGGAGCTACAATCCATGGGGTCTCAAAGGAGTCACACATGACTTAGCGACTAAACAACAACAATAAAGTGTGTATATATATATATACATGTAACTACCAGCTTCCCTAGTAGCTCAGTTGGTAAAGAATCTGTCTGCAATGCAGGAGATTCCAGTTTGATTCCTGGGTCAGGAAGATCCACTGGAGAAGGAATAGGCTACCCACTCCAGTATTCTTGGGTTTCCCTTGTGGCTCAGCTGGTAAAGAATCCACCTGCGATGTGGGAGTCCGGGGTTCGATCCCTGGGTTGGGAAGATCCCCTGGAGAAGGGAAAGGCTACCCACTCCAGTATTCTATCCTGGAGAATTCCATGGACTGTATAGTCCATGGGGTTGCAAAGAGTCAGACATGACAGAGACTTTCAGTTTCACCTTTCACTTTCATATATATATATAAAATTTGAAAAGTTTTTACATATGTATGTATAAACATACATACATACCTGTGAAGCCATCACTGCAATTAAGATAATAAACATATCCACCACCACCAAAGTTTCCTCATTCCCCTTGGTAATCATTTTCCCTTCCTTCTCTTCATCCTGTCTCCAGGTAACCACTGATCTGTGTTCCATCACTGTCAATTAATTTGTATCTTCTTGAGTTTTACATGAAACTCTTGGCTTCTTTTACTAGCATAACGATTTGGAGATTTATTCATGATATAGTGTGGATCAACAGTTCATTTTTTTATTGCTGTGTAGAATTCCATTGTAAGCATATACTGTAGGTTGTTCCCATCCACTTGTTCATGGACATTCGTGTTGGTTCTAGTTTTTGGCTTTATTCCAATAAAATGTTACGTAGAGTGTCTTTTGAATGTCCTAGACTTAAATTTCCTTGGGTAAATACTTAGGAGTGGAGTATTTGGATCATATAGTACATATATGTTTAATTTTGAAAGAACTGGCAAACTTAAAAAACAACCGTACCATTCTACATTCCCCCCATAATAAAGGAGATTTTCAGTTCTTACATATTTTTGCTAATACTTGGAATAGTAAGTCTTTTAGGTTTTATCCTAGGTGTGTAATGATATTTCCTTTATATTTTAAAATTTCATTTCCCTAATGAATAAAAGTGTGCATCTTTTTATGTTTTGTTTGCCATCCAGATATCTGCTTTGATATAGTGGCTAAAGTCTTTCTCCCATTTTTTCCCTTGGGTGTTTGTGTTATTACTGAGTTTTGAAAATTCTCTTATTAGAGTCTGGACAAAAGTCCTTTATCGTATTTATTTGTTTCACAAGTGTCTTTTCTCAGTCGAGAACTGACTTTTTTTTCACAAGGCCTTTTGGAGAGCAGACAGTTTTTTATAAAGTCCAACTTATCAATTTGTTCCTTTATAGATCTTGCTTTTCAGTTCAGTTCAGTCGCTCAGTCGCATCTGACTCTTTGAGACCCCATGAACCGCAGCACACCAGGCTTCCCTGTCCATCACCAACTCCGGGAGTCTACCCAAACCCATGTCTATCGAGTCGGTGATGCCATCCAACCGTCTCATCCTCCGTCGTCCCCTTCTCCTCCTACCCTCAGTCTTTCCCAGCATCAGGGTCTTTTCCAATGAGTCAGCTCTTTGCATCGGGTGGCCAAAGTATTGGAGTTTCAGCTTCAACATCAGTCCTTCCAGTGAACTCCCAGGACTGATCTCCTTTAGGATGGACTGGTTGGATCTCCTTGCAGTTCAAGGGACTCTCAAGAGTCTTCTCCAACACCACAGTTCAAAACCATCAATTCTTCTGCGCTCAGATTTCTTTATAGTCTCAACTCTCACATCCATACATGACCACTGGAAAAACCATAGCCTTGACTAGATGGACCTTTGTTGACAAGCCTTGACTAGACGGACCTTTGTTGACAAAGTAATGTCTCTGCTTTTTAATATGCTGTCTAAAGTTATGTTGGTCATAACTTTCCTTCCAAGGAGTAAGCGTCTTTTAATTTCATGGCTGCAGTCACCATCTGCAGTGATTTTGGAGCCCAGAAAAATAAAGTCAGCCACTGTTTCCCCATCTGTTTGCCATGAAGTGATGGGACCAGATGCCATGATCTTCATTTTCTGAATGTTGAGCTTTAAGCCAACTTTTTCACTCTCCTCTTTCACTTTCATCAAGAGGCTCTTTAGTTCTTCTTCACTTTCTGCCCTAAGGGTGGTGTCATCTGCATATCTGAGGTTATTGATATTTCTCTTGGCAATCTTGATTCCAGCTTGTGCTTCCTCCAGCCCAGCGTTTCTCATGATGTACTCTGCATATAAGTTAAATAAGCAGGGTGACAATATACAGCCTTGATGTACTCCTTGTCCTGTTTGGAACCAGTCTGTTGTTCCATGTCCAGTTCTAACTATTGCTCCTGACCTGCATACAGATTTCTCAAGAGGCAGGTCAGGTGGTCTGGTATGCCCATCTCGTTCAGAATTTTTCACAGTTTATTATAATCCAAATCACTAAAGTTTTCTCCTATGTTGTCTTCTAGAATTTTTAATGAGTTAGATTTACATTTAGGTCTGTAATTCATTTTGAGTTAATTTTTGTATATGGTACAAGGTATGGTTGAAGGTCCTATTTTTAAAAATTTTTTATTCTCTCAAATCTGCACTTTTATTTAACTTCTAGTAAAACATTTCCATGATAACTTTTGTATACTCATCTCAGTCTAGAAGTTCCTATTTTTTACATATGGATATACAGTTGTTCAAATACCATTTGTGTAAAATACTAGCCTTTCTCCACTGTATTTCCTTTGTACCTTAGTTAGAAATTAGTTGTCCATGTATGTATGGGTCTGTCTCTGGATACATTGTCTTCTCTGTTGATCTCTTTGCCTGTTTTGGCACCAATAATACATTGCCTTGATTACCAAGCAATTTTAAGTCTTTAAATTAAAAAAAATTTTTTACTATTCTAGCTGTTTTGCATTTCTGTATAAATTTTAGAATCAAAGTTTCAATTTATGTATATTTTTAAAGGCCTGTAATTTTAATTGTGTTGTGTCTATAGATCAATTTGAGCAGAATTAACATCTTAACAATATTACGTCTCCTAGCCTATGATCACAATAAATGTCTTAATTACTCTGCATTTTTTGTAGGGTTCTGTGTATATGTCTCAGACCCCATTTTTTTCAGATTGACCCCCAAGTATTTCATATTTCAAATAGTATTATATATGGTGTTCTAAGTTTTTATTAATTTCCAATTGATTATTGTAACCAATAGAAATATAATTTCCTATAACTGATCTTGTATCCTCCGAACTTAACAAGCTCACTTATTAGTTCCAGCAAGTTTGTTAAAGACTATATTGGACTTTCTACATACAGCCATGTCTTCTGGGAAAAAAGATAGTTTTACTTCTTCCTTTCAAATCTGGTTGCCTTTTTTTTTTTTTCGGTTTTTATTTTTTAAATTTTAATATCTTTAATTCTTACATGCGTTCCCAAACATGAACCCCCCTCCCACCTCCCTCCCCATAACATCTCTCTGGGTCATCCCCATGCACCAGCCCCAAGCATGCTGCATCCTGCGTCAGACATAGACTGGTGATTCAATTCTTACATGATAGTATACATGTTAGAATGTCATTCTCCCAAATCATCCCACCCTCTGGTTGCCTTTTATTTCTTTTTTTACTTTATTGTACTGGTTAGACGCTCTTTATTCCTAGTTTGCTGAGAGTTTTTAAATTACAGATGCATGTTGAATTTCTCCACATCTTTTGAAGTGATTATATTGTTTTTCCTTTTTAGCCTTTAATATAGCGAATTACATTATTTCCTTAAGATTAATACAATCTTGATTAAGTAAACTTCATTTGATCATAATGACTTTATACATTGTTACATTAAATTTGCTAAATTTCTGTTTAACTTTTTCCTTCTATGTCTATGTGTGATACTAATTGCTTCTCTTTTCTTGTTATGTGTCCATTTGGTTTTGGTGTCAGGATAATGATAGCTTCAGAGAATGAATTGAGAAGTATTCCAGTCTTTCAACTACGAGTTCAGCTTCATTCATAAATGTAGGGCTGTTCAGCTTCTGTGGACCTTGAGTGAGCTTTCCTAATTTTTGTCCTTCAAAGACTTTGTATTAGTATAAAGTTGCTTCTTACTTGCTCCTTTTATTATCTGTAGAAACTGGGCAATGTCTTTCTCATATTAATATTGGTAATTTATGTCTTCTCTCTGATTAGTTAGAGGTTTTTCGAGTTTATTAATGTTCTCAAAGTTCCAGCTTTTTTGTTTTTATTGATTTATCTCTATTACTGTTTTCTATGTTATTGATTATCTTGATGCTCTTTATTATTTCTTTTATTTACTTAGGGCTTACTTTACTGTCTTATTTCTGGTTGCTTTAGGTGAGAGCTATGGATGCAACACATCTTTCTTCTATTGATATAATGACCTTTTCTGTCAGTTTTAATATCTGTCTTGGTTGTTTCAGTCATGTGATTTTTTTCCCCTCATTGTATGTCATTTTTGGTTGGATGCCATGTAGTGTGAAATTTATGATGTTGATTGAGTACAGAATATTTTTGATTTCATGTAACTGTTCTTAGTATATGTGCTGGGATGCATTTAAGTTAACTGGAAACAGTTTAATCTTTCAGATATGGCTATTAAGGATTTGTTGGGTGGGAATGGAATGGTGTTCAGGCTAGCACTAATTACTCACTGCTCCTGAGATAAGATTCTGCTCGGGGTCCCTTGAATTGCTGATGTTCAAGTCTACCTGATAAGAGCAGGAGCCATTTCCAGCCGTGTGGGCTTGCTGGGGCACTGTCAGCCTTAACCTTTTCACCTCCTCCTCTTTCCAGCCTCAGGTAGTCACCTTGCGTGTGCTGGTCAGCACTCATCTGAGTATTCCAAGAGGGCCCTCTGCGAATCTCCAGAGCTCGCTCTCTGTACGTCACATCTCTCTCCCCTAAGGTTCTCTGTCCTGTGAACTCTTACTGTTTTGGGCACCGTGAACTCTTAGTTCCCTGTCCTCAAGTTAAGGTGCCTACCAGGCTGTGACTGAGTTAACTCTTCTCTTCAGTCAAGTCTCTGCTCAAATGTCACCTTTTCAGAAAGACTTTCTTTGATTATGTTATCTGAAATGGTATAGTTCTCACTCCCCTCTTCACTCTTGTTTTAGCATATGTGTATCTTAATTGTCCATCTCTCCTCAGTATAATAAGCTCAGTTCTGATCTTCAGTATGTACCTAACAGAATTTCATGCTCATGTGTATCAAATAATACATACAACAATGTTCATATAGCCCAGCCCTGGAAACAGCGCGTACATTTACCAGTACTACACAGCAATGAAAATGAATAAACTATAGTACACACAGTAGCATGGGTGTATCCCAGGAAGATATTGTTGACAAAAAGAGCCAGACACAGAATTTGTCATGCTGTTGAAGAAGGCAAAGCCAAACTATACTGTTAGAATTTGAAAAAATGCTTCCTTTTGAGATACAGGTTTTGCCTAGTAGGAAGGCCAGTGTGGCCTCCTGAGGTTCTTTTTGTTGAGCTGAGTGGAAAAACTGAGTAAAATTAATTGAGTTCTAGGTCAGATACTCTCTTCTCTGTAGAACCTTCTCTAATTCCCTAGACAAAGTCAGTTCCTCCATCTTCTCTGACCCAGTATTAGAATAATTATATTGTTAATTATATCATAATTATTACATTTTTCAAGGGAAGGAAGTCAGTTTTTTTTTTCATTAATTTAAGTATCTTGACTTGTGTATAGTAAGTTCCCTGGGAATATTTTCTGATGAAATAGTGCCTAGTCACTCTAGTATCTGACTCTTTGCTGCCCCATGGACTATAGCCTGCCGGGCTCCTCTGTCCATGGGATTCTCCAGGCACGAATACTAAAGTGGGTTGCCATGCCCTCCTCCAGAGGATCTTCCTGACCCAGGGATTGAACCCACGTCTCCTATATCTCCTGCATTGGCAGGCGGGTTCTTTACCACCAGCACTACCCAGAAAGCCCATTTTCTGATGAAAGGAATGAGCAAATGTAGGAGCTTAGAGTGAACAAATAAGCCAAGGGCTTCTGTCTTCCAGTACTGTACCTTCTTCATTGCCTGTCTCTAGACGAGCAGCGAGAGAGTACCTCATATTGTGTCTGGAGAGTCAAGGTTTGTTGGCACCTGTTTGTCATTAGAGAAGAAAGGTGTTGAGGTGTTTAGGTAACCTGGTGATCTCAGACAGGAAATGGAAAGAGATTGGACTCCTGAGTTTTAGTAACCCTGTAAAGCTAAAGGAACAGTAGTGTCTCTGCCTTCTGGTTATGCGTGGCTGTAGGCAATAGTATGTGATTTGGCTTATTCAATAGACCCTGCCAAGAATATTTTCTCCACAAGTTTATGGAAGTTATCTGCTACCATTAAAAATCTGTTTACTTTGTTGGGTGTTTTCCGCACACAAAAATTCTGTTAAACCAAAGTATTATAACTTAACAGAGTTCTCTTTGTTCCTTTCAATTTTGAAAATTTCAATAAACATAAACTTAGAAAGGGTAAGAAAATGAGGATAAATGGAGCTTACTAAGCAAATTGTGTAGACCCGACGAAGGAAATTCCTTCCAAGTTTGTCCTTACTGGCAATGCCTGGACCTCAGTGAAGATTTTAGCTGAGTTCCAAATGATGAGTCTAAATTTCTGTGCCAGATTTTATTAAGGAACCCAAGATAGCATCTGTTCACTTTGAAAAGAATTTTGGCAATTCAGCAGTGTCTTAAAATTCTAAATGTATATTTTGATTAACACATTTTTATTGGCACATATAGTCATTTCCTTTTGGCTAACACTACTGTGAATGTGTGTCTTTCTGTAGCTGTGGTGCTCCCATTCAAGTTTCTGAGGTGAAGCTGCTTTCCTTTTCATCGGGGCAGCTAACCGTTTTCCTCCCTGCTGAGGTGAAGGCCATAGGGACAGAGAAGGATCATGTCCTGCCTCTGCAGGAGCTGGCCATGAGGACTCTGCATCACACCTACCACGCTTCTCTAAAAGGTACATGGGACCTCACTTTTCTTTTTTCCCCTACTTCTTATTCAGTGAGCTTAGGGATTGTGTTTTATGCTATTTTGATGGTCACTTTCAAAATTGTGGTAAGATGTACCCAACATAAAATTTACCACCTTTACGTGCTCAGTTCAGTGGCATTAAGTACATTTGCTCAGTTGTGCAGTGGCACATTTTTTGTAAGAGAAAAGTTTAATATTTTGTCAACACTGATCCCTTTAGCAACCCCTACAGAAACAGAGAAGTGTTCACTAGATATGGTGTTCAGTCAAAAGAACAGGTTACAGGTTAAACTGTGTGGTTGAAATTGAAAGAAACTGGTTTTCAGGAGCACATATTTGGTAGAAGTGAGAAGACTGGCATTAGTACTTTCTCCCACTAAAAAAAAATGTGCAAAGATCTTACCCCTAAAGCAAAGTTGGTACTTCTTCCAACATAGCAGGCTTTTGCCTTGCACCCTCCTCACATCTGAGAAATTTATATATGTAAAGGAAAATTAATTCCAGGACCCTGTGGCAGTGTTACCACAGGATGCCAACTCTTGGTTTGGAAAGTCTTTAGTAGTGTATATAAGTCTTAGGTGATGTGGAGTGGACTTGAGATACTTTAAAAAAGCACTGCTGCTGCTGCTGCTAAGTCACTTCAGTCGTGTCCAACTCTGTGCAACCCCATAGATGGCAGCCCACAAGGCAAGAACACTGGAGTGGGTTGCCATTTCCTTCTCCTGTGCATGAAAGCGAAAAGTGAAAGTGAAGTCGCTCAGTTGCGTCCAACTCTTCGCGACCCCACGGACTGAAGCCTACCAGGCTCCTCCATCCATGGGATTTTCCAGGCAAGAGTACTGGATTGGGGTACCATTGCCTTCTCCTAAAAAAAGAAAAGAAAAAAAAAAAAAGCACTAGGCAATGTCAATGAGAAAATACATTTCAAGTGTTTTTAAAACTGCTAAATGTTTTGTCCTTGCTTTAAAAAAAAGAAAAGTTCATACAAAGACATCTAACATTAACCTCCCAGGAATGTATTGTTTTCAAAAACTGAACAGAAAACTGAAATTATTCACCTATGAACAAATTACATTTTTCAAAATGGTTATTGAAAAATCTGGACAGATACAGAAGATAGTAAGATAATTTGTATTTCCTTCCCAAAGATGATTCAGTGAATTTTAGGTGTCACCTCATCATGACTATTTCTCTCTCTCCTGGTGTTCACTGTCAGTAGCAATCCAGGGTACATTTGTGTTCAGGATTGCCCAGACGCCTAGGATATTTTGCTTTAAACATTTCTTTGTGTGCTCAGACTAAACTAAGGAAAAAACATCCCATTTTTATTAATGACAGCTCATAGAGGGAGACAGGGAATCATTATTTTTCATTTTCTTTGATTTCTTTGTTTCCCCTTTTCATTCTTTTCAGTAAGTGTAATTTAGCTTGAAACATTCTAAATCCCCAATAGATTTAGGAGGAACTTAATGAAAGTCTGTTTCAGTCTTCAGTCACAGACCTTTTTTTATTTGGTCCTCTTTTTGAAAAAGGACCTTTTTTTATTTGGTCTTACAGAAGTTTGCAGACCCTCTCTGGGTAAACCTAACAGCCTTTTTGGTCTTTGTTCTTAAAGAATATTTGGCCTTATTCTTTCCTTGCTCCCACCTCAGGACAGCTCAGGTTGCTCTTAAAAGAATAGACTTAGGGTTTCTCTTAGTGTCTAAAGTATAAAAAAATCTTTCATTTCCAAATAATGTTATGTTTTCATTCAGTGCCTATCAGATAACAAAACTTTCCACATACAGTACTTTTCACTAACCGAATTTACTTGTTAACAGTGAGATGTATTATAAGAAGCCTCGTTCAAGGATGTCTCATTTTTTGTTTGTGTATGATTTTTCTCTTGTGTTCCAGATCTGGACTTTCTGTCTCCAGTCTCGTTACCCAGAAGTCTCCTGGAGCTGCTGCACTGCCCCCTGGGGCATTGTCACCGGTGCAGCGAGCCCATGTTTACGATTGTCTACCCCAAGCTCTTTCCCTTGAGAGAGACGCCAATGGCAGGGCTGCACCAGGGGTAATCACGACTAAGTGGGCACCAGGGCTTATGCCTGGGCGAGGGGTGGGAACGTGGGGAGGGGTGGAGAACACACGTAAAAAGTGCTGTCTAGTCAGAAGCTTGAAAGGGGCCTAGAGTGCTTCCTGCCATACAGCTAAATGAAACAAGTGCACATTTTCAGTATAATAAGAAAACTGGGTTTCCCTTTATTACATTTTTGGTCTTGTGAAGAATGGTTTTATTGTATATGTTGTTTAGAGTAGCTCATTCTTTGGAGAAGTGTTTTCCTGCTGTTCCCCTATTCACAATAGACTTTAGGCAGGAGTGTAAGAACAAAATATTTGTTATATAATGGGTCCAGCCCAGCCCTTCTATTTAACTCACATTGCTAACTGAAAGTGTGTGGCTGAACATTGTGTGTGTGTTTCTGTTTTGAATTTCTAACACTTCCAAATGGCATTCTCTTGCCACTCTGTTTCTTGGCACAGTGCCTTGAATTTGCAAAGAATGTTAACTAAATAAAAAACTCCATACTGGTAGTTTAAAAAAGAATACCAGACAATTAAAAATAGGACATGAAATGGAAAATCTTCCATTAGCCCTGCCTCAGCTTATAGATTTTCTAAATTTAGGATCTTCTAAGTTCATATTTTTCAAAGTTGAAAAAAAAAGATGCTATAATACCTCACTTATCCTCAAATGTGGTATTTTGGGTTAGTACATTTTTCAGGAAAACTTGTTACCCCTATTCAGTCCCAGAAGCGTTTCCTTTATAATCATTTTTGTAGAATGAGAGCGAGCGTGGGCAGGGTACTGCACCTCTCAGAGCCTCAGAATGGAGCTGGAACAGCCTGCTGGGCAGGGCATCTGAGGATCAGCAGACGATGAAGGCAGACGCCTGGCACATAATGGGTGCTCAGCAAATGGTAGTTACCTTTCCATCTCTCTACCCACTCCTTCCCCAAACTGCATTTGTCTTTTTTCTTACCTGAATAATCCTGTTTTGCTATACTTTCAGTTCCCGTTTCAACTTTCTGTATTTTTAGTTTCCTGCTTCTTTACCGTGCCTGCCTCCAGAAGCCCTCCTCCAAACCTTGCTAATCTCCTCCTTCTGATCAGAGCTGAAAGGATGGAGTCAGGATTTGAGTGTTAACTACATGAGTAATATTAACAAATGAAATAGGCACATCTGTAAGAAGCAGTAGGGAATATATTGATCAAGTCACCGGCCATGATTCTGACTCCTTCCCTGGGAGATCTTGGGCAAATTGACGTAACATTTCTGAGCTTCATCTTTTCATCAGTAAAATGAACTTAGTAATCGTATCTATTTAAAAGGTCATTGTGAGGATTAAATGAGATTATTTTATATAAAGAGCCCAGGATGGTACCTGGCATGTAATACATATTGAGTAACTGTGATATCTTTTTGTTGCTCAAAAACTTTTAAAAATTTATTTTGTGTATATGTCTTTAGCAAATGATGTTTATATTAGTAAGATATCATTATAGGAAAATCTTAAATTCATTAAACTGTAGTAAAATCCTTCTGCATTGTTGTTGCACAGCTTCCTGTAGAGGACATTTCCTTACAAAAAATGTGAAAATGAAAACAGTGCAGTATGGCAAGGATGCTCTGTTAGCAGCTGATAAAATCCTAAATACCCATTTAAAAGCTAAATTTTCATTTCATCATGGTAATTAATTTGTGAAAATAAAGTAGATCCTTCAAATGAAGTCATTTTTGTGTTATCTTTACATAAAATTTGGGAAACTTATTCGATAAGTATTTGCATATTCTATTTACTGCTACTTGTTTCTCTGCTTCAGCCAGTATGAATATCTTATATTGCTTTAGAACATAAATATAATATTGTTAGTTTAGTAAAATGAGTGTATCAAATACATAGATCATAGGCAATGCCTTTTTGTTAATCTGTGCCAGAAGTGCCTATGTTTATAGCAAAAACTGAAATACCAAGGTACAAGCATGGCTTTCTGTGGTGAGTAATGCTAAGATTTGAATTTTAGAATTTGTATATTTCATTTGATCCACTGGACTTTGCTCCTTCCCGTGTTGCTATGGAGATTATATTAAAAGCTTGAATTTAGTTCCTAACATAGTCTTTAAAGTACTTTCTTTTATAACTGAAAACCAAATACTTGAATCTCAATAGCTTATTGCTAAAAATAAATCAATATTTTTAATATCATAAATTCTAAAAGGTCTTGACAATATTGTTTTTAAGTTTTCTAATATATTCAGTTCAGTTTACATTCCTTGTCATAAAATAAATCAGCGTATCAGCCAATATCTAAATTAATGTGGATATTTGGCATCATTTTAAAGGAACATATTGAATATGCTTCTAAAATACCAAGTCTCATACAAGTATTAGTTCCAACCTAAGTTTAATACAGAGTCAAGTAAAAAGAAATTGCAGTATTTTGCCTAAACAGTAAATACCAAAATCTTCAAATATCTATAGAGAGAATAATAGCTAGTATGTTCATAACTTTTGATCACAATAGGCATAGCAAGTTTTCATTTCCCCAAATTACTGTTCATTTGTTAAAATGGAGAATGTCAACTCAGAGGATTATTTATTACTAGAACATATGTCTGGCTTTTCCCACATGTGTATGAGCCTTATAAATTTTGTATTTCCCAATAGGAAATCCAGCTAATCAAGGTTTTGCAAGGGTGTTTTATTCATTTCCTACAGATGCCTCAACAGAATACCACAGAACTGTCTGACAAAAGATCTGCTGTAGATGTTGTCTCAGAGATCTGAAGGCTAGAGATGTGAAAGGATTGGTTCCTTCTGAAGGCTGTGACAGAAGGGTCTAAACCTTGTAGATAGCCATCATCTCCCTTCTCCTCACATTGTCTTACTTCTGTGTGAGTCTGTCCTGGTGTCCAAACGTCCCTTGTTTATAAGGACACCAGTGACATTGCATTAGGGCCCTTCCTGATGACCTCATCCTAACTTACCTCATTACACCAGCAATGACCCTGTTTCCAAATAAGGTTACTGTTTTATTCTGCTAGGGTCACCATACAAACAAACAAAATACCATAGGCTGGCTTAAACAACAGAAATTCAGTCTCACACAGAAGCTGAAGTGTGAAATCAGGGTGTATATGGTTAGGTTGTGCTGAGGGCTCTCTTCCTGGTTTGAATTTAGCCATTTTCTTGCTGCCTCGAGTGGCAGAGAATATGATCACACACATGCACACGGTCTCTGGTGTCTCATCTTATAGGGGCACTAATCCTATCACCAGGACCCCACCATTATGAACTCATCTAAGCCTAATATCTCCCAAAGCTCCATATCCAAATACCATCACACTGGAGATTAGGGCTTAACCATATGAATCAGTGGCAGGATGGGGGGACACAATTCAGTTGATAGCAGTCACATTCTGGGGTTTTAGGGATTAGGACTTTAACATGTGAATTTAGGGGGATACAATTCAACCCATAACAGTCTGTCCTCCAAAAATTCATGTCCTTCTCACATGCATAATAAATTCATTCCACCCCAACACTCCCCAAATGCTAACATATTCCAGCATCAACTCTTGAATTCAAAATCTAATCTTAAGTATCTAAATCAGGTATGAATAAAACTCAAGCATTACTCACCATGGGACAGAACTCCTCATCTATGAAATCTGTAAAACCAGACTGGTTATCTTCTTTCAGTATACGATGGTTGGGACAGGCATAAGATAGACATTTACATTACAGAAAGGAGAAAAAGAGATCATGAGTTTCAGAAAAGTCCAAAACCTAGAAAGACAAATTCCATTAGATTTTAATACTTGAGAATAATCCTCTGGTTAGACGCTCTGTCCTTTAGACCCTCTGGTGAAGTGGCCTCACCTCCTTAGCCCTGAGTGAGGGCCCTGCTCTCTAAAACCAAGGAAGTTACCCCACCCTCTGGAATTGGAGAGGTGACCCCATCCCCAGGGTTATTCTTCCCTTTACTTGACAGCTTGTTTCCTGCCTGTGGAATCCCAGAAGTCTGACAGCATTTCTTTACCCTTTTGCATCTCTGTCCCCTCCAAGCTGTCAGCATTTCTGCTGAAATGGTTGAACAGATCACAAGTCTCACGCCTAATCTTTTAAAGGTTGTCTAGCTATACCCTTGGTGTTTTCTCCAGAACATGCTTTCTCATTTTTTGCAGGTAGCCTGGGAATTTCCCAAATCTTCAAGTTCTGATTCCTTTTTGCTGAACAGCTCCCTCAATTTATCTCCCTCCTCTCACATTTTGCTGTGAGCAGCAAAGAGAAACCAGGCCATGCCTTCAGGACTTTGCTTAGAAACCTCCTCAGCTAAATATAGGTGTACCTCATCTTTCTGTGCTTCATTTTATTGCACTTCACAGATAGTGCAGTTTTTACAAATTGAAGGTTTGTGTCAACCCTGCATCAGAAAAGCCTATTGGTTCCATTTCTCTAACGGTGTTTGCTCACTTCCTATCTTTGTGTCACATTTGGTAATTCTCACTTGGAACTTTTTCATTATTTTTATACTTGTGATAGTGGGTCTGTCATCAGTGATCTTTGATGTTACTCCTACTACTCGCTGAAGGCTCGGATGATGGTTAGCATTTTTCAGCGATACTTTTAAATTAAGGTATACACATTGGTTTTTTAAAAGATAATGGTTTTGCATACTTTTGACTACATTATAGTGTAAAAATAACTTTTATATACACTGGGAAACCAAACAATTGGTGTGACTTGCTTCATTACACCATTTGCTTTATTGTGGTGGTTTGGAACTGAACCTGCAATATATCTGAGGTATGCCTGTACCCAAGATGATCACTTACAAGTTCTGTTTTCCATTCAGCATAACACAATTCAGTTGAGTCCTCTGTGCTTTCTAACAATGATGATCTTTCTTTCATTTTATAATAACACATTCCTCATTTTTGTCTAATACCTCCTATTTCCAGCAACATCCTATTCACGACAATATATGTGTCGTCTAAGACAGTAGAAGCTTTTTCTATAGCCTACGTTTCATAGGATTTTTCCAGGCAAGAATATTGGAGTGGGTTGCCATTTCCTCCTCTAGGGGATCTTTCCACTCAGGGATTGAACCCATGTCTCCTACATCTCCTGCTTGGCAGGCAGGTTTTTTATGATGGAGCCACCTGGGAAGCCCCTCTTCTGTAGTTTTCCTCTTTCATTTGGAAGCCCTCACCTGATATTCTTTAATGTCTGTATTTCTACCAATAGTCTCCACAAGGCAAAACTCTTCTAGCCTCTACTGCTTAATTTCAAAGTCACATCTAGATTTTTAAATGTTTGTTACAGCAGCTTCCCTTACCAGTAGCTGAATTTGTATTAGTTAGCAGTCTCCAGAGAAACAGAACGTGTATCTATATCTGTAAATAATAAATATAGGCAGAGATTGATTGCTTTTAAGGAATTGGCTCACGTGATTTGGTAGCTGGCAAGTCCAAAACCACAGGGCAGGCTGGCAGGCTGGCAATTCAGGAAAGAGTTGATGCTGCAACCTTGAGTCTGAATTTCACAGGGCAGCAGGCTAGAAACTCAGATAGGGTTTCTATGTAGCTGTCTTCAGGAAAAGTCCTTGTGCGTCTTTGCTCTAAAACTGATCGGATGAGGCCCACCTACACTATGGAGCATTATCTGCTTTACTCAAAGTCTGCTAATTTAAATGTCAAAAAGGGCTTCCCCGGTGGCTCAGATGGTAAAGAATCCACCTGCGATGCCTGGGTTCGATCCCTGGATCAGGAAGATCCCATGGAGGAGGGCCGGGCAACCCACTCCAGTATTCTTGCCTGGAGAATCCCCATGGACAGAGGAAACTGATGGGCTACAGTCCATGGGGTCACAAAGAGTTGGACACGACTGAGCAACTAAGCTGCAGCTGCTGCTACATCTGAAAAATACCTTCACAGCAACATCTAGACTGGTGTTTGACCAAATAACTGGGTCAAGTCAAGTTGATAAGAAAATTCACCACCATACACATTCAAAAGGTCTCAGTTAGATCACCAGAATGTTTTGAGACAGAAGCTGCCCAGAATCCCAGTGTTCCTTTCCATGTCACTTGATTAAATCTGGTCCATAACAGATATTAACAGTGTATGCTTTGGTGTTGGTGTGGTGACATGTGATATCTCTGCTCTTGTACAGTAAATCCCTGGGGCTGGAATGAAAGAACTCATAAGCATTAGGGGGTCAGGAGACCCAGCTGGAAGTTGAGCTATGTTACTTAATACTGTAAGATAGGTACTATTATTAGGAGAATCATGCCTTCCATATGGTTCAACCTAATATAATCCCCATGTTATGGGGGTAGGAGGGTGTGGAACTGGGTCTCAGGAAGGTTAGAACCTGGGCCGGGACCTCACAGCACAGCTGGGATTTGATCCATTTACCGGTCTGGCTTCAAATCTGTGTTTTAGACACTATGCTATAATTATTAATAGCTACTGGATAAATCACTACTTACAAAGAAATTTTGAAATACTGCTCATAAAATGAAGATAAGCTCTAATATTCTGCACAAGATACTTCAGAAAAATATATATGTGTATACGTGCATGTGTGTGTGTGTGCACTTGAAATCCCACAGGATGTAAATCTAATTGTAAATTGGGATCACCTTGAAAGGGAAGATTGTAGGGTTATGGAGTAGTCAGGTGGGGACTTTAATTTTCAATTCTGTATACTATAGAATTATTTGAATATTCTCAGTAAGGATGTGTTTTTATAAATATACAAAATAATAATAAAAAGTAGTGTATAGCTAAAGTGAAAAGAAAGTGAGAGTTGCTCAGTCGTGTCTGACTCTTTGCGACCCCATGAACAATACAGTCCACGGAATTCTCCAGGCCAGAATACTGGAGTGGGTAGCCTTTCCCTTTTCCAGGGGATCTTCCCAGCCCAGGGATCGAACCCAGGTCTCCCACATTGCAGGCAGATTCTTCACCAGCTGAGCCACAAGGGAAACCCAGTAAATAGCTACAAACAAACAACCTCAGTCGTGTCCGACTCTTTGTGACCCCATGGACTGTAGCCTACCAGGCTCCTCCGTCCATGGGATTTTCCGGGTAAGAGTACTGGAGTGGGGTGCCATTTCCTTCTCCAGGGGAAATTCCCAACCCAGGGATCGAACCCAGGTCTCCCGCATTGTAGGCAGACGCTTTACCATCTGAGCCACCAGGGAAGGGACTTAAGAAAACCTTTTGCTTGAAACTTTATAAGGTTAAAAAAGAAAAGGAAAGATTCTGATAGCAATTTTTAAGTTAAAAATGTTTTTAAACAGGTTACATAAGGTAAGGTAAGGTAAAGTCGCTCAGTCGTGTCCGACTCTTTGCGACCCCATGGGCTGTAGCCTACCAGGCTCCTCTGTCCATGGGATTTTCCAGGCAATAGTACTTCCTTCTCCAGGGGATCTTCCCGACCCAGGGATCGAACCCGGGTCTCCCACATTGTAGACAGACGCTTAACCGTCTGAGCCACCAGGGGAGTCATGATACCCAATTTTTGTCAGCCATGGGTGTATATATATAAATACATATGTGTGTGTGTGTGTGTGTGTGTGTGTGTGTGTGTCTGTGTGTGTGGTTTAAATTGTTTGAATATGTAGGAAAAGTCTTGATGGCTCACCAAAGCACTGGTTTTCTTTGAGTAGTGTTGAATTTTTGCAACAAACTGGTGTTGCTTTAAAAGTTAAAAATGATGTTCAATTATTAAAACATTAGCTGGCCAATGGTTTCTTTTTTACTTATTTATTTATTTGCAGGGGAAACAAAATAAAATTTTTTAAGTCATACATTATCATTGAAACAAAATTAGAAAAAAAGAAGTCTGCAAAAGGAAGTGTATCAGATGGAAGTACTGCCACTGGAGATGACACCTCTTATAATATTATTTAGGTTAAAGTAGAATATCTCTTAGTTGACTTCTTAACTGAGGATCCAGATTCTTGATGCTTCCTATTCCTTTTTTTTTAAAATCAGGGTAAGAGTATTAACATGAAATCTACCTTCTTAGCAAATGTATGAGTGTACCATACAGTATTAACTGTAGGTACTGTATTATACAGCAGCTCGCTAGAACTTACTCGTCCTGCATAACTGAAACTGCACCCATTGAACACAACTCCTGCTTCTCCCTCCCGTAGTCCCTGGTAATTCACCATTCTGCTTCTGAGTTGGACCATTTTAGATATCTCACATAAGTGGAATCATGCAGTATTTGTCCTATACCAGGCTTATTTCCCCTACCATGTTATCTTCCAGGTTCATCTATGTTGTTGCAAAGAGCAGGACTTCTTTTTTAAAGCTGACTAATATGCCAGTGTGTGTGTGTGTGTGTGTGTGTGTGTGTGTCTTAGTTGTTCAGTCGTGTCCAACTCTTTGAAACCCCATGGACTGTAGCCAGGCTCCTCTGTCCATGGGGGATTCTCCAGGCAGGAATACTGGAGTGGGTTGCCATGCCCTCCTCCAGGGGATCCTCCCGATCCAGGGATTGAACCCCGGTCTCCTGCATTCCAGGCGGATTCTTGACCGTTTGAGCCACCTGGGAAGCCCTCTATTGTATGTGCATTCCATATTTTCTTTATCCATTCATCAATTGATAGACATTTAGGTTGTTTCCATGTTTTGGATATTGTGAACATGGGAGTGCAGATATTTCTTTGAGACTCTGACTTTAAATCTTCTGGATATATACTCAGAAGTGGGGTTGCTGGATATGTTCATTCTATTTTTTAATTTTTTGAGAAACTATTCCATAGCGACTGCAGCATTTTACATTCCCCCCAACATGTATAAGGATTCCAGTTTCTCTCCATCCTTGCCAACACTTACTTTTTGTCTTTTTTTTTTTTTTTAGAGCAGCCATCCTGACAGGCATGAGGGGATGTCTCATTGTGGTTTTGATCTGCGTTTCTCTAATTTGTGATGTTGAGAGCCTTTTCATGTGCTTATTGTCTGTCTCTGTGTCTTCTTTGGGAAAATGTCTATTTTTAAATCAGATTGAGGTTTTTTTGCTGTTGAGTTATAGGAGTTCCTGATATACTTTAGATCAGTCCATGATTAAATACAGGGTTTGCAAATATCTCCATTCTGCAGGTTGCATTTTCCTTTTGCTGGTGGTTTACTTTGCTGCTTGGAAGCTTTTTAGTTTGATGTAGTCCCTCTTGCCTATTTCTGTTGTTTGTGCCTTTGGTGTCATAGCAAAGACCAATGTCAAGGGGCTTTTCCGCTGTTTTCTTCTAGAGGTTTTATAGTTACAGGTCTTATGTTTAGGTTTTTAGTTCATTTTGAGTTGGTTTTTGTGTATGCTGTAGGATAAGGGTACGCTTTCATTCTTCTGCATGTAGATGTCCAGTTTTCCCATGCTATTTCTCGAAGAGACCGTCCTTTCCCATTGTATGTTGTTGGCTTCCTTGTGGAAGATCAGTTGACTGCCTGTGTGTGGGTTTATTTCCAGGCTCTCTACTCTGTTCCATTGGTCTATACATCTGTCTTTATACTAGTACCATACTATTTTGATTACTGTAGAATATTTTGAAATCAAGAAGTATGATGCCTTCAGTTATGGGTTTTTTCCTCAAAATTTGTTTAGCATGCAGATCTTTTGTGGGACAATATGAATTTTAGGATTCTTTTTTTCTATTTCCACTATTGAAAAGCCATTGGAGTTATTTCCAAATAGCTCAGAATAATGGATCCACTCAGTTATTTTTCTGTCCAGTCAGTCAGCAGACATGCTGTGAGCTGGACACTGTGGTGGTAAGGATACCATGGCTTCAGCTGGCTGCTTTCAAGCTCAGATTTACAGAGCTTGGTTCTTTCAGGAGTTCTCCCTGGTCTTTTAAGCCTGAGTGGTTATATGAGAGAACAATATGTCTGGGTAACTGTTGTTCCTAGGATAGAGAGTGTGCAGGACTTTGTCTGTTTGGACAAGTTAATACTCCTTTTTCCCACTCATTAGTAGTTAATTTTTAAATAATATCTTCTATCTAATTCTTATATGATTAAATGACTTATCACTTATGAAATATTTCACATTGCCTTACCCTTGCTTTTTGTGGGTATTACTTTACAACAATAATGCTGACATTATTTTCTTACTTATGTTTGGGTTGTTTTTTCCTTTCAGCAAAAGCCTATTTGTTGGCACCCTCTTTTTTTTTTTTTTTAAATTGAAGGATATTTGCTTTACAGAATTTTGCTGTTTTCTGTCAAACCTCAACATGAATCAGTCATTGGTATACATATATCCCCTTCCTTTTGAACCTCCCTCCCATCTCCCTCCCCATCCCTGTAGGTTGATCCAGAGCCCCTGTTTGAATTTCCTGAGCCATACAGCAAATTCCCATTGGCTGTCTATTTTACATACAGTAATGTAAGTTTCCATGTTACTCTCTCCATACCTCTCACCCTCTCCTCCCCTCTCCCCATGTCCATAAGCCTATTCTCTATGTCTGTTTCTCTGTTGCTGCCCTGTTAATAAATTCTTCAGTACCATTTTTCTAGATTCCATATATATCTGTTAGAATATGATATTTATCTTTCTCTTTCTGACTTACTTCACTCTGTAGAATAGGTTCTAGGTTCATCCACCTCATTGCTAAGTTGCTTCAGTCGTGTCCGACTCTGTGTGACCCCATAGATGGCAGCCCACTAGGCTTCTCTGTCCCTGGGATTCTCCAGGCAAGAATACTGGAGTGGGTTGCCATTTCCTTCTCCAATGCATGAAAGTGAAAGTGAAGTCGCTCAGTCATGCCCAACTCTTAGCGACTCCATGGACTGCAGCCCACCAGGCTCCTCCGTCCATGGGATTTTCCAGGCAAGAGTACTGGAGTGGGGTGCCATTGCCTTTTCCATCATTAGAACTGACTAAAATGTGTTCCTTTTCATGGCTGAGTAATGTTCCATTGTGTGTATGTACAACAACTTCCTTATCCATTCATCTGTTAATGGACATCTAGGTTGATACAGCCACTATGGAAGATGGTATGGAGGTTCCTTAAAAAACTAGGAATAAAACCACCATATGACCCAGCAATTCCACTCCTAGGCATATACCCTGAGGAAACCAAAACTGAAAAAGACATATGTGTCCCATTGTTCACTGCAGCACTATTTACAATAGCTAAAACATGGAAGCAACCTAGATGTTGGCACCCTCTTAAGATGACTTATGAAATTTTGCATGGGTCAAATATTCTTCAAGAGATTTAAGTAAATTATTCTTAACTGTTTCTTTCCTCATTGTGTCACTCAGCACTTCTGTACTGACCATCTGCTGTGTGTGAAACTCTGTGCTAAGTCCTAGGGATTCAGCTGTGATTAAACCAGCTGATACTTGTTTTCCAATACATATCTCACTCCTAAAGGTCTAGGGCATGACAGCTCTAGTAGAGAAACCATATATTTAAGTCTTTGGTTCTGCACACAGAATCTTCCCATGTCATTTTTAACATAAATGTAACAAGAAATATATTATTAGATGATTCTCCTATAATCCTCTTACATGTTAATATGTTCACAAGCTTGGGATTTCATCTGATCAATTCTGTTTAATATTATTTTAGTTCTAGCTCGAATTTCTGTATGAGTCAAGGATATGTTTTTTGTTTCTAATCAGAGAGAGGTTTATAAAGAAAACACCACATTTCTTATGATTTTGTTGGGCTCCAATATGTGCAACAACATTGTTATCCTTAAAAATAGTGGTATTTCTGTATTTTAAAACTGAGCTGAAATGCTCTTCCTTCTGCCTTGCCTATAAATATACTCAAGAGACACTAAAGCAGCAAATGTCATGTCTGATGTTCTTTGTAGAATTTATCAGCATCTTCTCCTAATTGGAGAGTTTACTGCATAGCTAAAAGTTCTTTCCCTGAAACTATCATGTCCCTGGTGCCACAGTTCGGTAACTTTTTTAAAGGACCTAACCAACACAACACATTGCCTGGCAGTAGACCTGTTGATGTACTTGTAACAACTTAGATCGTTAATGAAACAAGCAGTTAAAAATATGCTTTAAGATGAGCCTCCCAAAAGTAAATAAGTATACGTATTATTCAGCCATTAAAAAGAATGAAATAATGCCATTTTCAGCAACATGGATGTACCTAGAGATTGTCATACTGAAGGAAGTAAATCAGAGAAAGAGAAATACCATACACTATCCCTTACATAGGAAATCTAAAATGAAACAATACAAATGAACTTATTTACAAAGCAGAAACAAACTCACAGACCTGGAGATGAATTTCTGATTCATTCTAAGGGAAGGAATAGTTAGGGAGTGTGGGGGTGATATTTACACACTGCTATAGTTAAAATGGATAATCAAAACGACCTTACTGTATAGCACAGGGAACTCTGCTCAGTATTATATAGCAACCTAAATGAGAAAAGAATTTGAAAAAGAATAGATTACACATACATGTATAACTTTGCTGTATACCTGAAACTAACACAACAATGTTAATCAACTATACTCTGATATAAAATAAAAAGTTTTTTAGAAAGTAAATAACTACACAGACTTGGAATTTCTTTAAAGCACAAATATAACTCCTCCAGGTTGCCTGCCTAACCCTGTTGAGCATCATAAGTAATTAATGATGATCCAGTGGGCATTATGCTTCAGCGAATAGCAATCCCACACATATTTATGAAATTGGATTCTTTTGCTTAGAAACTCAGTTCAGTTCAGTTCAGTCGCTCAGTCGTGTCCGACTCTTTGCGACTCCATGAACTACAAATACACCAGGCCTCCCTGCCCATCACCAACTCCCGGAGTTCTCTCAAACTCATGTCCATCGAGTCAGTGATGGACATATATCCAACCATCTCATCCTCCGTCATCCCCTTTTCCTCCTGCCCTCAATCTTTCCCAGCATCATGGTCTTTTCAAATGAGTCAGCTCTCCACATCAGATGGCCCAAGTATTGGAGTTTCAGCTTCAGCATCAGTCCCTCCAATGAACACTCAGGACTGATCTCCTTTAGGATGGACAGGTTGGATCTCCTTGCAGTCCAAGGGACTCTCAAGAGTCTTCTCCAACACCACGGTTCAGAAGCATCAATTCTTCAGTGCTCAGCTTTCTTTATAGTCCAACTCTCACATCCATCCATGACTACTAGAAAAATGATAGCCTTGACTAGATGGACCTTTGTTGACAAAGTAATGTCTCTGCTTTTGAATATGCTGTCTAGGTTGGTCATAACTTTCCTTCCAAGGGGCAAGTGTCTTTTAATTTCATGGCTGCAATCACCATCCGCAGTGATTTTGGAGCCCAGAAAAATAAAGTCAGCCACTGTTTCCACTGTTTACCCATCTATTTGCCGTGAAGTGATGGGACCGGGTGCCATGATCTTAGTTTTCTGAATGTTGAGCTTGAAGCCAACTTTTCACTCTCCTCTTTCACTTTCATCAAGAGGCTCTTTAGTTCTTCACTTTCTGCCCTAAGGGTGGTGTCATCTGCATATCTGAGGTTATTGATATTTCTCCCAGCAGTCTTGATTCCAGCTTGTGCTTCCTCCAGCCCAGCGTTTCTCATGATGTACTCTGCATATAAGTTAAATAAGCAGGGTGACAATATACAGCCTTGACATATTCCTTTTCCTATTTGGAACCAGTCTGTTGTTCCATGTCCAGTTCTAACTGTTGCTTCCTGATGTTAGAAACTTTATTTGTCATTAAATTGTGGTATGAAGTATATCATTTCTATGAATGAGTTTTCGCTTAACATAATTATCTTTTTCAAAAGCAGGAAGAAATATGTTTAGATAGCTGATCCTCAAAAATGAACTTGCCTTTTAAGATAATTTTGTGCCAAAGTTTTTATTTATCTAGCTATCCACATTCTGATGTACCAAATTATCTGAACTAGGGTTCTAAGGAACTTTACTTTTTTTTTAATGAAGGTAATACAAAGCATCTAATAACTTAAAATTCACATAGCATGTTGCTGCTGCTGCTGCTGCTACATACAGAATTGTATTTATAAATCAGTTTGGAGAAAATTGACATCTTCATTATTTCTGAATCTTTCAGTGAATGAACACAGTATGTCTCTCCATTTATTTAGGTATTCTCATTTCTTTTATCAGCATTTAATAATTTTAAGCGCCTTTAAATGTTTTAAGATCATACCCAAGTATTTCACTTTCTTCATGTGATTATAAATGGTATTATATTTTAAATTTTCAATTTCCATATTTATTGTTAGTATATAGAAAGGTGATTAATTTTTATATTTTGATCTTACATACTTAGAACCTTGTTGACCTTGCTTAAGAGTCAAACAGTATTTTTGATAGATTCTTGACATTTTCTGTATAGACATGTCATTTGAAAGTAGAAATAGTTTTTATTTCTTCCCTTTCAATCTGTGTGCCTTTAAAAATTTTTTCTTGCTTTATTGCAGCCGCTAGAACTTCCCGTATGCACTATATTGACTAAGGTGGTGAAAATGGGCGTCACTGTAAAGTATGTTGTAAGCAGTTGTTGTTCAGTCACTAAGTGATATTTGACTCTTTGCAACCCCATGGACTGTAGCACACCAAAGTGACAATATATAGCTTTGACATACTCCTCCAATTTGAAACTGTCTGTTCCACATCCAGTTCTAACTGTTACTTCTTGACCTGCATATAGATTTCTCAGGAGGCAGGTCAGGTGGTCTGGTATTCCCATCTCTTGAAGAATTGTCCACGATTTGTTGTGATCCACACAGTCAAAGGCTTTAGTGTAGTCAGTGAAGCAGAACTAGATGTTTTTTTGGAATTCTCTTGCTTTTTCTATGATCCAGTAGATATTAACAGTTTGATCTCTGGTTCCTCTGCCTTTTCTAAATCCAGCTTGAACATCTGGGAGTTCTTGGTTCATGTACTGTTGAAGCATGGCTTGGGAGAATTTTGAGCATTACTGTGCTAACACGTGAGATGAATGCAATTGTATGGTAGTTTGAACATTCATTGGCATTGCCTTGCTTTGGGATTGGAATGAAAACTGACCTTTTCCAGTCCTATGGCCACTGCTGAGTTTTCCAAATTTGCTGGCATATTGAGTGCAGCACTTTCACAGCATCATCTTTTAGGATGTGAAATAGCTCAGCTGGAATTCCATCACTTCCACTAGCTTTGTTCATAGTGACGCTTCCTAAGGCCCACTTGACTTTGCACTCAAGGATGTCTCTCTCTGGGTGAGTGATCATACTATGGTGGTTATCTGGGTCATGAAAATCTTTTTGTATAGTTCTGTGTATTCTTGCCACCTCTTCTTTTTTTTCTGTTTTTATGTTTTTTTAATTTAAATGTATTTAATTGGAGGCTAATTACTTTACTATATTGTATTGGTTCTGCCACACATCAACATGAATCCGCCATGGGCGTGCATGTGTTCCCCATCCTGAACCGCCCCCCTCCCTCCCCATACCATCCCTCTGGGTCATCCCAGTGCACCGGCCCCAAGCATCCTATATCGAACCTGGACTGGCGATTCGTTTCTTATATGATATTATACATGTTTCAGTGCCATTCCCCCAAATCATCCCACCCTCTCCCTCTCCCACAGAGTCCAAAAGACTGTTCTATACATCTGTATCTCTTTTCCTGTCTCGCATACAGGGTTATCGTTACCATCTTTCTAAATTCCATATATATGCGTTAGTATACTGTATTGGTGTTTTTCTTTCTGGCTTACTTCACTCTATATAATAGGCTCCAGTTTCATCCACCTCATTAGAACTGATTCAAATGTATTCTTTTTAATGGCTGAGTAATACTTCATTGTGTGTATGTACCACAGCTTTCTTCTTAATATCTTCTGCTTCTGTTAGGTCCATACCATTTCTGTCCTTTATTGTGCCCATCTTTGCATGAAATGTTCCCTTAGTATCTCTAATTTTCTTGAAGAGATATCTGTCTTTCCCATTCTATTGTTTTCCTCTGTTTCTTTGCTTGATCACTTAGAAAGGCGTTTTTATCTCTCCTTGCTCTTCTTTGGAACTCTGCATTCAGATGGATATAACTTTCCTTTTCCATTTGTAAGGCCTCCTCAGATAGTCATTTTGCTTTTTTGCATTTCTTTTCTTGGGGATGGTTTTGATCACCACTTTCTGTATAATGTTATGAACCTCCATCCACAGTTCTTCAGGCACGCTGTCTTATCAGATCTAATCCCGAGAATCTATTTGTCACTTCCACTGAATAATTGTAAAGGATTTGATTTAGGTCCTACCTGACCTAAATCTAGTGGTTTTCCCTTCTTTCTTCAATTTAAATCTGAACTTTGCAATAAGGAGTTCATGATCTGAGTCACGGTCAGCCTCTGGTCTTGTTTTTGCTGACTGTATATAGCTTCTCCATCTTCAACTGCAAAGAATATAATCAATATGATTTCAGTATTGACCATCTGGTGATGTCCATGTGTAGAGTCATCTCTTGTGTTGTTGGAAGAGGGTGTTTGCTATGACCAGTGCATTCTCTTGGCAAAAGTGTTAGCCTTTGCCCTGCTTCATTTGGTACTCCAAGGCCAAACTTGCCTGTTACCCCAGGTATCTCTTGACTTCCTGCTTTTGCATTCCAGTCCCCTGTGATGAAATGGATGTCTTTTTTTGCTGTTAGTTCATTAAAATGGTATCATCTGCATAGCTGAGGTTGTTGATATTTCTCCTGGCAATCTTGATTACACAGCTTGTGAGTCATCTAGGCCCTCATCTCCATGATGTACTCTGCATAGCAGTTAAATAAGCAGGGTGACAATATACAGCCTTATCATTTTCTTTTCCCAATTTTGAACCAATCCATTGTTCCATGTCCAGGTTTAACTGTTGCTGCTTGACGTGCATACAAGTTTATCAGGAGACAGGTAAGGTGATCTGGTATTCCCACATCCTTAAGAATTTTCCATAGTTCGTTGTGGTCCACACAGTCCAAAGGCTTTCACATAGTCAGTGAAGCAGATGTTTTCCTGGAATTCCCTTGCTTTTTCTATGATCCAACAGATGTTGGCAATTTGATCTGATTCCTGTCTTTTCTAAATCCAGCTTGTACATCTGATGTAAGCAGTAGGTTTTATCAAATATGTATCAAAATGAGAAGGATTCCCTTTCTTCCTGGTTTGCTGAGTTTTTGATCATGTTTCATTTCTTGTTGTATATTTGGTCAAATACTTTTTGAGTCTATTGATATCATGCTGATTTTTCTTTGTTAACCAGTTGGTGAATTATTGGATGACACTGATATTCAAGTATTGAACCAGCTTTACATACCCATAATACCTCCCACTAAATTATGGTGTATAGTTTTTTTCTGTGCATTTCTATATTTAATTTGTTAATACTTTCTTGAGAATTTTTTTATCTCTGTTTATGAGAGCTATTGGTCTCTAGTTTTCTGGTTTTGTACTTTGGTTTCAAAGTCTGAGTAATGCTGGCCACATAAAATGAGCTGGAAAGTGTACCTCCTCTCGTATTTTTCTGAAAGAGGTAGTGTAAAAATTCCTCTCAGTTCTTTAAGTGATTGACAGAATTCTCCAAAGAAACCATTTGGACTTGGAAATTTCTCTTTTTAAATTACAGATTCAATTTATTTAATAGTTATATAGTTATTATATTGGCTATTTTATCTTGGTTGAGTTTTGATAATTTGTAGTTTTCAAGGAATTCATCTATTCTCAGTTTGAGTATTTGTGTATGAAGTTGTTCCCTTGTATCTTTTTAATGGCTGCAGGATATACTGATTTCATGTTCATTTCTTATGTTGATTTGTGTCTTCTTTAAAAATCTCTGCCAGTCTTACTAGAGATGTATCAACTCTATTGACTTTCTTAATGCCAGTAAAGGTTTAATTTAACTGGTTTCTCCTCTTTACTTCCTCCTACTAGACTTGGATTTATTTTGTTCTTTTTTGGGGGGATGGTGGTGGTTAGGGTAAAAACTTAGATTACTGACTTGATACGTTTCCTTTTTTCTAACATAAGCATTTAAAGCTATTAATTTCTCTCTCAGCACGGCTATACAGTGTCTCAAAATTTTGGGAATGTTTTATTTTCATTGTTGTGTAAATTTTTATATCCTTTGGGACTGCCTGTTTAACCAGTGGAAAAGACTTACACATTTGCAGATTTTCCTGTTCTGTTTTTGTTACCTAGTTTGATTCCATAGTGGACACAGAACATGCTCTGTGATTTTTACTTGCTCTAGACAAATTGTTCTTCATTCTCTAACTTCCGGGTAAACTAATATTATTGCTATTAGAGCTTTCCTCTTTTCTAATATTTGTATTTGTGCTATAAATTTTCCTTTTGTACTTCTTTTGCCTCATACCAAAATTTTTTGATCAGTTATATTTCATTTTCATCAGTTCAAAATATTTTAATTTCTATGGAGTTTGAGAAGAATGTCTGTTTTTCTGTTGTTGGGTAGAGTATCTAAATGTCAGTTAAGTCAAGTTGATTAATGATATTGAGTTCAACTGTATCCTTTCTGATTTTCTGCTTTCTTGATCTTTCAGTTACTTAAAAAGGGATGCTGAAGTCTCCAACTCTAATAGTGGATTTGTCTGTTTCTTCTTAAAGCTGTGTTAATTTTTGCCTTGTAAGTTTTGATGCTCTGTTTTTAACTTCTTGCGCCTTACAGATTTTCATCTCTTCTTAGAGAATTGACCCCTTTATTACTATATAATATTCCTCTTTATTTCTGATAGTCTTCCCTGTCCTGAAGTCTGCTTTATCTGTAACAAAACAGCCATTACATCTATCTTTTAATTAGTGTTAACAGTGACTACCTTTACTGTCCCCTTACTCTTAACCAATCTATACATTTATGTTTAAAGTGAGTTTCTTGTACACAGCGTAGTTGGGTCTTGTATTTCCATCCACTCAAATAGTTTGTGGTTTCAGTGGTATGTTTAGATCATTCACATATAAAGTGGTTATTGATTTAGTTGGATTAGCTGTTATTGTGTTTATAACTATTTTCTATTGTCTATATTTGTTCTTTTTTTCCCCATTCTTTTTGCCTTTTCTGTTTTTAATTGAGCTATTTATATGGTTCTATTTTATCTCCTCTTATAGCTTGTCAATTATACTTCTTTTCTAAAAATTTGTAATAGTTCCCTTATCATTTTCAATAAACATTTGAAACTAATCAAACTCCACCTTCAAACGATACACTGTCCTGCTCCACTTGTAGTGCCAGTAGTTTTTAATAGAATATTCCTAATTCCTCCCATGACCATGCTCTCATTCATTTCACTGTTCATCTGCTGTAATTATACAGTACATTGTTACCCTTATTTCTTAGAACATTAATTTTTAGGTTAATTGAAAATTACAAACATAAAAGATTTTATTTACCTTTATTCCTTCTCCAGCAACCTTCCTATTTATTTATTCTGCAGTAAGTTATTTTTATTTTATTCTTTTATATACATTTACATATATATACATATGTGCACGTACATGTATTTATTTATTTGGCTGTTCTGGGACTTAGTGTCAGCACGCAGCATCTCTAGCTGCAGCATGTGGGATCTAGTTCCCTAACCAGGATCCACCCTGGCCCCCTGCGTTGGGAGTGCAGAGACTTAGCCACTGGACCACCAGGGAAATCTATCTTTATTTTTAAAAATTTTACTGACATATAGTTGACTTACAATATTATGTTAATTTGAAATACACAACACAGTGATTCAGTATTTTTATAGATTATACTCCATTTAAAGTTATTACAAATATTGACTGTATTCCCTATGCTATATAATATGTTCTTGTAGTTTACTTACTTTAAACATAGTAGTTTATGCCTCTTAATACACTGTTTTACCCCCCTCCTCTTTCCCTCTCAGTGGTAACCACTAGTTTGATCAGTTTTATCTCTATATTTATGAATCTGTTTCTGTTTTGTTACATATATTCTTTGTTTTACTCTTTAGATTCCACATATAAGTGATAACACACAGTATTTTTCATTCCGTGGGCGGCTTATTTGACTTAACATAAGACTCTCCAGGTCCATCCATGTTGCTGCAAATGGCAGGATTTCATTATTTTCTTTATGGCTGACTTATATTTCATTGTGTATGTGTCTCTATATATATGCATATGTATATATCCATTCATCTGTTGATAGACACCTAGCTTCCATATCTTCACTATTATAAATAATTCTGTTATGAACACTGGCGTGTGTGTATCTCTTGACTTACTTTCTTCGGTTGTATGTCCAGGAGTGGAATTGCTGAATCTTACGGTAGGTCAGTTTCAGGTTTTGAGGAACCTTCATACTGTATTCATAGTGGCTCTACCAATTTACATTCCAGCTGGAAGTGTGCTGGGGCTCCCTTTACTGCACATCCTTGCCAAAATCTGTTATTGTAAACGTTCTGATAATAGCCATTGTGAAAACTGCGAAGTGATATCTCACTGTGGTTTTTGATTTGTAGTTCTCTGATGATTAGCAGTGTTAAATATCTTTTCATATGCCCATTAACCACCTGTATGTTTTCTTTGGGAAACTGTCTATTCATGTTTTCTGCCCATTTTTTAATCAGGTTGCTTGGTTTTGGTTTTGATTTTGTTTTTTTGTTATTAAATTCTATGATCTGTTTATATATTGGGGGTTATTGTTGTTTAGTCCCTAAGTTATGTCTGACTCTTTTGCAACTCCATGGACTATAGCCCTGCAGTCTCCTCTGTCCAGGGAATTTCCCAGGCAAGAATATTGGAGTGGCCAGGGGATCTTCCAGATCCAGGAATTGAACCTGTGTCTCGTGCATTGGCAGGTGGGTTCTTTACCACTGAGCCACCAGGGAAGCCCATATTTAGGGTGTTGACCCCTATTGGTAATACCATTTGTGAATATTTTCTCCCGTTCAGTGGATTGTCTTTTCATTATGTTGATAGTTTCATTTACTGTACAGAAACTTTTAAGGTTAAGTAGGTCCCATTTGTTTGTTTTTGCTTTTGGTTCCTTTACCACCAGACCTGCCTCCTGAGAAATCTGTAGGCAGGTCAAGAAGCAACAGTTAGAACTGGAAATGGAACAACAGACTGGTTCCAAATCAGGAAAGGAGTACGTCAAGGATGTATATTATCACCCTGCTTTTTTAACTTATATGCAGAGTACATCATGAGAAATGCTGGACTGATTGAAGCACAAGCTGGAATCAAGATTGCCAGGAGAAATATCAATAACCTCAGATATGCAGATGACACCACCCTTATGGCAGAAAGTGAAGAAGAACTAAAGAGCCTCTTCATGAAAGTGAAAGAGGAGAGTGAAAAAGTTGACTTAAAACTCAACATTGAGAAAATCAAGATCATGGCATCTGGTCCCATCACTTCATAGCAGATAGATGGGAAACAGTGGAAACAGTGACAGACTTATTTTTCTGGTCTCCAAAGTCACTGCAGATGGTGACTGCAGCCATGAAATTAAAAGACACTTGCTCCTTGGAGGAAAAACTATGACCAACCTAGACAGCATATTAAAAAGCAGAGACATTACTTTACCAACAAAGGTCTGTGTAGTCAAAGCTATGGCTTTTCTAGTAGTCAGGTATGGCTGTGAGAGTTGGACTATAAAGAAAGCTGAGTGCCAAAGAATTAATGCTTTTGAACCATGGTGTTGGAAAAGACTCTTGAGAGTCCCTTGGACTGCAAGGAGATCCAATCAGTCCATCCTGAGGGAAATCAGTCCTGAATATTCATTGGAAGGACTGATGCTGAAGCTGAAACCCAATATGTTGCCCTCTTGATGTGAAGAACTGACTCATTGGAAAAGACCCTGATACTGGCAAAATTAAAGGCAAGAGGAGAAGAGGATGACAGAGGATGGTGATGCCATCCAACCAATGGACATGAGTTTGAGTAAGCTCCAGGAGTTGGCGATGAACAGGGAAGCCTGGCGTGCTGCAGTCCATGAGGCTGCAAAGAGTCAGACATGACTGAGCGACTGAACTGAACTTGAAGATATAAAGGTAGGAAAATTATAGCAACAAGACAAACAAAGAGGGAATGGCAATATTGTTATTGAACAAACTAAGATTCAAGTCAGAAAGTATTAAATGAAAGAGAAAGAGCTTAAACTCAAAAGCTTTTGCATGGCAAAGGAAGCAATAAACAAAATGAAGGACAACCCACAGACTGGGAGAAAATATTTGCAAATGATATGACCAACAAGGACTTAGTCTCCAAAATTTACAAACAACTCATGATGCTTAACAGCATTAAAGCAAACAATCCAATCAAAAAATGGGCAGAAGATCTAAATAGACCTTTCTCCAAGGAATACATACAGATGGCTAAGAGGCACATGAGAAGACATTCGACATCACTAATTATTAGAGGAATGCGAATAAAAACTTCAATGACTTATCACCTCGCACCAGTCAGAATGACTGTCATTGAAAATCCACAAACAATAAATGCTAAAGACAGTGTGGAGGGAAGGGAACCCTCCTCACTGTTGGTGGAAATGTAAATTGTTACAGCCACTATAGAGAACAGTATGGAAGTTCCCTAAAAAACTAAGAATAGAGCTACATATTACTGTGCAATCCCACTCCTGAGCATATATCTGGACAAAAACATGATCCAAAGGGATACATGCACCCCAGTGTTCATTGCAGCACTGTTTACAACAGCCAAGACATGGAAGCAAGCTAAATGTCCAGAGGAATGAGTAAAGAAGACGTGCTACATATATACAGTGGAATATCACTCAGCTGTTAAAATGAGTAAAATAATGCCCTTTGTAGCAACAGGGATGGACCTAGAGATTGTCACACTGAGTGAAGGAAGTCAGACAGAGAACGGAAAACATCATATGGCATCCTTGATGTGTGGAATCTCAAAAGAAATGAATAAATGGGCTTACAAAAAATTTTTTTAAAGAAGTTTTAGATTATTCTAGTTCTGAGAAAAATGTTCTGGGCATTTTGACAAGGATTGCATTAAATTTATAGATTGCTTTGGGTGGTATGGACATTTTAACAATATTCTTCCAACCCATGAAAAGAGAGTATATTTCCATTAATTTGTTTGGTCCTCAGTTTCCTTCATCAGTATCTTATTGTTTTCAGGGCATACGTCTTTCACCTCCTTGGTTAAACTTATTTATAGATATTCTTTTTGATGCAGTTGTAGAAGAGATTGTTTTCTTGAATTCTTTTTCTGATGGTTCATTACTAGTATAAAGAAGTAACATATTTCTGTGTATCCTGCAACTTTACTGAATGCATTTGTTAGTTCTAAATTGGGTGGGTTTTTTTTTTTTTTTGGTCTGTTTATGTAGATTTTAGAGTAGAAGCTTTATATATATGATATCATGTCATCTCTAGTTTTATTTTGATCTGAATTTTTTACCTATATCCTTTTCCTCTCACTGAAGAACTGCTTTCAGTCTTTCTTGAAGTACAAGTTTGCTGGCAGTGAATTCCCTCAGCTCTCAGTTTGTCTGAAAAAGTCTTTATTTTCCTTTACTTTTGCAGGATACTATCACCAGATATAAAATATTCAGTTTGTGATTTTTTTCCTTTGGGCCCACAAATATTTCACTCCAGTCTTACTGGCATGGTTCTAAGAAGATGTCTATGGTAATCTTATGCTTTTTCCTCTCTAGGTAACATTTTTTTCCAAGATTTTCTTTTTCTTTGGTTTTCTCCAGGTTGAATATGATATTTCTTTTCTTTCTTTTTTACTGAAGTATAGTTGATTTGTAACATTGCTCTACAGAAAGTGATTTTCAGTTTTATATATACACATATATATATTATTTTAAATACTCATTTTCATTATGGTTTTCACAGGGTTATGCATATGGTTCCCAGTGGTGTACAGTAGGGAGCCTGATATCCATTCCATATATACTAGTTTGCATCTGCTAATCCCAAACTCCTAATGATCCCTTCCCCACCCTCTTCCCCATTGGCAAGCACATGTGTGTTCTCTGTGAGCCTGCTCTGTTTTGTAGGCAAGTTCATTTGTGGCATATTTTAGATTCCATATATAAGTGATAGGATATAGTTCTTATTTGTAGTGTTTTTGTTTTGTTTTTGTTTTATCCTGCTTGGTGTTGTTAAGTTTCTGGATCTGTGATTAATTTTGTAAAGTCCTTGACCATTATTACTTCAAATAATTCTTCTGCTTTTTTCTCTCCTTTTCCATCTAGTATTCTAACTGTGCATATGTTGCACCTTTAGAAATCATTCCACAGATTTTGGATTTTCTATTTTTTTTAATTCCCTGTGACAATTCTAACATCTGTTATATCTGAGTCTAGTTCTAGGATTTCCTTTGTCTTTTCAGCATGAACTTTTTCTTGCCTTTTGGCATCTCTTAAAACTTTTTGTTGAAACACAGACATTTTGTACTGAGTAATAAGAACTGAGATAAATGGGCCTTTAGTGTGAGATTTTATTTTAGTTTGGCTAGGAGCTGAGCTCTGTTTTATGTTGGCTGTAGTAGGTATTAGAGGCTTCAGATTCCTATTCAGATTTCTTTAGTGTCCTTTTTTAATTCTCCTTGCTTGATTTGGGCTTCTCTATATGCTTCTCTTCAGAGAGGTTGCATCTTGCAGCTGTTTTTGTTTTTAAATGCAGATTTTAACAGAAATGCATTTCTGTCATAATACTTTCATTCTCTCCTATTTTCTCGAGAGTTACCTTCTATACTCCTATCTAATTTAAAAGCTAGATCTTTGCCTCAATATTCTGTCAAGCCCAGGATGCACTGTTTGTAAATGAGCTTTAGGAGCATGATGGGCCCTCTTCCCCTAGCACCCTCAGGACTGCCCACTGCACCCCCTGCAGACCATGTAAGATGAGCCCAAGGTTTAATAGTGCTGAGATTTTATTTTATTTTTAAATTTTTATTTATGTTAAAATTTTATTTTATATGTAATATAGTTGATTTACAATATTAGCTTTGAGTGTAAAGTAGAGTGATTCATTTATACATATACATATATCCATTCTTTTTCAGATTCTTTTCCCATATAGGTTACTATATTGAGTACAGTTCTCTCTGTGCTATATAATAGGTCCTTGTTGATTGTCTGTTTTATATATAGTAGTGTTTATTCCCATGGATGGAGGAGCCTGGTAGGCTGCAGTCCACAGGGTCGCTAAGAGTCGGACACGACTGAGCGACTTCACTTTCACTTTTCACTTTAATGCATTGGAGAAGGAAATGGTGACCCACTCCAGTGTTCTTGCCTGGAGAATCCCAGGGACGGGGGAGCCTGATGGGCTGCCGTCTCTGGGGTCGCACAGAGTTGGACACAACTGGAGCGACTTAGCAGCAGCAGCAGCAGTGTTTATTTGTTACTCTCAAACTCCTAATTTATCCCTCCCACATTTCCCCTTTGGTAACCATGTTTCTTTTTGACATCTGTGAGTCTGTTTCTGTTTTGTAAACAAGTTAATTTGAGTCACTTTTTTAGATTCCACATATGAGTGGTATTATATGATATTTGTCCTTAATATACTATAATGATCTCTACGTCCATCCATGTTGCTGTAAATGGCATTATTCCATTCTTTTTTATAGCTGAGTAATACTTCATTGTATATATACTAGATCTTTATCCATTCCTCAGTTGATGGACTTTTACGTTTGCTTCCATCTCTTGGCTATTGTAAATAGTGCTGCAATGAACAGTGGGATGCTTGTGTCTTTTCCAACTATGGTTTTCTCCAGATATATGCCCAGGAGCGAGATTGCTGGATTATATGGTAGTTCTATTTTTAGTTTTTTAAGGAACCTCCATGCTGTTCTCCATATTGATTGCACCAATTTGTATTTCCACTAAGAGTGAGGAGGGTTCTGCTTTCTCCACATTCTCTCCAGCATTTATTGTTTATAGATTTTTCTGATGATGGCTATTCTGACAAATGTGAAATGATACTTCTCTGTAGTTTTGATTTGCATTTCTCTAATAATTAGCCGGGCTTCCCTGGTGGCTCAGTGGTATGCAGGAGATGTGGGTTCAATCCCTGAGTCAGGAATATCCCCTGGAGAAAGAAATGGCAAGTATGCTTTTCAGTATGCTTTTCAGTATGCTTGCCTGGAAAATCCCATGGACAGAGGAGCCTACAGTCCATGGGGTCCAAAAGAGTTGGCCATGACTTAGCAGCTAAATAACAACAACAATAATTAGCCATGTTGAGCATCTTTTCATGTGCTTTTTGACCATCTGGATATATCTTCTTTGAAGAAATGTTTATTTAGATCTTCTGCCCATTTTTTGATTGAGTTGTTTGTTTTTTTGATTTAGAGCTGCTAGAGCTGGTTCCATACTGGGAAATTAATCCCTTGTCATTTATTTTGTCCTCAAATCTTTTCTCCCATTCTGTGGGTTGTTGTTTATGGTGTTCTTTGCTGTGAAAAAGCCTTTAAGTTTAATTAGGTCTCATTTTTTTTACTTTTGGTTTTGTTTTCATTACTCTCAGGTGTGCATGCATGCTCAGTCACTCACTCATGACTGACTGTGTGTGACCCCATACATTGTAACCTGCCAGGCTCCTCTGTCCAGGGAATTTTCCAGGCAAGAATACTGGAGTGGGTTGCCATTTCCCCTTCCAGGGCATCGTCCCAAAATGCATGGCTTCTCTTAGGAGGTAGATGCAAAAAGATACTGCTGTGATTTATATCAAAGAGTGTTCTGCCTATATTTTCTTCTAAGAGTATTATAATATCCAGCCTTAAATGTAGGTCTTTAATCCATTTTGAGTTTATTTTAGTATATGGTGATAGAGAATGTTCTAAGTTCATTCTTTTACATGTAGCTATTCACTTTTCCCAGTACCACTTATGGTATTTTCTTGGCTCCTTTGTCATAGATTAATTGACTATAGGTGCATAGTTTATTTCTGGGTTTTCTATCCTATTCCTTTGATCTATATTTATGTTTTTGTGCCAGTGCCATAATGTTTTGATAGCTGTAGTTTTGTAGTATAATCCTAAGTCAAGGAGCCTGATGCCTCAAACTCCGATTTCTTTCTCAGGATTACTTTGGCTATTCAGAGTCCTTTATGTTTCCATACAAATTTTTGTTCTCAGTTCAGTTCAGTCGCTCAGTCATGTCCGACTCTGCAACCCCATGAACCGCAGCACGCCAGACCTCCCTGTCAATCACCAACTCCTGGAGTCCACCCAAACCATGTCCATTGAGTCAGTGATGCCATCCAACCATCTCATCCTCTGGTGTCCCCTTCTCCTCCTGCCCTCAATCTTTCCCAGCATCAGGGTCTTTTCCAGTGAGTCAGCTCTTTGCATCAGGTGGCCAAAGTATTGGAGTTTCAGCTTCAACATCATTCCTTCTGATGAATATCCAGGACTGATCTCCTTTAGGATGGACTAGTTCGATCTCCTTGCAGTCCAAAGGACTCTCAAGAGTCCAGCACCACAGTTCAGAAGCATCAATTCTTCGACACTCAGCTTTCTTTATAGTCCAACTCTCACATCCATACATGACCACTGGAAAAACCATAGCCTTGACTAGACGTTGTTGACAAAGTAATGTCTCTGCTTTTTAATATGCTGTCTAGGTTGGTCATAACTTTCCTTCCAAGGAGTAAGCGTCTTTTAATTTCATGGCTACAGTCAACATCTGCAGTGATTTTGGAGCCCAGAAAAATAAAGTCAGTCACTGTTTCCACTCTTTGCCATGAAGTGATGGGGCTGGATGCCATGATCTTAGTTTTCTGAATGTTGAGCTTTAAGTCGACTTTTTCACTCTCTTCTTTCACTTTCATCAAGAGGCTCTTTAGTTCTTCTTCACTTTCTACCCTAAGGGTGGTGTCATCTGCATATCTGAAGTTATTGATATTTCTCCCAGCAGTCTTGATTCTAGCTTGTGCTTCCTCCAGCCCGGTGTTTCTCATGATGTACTCTGCATAAGTTAAATAGGCAGGGTGACAATATACAGCCTTGACATATTCCTTTTCCTATTTGGAACCAGTCTGTTGTTCCATGTCCCGTTCTAACTGTTGCTTCCTGACCTGCATACAGATTTCTCAAGAGGCAGGTCAGGTGGTCTGGTATTCCCATCTCTTTCAGAATTTTCCACAGTTTATTGTAATCCACACAGTCAAAGTTCTGTGAAAAAATGCCATTGGCAATTTGATAGTGCTTGCATTGAATCTGTAGATTGCCTTGGGTAGATACTCATTTTGACAATATTGATTCTTCCAATAAACAACATGTCTTTCCATCTGTTTGTGTCGTCCTCACTTTCTTTCTTCAGTGTCTTACAGTTTTCAGAGTACAAGTCTTTTGCTGTTTAGGTAGGTTTATTCCTAGGTATTTTATTCTTTTTGATTCAGTGGTAAATGGGATTGTTTCTTTAATTTCTCTTCCTAATCTTTCATTGTGAGTAGTTTTTGGTATTAATTTGATCTATACTCCACTGTCCTTATGCTGTAGGCCATTTACTCTGGTTATTAATGAGGGAGGGAAGTGTTCTCAATTTTGTGATTTTATCTCACTAATTTAGTGGGCCTTTATCTCTAAGCTGTGACCTTCACGAATTTTTCTTGTCTTGCATAGATTGTTTTCCCCACTTAGGTGGAATGGGCAGGCCAAAACAGGGTTGGATGGGAAGAATGTCCTTCACTAGCTGGGGTAAGGTGTTAGTAAGCTCTTTCCTCTGGAGAACAGTCCTTTGTATGGAGGATGCTCGGGACATGTTACATAGTGACTACTCTTTTCCCTCTTCCTGAGTAGCAAGGGATCTTTTTTGGATTTTCACCATGACACCTTATAAAGTTCCTGTGTCCTGATCACCCTAATATTGCAGCCCCAGGAGTATCTCACTCTCAGGCTTTTCCACATTTAGCCTCCCCTGCAATTTTAGTATTTTTTGTCCAGGTAAGCAAATCTCAGCTGTGACCCTCTGGGGCTACCTGTCTTGCCAGATTTTGAAGTTGCAGTTTACCCTATGACCTCAGTTCTCTGATCAATAGCGAAAAGTTACTAATTTTCAATTTGTTCAGCTTGTTCTTATTATAAGAACAGGAATGAGAACTTCTAGGCTCTTTATGTCAGACATGAAACCAGATGTATTCTCTGTATATAATTTCAGCTGTTTCAAATTTGTGAGGTTTGTTCTTCAGCACAGAATCAGAATATAGTCTGTCCTGGTGAATGTCCCATGGGCTTCTGGGAGAAAAAGGAAGTGTGTTTCTCCTTCCAGTGCAATTATTTTTTAACAGCTTTATTGAGATAGTTTACATATCATGCAATTCACCCACTTAAAGTATACAATTCAGCAGTTTTTACTATAGTCACAGATATGTTCCGTCAATACCGCAGACAATCTTGGAACATTTTTCTCACCCGAAGAGACACTTTGTACTCTTTAGCTGTCACTTTCCTGTTTCCCCATACCCAGCCCTAAGCAACTAATTAATTGCTTTCTTTATAAATTGATGGATTTCTGTGTCCCAATCTTTTGGGTAGGGAGAACAGGCTTCTCTTGGAGGTTTGGGGGATTTGGTTTTTTTGTTTTGTTTTTTGCTCCTGCTTGTTGGTGGTTCTGGGTTGGAAGTGTCTACAGAGTCCTGTCTGAGGTATATGGGAGGCAATAAGGAAGCCGAGGGGATTTACCATTGCTGTGTTGCTTCTCAAGCCCTAGGGTCCTAGGCTGTCTGTTCTTCATTCTGTCTTTCATAGTCTTCCAATGCTTGCTTGTTGTGTTATTTTACTTATAAGAGAGAGGACCTGGGAGCAATGGGACTATTCCATCTTGGTACAACCAATAGCTCCCACCAAAATGCATTTTGCCTCCAAAATCCAAAGGAACCCACAGATATGTATCTGTTTCTTCATAGCGAGCAGTTCTGGATGTAACTCTTCTTTCCGTTTGAAACTTTACCAGTGTGGCAGATACTGGAACTTTTGCAGGCCTTCTCTCTCACCTCTAGTAGGCATGAATTGTATTAAGTATCAGGTGTGTTTGCTATTTCCAATTTGATTTCCCCTCACCAATACATATCTTAATGTTTCAGTGAAGGGACTGCTTTCCTGACCCGCCCAGAGATTTCCAGGTAGTGACTGAGCAGATTACACCTCATTGGATCCACTACAACATCCCCATTTCTCTAAGCCTTTGTTCCTCTTCCTCTGGACTATACAGTGGAAGTTCCAGCATCTCTTTCTCACTGACTGTAGGCCTCTACTGGGTCAAGACTTCTATTAACCATTATAGGTACTCAAACAAACACATTAAATCCTAAGGCCTATGTGAAACACCCTCCTTGGCCTGATCCAGTCTTAGACTTATTCTCACTGGCTAATGTACTTAGACTCCATTGCTCTCCAAATTCCTGCAAATAAAGTTTGGCAAGATTCCTTCACGTATGTAATCTCTCCCAGGAGCAGCTCCTGCAATTAACTCTGAATCATGCTGGGATTTTACTTTCTCTATGGCCCTAGAGGCAGGGAGTATTGTTCGTGTGGGTCCTAAGAAGAAAAATTTCCTTTTTAGGTAACCACACCAGATGAAGTCAGTGAAATCTTTTTATTCAAGTGAATGCTTGTTTTCTTAGAAGGCAAGAAAGGCTGTTTCTAATGTGAAGAAATGTTTAGAGATATTAGAGGTTTAAGGTTCTTATCCTCCTGTCTACACAAAGGTTTCCATCTCAAGTCTCAAGTCCTCACCCTTTCCCAGCCAGAACCTTTATCTTAGCATAAGAGACTTAGCATAAATATTCCTGTAGCTGGCATGTGGTTCTGTAGCTTGTACACTCAGACCTCACAGGCATGACACTCACACAGCTTCATAAATAAGAATTCCTCTAAGGCCACCATAGAAACTTTCTGATTCTCTACCTATGCCTTGAATTGAGAGTTTAAGTCACTAAGTTTATCTATTTTTTTTTGAGGGGGCTTGGGGTTTGGGGGGATATCTTCAGCAGTCAGAAGGCTCTATCTCCCTCCACAGTCTTTGAATTCATCATGATACCACAGCAGTCAAGTACCACCACACTTGATCTCCCAGCACCTTATCCTCCACTGGCAGTCTGAGTGACCATTCAAGTCATCATGATACCACAGCTTCAAGTGATCAGTGATGTCCCGTTGTTTCCCTAGCAAGGAAGTCATTCATGTCCTCACCAACCCAACCCCAGAATCCCAGTATGATGGACTGTTCCTTAGGCCACACCCTCTAACACACACTAAATCAGCCATGGTACTGGCTGGAAAGCATACATAAGCCGGAATGCTGAAGCGGAATTAATGGTGAGGGACTGTTTATAGGAGTTCAGGCAGGATTCAGAGCACCCACAGGGATGAGAAAGTACCTGGGAACTTACAGCAGTAGGAAGGTTTACTATTCTTAATCTTTTGGCTTAAAGAACAAAGGAAGATCTGGAGGCTGTTGAGAACTAGAGCTGTCAAGAGGGGCCTGCCCAATAAAAGCTCTGGTCAGAGAGGTAGAGAGAGAGTGAGGAGAAATAGTCAACTGTTCCATAAAAGCAGGGGAAAAAACTGGCAAAAGTTGTCAGAATTGAATTTTTCAGAACTCTGGAAATTAACAAAAAGCTTACAGCAATCTGGAGTGCACTTATTCAAGAAAAGTGGCTGGATCTCATAAAGAACAGAGATCTTTGTGATGTTTTAACTTACAGTCCCATCTTCTAGTCTTAACCTTGAAAACTAAGGATCTGAAATCACAGTTAAAACCAGCAAGCTGGCAGCAATTGGAAAAGTGTGGGAGGAAGTAGGAGCATCTTCAAAGGGTGGTTCACTAAGAAACCCTGCTTGCAAGCGTGTCTTTTTATTTCTTCAGTCAGAGTTCACCAGTGCAAAAAACCTCTTCCCTGAGGGTATTTGTCAAAAATTGTCAAAACAATTGCAAGCAATTGCTTAACTTCACAGATGTCTGAGGCAGTGAATAACTGTTGGGCCAAATAATAGACTAAGCGGCCAAAGATGGAGAAGCTCTATACAGCCAGCAAAAACAAGACCAGCAGCTGACTGTGGCTCAGATCATGAAATCCTTATTGCAAAATTCAGACTTAAATTGAAGAAAGTGGGGAAAACCACTTGACCATCCAAGTATGACCTAAATCAAATCCCTTATACAGGGGAAGTGACAAATAGATTCAAGGAATTAGATCTGATACATGGAGTGCCTGAAGAACTATAGAGAGAGGTTCACATTGTACAGGAGGCAGTGATCAAAACTGTCCCCAAGAAAAGGAAATGCAAAAAGGCAAAATGGTTGTCTGAGGAGGCCTTACAAATAGCTGACAAACGAAGTGAAACAAAAGGCAAAAGGGAAAAGGAAGAATATATACATCTGAATGCAGAGTTCTAAAGAATAGCAAGGAGAGATAAGAAAGCCTTCCTTTGTGATCAGTGCAAAGAAATGGAGGAAAGCAGTAGAATGGAAAAGACTAGAGATCTCTTCAAGAAAATTAGAGATACCAAGGAAACCTTTCATGCATAGTTGGGCACAATAAAGGACAGAAACGGTACGGACCTAACAGAAGCAGAAGATATTAAGAAGAGCTGGCAAGAATATACAGAAGAACTATTCAAAAAAGATCTTAATGACCTAGATAACTGTGATGGTGTGATCACTCACCTAGACTCACCTAGAACCAGTTGTCCTGGAATGCGAAGTCAAGTGGGCCTTAGGAAGCATCACTATGAACAAAGCTAGTGGAGGTGATGGAATTTCCAGCTGAGCTATTTCAAGGCCTAAAAGATGATGCTGTTAAAGTGCTGCCATCAAATCTGTATGTAGGTCAAGAAGCAACAGTTAGAACCAAACATGGAACAACAGACTGGTTCCAAATGGGGAAAGGAGTACATCAAGGCTGCATATTGTCACCCTGCTTATTTAACTTGTATGCAGAGTCCATCGTGAAAAATGCTGGGCTAGATGAAGCACTGGCTGGAGTCAAGATTGCCAGGAGAAATATCAATAACCTCAGATATGCAGATGACACCACCCTTATGGCAGAAAGTGAAGAGGAATTAAAGAGCCTCTTGATAAAAGTGAAAGAGGAGAGTAAAAAAGCTGGCTTAAAACTCAACATTCAGAAAATGAATATCATGGCATCTGGTCCCATCACTTCATGGCAAATAGATGGGGAAACAAGGGAAACAGTGACAGACTTTATTTTCTTGGGCTCCAAAATCACTGCAGATGGTGACTGCAGCTGTGAAATTAGACAACGCTTGCTCCTTGGAAGAAAAGCTATGACCAACCTAGACAGCATATTAAAAAACAGAGATATTACTTTCCCAACAAAGATCCTTATAGTCAAATCTATAGTTTTTCAGTAATCATGTATGGATGAGTTGGACCATGAAGAAAGCTGAGCACTAAATAATTGATGCTTTTGAACTACAGTGTTGGAGAAGACTCTTGAGAGTCCCTTGGACTGCAAGGAGTTCAAACCAATCCTAAAGGAAATCAGTCCTGAATATTCATTGGAAGGACTGATGCTGAAGTTGAAGCTCAGTGCTTTGGCCACCTGATGTGAAGAGCTGACTCACTGGAAAAAGACCCTGATGTCTGGGAAATCCTGGGAAACCCTGGGAAATACTGAAGCCAGGAGAAGAAGAGGATGACAGAGGATGAGATGGTTGGATGGCATCACCGACTTAATGGGCATGAGTTTGAGCAAGCTCTGGGAGTTGGTGATGGACATGGTGCAGTCCATGGGGTCACAAAGAGTTGGAAGAGTTGGACACAACTGAGCAACTGAACTGAACTGAAGGCTGAAAAGGCAGATAGGAGAATGAGGTTTCTACAGGGGCTTCAAAAAGCACTGACATATTTCTGGGAGTATGTAAGGTCATGTGCATGCATAAGAATGTGGGCATGTTCAGAGAAGACCCAAGAAGGCCCTGAGCTTTCACTTCTGCTGGCAGGAAGTGAGACTCTGCAAGCAGGATGTGAAGGCTAGGGCAGAGTTGTCAGCTGCCTGGTTGGGTGCTAAAAAGTGTGACTGGAGCCCAGTGAGAACTAAAGCCATATAGGAAGGTCCATCCAGGGGAGGTATATCCTCATATCAGCCAAACCCAGCTGGTTAGGGAATCCAGGATTAGTACAAAAATCTAAGACAGGAGAACCCACGGAAGCAGGCCTAGCTCTTGCCTTGAGATCTTTGATCATCCAAGATGATATATGGCAAAACTTCTTTTGAAGGATTGTGGTGACCCAGAGAAAATTAAAGCCCTTAAGAGAAACAAAACGGTTTATCAGTGGTTGCCAGAGACTTGGCAGGGGGTTTGGGGGATGGTGCTTTGCTGCAGGTGGACCCAAGGAACATTTAGAGAGTGAGAAATATTTTATATGTTGATTGTGGTGTTAAATACTTGTACATATTTCAAAATTCATTCAACTGTACACTTAAAATGGATGAATTTTATTCAGTGTTTGTATGTACCTATACCTGTATTAACTCAACTTTTTCTTAAAAAGAAGAAAACGTTCGGCTTTTCTCTCTTCCTGTGGCTGTGCCTCCTACTGTCCTAATTCAGCCAGAAACCAGTCATCAGCAGCTTGGGAGGTAGGGTCTGTAGAGGTCACCTTCTTGGACTACATGTGTGTGTGCTAAGTCGCTTCAGTCCAACTCTGCGATTCTTATGGACTGTAACCCACCAGGCTCCTCTGTCCATGGGATTCTCCAGGCAAAAATACTCGAGTGGGTTGCCATGCCCTCCTCCAGGGAGGGGATCTTCTTGACCCAGAGATTGAACCCACATCTCTTATGTCTCCTGCATTGGTAGGTGGGTTGTTTACCACTGGTGCCACCACAGAGAAAGGCAAAGACTGGGCTGAGGAATGGGGAAAAGAGAAAACGCCAGCGCAAGGAGTCCTGTGTAATCAACAGTAGGTTATTCTCTCCTCACCAGAGGATAGCACTTCCGGTGGGAAAACAAGGCATCCAGCCACTGGAGCTGCCCAGACTGGCTCATGACTCACTGCAGGGAGATGCCAAGTGGAGTTTGAGATGGGATTCCTCTGCTTGTGGGAGAAGACCCTCAAACTCCGGGATTCAGATTCTGAAGTTACCTCTATAAGCAATCTATGAGAATACATTTGTAGGATAAATCCCTTAAAATTGTGTTTTTTAAACTCTGGTGTATATATATACATATATATATATATATATATATATATGTTCTAGTTAAATTGGTGACATTTTCAATTACATGATTTTTATAATGTATTTCAAATTCTCTCATTGCACTGCGTCTAGCAAGCAGAATTCAGACCATAACATGGAATAAAGCTTATTTTTCCTTAGCTGCTAACATAGGGGGCTTCCCAGGTGGCACTAGTCGTGAAGAACCTGCCTGCCACTGCAGGACACATAAGAGACTCGGATTCGACCCCTGGGTTGGGAAGATCCCCTGGAGGAGGGCAAGTCAACCCACTCCAGCTAACACAGAGGTGTTGTCTGAAAGGTGCTAGTAAAAGGAGCACATGCATACCTCACCTGATTCCAGTGCTCAGATTTAAAAGGAATTTACATTTCTATTGTGTGTTCTGTTGACCATACCTAATGCTTTATTTTAACCAAGAAAAAGACTGTCTCTAACGGAAGGAATTCCTGAGTTCCTCTTGAACTCACAGTGTTCATCTCCCCCTCTTTCCCCAGGAGGACAACTGTGAGTTTTGTGGCTTACTGCTGCTCCACCCAGTGTCTGCAGACTTTTGACCTACTGAGTTGATAAACACTCAAGAGCCTCAGGAGTGGTGCCAGCTTGACACTGCAGTTGCCTGCATATCGCACACTGTGCCGCAAAGGGGTGCAGAGTCCAGCCAGCCCAGCAGCCCTTGCGCCCTGCCACACTCGGAGACTACAGGACTCTGGAAACGTCACAGTCGAGCTTCAGAACTGAAATGCCTTCCCCCAAGTTGGAATATATCCTCCCCCAAATTAAGAACCCTTGGTCTTCTGTGTGTTTCTTTTTATGTGAGTGTGTCTCATATGCAGACTATTTAGCTTGATATGCCTCCCCAAATCTAATTTAGAGCAAGTTTCAGCTCCCTGAAGAACTATAATTTGACAGTACAACCAAATTAACTTTTGAACATATATACCTTCAATGGTACTTGTAATCTTCTCCTCTGTCTTTCTTTCTCCAGTGAGTTATTCCCCAGAGGTTATTCTCCATGTTTTTAACAAATTTCAGCCAACCCTATGACCTCAATAGTATTGAATCGTTGGCAGAGGGGTGGGGGTGGGGGTTGGGAGGTGAGGGGGAGGAGAGAGAGGGTGCCTGAGTTGGCTCCAAGTTGGACTCTAGTAGGGGCTTCACAAGGGTCCTAGCACACACCCTCTGGAAAGTTACAACCTTGTTTATAAAGTTTTGCAACGTATTTTGTGAGGGTTTTAAAAATAAAACTAGACTATAAATGAAATAGACACTTTTGAAAAACTAAAAAAAAATTTTTTTTTTTTTATTCCCTCATAAGATTATTTTTTATTTGAGAAGAGTCTGAGGAATATTTGAGGGTTTAAAAGAATCTGATTCTTTTCTTTCTGGATTTAAACATTTTCTGGGTACTGAGAAAGGGAGAAGAGAACACATCAAAATATGACCTCTGGTGTTTCTTGTTATATGGATTATGGTTAAACTTACACTGACTTTGAAATATCTTTGTTACATATGATAAACAAGTCTCAGCTACTTCTACTAGTTTTTAGCAAGGTGATTCTAAGTACAGTCTGTGCACATTTATTTAAATACCTGCAGCATTAGATAATCTTCATTTTGACCCTGGATTTCTTAAGTACTTGACACACTGTTGTCCAGATAACACTGAGAAAACACAGGAAACGCAGGTCCAAATTCAGCCTTGGACTTTTGCAAAAAGGCCATAAATGGAAAGTGTGAGATTGTACTCTGACATAAGATAATGCTCTTAGTGGAGGACTCACATAGTTGCTCTTCCTTTGAAAGGATGGCATTTTAATGTTGCTTTGCTGCCAGATGTTCCTCTGGTTGCTGTGGACTGATTCTTTTTTCACATTTTTAAAAAGTTTAACTGTACATAGTTTTCTCTAAAGGCAGGACTAAAAGGGAACCAGGAAGGTTTACTTGGTAAGGAAATTATTTTCCAAAAATTTCATATTTGTAAAAAATTTGGTTTATGGAATTTTATTAGCTGCCCTAAATCTGTAATGCTAGGCTGTAACAGTGCTAAAAAATCCTACATCGTTACTGACGAATGTGTGATCTTTTCACAGTCACACCACCTGCTGCCTGGAAAGCAGACTGTACACATAGAATGGCGAAGGCAGAACAGTATCAACTGTATTTCCACTGTTCTTACTTCCTCTTGTCCCTTTCATAACTTGGCCTCTTCAGCCTTAATCTTTCAAAGGCTTATAGTATAATAGGAACTGAAGATCTATATCAAATGTAACACTTCTTTCATCTTTTGGAATAATTGAAGTTTTAGTGTAACCCCTCCATGTATATAAATTGGGAGGTGAAAATGTGGCATGAAATTTCACAAATGTGGTTCAGGCCTAAGAGGCTGCTACCTATCATTTAAGTGACAGTAATATGTTTTCAACATCTTTCTACTTCTCCCTCCACAATCATATGTCTTAAAATGGAGTTGTGAAATTTGATAACCTAATATTCAGGATTCTATTGAGGCAAGGATATGTAATACGAGATTTTACAAAGACAGCTACAATCCAAGCAGCCTCTGTATGAATAACGTAAGTTGAACTCCAGCAGTGGGCTAGGCAGACAACATTTGGATGGTCTTAGCCTTAATCCTGAGACCAGAACCCAATTTGATGCAGAATCCATTTGACTTATTTGGTGCTGTTCATTCACTGGTGTCATTCTTCACCTTTTAATACTATGAAGGAGTGTTGTAGACTGGAGAAGATTTGCCTACATTCTAAATATTTAATTGTGTCAGGAGCTTTGCAGAAAATTCTGAAGTTATTATATATGTATTTTCCTGAGTAATGGTTATCTTAGGTAGAGAAATACTTCATGCAATTATAATAATGCCCCAAAAGTTAATTTTTTGGAAAATATAGCCTGTTCAGGTAAGTTTACATCAGTAATCTGATACGTGGATATTGGTAAATTTTAAAATCCAGGATACCCTTTTGGGCATAGACCTTCTTAAGATAGAGTTCAAAGAGGGTCCATTTAAACTGGATTACTGTATCAGTGTTCTTTGAAATGCCAAGTTGTTATACCAAAATCCTCAATTACATAACATTGCATAGATCAATGAAATGTTGCATCTTCGATGAATAAAATACGTATTTTGAGCACACTTTAATAGTTTTAAAACTGACCAATACACAGAAGAGTCCTGGCTAGTGGAGGGTACATTCTAGTTAATAGAAGGATGAACTCCTTTGTTATCTGACTCTCCTTTTCTGGAAAAGCATGGTCTACATTAAATATCTTTTGGTCAATGTACTCAACACTCACTAAAACCTTTCACACTCTGTCTTGTCTTCCTAGTTTAATGTACATCTCTCTTTTCTTCCACATTTAATTCCACAAATTAAAATGTTCACAATTTAAGAAAAAATACTTCAATACCAGTTGGCTTACGAGGCTCTACACATAGTTTTCAATACATACCTATTTTGTAATCTCTTTCAAAGCCACTTTTAGAAATTATTAATAGTAAAATTAGGTTTCTGTTTCCTGAGTTGAAAAATCAGACATGTTCATCTTTAGTGTAAAAGGCTTAAACAAGATACACTGCTTCAGGAGAAATCAAAACATTTTTGTTCAGGTGATTTATGATCATGGATTCCTAACTGGGCCAACACTAATGCAACCTGATGTAATTCAATATTGAGATGTAAATTCATTTCGTAGACTTATAATCTTATTTAAAAATTAGGAGTATTGTTTTTAAATTTATCCTTACATAACCCTGGGCAATTTATTATGCTCTTGTTATTTTTGTGGTTTTCATCAACTCTTGCTTATACTCCTGATGAGGCTCTTCTACATTTATCCAGGAAAATTAAGTGAATATCTTGCCTTCTGTTAAACTGAGGGAATTTTTATGAAGTCTGTATTCTCGAAAATCACTACATGGCTACCTAAAACTCATTCAATTCTCACTATCCCTACCCAGGAGGCAGCTCCCTGTGCTAGCAGCTGACAGATCTGAAGGCGATGCAGGTGTCTCCGGGAAAGGGATTGATCATAGCTGAGTGCCTGGTATCTTTGGTCAGGGAAAGAGACCACTTCACAGTCTAGGATATTCTCTTTGATGCATGACTATATGGTACACAGAGACCGAAAAGTACTGACAGCGCAGTGTGGTAGCTGGACAGAAGGTGAGCATCTGGAAGTCATTTCTATATGTAATTAAGAGACTTGCAACCTTTGGCCAGGTTTCCCCCAGCCCCCCGCCTCCAGTTCACCTTACAGCAGAGTGTGGATTATCCTTGCTACCTGTCAGGTTTTGCTTCTCATAGCAATTTTGAGACTATAGTACACCAAGATTCATTCCTTCCTTCGTTTTTATATTGTGAAAAAATTTTCTAATATTCTGAATTTGCCGGCTGAAACATTTTGACACTGCTTATTTATAGTGTGGATATTTTCTATAATTCATATTATATCCACTTTGGTCATTCTCACAGATACTGCTGTTTATAGAATAGTTGAGCTTGAACCATGTCAATGCCTAGAATGTCAATGGTGATGACTTTATTGTTTTAACCAAATTCACTTTGTTAAGAAAAATAAAGACATTAAATTCTTAAAGCCAGCCAAAATGGTGGAATAAGCACCTCTGGAGATTCTCTTCTCCATAAAGACAAGGAAAAAATTTGCAAAAAAAATCAGAGTCAACTTTTTTCAGAACTCTGGAAATTAATCTTGCAGCATCCCAAGAAATATTTATGCAAGAGAAATAGCTGAATCTCAGTAAGAACTGTAAGTTTTATGGTATTTTAACTAGTCTTATTTCCATCCCCCTTGCCCATCTCTAGTTCTGCTTATCCTTGAAGACCAACAGTTCACAATCATGGTAGAAGCAGCAGCATAGAAGCCACTGGAAGAATGGGGTTGGAGCTCTTTCAATGACTTATTCCCAGAGAATTGTCTGGTGGTTTCCTGGAAGACCTCACTTGCAAGACTGCCTTTATTTTCTCTGATCAGAGTTTGCCACCAATGCTTTTCCAAGTATTTAATGAGAAAAAAATCAGAGGCATTTGTGGCTGCCTGAAGTAATAACCATTGGCGCAAACCACAGGCCAACCATAAACTAAAAAGGAAAAGTTGAGTAATGAGAGGCTTCAAAAAGCTCTGCCATTGCTAGGAATTCAGATGACCTTGTACATGCATAGACCAAGGACTTTGCGCAAGCCAAGGATTGTTACTCCTGCTCAGGAAAGACCTGGAGACATCCTAACTCACCTTAGGTTGATCTTGGTGAACTGCTCAAGCAGAAAGTGAAGATGAAGGCAGAGTTGTCAACCTCCTGGCTGGGTGTTGGAGGATGTCCCAACATGCATACAAAGCTGTCAGCAAAGACTGGGAGAGTTATTGGTTTCAGGTGTGTATGGAAGTACTGTCTAATCATTTGGTGACTAAGAAACTACCTGAGAAAGACTTCAGAGTCTATCTTTTATGAAGAATATGGACTTTAAAGAATTAGTTCAGATGAGTTGCTGAACAACCAAAACCAGCAACTTCATCAAACTCTTAGCAAAAGGGTAAGTAAATCTAATTTCTAAAGTTATCCTATTAGTTTTCCTCAAAAAAAAAATTACGAGACATGCAAAAAATAAGTGTGCCCCATAAAAAGTGGAAAAAGTCAATAAACCATCTTGAGAAAGTCCAAATGCTAGAATGTGTAAAGACTTTAAATTGACTATTTTAATATATTCATATAACTAAAGTGTGAAAATGATGTATCACTGAGTAGAAAACTCAGTGGTAAATAAAGTGATAAAAAGATAGAAATTATTTTTAATGCATAAATTATAGAGTTTAAATAAAGATAGCTGAAAACAAAAATCCCCCAGAGGAGCTCAACATCAGATTTGAGTAGGCAGAAGAAAGAATCAGCAAACTTGAATATAGGTCAATTGAGGTTATCCAGGTTGAGGAACAGAAAGAAAAGAGAATGGAGAAAAATTAATAGAGCCTTGAAAACCCATCAGATACTATCAAGTGTACCAATATATGCATAACAAGAGTCACATAAAGGGAGAAGAAAAAAAGAATATTTGAAAAATAATGACCAAAAACTTCAAAATTTGATGAAAAATATTAACATACCAAGAAGCTCAATGAACCTGAAGTAGGATAAATTCAAACTCATTCCTGGACATATAATCATACTGTCAAAAGATAAAGACAAGGAGAAAATTGACTCATACACAAGAAATTCTTATCAGAAAATGTGGAGACCAGAAGTGAGAAGGATGACTTGGAAATGCAAAAGGAAATGACTATCAAGCAAGAATTTTGTATCCAGCAAAACAATCCTTCAAAAGTGAAGATGAAATTAAAACATTCTCAGATAAAACAAAATTCAGCATTAGCAAGCCTGTCCTACAAGAAATAACAGAGTCCTTCAGGCTACAATAAAAGGACAATATATTCAAATGCAGATGAGGAAATAAAGAGCACAGATAAAGGGAGCTACATGGGTAAACATAAAAGAGCATAAACGCATTTTTTGTTCACAACTTTTTTTACTCCTAATTTAAGAGGCAACTCCACTAAAAAGTTATAAATCTTTGTTGATGGTCACAAAGTGAGAAAACAAAATATGTGTGACAATAACTACAAAGGGAGAGGGAACAAATCTGTATGGGAACAAACTTTTTGTATAATACTGAGATTAAGCTGGTATTAGTCAAAACTTGGCTTCCCTGGTGGCTCGGAGGTTAAAGCATCTGCCTCTAATACGGGAGACCTGGGTTCGATCCCTGGGTGGGGAAGATGCCCTGGAGAAGGAAATGGCAACCCACTCCAGTATTCTTGCCTGGAGAATCCCATGGATGGAGGAGCCTGGTGGGCTACAGTCCATGGGGTTGCAAAGAGTCGGAGACGACTGAGCGACTTAAAAGAAAAATCAAAACTAGACTATACATTAAGATATTAATTATAATCCTCAGGGAAAACACTAAGAAATATATGGTAAAATAATAACTAAAGAATATATAGTAAAAGATACAAAAAGGATACAAAAAAGGATACAAAAGATACAAAAATGGCACACTAAAAATATACAACAGAAGGCATGGAAGTATGGAGGAACAGAAAAAGACATAAGACATAGAAAACAAACAGCAAGATGGCAGACTAAATCCTACCTTATCAGTAATCATATTAAATGTAAATGAATTAACACTCCTATTAAAAGGTAGAAATGGCAGAATGGGTAAAAATCATGATCCAACTATATGCTGCCTACAAATCAGTTAACACATAGATTGAAAGTAAAACCAAAAAATAAAAAAGGAAAAAGATATACCACACAAACTTAACAAAGAGAGCCAGTGTGGCTATGTTAATCTCAAGCAAAAGAGACTTTAAGGCATAAATTGTTACTAGAGACAAAGACATTACATAATAATAAAAGGATCGGTCCGTCAGGAAGACATAATTATGCACATATATGTACCTAACAACAGAGCGCCAAAGGAAGGGAAAACTGACAGAGCTGAAGTGAGGAACAGCCAATTCAGTAACAGCAGCTGGAGACTTGAGTGCTTCACTTGCAATCGTGGATAGAACAACTAAAGAGACGTCAGCAAAGAGAGGACTTGAACAACACCTTAAGCCAAGTAGCCCTAACAGACATGCACAGAACAACAGCAAACGCGCATTCTTTTAAAGTGCACATGGAGCATTCCTTGGGGTAAAAAAGTCTTAATATTTTTAATAGGATTGAATCACATGAAATACGTTCTCTGACCACAAGAGAATGAAATTAGAAACAACTAACAGAAGGAAACTCGGCAATTTTATAAATATATGGAAATTTAACATGACATTCCTAATTAATCAATGGGTAAAAGAAGAAACCATAGATTGATGGTTGCCTGGATGGGGGGTTGGGGAAATGGGTAGTGACCGATAATGAGTGTGGCATTTCTTTATGGGCTGATGAAGACGGTTTGGAGTTAGATAGTCATGATGGTTGCACCACCTTGTGAATATACCAACAACGCACACACTGAAGAGGTGGTTTGTGGAATGTGAATTATATCTCAGCTTAAAACTCAAAACCAGTGATACAGCTTACTTCACATACCTGTAAACAAGCTATTTTTCGACAGACCAGTAATCCTTCCAGAATCCAAGAATGGAACTGCAGTCACTGTGGCTGTGAAGTGAATGGAAACTCAGTATTAACACTCATCTGGTTAGAGTCTGTGCTTACTAGCTAACATCAACATCAGGCCAAATCCACAGTAATTTAAAAATCCCAGGTGGTGAGTGTTCCTACTCACTTAATCCACTGAACAAACAGTCACCATTCCAGTGAGGCCCCTCAAGGAACAGAGACCACTAAAAGTAAAACACCATGAAATTAATGTGTTTGAAAATGTAATCAAGTGGAAAATTCTGGAAAGTACTAGGAAGTACTCTTCTGTAAAGTACTTGTAAATCATATTGCTTTTTTCCTAGTTTACAACACTGATTGGTAGCATTTTTTATCTAGAACAAAAATTTATAGGGGGGTATTATTTACTAAAGGTCATTTTGTATCTTTTCATCATAATTACAGCTATGTGTTTATCATGATTTTAAAAAAATACTTCTATCCAAGGCTGTTAATAATTCTCTAAAACTGATAAAGATCACTGTTTAATTTATTGACCAAACAATTACACCCACTTTGAGGATATGCAGTCTAATTCAGTAGACCAAAACAATGTTTAGATTTTAAATTAAAAGAGATTTTGTAATTATGCATAAGAAACAGTAGATGTATCTTGCCCTTTTCAGGTTTATCTTTAATTTTAGGTGATTGGTCTGGTAAAAATTTTTAAAGAAAAATATACCTCCAGTTGCAGTATTATTAGTATGATCTTACTATTTGAAATAATCCAGTAAATTGTGTTGTGAGTTATGATTAAGGAGTCCTGTACATTGATTATACAATGCAATCATGCATAAAAGCACTTGGTAGACAGTCCGAAAAGGAAAATCTTTTTTATTTAATCCCTATCTTCCTATAAGAATTCTTTATCCGTGTAATTTTTTACATCTTGTAATTCATATTAAAGTAGGCCTTTTTCTAATTACAAAAGCAATACTGCAGCCTAGAGAAAGAGATGAAGAAAAAGCTTACTATCCCAACAACCCCTTCATAAGTATTTGTCTTTTCAGTCTTTTCTATGAATGCTACACATATACTTGTGGATTTACTTAAATGACATCTTAGCATACAAACCATTTTATAACTTGCTTTCTTCAACTAATATTTTGTGAAAATCATATCAATAAAAATACATACATACATACTGGCTATGTAGTATTAAATTTTTTACCAATATGTAATATATATATTTAATACATTTTTAAACAAAAAACTTTGCTTTTATTGAACTTGAAAGCATCGATTTCTCTTAGTTTCTTTATGTAGTATCAATTCATTTGGGAAGGCAGATGGGAGATTAAATTTTACAAGCAAGTATTAGATTGCTACTACTTTTAAAGGTATATATCATCAGTTTAGCTCTTTTCAACTAGAGCAATCTTGGAAAACTTTAACTTTCTATTTAATGTCAAACACTGTGACTAGAGCCCTGAGCTAGGATTTCATTCAACATGTACTTTGATTAGTGCAGTTGTCTAGTATGCCACAACCACTACAGTCTTCAGTAAAGAGATTTTCTCCCACCCCAGACAGTTCCACTTGGCATGTTTTTTCTAGAACAACAACAAAAAATGAGCTGGGATCTGATCAATTAACCTTCTGTTTAATATTAATTTCAAAGCATTGATTTACATCAGATTCTCAGTGAAAATACTTATAGTTAGCACAATAATCTGGGATCCCTGCAAAAACAAAATATGGGATACAGCTTTTTTGTTAAAACAAGCAGCTCACAGAAAAAAATGTGTTAATGCCAACAAGAGAATGACATCGAAAAAGACAAGATTAGTCGCAGAGGGTGGGGAGGAGCAAACTACACCTTTGGGGAGAGTTTTCGTGGCTCACAGACAAGTGGCTGAGGAACTCTGTAGACTGAGGAAGCGTGAAGAGTGAAGAGATAAAGGTCAGGGAGAAAAGAAAGGTGGAGGGGCGGGGAGGGATGAGAAATACCACCGCAGGAAGAAGGCATGACTCAAAAAGTGAGCGTCACATCACCAGTACCTGTGTTTTCTTGCCGTCCTCCTTTGCTTTAACAATATGCACCTTGCTTAGAGACGCAGAATCCAAACTTAAGGAAAGAAACTGAATTTGATACTGCCGGTGGTCTCTGCCTCTAGCAAACCAGCCCCCCTAGGCCCCCGTTTGTTTGCTGCCAGTCATGCATGACGCAGCAGCTGAGATGCTCATCGGCCGGGGGCGGGAGGCTGCACTGTGTCGTGAAGGCTAAGGTGGTCGTGGTGCCTCTGAAGAACTTAGGAAACCTACACAGAGGAAGCGTATCTCTGCTGAATGAGACTGAGCCAAGCTAGGGGGTGAAGGTGAAGGGAAGGCCTGGAGTTCTGCGGGTCATTAAAGGTCCCAGGATTTGCAGTGTCTGACAGGAAAAGAGATATGGGGAAATACTGAAATTCATTCCAAAGGTAAACATGGAAATGTGAGATTAAAGAGCAGAATCATCTGATATCACAAACAGCGAGAAGAAAGCAAGAAATGACTTGATTTTTGCCTGTGCCTGTGGCCACCTCAAGGAGTTGTCTTCACACGCCATCTTCCTTTGGGACAGTCCTACCCAGCCCCGTATCTTTGCACGGATCTCACAAATCGTGATGTGTCTGGATTGGCGGTTCACCTCAGAAGATGCGGCAAATTCCTTAAATAGCATTCATCACGTCCTGCCCCGCCTCACCTTCAGATTTCTCACAGGTTCCTTCTCAGCCTCCGTGCCAAACTCACAGATAATTTGTGCAAACGTGGATCATTTCTACTTTAGATCAGGTTACTCTCTATTAGATGATTCCCATTATTTGTAGGTAAATAGTTTAATGATCTTAACCAGAAACTGTAGTGGCCATAAACTGCAAACTGCACTTTCCATTTTACCAATGTTAACAATGTCTTTATTCTACTTGAACATGAAGAACCTTCTAGAAAACTCTGCGAGTTCCCTGTGTACCACTCTCATGCCGTGCTTTTCTCTACAGTTGTGAAGAGCCAATGCAACTAGCTGCAGCCACACCTGAAAATACGCCATCTGGTACTTCAACACCATAAGCTGCTGGGACACTGCACACTTCATAGTTTCAGTTGAACGAGTGCTTCTTCCTTAACCCGAAGCTTTCTCATAACAAAACATTTTAATGTTACTTTTACTATTTGAAGTAACATACAAAACATTCACCTCTAAGTGATACCCTAGTGCCTCTCAATAAAAGAAAAAAAAATCCAAATGAGACCAAAATCTAAGAAGGGAGCCCACCCAGACCACCAAAATCTGAGAGAACTGAAAAAAAGATCTTCAATGTCTACCAAGTTTGTAAAGCATTAAAAAAATTTCTCCCTGCAATCCCAGCCCACCTTGAACTTAGGAAGAAAGAATGCAGGGTATAAATAATGAATAGAATAAATAAGTATGATGGTGATGACATGTGCAAAAACAACCAGTCATTCTTTTAGGCTTGTGACGTCAATTCTTTAGCTATGTTTTGCCCTACATAAAGGTTTAAGAATATTCAGACGTGTATCTGTTAACACAAAATAATCACTTCAGTTCTAAAAATACTCTCCTGCTACTAACTCAATTTTTTTTTTTTTAAGTGCAGCAGAAAAGCTTAATTAAACTTTCTGGTTGTTAAAGCTCTGCTTCCTGAAAAAATATACTGTTCTTAGAGTCCCACAGTCCAATTGCAAGAAACAACTAATATATTATCAGTCAAGAAGTAGTTCCTTTCTTGTGTTTAGCACTGAGGCCACTGGATGGGGTTTTAATTGAGTAAACTCAAGGCTGAACTGGGCAGCTGAAGAGAACCCTGTTCTGCTAGTAATGTCAGCCTCAGGAGAGGGAAACTGACAAGAGGCCAAATTCCTCCAGGAAATTTGGGACTAGTTGAAACCATCCTACCCCACCTTGCTTTGATGATGGTGACTGATGATAAGTTTAAATTTTTCAGCACCTGGTGTTAACAGCACAGGCTTCACAGCTCCAAAACAACAACAAAGAAAGAACTAAAGCATCATTTACAGTTTGGCAACGTCACAGAGCCCACAGGAGAGCAGAAGGTAGCAGGGTGAGGAGAGAGACTTGATTCCCTTCTCCACACTTTATACATGAGAACAGCCACACAGACGAAAGAAGCAGGTTGCTTGGGGCTCTGGGGGAAGAGAGCCACAGGCAAGGCCAGGTTGGCTTTGAGTAGGCTTGAAGGCTGCACCCTAAAGAGAGGCAGCTGGGGGCAGCACCTTGTCCCAGGCACAGGGCTTGCCTGCTGCTGCTGCTAAGTCGCTTTAGTCGTGTCCGACTCTGTGCGACCCCACAGACGGCAGCTCACCAGGCTCTGCCATCCCTGGGATTCTCCAGGCAAGAACACTGGAGTGGGTTGCCATTTCCTTCTCCAATGCATGAAAGTGAAAAGTGAAAGTGAAATCGCTCAGTCATGTCCAACTCTTAGCGACCCCATGGAATGCAGCCTACCAGGCTTGCCTAGACACTGATAAACCCCGCTGGGTTTCAGGCCACCTCCTCTGTCAGGTTCCATGCCTGCTGGGCACAAGCTGACATGGGAATCTGCATAGTTCCAATGTCCAAAGGAAACCAAGGCTTTCCAGAGGTCTAAACAACTAGCCCGAGCCACGTGACGGTATAGCAAGGAACCACCTGCAGTCCTGGGAAGTGGAGAGGGCCACGTTTGTTACAAGAGGAGAGCAGTGCTGTGCTGCCCTCAGTCACTCAGTCGTGTCCACTCTTTGCGACCCCTTGGACTGCAGCCCGCCAGGCTCCTTGGTCCATGGGATTCTCCAGGCAAGGATGCTGGAGTGGGCTGCCATGCCCTCCTCCAGGGTAGCTTTCCAACCCAGGGATCGAACCCAGGTCTCCCGCATTGCAGGTGGATTCTTTACCATCTGAGCCACCAGGGAAGTCCAAGAATACTGGAGTGGGTAGTCCATCCCGTCTCCAGGGGAACCTCCCAACCCAGGAATGGAACCAGGGTGTCCTGCATTGTAGGTGGATTCTTTACCAGCTGAGATAGCAGTGGTACCAAAGGAAAATTAGTAGATAGAACTGTCTTCAGGGTCTAATTGTGAAAGGGGTAAGATGAAACTCCAACCATTCATTCATTCCCAGGAAACACCTTTGAAGTGGCAAGGCCTGCTTTGGGCTCTGAGGGTTCAGGAGTGAACAGTACAGAGCTGGGGCCTGCCTGCAGGAAGCTGTATTCTAGTGAAGAAAACAGACAGCAGACATAAGCGTCCCCACACGGATGGTGACACAGCAGGGCCAGCATTGCGGCTGCGGCAGATGTAGCCCGCGAGTCAGAAAGGCTTGAAGCCGCCGGTCTAGGGCGGGCTGGGGACCCGTCCAGGCAGAGGTCTGCCCTCCAGCAGGGCGGGCATGTTCCGGGACTGAGGCAAGACCAGCGATGCGCACCCTGGGGGACGGGACCAAGGGCTGGCGGGGAAGGAGGACCGAGGGTGTGGCGGCTGCGCTTTGGGGCTAAAGCCGTCGGGTTTTCTCCCCAGGGTAAGGAGAAGCTTGGTGCGTCTGGTGCAGGTTGCTATTCCTCCCACCTGTTGATGGGTGGGAGCCGGCTAGGGGTGGAGGGCAGGCAGAGGGGCACCGGAATTGGGTGTGGCCTGGGGGATGGGGGCGGGGGAAATGGGGGCGAAAGTGGATTAGATTCATCCGACCGGAGAAGCAAGCAGCTAAACCAGGCATGACTGGAGACGAGGAGTAAGGAGAGAGAAAGGGCCCAGGTTTCTACAAAATCTTCCTGTTCTGTCTCCATCTCGTCTCCATCACCCTCTGACACTGCTCTCTGAGGCGGCCAATGGCCCTCCCCTGCGGGAGCTGCCCACCCGCCCATCTTCTTCGGCATCACCAGTGGTCTTCACCATCTTGACCCTCCTCTCCTGGAATGTGGGCCCCCGGCAGGCTCCTCGCGACTCTGTGTCTTTGGCTCCCCGCTCTCTTTCTAGCCCTTACGTCCACATGGCTCCCAGGTGGCCCACAGCTCCATCATCACCTTGAAGAAGGGGCCTTCTGGACGCCCCTAGGGGGACTGGATCGCACCCCTAGGCCAGGACTGACCCTGCCCCAGGTGGCCTGACCACACCCCCAGGCTAGGGTTCACCGCTATAGCTGACGGGACCACAGCCCCCTGAGCATGGTGCAGCCTCTTCAACTTCAGGAAAGTTCTTGCTGTTGTTCAGTCACTAAGTTTTATCCAATTTTGCGACCTCATGGACTGCAGCATACCATGCTCTTCTGTTCTCCACTATCTCTGGAGTTTGCTCAGATTCATGCCCATTGAGTCAGTGGTGCTATCTAACCATCTCATCCTCTGTCACTCCCTTCTCCTTTGCCTATGATCTATCCCATCTTTTCCAGTATCAGGGTCTTTTCCAGTGAGTCAGCTGTTTGCATCAGATGGCCAAAGCACTGGAGCTTCAGTTTCAGCAGCAGTCCTTCCAGTGAATATTCAGGGTTGATTTCCTTTAGGATTGACTGGTTTGGCCTCTTTGCTGTCAAAAGGACTCTCAAGAGTCTTCTCCAGCACAATTTGAAAGCATCAATTCTTCAGCGCTCAGTCTTCTTTATGGGCCAACTCTCACTTCTATACATGACTACTGTGAAAATCATAACTTTGATTATGTGGACTTTTGTTGGCAAAGTGATGTCTCTGCTTTGTAATATGTAGTCTAGAATCATAGCTTTCCTTCCAAGGAGTAAACATCTTTTAATTTCATGGCTGTAGTCCCGAGTGATTTTGGAGCCCAAGAAAAAACCCGTCACTGCTTCCACTTCTCCCCCCTTCTATTTGCCATGAGTCATACACTGGAATCAAGATTGCTGGGAGAAATATCAAAAACTTCAGGTATGCAGATGATATTACTCTAACGCCAGAAAATGAAAAGAAACTATGGAGCCTCTTGGTGAGGGTGAAAGAGGAGAGTGAAAAAGCTGGCTTAAAACTCAACATTCACAAAACTAAGATCATGGCATCCAGCCCCTAACTTCATGGCAAGTAGATGAGGAAAAGGTGGAAACAGTAACAGGTTTTATTTGGGGGAGGGGCGCCAAAATCACTATGAGTGGTGACTGCAGCCACAAAATTAAAAGATGCTTACTAACTGGAAGAAAAGCTATGACAAATCAAGACAGTGTATTAAAAAGCAGAGGCGTTACTTTGTTGAATAAGGTCCATAGAGTCAAAGCTATGGTTTCTCCAGTAGTCACCTGTGATGTGAGAGTTGGACCATAAAGAAGGTTGAGCACAGAAGAATTGATGCTTTTGAACTGTCGTGTTGGATAAGACTCTGGTGAGTTCCTTGGACTGCAAGGAGATCAAACCAGTCAATCTTAAAGGAAATTAACCCTGAATATTTATTGGAAGGACTGCTCCAATGAAGCTGAAGCTCCAATACTTTGTCAACCTGATGCAAAGAGCCGATTAATTGGAAAAGACCCTGATGCTGGGAAAGATTGAAGGCAGGAGAAGAAGGCAGCAGATGATGAGATGGTTGGATGGCATCACCAACTCGATGGACATGAGTTTGAACAAACTCCAGGAGACAGTGAAAGATGATAGGTGTGCTGCAGTTCGTGAAGACACAAAAAATCAGACGTGACTTGGTTACTGAACAACATTTGCCATTAAGTGATGCGACTGGATGCCATGGTCTTTGTTTCTTGAATGTTGAGTTTTAAGCCAGCTTTTAACTCTCCTCTTTCACTCTCATTGTGGAGAAGGCGATGGCACCCCACTCCAGTACTCTTGCCTGGAAAATCCCATGGAAGGAGGCGCCTGGTGGGCTACAGTCCATGGGGTCGCGAAGAGTCGGACATGACTGAGCGACTTTACTTTCACTTTTCACTTTCATGCATTGGAGAAGGAAATGGCAACCCACTCCAGTGTCCTTGCCTGGAGAATCCCAGGGACGGGGGAGCCTGGAAGACCCTGATAGAGCCAGGGTTTCCGTCTATGGGGTCTCACAGAGAGGATCTTTAGTTCCTCTTCACTTTCTGCCCTTACTGTGTTATCATCTGCATATCTGAGGTTGCTGATACTTCTCATGCAATCTGATTCCAGGTTGTGATTAATCCAGCCCAGTATTTCACATGTTGTACTCTGCATATAAATTAAATAAGCAGGGTGACAATATACAGCCTTGACGTACTCTCCTTTCCTAATTTTGAACTAGTCCATTTTTCCATGTCTGATTCTAACTGTTGCTTCTAGTCCTGAATACAGGTTTCTCGGGAGACAGGTAAGTTCTGGTAATCCCATGTCTTAAAGAATTTTCCACAGTTTGTTGTGATTCACACCATAAAAGGCTTTAGCCTAGTCAATGAAGCAGAAGTAGATTTTTTTTTTTAATTCTCTTGCTTTTTCTGTGATCTAACAGATGTTGGCAATTTGATCTCTGGTTCTTCCACCTTTTCTAAGTCCCCCTTGAACATCTGGTAGTTCTTGGTTCGTGTACTATTGAGACATAGCTTGAAGGATTTTGAGCATTACCTTGCTAGCATGTGAAATGAAGGCAATTTCTCAGTAGTTTGAATGTTCTTTGGCATTGCCTTTCTTTGGGATTGGAATGAAAACTGACCCTTTCCAGTCCTGTGGCCACTGCTGAGTTTTCCAAATTTGCTGGCATATTGAACTGAAGCACTTTCACAGCATCACATTTAGGATTTGAAATAGGTCAGCTAGAATTCCATCACCTCTATTAGCTTTGTTCATAGTAACTCTTCCTAAGGGCCACTTGACTTCACACTCCAGGATGTCTGGCTCTAGGTGAGTGACCACACCATCATGGTTCTCTGGGTCATTAAGACCTTTTTTGTACAGTTCTTCTGTGTATTCTTGCCACGTCTTCTTAATATCTTCTGCTTCTGTTAGGTCTTTCCCATTTCTGTCCTTATCGTGCCCATCCTTGAAAGAAGTGTTCCCTTGGTATCTCTAATTTTCTTGACGAGATCTTTAGTCTTTCCCATTCTGTTGTTTTCCTCTATTTCTTTAGCATTGTTCATTTAAGAAAGGCCTCTTATCTCTCCTTGCTATTCTCTGGTTCTCTGCATTCATTTGGGTGTATTTTCCCTTTCCCCCTTGCCTTTCACTTCTCGTCTTTCCTCAGCTGTTTGTAAAGCCTCCTCAACCACTTTGCCCTCTTGCATTTCTTATTCTTTGGAACGGTTTTGATCACTGTCTTCTATACAATGTTATGAGACTCTGTTCATCATTGTCCAGAAACTCTGTCTACCAGATCTAATCCCTTGAATCTATTTGTCACCTCCATGTATAATCATGAGGGATTTGATTTAGGTCATACCTGAATGGTCTAGTGGTTTCCCCTACTTTACTCAAGTTAAGCCTGAAGTTTGCAGTAAGGAGCTCATGATTGGAGCCACTGTCAGCTCCAGGTATTGTTTTTGCTGACTGTATAGAGCTTCTCCATCTTTAGTTGCAAAGAATATAATCAATCAGATTTCAGTATTGACGTTGTGGTGATGTCCATGTGTACTGTCATCTCCTGTGTTGGTGGAAAAGGGTCTTTGCTATGACCAGTGCGTTCTCTTGGCAAAACTCTGTTAGCCTTTGCTCTGCTTCATTTTCTACTCCAAGATCAAACTTGCCTGTTACTCCAGATATTTCTTGACTTCCTACTTTTACATGCCAATCCCCTGTGATGAAAAGCACATTTTTTGGGGGGTGTAAGTTCTAGAAGGTGTTTTAGGTCTTCATAGAACTGATCAGCTTTTCAGCATCAGTGGTTGGGGCATACACTTGGATTACTGTCATGTTGGATGGTTTGCCTTGGAAATGAACCAATATCCTTCTGTTATTGTTGAGATTGCACCCAAGTACTGCATTTTGGACTCGTGTTGACTGTGAGGGCTACTCTATTTCTTCTAAGGGATTCTTGCCCACAGTAGTAGATATAATGGTCGTCTGAATTAAATTAGCCATTCCCATCAGTTTTAGTTCACTGACTCCTAAGATGTTGATGTTGCCATCTGCTGATTGACCGTGTCCAGTTTACCTTGATTCATGGATCTAACATTCCAGGTTCCTATGCAACATTGTCCTTTACAACATTAGACTTTACTTTCACCACCAGATGCGTCCACGTCTGAGCATGGTTTCCATTTCGTCACAGCCGCTTCATTCTTTCTGGAGCTAGTAACAGCTGCCCTCCCCTTTTCTGCAATAGCATACTGGATACCGCCTGACCTGTGGGGCTCATCTGTTGTCATATACTTTTGCCTTTTCATAGGGTTCTCCAGGCAAGAATACTGGAGTGGGTTGCAATTTCCCTCTCCGTGGACCATGTTTTGTCAGGACTCTTCACTATGACCGTCTTGGGTGGCCCTACACGGCTTAGCTCATTGAGTTACGCAAGCCCCTTCACCACAACAAGGCTGTGATCCATGAAGGGAATGAAAACTCTGCAGCTCATCAAAACAGGGTTGTGGTGATGGTCACAGAACTCTGCAAGGACGCTGGTAACCGCCGAATTCTACACTGAAGAGGGTGAGTCTTATGGTACGGAAATTACACTTCAGTGAAACTTTGAGAAACAGACAAAAGAAACAGCCGAAGAGCACCCCTCTGTGGCCCTCACCCCTGAGCCCCCATCCGTGCTTTGTCAGCAGGGAGCCGTGCTGACCACCCCCACGCATCATGCTTGACTCCTCCCTCTGACTTAGGGGGCATTCTGCGTTTGGGTGGATGCTTTGGGCTGTCATCTGGGTTCTAAGGCTCTTGGTACTAGTAGGTGGGGAAAAGGATGTGTGAGAGCATCCCATGACAAGTCCCCTGTCCCACAGGACTTCAGACAAATGTCCTATCCACGTTTTCTTACATACAGGTAAGTCTTGCCTTCTGCTACTTATCCTAAGTCAACCTGTTTTACTCTTTGTTTTTTTTTTTTCATTTCGAATCCAGAGTGGCTGCTGATCCTCTTACTTTCTTAAGTTCTAGTGACTTTTTCTGTCTCGATGTCAGCAACCCATGACTACTTGTGCCTTTGTGATTTGGGAGCACGGGGTCACTCCACATGGCTGGGACCTGGAGCCAGCTGCGACTTGGGCCCTTTTCTCCCAATGAGAGGGGCCATCCCTAGGCTTGGCCCTTCTTGGGAGCAGCTGGTTCCTCTGCACTTTTCCTGGTCCCAGGTCTCCGGTTTCCAGGCAGCTGGCATTTCCAGCCTACTCCTTCAGACAGCTGGCACCACACACCAGACTTGTTGGCACCAAGTGGTCTGGGTATTCCCCCTGCAACAGAGGCCCTGTGAAAAAGAAAGAGGCAGGGAGCCTTCGCTGGGACAGCCCCCCAGCCTGCCCTGCTGTACTCCATGTGATGCAGGAGGTAGGGCGTGTCTCTCCCTGTCTTGCTGTATCTGACTTTATAAATACCTCTCTCCCCTGGTAAGGCCTACGCCTTACGCAAGCCAGTGACAGTGACAGTGAGGCGTCCGGTCTGAGCCCTGGGACATGCAGCCTAACTCTTCTCTTACTCCTTGCTCTCTGCGTCAAATGCCTTTGGGCCTCTTCACTTCCTTCCTCAGGCCAAGCGTCCCTGCTCACCACCACTGGCCAGCAGCAAGCTCTCATCTCTGGCTCCTGCAATGCTTTATTCCCTGTTGTGTGATGCTGTAGACGACTGATTTCTGCATATAGGGGAGTCCCTCCCAGGCAGTCCTTCTCATGCAGTCTATGAGCAATTACTTGAGTGATGCTCAGGGCCTATCTTTCCAGAAATGTCTGTATTTAATTTACTTTGCCAACAAAGGTCCATCTAATCAAAGCTATGGGTTTTCCAGTAGTCGTGTATGGATGTGAAAGTTGGACCATAAAGAAAGCTGAGCACCAAAGAACTGATGCTTCTGAATTGTGGTGTTGGAGAAGACTCTTGAGAGTCCCTTGGACTGCAAGGAGATCCAACCAGTCCATCCTAAAGGAAATCAGCCCTGAATATTCACTGGGAGGACTGATGCTGAAGGTGAAACTCCAATACTTTGGCCACCTGATGGGAAGAACTGACTCATTGGAAAAGACTCTGAGGTTGGGAGGGATTGGGGGCAGGAGGAGAAGGGGATGACAGAGGATGAGATGGTTGGATGGCATCACCGACTTAATGGACACGAGTTTGAGTAAACTCTGGGAGTTGGTGATGGACAGGGAGGCCTGGCGTGCTGCAGTCCATGGGATCCCAAAGATTTGGACATGACTGAGCAACTGAACTGAACTGAACTGATGGTATTTAATAAACTATCCTGTGCTCCACAGAGATACATGCATAGGGAACTTGGCCAGTGCCTTTGAGAAGTTCGTAATATACTCATTTATAGTCTTGGGGTGAAAAGACATTAGTAGAAAAAGGGAATGGAGAGAGGTAAGGGATCACATTTATCAAAAAGGATAAACATCACCCTCTTCCCATCTGCTGTTTGTTCCAGGCAGGGACATTGTGAGGGGGTCACTGAGGCCTGGGCCTGGGTTCTGGCCTCAGAGTCCTCTCCAGGAACTCCCCTCCATGCTCAGCAAAGACTAGGGCCCACCCTGCAGGCCTGATGAGGTCCCAGAATGACCCCGGGATACTTTCCTCTGCTGCTGGACTAGAGAAAGTCGTTCACTTGGGGAGGAAGAAGTGGCTCCCTGAGGGTCTCTGGGGTCCCCACTCCCTCCTTGCTAAGACGGAGAGCTGCCTCTGGCCCCAGCACAGGGAAGCCGGCTGCCACTGCTCTAGGGACGTCATGGGGTCTCATAGTGAGGGGGAGGAGAACGAGGCCCCCAGGACACAGAGCCTTGGGGAGGGGAACCCAGGAGACCACACTCCTGGGGGCCTCCAAAGCTCAGACAGGTCTCATCCAAAGGGAGTGAATGAATGAAGGGGTTGGATTGGCAGTGAGATGAAATGACGCTCCCATGCTGGGCACAGGCTCTGGCTTTCGGCTCGCCACCCTCTCCGCATCCCTCAGGGTGGCTTCCAACAGAGCAGGAGGAAGTGCCTGGCACTGGCTAGGGGGGATTCCCTAGGAGCCTCGCGCTCCTCGTTCTTTTTCAAGCACTGCCCTTTCCAGCCAAGGCAGCTGGGCTGCCTGTGGCGGGAGTAATTGAACGTGACGTGGTCAGGGGGCAGAGGGCGCCGGTGCTCATTTCTGAGAAGTGAGCAAGTATAGACACTCTCCTTGGGCCAAGTGACTCTTGCAGACATGAAATGGTGGCATCAACATTTCTTCTTAAAATAAACATTTCTTGTTCATAAAGATCATTCTTGTGCCTATAAATGCTTCAATCGAAGAAATGTTTTCTTTGTTCAGAGGCATTCAACTGGCCAGACAGGGCCAGGGCTGTGACAAGATGCCCACCCCTGCTCTGGAAGCAACAGCCGGCCTTCCAGGCGGGGGGCAGGCCCTTCCGGCTTTTCTCAGGCTCCCTGCCACTCTGTGGCTCAAATGTACCAGGGTGAGCATCTTCAAAATAAAGACTCCTTTTAATCAAAAGATAGGATAGACTTGGTGATATTTCCATAGACAAGAAAGAGTCTTAAAAAAAGAGCCCCAATTCTTACCCAAACCCAAGCTAGAAAACTGGATGATTTCATGAGCTCAGCTTGCCCTCCTCAACCTCTCTGCCTACACCTGTAGCCTCATATTGGCGAATCCCCACCTTGCCCCAGTGTGCTGCTCTGAGGGAGTCTTCAGTCCCTCCAAGTGGACGCTGAGACCAGGTGGACAAAGAGACACACACGGAGAGGAGTGGGGAGACGGGACATAGACATGGGTGCTTCCTGCCCCGTGTCACACCCCCTCTGAACACTGGAGCCAGCCTGTCAGCAGGCCTGTACAGATGGAGGTCCATTCCATGCCGACACCTGCTGGAAGCGGCCCCCACTTGGCTGGGACCTCCAGCGGCACAGGCAGGCCCATGGTGAGCAGTTAGGGAGTGGGCGCTTCCCACCACAGGCTAGTGAGTGTTCAAAGAGGCCCTTTAATGTCTACCCACCAAAACCCACACTGAGCCCCCCTCATCTGGCGTGGAAACCTGCATTTATTAATTGAGTTATTTTATCATCCCATTTTCCTTGATAATCTAACAGAGACTCAGGTCAGGCTGAGCCTGGGTCAGCTTGAGTGAGTGAAAGTTGCTCAGTCGGGTCTGAATCTTTGCAATCCCATGGACTGTAGCCCCCAGTCTCCCCTGTCCATGGGATTCTCCAGGCAAGAATACTGGAGTGGTTGCCATTCCCTTCTCCAGGGGATCTTCCTGACTCAGGGACTGAACGCAGGTCTCCTGCATTGCAGGCAGATTCTTTACCGTCTGAGCCACCAGGGAAGCCCCTCACAGAGCAAACACGCTCAGCCTCTGCGTGATGCTTCCGGAGCTCTTGCCTCCCCTTTGCTGACTCCTCGGTCCCGGATGCAGTTCAGAAGGGCTCCTCTGGGTTTCATCCTGGGGCCCGAAAACCGAGGTGGCTGTTAAAGGGAGGGCTGCAGGTTAGCAGGGTCCCGCCCAGAGGTGGACTCCCCACGTCCTGTCCCCCAGTGTAGAGAAGGACCCCTGCGCCTTGGCCGGTGGGGCCGTGGCTGTGCCATCAGACAGCACGTGTTCAGCCAGCTCAGCTGCACACCTCGGCCTCTCCAAGCCTCCTTTCCTTGTCTGAGGAAGAGGCGATGAAGGCCTGCTCCAGGGATTTCCCCAGGAGTAGTGAAATGTGCCTGGTTTCTCACGGAGGCTGCAAAGGAAAGCTTCCTCCCCCAGCGCCCCAACCTGGCCTCCTCGTGCCTCTCACCCCCTCCCCAGTTATCTCTGTGTCCCGGAGCTGGCTCAGGCTGGGAGGGGTGGCAGAGGAACGCCCCTCCTGTCCCCGGGGGTCGCACTCTGGAGGCCCAGTTGCAGCCCTGCTCAGCTCGCACTGGCGCCCAGCCTGCCACCGCCTTGCCTCGCCCCATGGCTCTGGGCCCGGTGGAGACACTTGGCTCTGACGCACTTCTAACTGCTGACACACGTTACTTGGATGCCTTTAAACCCAAAACAAGGTCAGGCATCAAACCGCATCTCCCTCTGCAGCCAGGCCTTCGTTCCCGCCAACCTTGGGAAGGACTTGGAGAGAATGAAAGTTTGACTGGCAGAGCTGCCATCATGCCCACCCGAGGCTCCAGCCCTGGTGACAGAGGCAGCCTCTCTTCTGAATGCGTCCTTCAGTGTCTCTGCTGGTTTGTTGTGTGTTTTCATGCAGATAGCTCCACACCCAGCACAGGATGGCGTGGCTTCACTGGGCATTTCACTACCCCTCCATCTCTGAGATGGAGCCCGTCAGTCCATTTTCACGTGGTTTTTCTGAGCTCCTGGCTGCTGCCTGCAGCTCCAGAAAGGACCAGCATTCGCTGACTCCAGAGCTGGGTCTGGCCAGCGAGGCTTTTCCCTTCTGCACCACGACGTGACCACTTTGGTGATAATATCCCTTAAAGAAATAAAAAGCAAGACATGTTGCCCAATTTTAAGTTGAGTGGGCTCTACATGTGGCATTAGACAACAGAAAGGTTTTTGGTGCCAGCCAACCCTTAAATGACACTGTTTCCGAATCTGGGTCACGGCATTAGCCCTGGTACCCTGACTAGCACCCGTGCCTAATCCCGGCGGGGAGCAGAGGAAACCTGGGAGCCAGTGGTGGGCTGGAGGCTGATGTGGTTTCAACTTCTCCCACCTCCCTAGACGCTGCATGGTTGTTAAACACCCCTTTAATCTGGGCTTGTCAAAAGCATCACTGAGAACACACGCCTGACAGGCAGCAGGGGTCCCAGGTCAGCAACTTCCTGATAAGCTGGGCTGCCCTTAACAGCAAATCCGTCTAGCAGGGCCCTTCCAAGCCAGGAGCTGTTAGCAGAGGTGCTCCAGGTATTGCCCCAGGGCTTTGTGAGAGGGACAATGAAGTCATTCTCTGTCTCTCTGACCCTGACTCTCTCTGTGTGTCTCTCTCCACGTGTGTGTCTCCAGGCCATCAGGACACACCATACCGGAAGGATCCACGGCAGGACATTAGCTAGGACATGAGCCATCAGAGTTGCCTAGCCTCTGAGGGAAAGGACCAAACTGAACTAGTGAGCTTGATTTGGGGGGACTTGCCTCCTTCTTTAAAAATTAACTTCCTAACCTTCTAGACCTGGGATCCTGCCCCTTGCTCGCTAGCCTCTGCCCCCCAGGCCTGTCCCAAGCATCCCTGCCTCAGTGCTCAGCCCAGTTGGTCAGAGTGTCAGCCCATTGTCTGGGGCATTGTGATTGCTGGAGGAATCCAGACCTAAGCCAATCAGCACACGGCATTACCCTAGGCCCCAGAGCTGGTCCTCACGTGGCTGGGTGGTGGGTTGGTGGCCCAGCTAGAGAGAGGGAGACGTGAAAGCATCCCACCCTCTTAAGAGCTAGTAGGGAAACACCTTCTCTTTCTTCAGGCATCTGGGCACGTGGGTGTGAGAGCTGGGATTGCTGCCCGCGCTTTGTGGCCATGAATTGAGGGTGAAACCTCAGGGAGCGGAGAGTAGACAGAACTTCTGAAAGGTGAGGCCAGAGCCCCTTTAAGCCAGCCCTGAAGCCCCCTGCAACACTTATGTGAGGACGAACTGTTCGTGGTTTGGTGTGTCGATGGAGAAAGTGTCCTTTGAGCTTAGGTGAGCAAGAGCTGAGGGCAGCTCTCCTCAGGGCAACCCCCACCCAACTTAGTTTTTGTTAAACACTTGAAGACTGGTCCATGGCACTGAAGGGTTAATGCTGCACACTGGTGCCACAGAGGGACTTGCCTGAAATGACAGAAGCTGATACCTTCGGGCTTGGCTCTGCCCATCCTGGGTCCTTTCCCAAGTGCTCCTCTCTAGCTGCTGTGAAGACCCTCAGCAGAAGGACTGAGAACCATGGGATTGGAGACCAAAGGACCAGAGAGCGAAGCTGCTCGGACACCTCCAGATCACCTCTCCACTCCCTGGTGAGAGGGACCCTGCGTTCGCCACTTGGCAATCTTCTGCTTTGCCAAGAGCAGAGGACTGAAAAAGCTGTGCTTTTCTCTAAAGACACCAGAGAGTAGAGATGTCAAGAATGCCAGGCCACTTGGGTTCAAACCCTAGTCCTGCCACTTGTTAGCTATTTGACCTTATGCAGAGTACATCATGCTAAATGGTGGGCTGGATGAATCACAGCTTGGAATTGAGATTCCCGGGAGAAATATCAACAACCTCAGATATGCAGATGATACCACTCTAATGGCAGAGAGTGAAGAGGAACTAGAGAGCCTCTTGATGAGGGAGAAAGAGGAGAGTGAAAAAGCTGGCTTAAAACTCAGTGTTCAAAAAACTAAGATCATAGCATCTGGCCCCATTACTTCATGGCAAATAGAAGGGGGAAAAGTGGAAGCAGTGAGAGATTTTCTCTTCTCGGTCTCCAAACACATTGTGGACAGCCATGAAATTAAAAGATGCTCACTCTTTGGAAGAAAAGCGATGGTAAACCTAGAGAGCGCATTGAAAAGCAGAGATATCACTTTGCTGCAAAGGTCCATCTAGTCAAAGCTATGGTCTTTCCAGTAGTCATGTATGGATGTGAAAGTTGGACCATAAAGAAAGCTGAGCACCGAAGAATTGATGCTTTTGAACTGTGGTGTTGGAGAAGACTCTCGAGAGTCCCTTGGACAGCAAGGAGATCAAACCAGTCAATCCTAAAGAAAATCAACCCTCTATATTCATTGGAAGGAGTGATGCTAGCTTTGACTATTCCGACCTTTGTCGGCAAAGTGATGTCTCTGCTTTCCAATGCGCTGTCTAGGTTTGTCATAGCTTTTCTTCCAAGCTCATGGCTGCAGTCACCGTCCACAGTGATTTTGGAGTGCAAGCAAAGAAAATCTGCCACTGTTCAATTTTTTCCCCTTTCAATTTGCCATGAAGTGATGGGACCACATGCCATGACCTTAATTTTTGTGAGTTTTAAGCCAGCTTTTTCACTCTCCTCTTTCACCTTCATCAAGTTACTCCAAAATTTAGCATCTTTAACCGCCAACCCTTCACGATCTCAGTCAGTTCCTGTGGGTCAAGAATACAGGTGCAGCTTGGCTTAGCAGCTCTCAAGGCCACAGGATGTGAGGCAGGCTCCCAGCCTTGACTGGGGGTGGAGAGTCTGCTTCCACGCTGTCTCAAGGAGCTGCTGACGGGCCTCAGGTCCTTGCTGACTGGGGGTTGGAGACATCCATCTGGGCCTCTCCACAGGGCTGTTCCCGATATGGCAGGTGGCTTTTCCCAGAGCACGGGCTCTGAAAGAGAGTGAGAAAGGGCAAGGAGGGAGCAGGCACGGTCCTTTTGTCTTCCAGTAATCTTGGAAGTCACTTCCCATCGCCTTTGCTCCATTGTGTTTGGTACCAGCAATTCACTAGGTCCAGGCCACAGGAAAGAGGAAAGATTGCCCAGAGGTGGAAAAACCAGGAGGCAGAGGTTTTGGGGGACCAGCTAAGAAGGGGGACAAGGCATTGCCAAGGTCAAGGGACTGAAAAGGCAGAGCACACGTGAAGCTAAGCTCCCACCCATCCATGTCTCTCACGGCGGGGGGCACCCACAGCAGTCGGCTGTGCCCACCTCCTCACAGACCTGGGTCCCTGCTTCATGGGGTCCCTCCACCCTGGGTTATAATCACTCTACCCAGCTTCCTCATCCTCGGCCATCTTCCTGCACGTGCTCCCCTGTGCGCCTCAGTTTCCCCTTTCCATGCACCAAGTTAGCGATTCTTTATGGTGAACTCTCTCTGTTCAAAGAGCTGGTGGGGTGACTGCCTCCAGCCAGACCCCGTGTGACCCGGCGAGGCCGCGATCCATATGGCTGGAGAGCTGCCTTGCACCTGGGCCTCGTGCACATCAGGACTTCATCCCCAGGAGCCCGCACCTCACCTGGGCTCTCAGGCTGCCCATGGGGTGAGCCCCTCACTGGAGGCCACACAGGTGCCCGCAGTGCCCGCTGCCCAGGAAGGAGGAGACGCCCAGCCCTGCTCCTGGGGGAAGGCAGGGACTGGAGACTCCAGAGGCGAGGTGAGTTGCTGTCTCCTGTGGGAGTACTTCCTTCAGTCTCTGAGGACATCGAGCTGGGAATTAATTAAAGGGGGTGAGGAGGCCTGGACATTCTTGGCTGGGTTTGGGCGGGGAGAGGAGTCTGTCCTGTGCCTCTGGGCCCGCCCCGCACAGGTGGGCTCCGGCCCTTCACAGCCCGCGCCCTCCCGGCGCCCACCCAGCTGAGGTCACGGCAGAGCCCGGGCTGCAGGGCGCGGGCTGGACGCTGCACACAAGCCCCCGGGAGGCCGCGGAGCGCTCTCACATTTCCGCACACCCCGCAAATTAGGAACATGGTCACTTGCATAGTAGCACTTTATTATGTCTACACACAGTTAAGCCGCAGCCCATGGGTTCACCAAAGACACAGAAATGCTGTGAAAGGGTTGGCAATCCTGGGCTGTTCCGTGAGGATTAATTTACCGCTTGTTCACTGCCTTTGTCGTCCGCTAGCATTTGCCGGCAGGCAGGCCGGCCCCTGCTAGCAGTCATTGAAGGTTTAAGAAAAGCTCAGCGGGGGGAAACTTAAATTTGAGGGGAAAAAAGTTCTAGCGGACCTGTGGTTAGTCAGCTGGCTTTCTGGCCTCCATCCTGAGAACCCGACTGTGACAGTCGCCCCCATCCTCTCTCTTGCTAGGGGGCCCTCGACGAGCCCTCAGAGGCTCTGTCTCGGTCCGGGGGTCGCCCAAAGCAGACTCACAGCGGGGACTTGTCCATGGGTGATCCCGGCCAGCACGGGGTGAGGGTGGAGGAGGGTTCTGGTTCTCATTCCCAGGACAGCCTGGGAATGAGGGCTGTGGCCTGCCTGCCACGGCTCAACCCACCCGGCCCTCAAGGGGAGCAGGCTTCCCCTGGCTGTTCAGCCACAAGCTGCCTCTTCCTGGGGTGTGAGGCCCCTGGGGGTGTGAACACTGCCTGCAGGGGAGGAAGCACTTCCCAAGGAGGCAGAGGAGCAAAGCTAAGCCAGCCATAGGTGTCTCCCGCTGGGCGGGGCCTCTTAGCCTCTGCTTTATACTCAGTCACCAAAGCCTTGACGTCCTTATCTGTAAAATGAGGCTAAGGGTACTCCGTGGCAGAGCCAGTGTGAGCAGCAATAACACACGCAGCCCTGGCACACAGCCGGGGCCCTGTCAGTGCTGGGCCTGTGAGTGGCCGCTCCTTCAGGGAGGAGCCCTCTGCCCCGCTGGACGCTCGGGTGACTCTGGGTTCCATTTCCTCTCCTGCCGCCAAGAGGCTGGGCCCTGTCCTGAGCTGTCCCAGCCAGCCCAGGCCGGGTGCCATCTGCTCAGACTCAGCAGTCAGGGCCCGGGCTGGTCTGCGGGGTCACCGCCGCCCATCTGTGTTCCCAGGCCATGGAACCAGCCCTCTGGCCCGAGCAGTCACCTGCTCCCGGCAGCGGGAGGCCCAGTGCTTGACCTTTCCCTCGCAACGTCATTTTCCGTTCTGCCGCGTTTTTGGCCAGGCCTGAAACACTTATCTGGGGGAGCCGGGAGGATTGTTCCGAGGCTTGTCATTGTTTCGGGATCAGGTTGCCTGAGCCTCAAGAATCCGACAGAAACCAGAGCCTCCTCTGAGTCACCAACACCCACAATGTGGCCCTGAATGGACAGTGGGGCCCAGGGTGGAGGGCGGCGGCTCCCTCACCTCCTTTTGGGCCCAGAATGCTTCAGCAGTGCCCTCCCCACCCACAGCTGAGCCGGGTTTGTGTAGCTCAGGCCCAGTGCCAAACTGGCACAATGGTCTGGCCCCCAGCCTAGGCCTCTCTGCTGTGGCCAGGTGGGAGGGGAAGGTGGCGGCCCCTCTCATGCAGGGAGAATGCCACCTGCTCCCCAGGAGCAAAGAGGCCTCCGGGCCCTGGTTAATGCGGCAAGGCCTACAGAAGCCCTTTTAGCTTTGTGAGGCCTGGGGGTGAAGGCAGAGGCCCCAGGACCCATGGCTGCTCCCTCCTCAGGTCCTCCCCAGGTCTCCATCCAACATCCAGGCCTGGCCCCCGGGAAGTTCCTCACTGGGCTCTCCCTAAACCACCTTGTTGACACTTGTGTCCCACATGTGCTCGAGGAGGGGGGCGCCAGCCACTGGACGTGCTCAGCCCCTCATCCTGCCCCTGCTGGGAAGATGTAGCTCTGGAAGGCAGCTCGTGGCCAGCAGTCAACAAACAAAAGCCACTCAACATCCCCACACTCCTCTGGGCACCTGGCGAGCAGCCACAGCCCCAAGTGAGGGCTGTCAGGGGTCGCAGCCAGCCCCGCTGGTCTGATCACTCAACGCCCAGGCACACTGCGCCCCACCCCCACCCCATCACAGCCAGTGGGGGCCGAGCACCACTTTCGGGATCGGCCAGAGCTCTGCTGGCCCATGGCCCTGGGAAAGCTCGTCAGGTGCTTTCAGCTCCCCACTAGGCAGCGGGCAAAGCAGGGGCTCTGGCTTCGAGCCACAGTCCCCGGGGTGGGGCTCCCTGTCCTGGCTCCACCAGTCCCTTGGCCTTCCCCCAGCGCAGCCTGTTCTCAGAGGAATCTGACTTGTCACAGCCCTGCTTCATGGCCATCTGCATTGATGAAGCACCTAATGTATACCCAGGGCTGTTCCTATGAAATGGAGCTTGTGGGGGAGCCGCTGAAATGCATTTACAGTTTGAGACCCATGCTTCTGACCCTCTTGGATGCGTCTGGGTGCACAGTCTGTGAAGTATCCGTTTTCCAGGTGAGGAAAGGGAAGCCTGTGTGAGCTCGCAGCACTGTGGAGTCAGAATTCAGCTGCTCGGAAGCCATTGTTGCTTTCATGATGCTGAGTGGCCTCCCTCTTTCTGAGAGGAGTTTATTGGTGAGCGTTGGAGGCAAGGCAGCCCAGCTAAGAGCCCTCTTGAGCCATGGAAGCCAGTCAATAATCATGCAAGTGTGACCACAGCCTTCTGAGAACCGCTTTGGGGGGTCCCTGTTGCAGAGCCTGGGGAGCAGAACATGCAGCTACAAGGAGAGTGGCCAGCCAAGCTGCTCGGAGGGGGCAGCAGCAGCAGGGCGGCACCGTGCGCAGTGCGGGCGTGCCAGAGGGCTGCGCCCTGCAGCAGATCGCGTGCACTGTGGCAGGGGCTCAGCAGCGAGGTCTCAGTGACAGGGAATGAAGCCACAGAGCATTTTGAACCAGGAAATGGCTCCTGCAAGTCTTCAGTCCAGAGTAGTCCGGGGAGATGGGCGAGGGGAAAGGTCTCAAGGTACAGCACCTGGCTTGGCTATACAGAAGGGGACGAGAGCCTGGAAACTGCATTTTAAATGTGGAGTCAACCAGGTAATTCAGTAACAAGCCTTGCATATCTGATTTGTAGTCCACCATGACTTATTTTGCACAGCAAACATCCACAGACCTCAAACTGTTTTTCCTCCTCCTGTATCTTCAGAGAACGAACTTCACCCTCCTCATCCCTCACTCCCAGCGCCCTTGATCAGCAGGTCTGGCAGGACCCCACCAGCCCTCACCCAGCACTGGCCAGTGAGGGTGGTCCTCACCTTCCCTCTTAGGCTGTCCTGGGTTTTCCTTCCCAGCCTCCTCTCTGGCGGGGGCGTTGGCTGGTGGTGTTTTGCTTTCTGAATTGTAAGCAAAGCCACCTTCCTGTAGCTTCAGCTTTGCTCTTCAATGCCTTACCCCCATCCCCTCTTCTTACCACGTGGGTTTCTTCCTGTGATGAAACTCTGCTCCCTGGAAGGACCAGAGAGGAGTCATTTATTATCCTTTAGAGCCAATGTCTCAGCTTGGTCATCACTGTACCCTCAGCTGATGAACATAGCACCCCGCATATGGTAGGTGCTTAGTAAGTTAGAAGAAGAAAAGTGTTTTGACTGAAAGGACGCATGGATGGGTGGCTGGACAGATGGATGGAAGGGTATGTGGGCTGGTGGGTGGACGGATGGATACATGAATGAATGGATGTGAATGTGTAAGGGCTCTCCTGGGAAGAAAATCAACTGAAAAAGCCCCCTGGGATGGGAGACAGGTGGGGAGAGGGCCCCGCTGGCTGTCCCACCTGTACCTCCCCGGGCTGAACTCTCTGAGCTGTGAGTGGTAGTGAAGAAAGTTAAGCAAAGTGACCAGAGCACTCACAGCCCCAGAGGCAATGCGTGGTCCTGGCAGGGGGCTCCTGGTGAGGCTGAGCTGGTGCAGCAATCTCAGTGGGACCTGAGTGCGGAAGGCTGCTGGAGAGCAAAGCCTCAGACGTCACTGTGCAGGGGCCCAAATCCCCCAAGATGGAACAGCAGTCAGCACCTCCCTGTTCTAGCTGTTGACCACAGTTATCTTCTATCTCCTAGGATCCCAGTTTTATCCTCCAATCAACTGCCTGGTAAAGTCGAGGCTGGAGCAAGATGGTTTCCAGGGCAACTTTGTTGTCCACCCATGCATCTATAATTTGAGGCCTTTACAGAGCTCTCCTGAATGTGTTGTGTATATATACATGTAAATGAAACATGTACGCATTGTACATATACATATATAATCTTTATATATGCCTCCTGGCTTCCCTGATGGCTCAGTGGTAAAGAAAACGCCTGCCAATGCAGGAAACGTGGTTCAAAACGTGGGTCAGGAAGATCCCCTGGAGAAGAAAATGGCAACCCATTCCAGTATTCTTGCCTGGGAAATCCCACGGACAGAGGAGCCTGGCGGGCTACACTGCATGGGGTCGCAAGAGTTGGATATGACTGAAAAAATAGCAACAACACTGCTGTTGTTCAGTTGCTCAGTCGTGTCCGACTCTTTGTGACCCTAGGGACTGCAGCACGCCAGGCTTCCCTGTCCTTCACCATCTCCTGAAGGTTGCTCAAACTCATGTCCGTTAACTCGGTGATACCATCCAACAATGAACAACAACACATACAACTCACTTAAGACTAAGAAAGTGCATCAATCCCTGGAGATCTGAGTCCATGCTCAGAAGCTCAGAAGTGAACGTCTGAAACTCTCAGCAGTGGTGCAGCCGGGGGGCTTTCTAGCAAGCCTGGTTCTGAGCTCCATTAACATGTGATGATGTGGCCACTGCATGGGCTTGGTGGCAGGAGGGGGTGAACCGGGGAAGAAGGGGCTTCCTAGGTCCTGAGCATCAGTCAGGAGTGTTGTTGACCACCCAGTGACTGGACACCCTGTAGGAGTGACTGCCTTCCCAGCCTTCCAGTGTCGGGGCAGGGCCATGGGACTGATTCTGACCAGTGAGCAAAAGTGAGCTGTGACACTCTCAGGCCAGAGCTGGCTGCTGGCGTGAGTCCTTCAAAAGGTCTCCGTGAAACAAAAGCCGGCAAGTTTAAGAAAAAGGCTGTCTCATCCATCTGGTCCTGGAGAGACAAGAAGGAGCAGACCCCCGCCACGATGGGTGTGTGCCATGAGCCAAGGAGGAACCTCTGCTGCTGTTGGCCACTGAGATTTGGTGGGTATGTGCTAGGCATAACCTAGCCTATTGTGGCAGGTTCACGGCCTAAGTTCCTCTCAATAATCCTAGAAAAATGACCTGCTTTTCCTTCTAGCTGCAGCCAGGATACACCAGTCTCAGGTTCTTGGTGAGTCTGACCTAAGTCTCCGGGCCAGTTCTTCCAGCAACACTGTGGATGACCTGGGCCCCGACTTGGAAAGCCCTGCGGCCACTCATGGTGGAGTCTAGCCCCAGCTGTAACAGTTCTCGCTCATGGGGCTGTGATTTCAAGCCAGGCTGAGGAATTACAGTGAAAAAGTGGCCTCCAGGGAAGGCTTCCCCTGGAAGTGTGGGCCCCACTTGGCATAAAAAGCTGTTTTCACACTTGCCTTTATTTTTTGCTGTGAGACGATAGCCTCCTCTGGATGTGGAGCCATCAGGGAGCAATCTCTTTCCCCAGGAAGACACGTGTCAAGCAGGACGCTTGAGAGGTGTATGCAGCCTGGGCCCCATCTCCTCTGTCTGAGCCCCACGTGCGCGCTCCTCACACACGGTGTGGAGGGGCCTAAGTGTCTGCGGGCTGGGCAGGGCACGAAACGAGCATCCGTCAGCTCCCCACCAGCGGCAGGCTGATGGGGAGGTGGTTTTTAACAGCCTCCTGCTTATTGATTTCTGTGTGGTGAGGTCAACTTCAGCCACCCTCCCATGGAGAGAGGCTGCAAACCAAAGCGGTTTGGTCCCCATCTATTTCCTGCAGGCTCTCGGCAGAGTGACCAGCTCCCTGCTGGCTGTGACCTTGGGCAGGTCGCCTTGCCGAGATCTCAGATGCTCTCACATCTGTGCCCCCTGGCGATGACATGCGCTGGAAGCCTGCTAAGGGCCAGGCCTTCCATCCTCGCCCAGCTCCCTTAGCTGATCCCAGTTTTCCAGGTGAGGACACTGAGGCACAGGGAGGTCAGGTAACATCAGTGAGGTCACAGAGCTGGTGGCTCTCGGGCTCAGCACAGTGCCCAGCTCTGCAGCTGGCTGAGGACCTGAATGCTCAGCTGAGAGTTGCCCAGACCCTTTCCTGGGGCACCGCCATTTCCTGCTTCTTGTGTCCTGTGCCAGTTTGCCCCTGGCCTTTACATCACAGCTCCCTGATCTTGTTCCCTGATGGGGAACCTCACAGTGGGCTGGGCACTAGCTGGGCGCACAGCCAAGTAGAGACCTGACGGGCTGGCCTCCCTGTGGGGTTTGAGACCTTGCCTGGGGGTGGGCAGGAGCTGCCAAGGGAAGGCTGTGGCACCGGGTGGCAGGACACGGTGGGGAGGCCTGTGGGCCCACCTGAGGAGGCGGGGGCCAGACTGATGCAGCAGCTGAGGGCAGGGCTGGACTTCCTCCCCGGTCGCCCCTGCACCCCACAAAAAACCCAGAACTGACCTGACCCCTAACAGCAGCTCCCGGGAGTACTGCCCACCAGCGCGTGCCCCTGCACTCCCAACTACTGCTGGGAGACATGGCTTCTGGCCCTCCAGTGGCCCTGTCGAGCTGGAGACAAACGGGGGGGTGGGGGGCACGCCCTCCTGGGAGACATCAGGGAGGGGTCTGTAGCCTGGTGGGCGTGAGGAAGGGCAGCACCATGGGAGGCCCTGTACTCACCCTGGGACCCAGCCAGGTGAGCTGCCCAGGACAGCACCTGTGGGAAGGGGGGCCCCGCCTGCTTTTTCCCCTGGAGCCACCATATAGGCTAATGAAGGGACGCGACCAAAGACTCTGGAAACACTGGTTTGGCTCAAGGTGGGCCCCTCACTTAAGTTGGGTCCCCCCCAGGGTCTTTTGGAGGTGGACTGGGGGCTGTACCTGGGAGGGTGCCAGGTAAGTGGGAGGGTGCCAGGTAAGTGGCAGCTGCCTGGCAGAGGGTGAAGTGGGAGGCCCTGGTGTCTGCCGTGCCCAGCCGTCCCTCCACGTGCAGGAAGGAGCTGCAGACTCGGGGTGCTGAGCGTGGACTACCTCCCACACCCCCGCGGCCCGAGGCTGCACGCCCCTCAGTCCGAGTCCTGGGCTTTGCCGCTGCCTACTCGGCACCCACTCTGGGTCCAGACAGGAGCCCCGGGCTCCTCCAGGTCCTGCCTGTGTGCCCCAGCGCCGCTGACTGCGGCCCTTGCTGCTGGATGCCTCTCCCCACAGCTGCCCCTGATGGGCACCCAGAACCTGGTGCAAACTCAGCTCACGTGTGGGCAGGGACGGCCCCTTGTGGGTGAGCTCAGGACAAGAAAAGGCCATCGAGACACAAAGGGGCACCAAAGACAGAGGTCACCTCGGCCACACTCATGCCTGCAGCTGGTTTGTGCCCCGCGGTGGGGTGCGGTCAGACAGCCCGGAGGCCGGCCGGGGAGCCCGCGGGAACGTGTGCCAGGCACAGGGACGCTCTGGTCAGCCCCTCTCCTCAGGATGCCTCCTCCCAGCTGCGCCGTGGAGGACGGTGCGAGGAGACAGGCCGGTGCGAGGAGACAGGCCGGGATGGACGAGAGGGCCCCCGAGCACGAGTCTGACTGAGGGAGCGCGGCCCTGCGTCTCAGAGATCCCTGAGATGGGGGCGCAGCTGCCTGACGCCCTCGCCCGCCGGCAGGAGACCACGCCCCCACCCCGGAAGCTATTTCTACAGCTTCCGGCTTTGGTTCCCCTCAGTCCGCTCCCATCTCCGGCATGAATCTCACGTGTCTGCGGGCAGAGGCTGCGACAGGCCGCACGACGGCAGGGCCTGGTGAGGAGGGATGCCCCCGTTCGGCGACAGCATGGCTGGGGAACAAACAGGCTGCCGTGTGGTGGCCAGGTTTAACCCCAGGATTTCAGTTGAAATGGAAAGTTTGGAAAATCAGAGCTGCCGTGGCTCAGCCCGCCCCACGAGGAGGAGGTGCTGGGGCTCTGGGGGGTTCTTGGTAACTTCTTCAGGGCGAGGACTCCACAGAGCTGGGGGAGCGCGGGATGGGACTATGGCCATGCCCAGCCGCTCCCTGTGCCTCGCAGGGGCTTGAGCCCATGAGAGCCTCCATCTTCCTTCCCCTGGAGCAGTGGGAGAAGCAGGAAGTCACTCCCTGGTGAGGGGCCAGGTCCCCCAGCTGCTGGGGACACTAAATGACATGCAGACTCAAAGCGTCCAGCCCGGAGCTGGCCTCCTGTCCCTGCTCCTGCCTGCCCTGATTGCCAGTCCGCCCTGGGACAGCCTGACTTCGCCGCACCTCCACACCCCGCGGAGGCCGCCCTGCAGACCCTGGTATGGGAAGAACGAGACTGTCACATGGGGTTCCTGTGCTTGTCACACACAGAAATTGCTTCTCAATTTTTAAAAGAGCTTATACCTTAGGCTCTTACAAACAATTCATCTTCTAAAAATCCACTTGGGAGCCCTGGATAGCACCCCCGCCCCCAGGCCTGCCTGGATTCCCTCTCTGTCTCTCTCTGGTTTATTTTGCTCTATGCCTTCATTACCAGAAATATACTTTGTATTTTATTTATCTCACTTAGCATCTCTCCCGGCCCCGCTAACAAGAGAACAGAAGTGGCCAGAAGGAGTCACGTCGTTTCTTTTGTTTACTCTGTATCTTCAGAACCTGCGCTGTGCCTGGAATGCCATAGGCACTCAGTAAGTACTTTTGGAAAGAGTTTGTCAAAGGGTTCCTTTTCTCAGGAGAGGGTGACACCTCACCAGGGAGGGAAGGGGTTACCACAGGTTCCCCATCTCTCATAGGAGCCCTCCTGGTTGCATCATCTGCCCTGGGCTAGAATTGAGTGCACCTCCTTTCTGGTCCTCAACAAGACTCCAGAGGCTCTGGGCCCAAACCCCCAGTTCAGCTTGGAGGCAGGTAGAAGTGGGGGGACCTGCTCCCAGCACCTGGCCAGTTCTGGCTCCCTGCCTCCCATTGTGCACTTCCTGGCACCTTTGAGCTAACACCGAGGCCTGCAGATGATTGCCAGCCGTTACTCGCAAAGTCTCCAGCCCCGCCCTGGACCCACAGAACCAGAGTCTACCTTTTAGAAAAATCCCAGGGTCATTCAAGTGCTGCTTCCAGTTTGAGAAGTGCTGGTGAACCTGCTCAAATGCCTCCTTCTCCCAGGCTAAGGAAAATACTTTGCTGAGACCATCTTGATTTCTTTTTGTCTCTGCAGTTATTGAAACAGACAGCGCGTGCGGCTGAGGGGGGACGGGACTTAGCGTTACTGCGCGGAAACAGTGAAGGGCAAACCCAGCAATTAGCGGCAGAGAGTGGGGAGGCGAGGCAGGCAGGATGGAGAGCCAGGGAAACAGCGACCATAATTGCAGGGTGTGCCAGCCTTGGGGACGTGCGGGGGGAGGTGTCATTAAGACAGCAGCCACCTATGCGTGGGGGGATGACAGGGGTGGAGCCCGGTGACAGGGAGGCAGAGAACGTGTGGACCCAGGGGCCTCCTCAGGGCTGGATGCAGCCCAGGTGGGCCTTTGTCTCCACCACGTCGAGCCCTCGCTGCCCCACCCTTTGTGGATGCTGCTGTAATACCTGCACAGGCCTGCACAAGGATTTTGGCAGCTGGAGGGTCAGGTTTCCTGCTAGGAGCTCTATTTGCCACATTTGAACTGACTACAGAGAAGGCTAGGCCTTCAGAGGGATGTTCCAGCTGGTGTCCCAGGCACCCTAGGCTTCACGGAGGGTTGTGGAGGCAGCCACCAGTGTAAGGTGGGGGCTTCTCACCCACTGCCCAGTCCCCCATCCCTCACACTCCACCTTCAACCAGGCAGCTCTGCTCTTGTCTCTTTTATATGCTGGAATTCTGATCTGTGCCGCTTTAGGGAAAGAGAGAGAAGGAAAGTGTCTAGGTCCTGCACACCGGCTCACCTCACAGGTAAGGGGTCCACCCAAAGTGACTCAGTAGGAGGGATGTTCTGTCTTTCTTCCCCAAGAGCTGGGCCTCAGAGAAGGGAAGCCACATTTAGTTTCCTTGTGCAGGTGACCAGAGCCTGCTGTTTCCACTGCCTGAGAGAAGATGAAGCTGCTAGGGCTATTAAATCCTCCAAGGACTCATAGAGTTAGAGGATGACCCAGGCTTGGAGCCCAGATCCATCCAGAGCCCAGAAGCACCTCGGGGCCACTTAAAGCCCCAGTGACATCACCCACCCCTCCCAGGCTTCTCTGGCTCTCTTGATTCAACTCTGCTCCATCTACCGTTCGTCAGCCGAAGTGGTGGGCAGCCGTCTATAATGAGCCTAGGCATTGGGCAGCAAAGTGAGGCTACCACCCATGGGACAGGGCACTTCAGGAAGCAGAGCTGGAAGAAGGGATCAGCTGCACTGCTGCCCGGGGAGCCCCTGGGTGACCCAGGTCCGCCCAGGATGACCAGGGAGGGAGATGAGATGGGCCGCGGCACAGGCAGGCAAGTGTCCTCAGGGCCAGAGACTCTGCCGAGGCTGTTGGGGTGGCCCTCCTCCTCCCTCTCTGGCCAGGGCTCCTGGGCCCCTCCCTGTGTGCCCCCCTGACCCCTGGCTCTGTCTCCTGTTCTTTGTGCTTCTCTGCTCAGGGGACACTGGGTCTGCCCCGTGCTGGATGGTGCAGGACAGCAACTGGCTGCAGCCTGGTTCTCACATAGTCTGCGTGTTTCTGTCCCCTCCGGTTGGGAGGACTTTCTACAGGGAAGGTTCCCTAGGGTCTGGAGGAGGAGTAGGTGGCCAAGGCCGCAGTGGCCTGTCAGTCCACCCCTGGTTAGAAAGGCTTGTTCCCAAGAAAATAGGAGCCTTTTATTTGATACCCAAGCTTGGCTTCCTGTCGCCTCTCAGCATGTTTAGCTGAGTGGGAGCGATCTCCACTGGAGCGATTAGCAGCATCTAACCCTGAACCCCTGAGACTGTCTGAGCCAGCCTGTGCCTCTGGCGGCCTTCCCTGCTCACACACTGTGTGGGACCCAGAGGGACTGCAAGACAATGTTTGGGGCTGCATGACGGTATTTTATTTTAGTATCTAGATTCTTCCCAGCTGCACCAGCGGTGTGGTAGCATTCCCTGTGAATGTATTATGTGTTGAAAGGCAGACGGCAAGGCAGCTCCTGCTTTGGGGTTGGACAGGGTCCTGGTGCTATGATTTCCCTTACTTCTTCCCCACTGACTGCCCAGAGACAAAGGCTGACCCTTCATTATTCCCCCAACCCAAGTTGGCCCAAGACCAAGCACCCCCAGACCCAGGCTGTGGGTCCCCACCTGGGGCAGGTTGGAGGCTCCTGTCCACCTCCCCGCCCCCACCCCAGCCTCTAAGAAGTTCTGAAATAATGAAAGGAGTGGAGGTGGGAGAGGTACCCCAAATAAAGGCCTCTGAGGATAAAAGCCCAAATCCAGTCTTTCCACTGAAAAAAAGACTCCCATTTGTTCTTGGGTAGAGTTTAAAGAAGAACAGAGTATTGTCCCTGTGAAATGGTTTCATTTTAAGCCTTTACTTTGGGGGGTTTGTTCTGGTTTTGTGCGTTCTCTCCTCCCTGTGGCCGCTGCACATGAAAGGCTGGGGTCAGGCCAGGCATGAGGGGGGCAGGAGCCGCCTGTTCCTCTTTGATTTACCAGAGAACAGCAGGATGCTCCCTCTACCTGGAGATGTCTGTCTCCTTCAGGCCAGTCCCAGACTTTGCTGAGAATAATTCCTCCTTGAAAAAAAAAAATAACAATTCCCATTAAATGATTCACATCATCCACGCCAAACTCAAAGCTCAGAGAGAGGGCTTTGAAGCCTTTTCACCGAACAAAAATAAAACCCTCCACAGATGCTGGAGAAATGCTGCTGAAATAACTCTCAGGTATGTGAAAGAGCTGAGACGTGTGAGCAGTGGAACAACAGCCCGAGATGAAGATGGTTTGATGAACAAATGGAAGGAATGAGGAACGTGGCGGGGAGAGGGGCTGCTTCCTGGGAGATTTCTGGAATGTGTGTGATTTGATCCAACATTGGGCGGTGTTGGCACTGATGATTACCTCCACAAAAGAGGGAAGCAGATAATTCCAAATGACATGTGGTCCCCACACCAGAGGCACCTTCCAACAAGACAGCCAGAAAGGAGGGGTCCCAGTCCTGGCAGAAGCCCCATGGTAATGCAGGAGAAAGTCTTTGAGGAATTCTGAGCCTGGACCTAAGTCAGACATACCCAAATTCATTGATTCATTTATCCGTTCACTCAGTAAACATTTACTGAGCATCACTATATGCTGGCCTTGTTCTAGGTGCTGGATATACAGCACTAAGCAAAAAAGATTCATGCCAGCCATGTTCCTAACACCTGCTACATGGTCCAATAAACCCAGATGAAACATATGACCAATCTCCGGAGCTTGCTTCTCAAACTGCACCATGCAGACGAACAACCTGGGACCTTATTAGAAGCAGAAGGTGATCAAGCAGTCGAGGAGGGTCGGGAAGCTCTGAATGTCTAGCAGATCCCTGGTGATGGCATTGCTGCTGGCCCATGAGTAGAGCACCAAGCCTGCTGGGTTCCACCCCAGCTCTTTCATCTGCTGCATGAGCTTGGTCAAGCGCTTCAAGCGTATTCTGCCTCCTCAATCTTTCCATCTATAAAAGAGAGGTTGAAGCAGTCCCCAACATACACTTGCACAGAGTCAGCAACGCATCTTTGTAGCTTGCTGTTATGAATTTCCTTGACTTTCCTGCTGTACAGCTATAACTGCTTGATTCAGAAGACTCCTTCCAGACCTGAGAAAGTGGAAGAATGAGCAGCATTTGTCTTCAAATACTGCCACTTGGGGTAGCTGGGCGTGAGGAGGGAAGGTTTCTCCACAACACTGCTGCAGGGAATCACACCCTGGGCAGCCACCTAGCAGCTGGGAGACCAGAAAAGACAGCTGTGGACTGCAGCATCACATAGGGACTGCTGGGATCATCCAGAAAGACAGAAAAATGGGGAGTTATTCAACATCCAGGATCTGGGGTCAGATGTTGTTCAGTGGCTAAGTCAATTCCAACTCTTTGTGACCCCATGGACTGCAGCACGCCCAGCTTCCCTGTGCTTCACTATCTCCTTGAATTTGTTTAAACTCATGTCCATTGAGTTGGTGGTGCTGTCTAACCATGCCTGTGTGCAACTGTGTCTTCCGCTGAAGCTCTGGGTGTCTGTAGGCAGGGTGCTTAGTTTCTCGGTGCTTAATTTCTCAGTGCTTCATTTTATTCATGGGTAAAACAGATTCCCATGGTCTAGTGGATTTCCCTACTTTCTTCACTTTAAGTCTGAATTTGGCAATAAGGAGTTCATGATCTGAGCCAGTCATCTTTTAGGATTTGAAATAGCTCAACTGGAGTTCCATCACCTCCACTAGCTTTGTTTGTAGTGATGTTTCCTAAGGCCCACTTGACTTTGCATTCCAGAATGTCTGGCTCTAGGTGAGTGATCACACCTTTGTGATGATGGGTCATGAAGATCTTTTTTGTATAGTTCTTTTGTTGACTATGAGGTCTACTCTATTTCTTCTAAGGGATTCTTACCCACAGTAGTAGATATAATGGTCATTTGAGTTAAATTCACCCATTTCAGTCTATTTTAGTTCACTGATTCCTAAAATGTTGATATCACTCTTGCCATCTCATTTGACCACTTCCAATTTACTTTGATTCATGGACCTAACATTCCAAGTTCCTATGCAATATTGCCCTTTATAGCATCAGACTTTACTTCCATCACCAGTCACATCCACAGCTGGGTGTTGTTTTTGCTTTGGCTCTGTCTCTTCATTCTTTCTGGAATTATTTCTCCACTGATCTCCAGTAGCATGTTGGGCACCTACCGACCTGGGGAGTTCAGCTTTCAGTGTCCTATCTTTTTGCCTTTTCATACTGTTCATGGGGCTTGCCGTTCTCTTCTCTAGTGGACCAAGTTTTGTCATAACTCTCCACCATGACCCAGTGGAACCAGAGATCAAATTGCCAACATCCACTGGGTCATCGAAAAAGCAAGAGAGTTCCAGGAAAACATCTATTTCTGCTTTATTGACTACACCAAGGCCTTTAACTATGTGGATCACAACAAACTGGAAGGTTCTTAAAGAGATGGGAATACCAAATCACCTTACCTGCCTCCTGAGAAACCTGTGTGCAGGTCAAGAAGCAACAGTTAGAGTTGGACATGAAACAACAGACTGGTTCCAAATCAGGAAAGGAATACGTCAAGGCTGTATATTGTCACCTTGCTTATTTAATTTCTATGCAGAGTGCATCATGCGAAATGCTGGGCTGGATGAAGCACAAGCTGGAATCAAGGGAAATATCAATAACCTCAGATTGACCACTACCCTTATGGCAGAAACACTACCATGCAGATGACATTACCCTTATGGCAGAAAGCGAAGAACAACTAAAAAGCCTCTGATGAAAGTGAAAGATGAATGAAAAATTTGGCTTAAAACTCAACATTCAGAAAACTAAGACCATGGCATCTGGTCCCATCACTTCATGGCAAATAGATGGCAAAACAATGGAAACAGTAACAGACTTTACTTGGGGGGGGGGCTCCAAAATCACTGCAGATTGTGACTGCAGCCATGAAAGTTATGACCAACCTCGACAGCATATTAAAAAGCAGAGACATTACTTTGTCGACAAAGATCCATCTAGTCAAAGCTATGGTTTTTCCAGTAGTCATGTATGGATGTGAGAGTTGGACTACAAAGGACGATGAGTGCCAAAGAATTGATGCTTTTGAACTGTGGTGTTGGAGAAGACTCTTGAGAGTCCCTCTTGGACTTCAAGGAGATCCAACCAGTCCATCCTAAAGGAAATCAGTTCTGAATGTTCATTGGAAGGACTGATATTGAAGCTGAAGCTCCAATACTTTGGCCACCTGATGCAAAGAACTGACTTATTTGAAAAGACCCTGATGCTGGGAAAGACTGAAGGCAGGAGAATGGGACGACAGAGGATGAGATAGTTGGATGGCATCACCAACTCAACAGACATATGTTTGAGTAAGCTCTGGGAGTTGGTGATGGACAGGGAAGCCTGGTGTGCTGCATGCAGTCCATGGGGTCACAAAGAGTTGGACACAACTGAGTGACTGAACTGAACTGAACTGAACTGAAAACAGAGTCACCTTAGTGCCCACTTCCAGGCTTGGTTCTTCCTTCATTTATCTGCTTTCTTGAGATCCAATTTGGAAGCATGCCCACAAGGAATATGGCAGGAGGCATCTGTCCCAGGCAGGTGGCATTTTGACTGTGGCATCAACGTCCTGAGTGGGTGGGTTCATGACGTGGGTGTCTTGGTCATAGTCACATGGCTGCATCATAGTTTGGCAACAACCTCAGTTCCAGCAGAGACTTGAATGTCTCCAGGGGTGGTGCTTCCCAAGGTGAAAGAGTACAAAGAGACCTATGACTGGGACCCACTGGGCTGGGCAGGTACCCGTCCATTGTGATCATCTGAGAGGCCCTGAGTTGGAGTCAGGTGCAGGCAGCACCCCAGGATCTGAGATCACAGTGGGCATCCAGACCTGCCACTGACCAGGTGAGCAACTAAAGAGACTGGGCAGTTCATTCAAGCCCTCTGGTCTCAGGGTTTTCTTGCATAAAGTAAGAACATGGGATGATGGTTTCCTACACCAGGGAGAAGCCAGTCTCCCATGGGCAAGGGTCTGGAAATATTGCAGCTGGGAGGTGAGACATCATGCTGGTCCAGCCCCACCCAAAACCTATGTGTGGGCTTCCTTGTCTGTAGCAGCACCACACAGTATTTGAGACTTGCCTGCATGTGAGCTAAGTCGCTTTAGTCGTGTCTGACTCTTTGTGACCCCATGGACTGTAGCCCACCAGGCTCCTCTGTCCATGGGATTCTCCAGGCAAGAATACTGGAGTGGGTTTCCATACCCTCCTCCAGGGGATCTTCATGACCCAGGGATCGAAGCCACAGCTCCTGTATCTCTTGCTCTGCAGGGGAATTCTTTACCTGCTGAGCCACTGGGGAAGCCTATTTGAGACATACTTATACCTAAACACTATTCATTGTTTGTCTGAAATTCAGTTTTAAACCAGCGTCCTATATTTTATCCAGCAACCCTACCTCAGACCCTTTCTCTTTTTCGAGGCCTCAGCCCCAGTTTCCCAGCTTCCCTGAAGCCTCACCCTTCCTGACCCACCCCTCTCCCAGCCCACATACTCCTCCTGGGTTAGGGAAAGGAAATGTTCTGTCTTCCCTGTATACTATTCAGTTCGGTCACTCAGTCGTGTCAGACTCTTTGTGACCCCATGGACTGCAGTATGCCAGGCTTCCCAGTCCATCACTGACTCCTGGAGCTTGCTCAAACTCATACCCATCGAGTCAGTGATGCCATCCAACCATCTCATCCTCTGTTGTCCCCTTCTCCTCCTGCCTTCAGTCTTTCCCAGCATCAGTCTTTTCCAATGAGTCAGTTCTTCTCATCAGGTGGCCAAAGTATTGGAGCTTCAACTTCATCATCAGTCCTTCCAATGAATATTCAGGACTGATTTCCTTTAGGATTGACTGGTTTAATCTCCTTGCAGTCCAAGGGACTCTCAAGAGTTTTCTCCAACACCACAGTTCAAATGCATCAATTCTTCGGCGCTCAGCTTTCTTTATGGTCCAACTCTCACATCCATACGTAGTTGAGTATAAGGACCTTTGTAGGCAAAATAATGTCTCTGCTTTTTAATATGCTGTCTACATTGGTCATAGCTTTTCTTCCAAGGAGCAAGAGTCTTTTAGTTTCATGGCTGTAGTCTCCACCTGCAGTGATTTTGTTGCCCAAGAAAATAAAATCTGTCACTATTTCCATTGTTTCCCCACCTATTTGCCATGAAGTGATGGGACTGGATGTCATGATCTTTGTTTTTTGAATGTTGGGTTTTAAGTCAGCTCTTTCACCTTCATCAAGAGGCTCTTTAGTTTCTCTTTGCCTTCTACCATAAGGGTGGTGTTATCTGCATATCTGAGGTGGTTGATATTATTAAGATACAAACTCTGCTTATCTCGGGCTGCCTTCTTGATTGCAAAAAGCTATGTTGGGTTATTTAACAGATCACTGCCTGTTTCTTGCTTTTCTCATTCCCACTATTACTTCCCTTCTTTTCAAAACAACGAGGGTGTGACAGCTGCTGTCCAACCACTAGGGAAAACGCTGGGTGCGAGGACTCAAGTAAAGGAAACGGTAGCTCTTTTGAGACACTGTCTCCTTGTGCAATGACCTGCAGCCACATGGAGCCGCTGTTACCAGAGGGGGGGGTGGTTGGCAGATGGTGAGGGAAGGGAACCAAGGCATGGACAGGGTTTCAATGTTCTAAGGGTATCTTGTTTGGAATCTGGTTGTGTGCGTCAGTGAGGCCCATTTAAATATTTAAAATAATATTTAAAATAGAACAAGAAATGCTTGCTTTTTTTCCCCCTCAACCAGTAGGAGGTGGAGTCCGGTGCAGCCTCACTCCCACCCTACCCCTAGGCCCTTCATTTGCTCCCTGGAGGCCAACACGAGGGCCGGTGCCTTTGTCTAGCAGACACCACTGTGTCCCTTGGGCACATGTGCCCCCTGGGCTTGGGTATGTTTCATGCAGAGGCTGGAGTTCACAGGTTGCCCCATTACATTTCCTTCTCTCACTCTCTTATCTTGGAGAACATTCCAAACCCCTCATCTGAGGTCACCTTCAGAGGGGTCATCCACGACTGATGCGGGTGGCCTCTGTGTCTGAACTGGGAGAGGGCCTGGAACCAGACATCCTCAGAACAGTTGGGGAGCCCTCCAGCCTGCCACCCGCCTCCTGGATCAGTCCAGATCCCAAGTAAAATCTACAAGATCAATTTAAAACTTAACTTTGCTTTCAGAAGAAAGTCCAGCCAGTGGCATAGCTTTGAGATTCCATTTGATCTTTGCTGATATATTTAGAACTGCTTTTACACACTTTTAATTAGTGTATACATGCCAACTTTTGTTTTGCCCCCCCTCCCCACCCCTTAATATCACTTCTCATAAATATTCCCTGTACTAGTGTTCTGGCCTGGAGAATCCCAGGGACCGGGGAGCCTGGTGGGCTGCCGTCTGTGGGGTTGCACAGAGATGGACACGACTGAAGCGACGCAGCAGCAGCAGCAGCAGCAGCAGCATAAGATCATATCTTTTTGATTTGCAATGGAAAAACTGTGTCACTGTTTTTTCCATCACTCAAGCATCTATGGAGTTGATCTTTTTGCCAGTTCTCTCACTGGTGTTTGAATACAAAAAGGAATGTGAAATATGTCATCTGAAAACTTCTGTTTAACTACTAAAATGGCTCAGATCTCATTTGCTATACACGTAAAGATTAAAATCAATAGTAGTCATGTATCCCCCTCTTCTGCTTCAGAAAAAGGCAAGTGGAGGAACACCCCACCCTCACCCCATCTTTGTCACACATGCCCTTCCTCACAGGCTCTTGGCATGGAAAGGATTAGTAAACTATGTCAAAGGCCAGGAGCCAAAAATCACACCCTGTGCTAGCCAGGAAAAGACTCCGCTCCCCAGGCCGTGCCCTCATCCCACCAGCTCTGACACTCTGAGTGCCTAAAGTCATGAGCAGGACAGTGAGTGCTTGGGTGGCCAACTCTCCCCTTCATGATGTTTGCTTAAATACTTACTGGACCAAGCTGGAAAAGGGTGCCTGTGATTCCTCCTTGCAGCATGTTGAGGCTGAATCTTCTCCCAGACAGATGTCAGCAGTAATTTTACTGTAAAGATGAATCTTGAGCTTGGTGCAAACATAGGCAATAAGAAATTTGTCATCACCACATTCAACCCAGGAGCTGGAGGGGCATCACTTAGTTAGAAGATGTGGCAGATGGTGGACTGCACTGGATCCTGGAGCCCACCTCCTGGAGAAGGGTACACTCAGTACAGCCATCACTGGGCATATTGATTGAACATCTGGCTCAGGTGTAACTAAAGGTGTGGGCTCCCACAGGTGGCCCTCATCTTCTTTCCATGTCCCCACCCTGGAGCCATCCTCATGCTAAGTCACTTTGAAGGTGAAGGTGAAGGTGAAATCACTCAGTCGTGTCCAACTCTTTGCGACCCCGTGGACTGTAACCTACTAGGCTTCTCTATCCATGGGATTCTCCAGGCAAGAATACTGGAGTGGATTGCCATTTCCTTCTCCAGGGGATCTTCCTGACCCAGGGATCGAACCTGGGTCTCCTGCATTGAAGGCAGATGCTTTAACCTCTGAGCCACCAGGGAAAGTCCCTAAGTCACTTTAGTCATGTTCAACTCTTTGGAACCCTATAGACCGCAGTCCACCAGGCTTCTTTGTCCATGGGATTCTCCAAGCAGGAATACTGGAGTAGGTTGCCATGCCCTCCTCCAGGGGATCTTCCTGACCCAGGGACTGAACCTGAGATTCTTGTCTCCTGCATTGGCAGGTGGTTTCTTTACTACTACCACCACCACCTGGGAGTTCCTGGGGGCCATCCTCAGTAATCCTCATATCCAGCAATGAGACCCAAGTCCATAGCATTCTAATAAAAGGGGTAACCTACCGAAGACTTTGGGGGATCCAGGAGAGATGCCACCCTGCAGTCAGCAGAAATACGAGACAGTTCCTCAGGAAGCATGCCCCTCGCTCCCCATCAGCAGCCTCTTCTAGCCTGTCCTCTTTTCTAGCGCAATCTCTAACGACTTTCCTAGGTGTCCTGAGCAACTCAGCCCCAACAGTGACAGTATAATTTATGGTTCAAACTGGGGTGCTCTGAAAGTGAAAGGGGAGCTATTAGCACACTAGGTCCAAACCTAGCAAACCACTAGCTCTGACTTAGGAACCCCATTTGGTGCAGAATAAGCCAGTGGTTTGCTAAATAGGTTTGGTAATTCCCCCATTCTCCTTAGAGACAGGAACAGATTTGTCCCTATGGGTCAATTTGGTTGCTAAGAAATTGTTCTGTTCAGGGTGGCCTAACCCGCTAAACAGTATCTCTAAACGAGAAGAAGTGAGGTCTATTCAGAAGGTCATTTACCCCTGAAATGAGTGTTCTTCATAAAAGACTCAAATTCTCACTGGCGACACTTAACCTTTTCCTTCACAAGTATTTTCTTTTTGCGCATTGAACCCCTTTGAGATTCTTTCACCAGTGGGCTGTTTCTGGCTGGTTTTGATAACCACATTTTTATTTACATGCAAATTCACAGCAAGCAGCTCGCATGTAAATACTATACTAATTATTAAACTTCTATGGCTCATCAGAATGCTGTATCCTAATTGGCTCTGAGATTGCCAGTAACCCACAGCACCCTGATTTGGAGCCAGACCAGTTTTTGCATCTGCATAATAAAGGGAAGAAGGAGGCTGGGAGAGTGCACACCTATTTTATATGTGTCTCTTCAAGGTCAAATAATCATGTATTCCTTTTCAATCTACATATTCATAAAGACCTTTTTACAATTAATGAGACAGAAGATTAAATTGTTGCAGATTAAGAACAAACCCTACTGTTCTAATTAGAGTAAAAGTTAGTCAATCAGATAAGAATTCCAAATTCAAACTGGCTAATACAGAGGCCTAACTATGCCGACCCACTCACAGTCCTCCCACTTGCACCAGCCGCTGGAGCCTGCTTAGGAAAGCCAGGAGCCCTGGGCATGATTTCTACCTATGCAAAGACCCCTCTTTTGGAGATGGGCCCCAGGGACTCAGTGCCCACAGCAGTGGAAGAAGGGAGGAGAGTGGATGGAATCCCATTGTATCACAAGACATGGTTTCTTGACCCTGTTGGTGGTAGATGTATCAGGGTCTCCCCACAGCTGGGTTGCAGATTTTCCCTAGACTCCTCCTTGGGGAGCCTGAAGGAGTTTTGACAATCAGTGAGACCTTACCAGATGAGACTGTGGGTCATTGGGGTTGGATTTAAGATGCCGTCCCTTCTGCCAGGGAGCTTGTGTTTCCTCTGGGATGCCAAGACCTGGGCATCTGCAAATGGAGATGGGCTTGGAGCCAGGTCCTGACCTGGGCTCCACGGACTCCTCCAGTCATGCAGTTCTGGAACCTGCATCGGAACAATCTGGAACCTGGGTCACAGTGTAGATTGCTCAGTCCTGCCCCAGATGAGCTGGTAGGGCCTGGACATCTGTGTTTTGGACAAGCCCTGCATGATTCTGATGCTGCACACTATGGAAACCACCAGCTTGGGAGATCCACGGATGGACTTGAAAGAATTCATAAACCCTGAGATACTGACAACATCATCTTATTTTTACATGTTTATTTAGGAAGAGGCCATAGCTTGTACCAGGTTCTCAGGAGTGGCCATGCTTCAGAAAAGGGTAGTCAGCCCCAGGATGGAGAAAAGAGAATAGGAGAGCAGAATTCTGTCAAGCAGCAGACACACGCCGCCGTATAACCTACTTTTGAGGCTTCCCCTGTGCCCTGAAGTGTTGGCAGTTCTCTCCTTTCCGTTCCCATGGTGCAGGCGACAGCCCCACCAGAGCTCAGGGGACGCAGAGCAAGTGACGAGACGGCCCAGTAGGGGCGGGCTGCTCTGGTCCCCTGGGGAGGGGCCTTCCAGGCGGGACGCAGCCTCAGCACTGTCACGCAGTGGAATCAGCACTGTTGGGGAGGAGCCAGGGGTGCCAGGGAGCACCAGCCAGTCTCCTCCTGTCTTGTGAAGCCTGCCCAGTCTCTTCACCAGTCCCACTTAATTCCCCTCAACCTGGAGTGTAGTTCCATTGCGTCAGGAGCAGATAGTGTGGGGCACCTCCCTTGGCTCTGAGCACCTCCCTCAGCCCTGGGGAGCACAGAGTCCCCCTGCCTCCAACCTACCTTATGATCGCTAATGAGATCACGTCTGCCTCCCGGGAAGGGGCGATTAGCCTGCTGCACTGGGTTATTACCTTTACAAGAGGCCTGCCCAGCTGTCTGCCCACCCCAGGCCACACACACCTGGCCAGGCCAGGATGGCTCGGAGCCACCCACTGGCAGCAGGCTCCTTGTAGACATAGCCTCCAGGGCGGGCAGCCGGAGCTGGGAGGGGGGGACCGCACCTGGGCCTGCCTGGGCCTTGGGGCCAATCCCCGGAGGAGTGGTGCATCCCCAGAGTGACCCCCCCAACCCAGCTCAGCCTGGGGAGGTAGAGGGTCACTCCTTAGGCCCTCACGGACAAGGGAGGACCCCCATGGTGCTGAGGTCCAGCGGTCTCAGAGGGCAAGGGCCTCACCCAGTGGAAGCCCTTGAGGCCCCTGCCATGCACGGGGAACCTCTGTCTTCCCTGGAGCCACAGGGGCTGTGAAGGGAGGTGCCCACAGTCCACGTGGGGCTCCTGCTGAAGTGGGCTGGCAGGGCTTCCTCCATTCAGATCTGTCTCTCCCCCAGCGTGGGGATGCTGGAACATCACCACCCCTGCCTTCCCAGATTCCCCTGCCAGCCCCTGCCTTTCCCTTGGTTTGGCTGGCTTCCAGTCTGGAGTCAGGGTGGCAGACAGAGGAAGGGGTGGCTGAGAACATTCTCAGGGTGCCCTGGGACATGCCCACCGTCCACAGGAGCCCTGCAGGCCAGGAGGACCCGAAACCCCGGTGCCAGACCAGGCTGTCTCTTCCCCATCACCCTCCCCCATGCTAACCTCCATCCATCCTTTCTGTGCTGCCCACCCAGCTCGGGCCGGGGGGCTGCCGGTTTCCTGCGCCTGCACACCTGCTCTTGTGCAGCTGCCTGTAGGCCCCCATGGGTCTGCAGGGCCTTTGGGGAGGCCCACGTGGGTGTCCCTGCCCTTGCCTGGGGAAGGACGGGCCCTCACACTGTGCCTGAGCACCTGTCCTTTGGCTTTGATCTTAGTCCAAATCCAGAGAGCTCACATATTGTCTTTCAGATTATTCTGTGGGGGAGGGGAGAGCAGCAAGAACAGGTGTCTGTGTCGGGTAATGGTCTTCGGCGGTGGGTAAGGGGCAAGCAAGACACCCAGATGACCCCACCCTGCATGGGGCCTAGAGAGTTGGAGGCCTGAACTGAGCTGCCCAGAGCAGGCCCTTCAAAGCTCCCGCCTTTGTTTGCTGGGGCTGAGGTCATAAAACACCATGGGTGTTCTGCTCAGTTGCTTCAGTCATGTCTGACTCTTCTCGACCCTTTCAACTGTAGCCCACCAGGCTCCTCCATCCATAGGATTCTCCAGGCAAGAATACTGGGGTGGGCTGCCATGCCCTCCTCCAGGGGATCTTCCTGACCCAGGGATTAAACCCACGTCTCTACATCTCGTGTATTGGCAGGTAGGTTCTTTACCTGGGAAGCCCCATAAAACACTATTGGGGGCTCAAACGACAGAAGTCTGTCTTCTCTGAGTTCTAGAGGCTGGAGGGCCACAATCAAGGTATTGGCAGGGTTGGTTCCCTCTTGGGGCTGATGAGGGCGGGATCTGCTCCAGGCTTCTTTCTCTCCTTGACTCACAGGTGTCTGTCTCCTCCCTGTGTCTTCACCTGATTTTCCTCTGTCTGTGACTGTCCAAACTTCCTCTTCTGATAAGGACATCAATCAGATTGGATTCAGTTCAGTTCAATTCAGTCGCTCAGTCGTGTCTGACTCTTTGCAACCCCATGAATCGCAGCACGCCAGGCCTCCCTGTCCATCACCAACTCCAGGAGTTCACCCAAACACATGTCCATTGAGTCGGTGATGCCATCCAGCCATCTCATCCTCTGTCGTATTCTTCTCCTCCAGCATCAGGGTCTTTTCCAATGAGTCAACTCTTCACATGAGGTGGCCAAAGTATTGGAGTTCAGCTTCAGCTCCATTCCTTCCAAAGAACACCCAGGACTGATCTCCTTTAGGATGGACTGGTTGGATCTCCTTTCAGTCCAAGGGACTCTCAAGAGTCTTCTCCAACACCATAGTTCAAAAGCATCAATTCTTCAGTGCTCAGCTTTCTTCACAGTCCAACTCTCACATCCATACATGACCACTGGAAAAACCATAGCCTTGATTAGACGGACCTTTGTTGACAAAGTAATGTCTCTGCTTTTGAATATGCTATCTAGATTGGATTAGGACCCACTTAATGACCTGATTTTAATTTAGTTACCTCTTTAAAACAGTCTGTCTCCAAATATGATTACATTCAGAAGTCCTGAATCTTGAAGAGGAGCACAATTTAGCCCTTAACAGGGTTCCAGGAACTCACAATTCCTCTGGGGCTTGCCGGGGTTGGAACCTGCAGCCCTTTCCTGGGAAGCCCCCACGTCTAGGCTGAGAATCAGTAGTGAAGGAAGCAAGTGTGTATCCAGAACCAAGGAAAGCCCCTCATCCTTGGCGTTGGGAGCTTGTGGATCCATGAGGTCCAGCTCCCTCTCCAGCAGGCTGCCAGTTAATCTTTCTAGTTTATCTGGAGCCTTTCACCTTCTTTGAGTTGATAACGTGAGAAGGTGCCCCAGAGAGGAGAACACACCTGACCTGATTCTATGAAACAAGCATCCTTATTCCCACTCTACACAGTACAAAAGGTAGGGCCACCCAGGAAGCAAGAGAGCTGGGATTGGAACCCAGGCTGTGCAGCCCTGGAATTCAGGCTCTTGTCCAAGAGATTGAAGAAAACATAGGGGATATTTTAAAATCACAAAATGGGAAAGATTTTTTAAAGCATGGTGCCAAATCCAGAAATATTAAAAGACTGATATATTTACTATCCCACAAAGAAACTATTTCATGGCTAACAATAACAACCACCACCATCACAAAAACTCAGACAAAAGACAAAGGAATACCAGGGAAAACCATGTGTAGTATATGCCAATTGCCACTTTCCTTATTATATAATGAGCTCTTCCGAATCCATAAGAAAAAGTCTAATAACCCAAAGGAAAATTAGGGGAGTGGGGAGAAAGAAAAGGTATGAACAGACAGCTTACAGAAGAAGATAGAAGTGGCGACTAACACGTGAAGAATCACCCAAGAGTCCTCACAGTTGAAGAAATGCACAGCAAACTCTGAATCTCCATTTTTTCATCTATCAGAGTGGCAAGATGGAGAAGACCAGTTTAGTACTGACAAAAGAGTGGGAAAGGGAATTTTTTATGTATTTCAGGAGTATAAACTGCTGGAATAGGTTTTCTAGGTGTCTAAGATTGGAAGGGACATAAAAAATATTGAAGGTGTGAGTTATTCCTCTAAGCAGTGCCACGGCTAGATACCTGCCCACAAAGACTCCTCAAGAGGCCTGATTGCACCAGCCTTTGAAAGAATAAAAACCTAGAGACAGTCTAAATGCCTCTGAGAGGGCAATGGTTGGAGAAATTACACCCCTCTCCCCCTGCAACAGAATCCCATGCAGGCTTGAAAGGAATGAGGTTGATTCATAAATTCTGGCAATGGGGTGGGAGCAGGGGTCACCTGTGCTGTGCCTAGTCACTCAGTCGTGTCCGACCTCTTTGCGACCCCCTGGTCTGCAGCCCACCAGGCTCCTATGTTCACAGGGATTCTTCAGGGAAGAATACTGGAGTAGGTTGACATGACTTCCTTCAGGGGATCATCCCAACCCAGTGATCGAACTCAGGTCTCCCACACGGCAGGCAGATTCTTTACTGACTGAGCTACCAGGAAGCCCAGGGGTCATCTCAGTTCAGTTGCTCAGTCCTGTCCGACTCTTTGCAACCCCATGGACTGCAGCACACCAGGCTTCCCTGTCCATCACCAACTCATCTAGGGGTCATCTAGGATGTATTTATTCTGGGAAAAGGTGAAGTGCTGGGTGTTGTGTAGAAGGATGTGCTCCCATTTGTATGAGAACAAGAACTAGGAGACAGAAAGCAGGAAGTTTACCTTCCATTGTTCCAGGGTCTCTGTGTTCCAAGATTCTCAGAATCCCCTGGTGGTGTTTAAACACTGCTTGTCGGGCCGACCCGCAGCGTGTCTGCTCCAGAGTGTCTGGGGTGGGCCCCTGAGTGTTCTCCGTAAGTCTCCAGGTAACAGCATGGAGAACACGGCTGTAGTCTTTGAGTTAAGGTACCACGTAGGGTGTTGGTTGTATAATTTTTAGAAATAATTCATAAGGATAATCCTTGGTCCAGGACCATGGCTGGCCTGCTCCTCTTCTCTGCAGCTTCTGTCAATAACAAGTCCTCTTCACCTTGCAGTCAGAAAGTACCCCCTGCATCTGCTGCTTTAGTCGGCGCCCCCTCCCCAAGTCAGGTCAGCAGCTCATAGGAAGGACAAGCCACATTCAGAGCAAATCTGCCACCACCTGCTGGGAGGTAGAGCCCTCTCCTCGCTGAGATCTAAGCCCCGGAGCCCCTCGCGGTTGGAGCGGCCCTTCTCAGGCTGTGTGATCACAGATCACAGGCTCAGCCTGCCCTCTTTTCCCACTGAGACAGAGGAAGGCAGAAAAGCCGGGTTGACACCTGTCCTGGTGGAAAGGCGCCGACTTCCCTGTGACTAGCCGGAAAACGCTGGAGACGCACAGCCATGAAGCCAACAGCAAGTTCCGGGCTGAGCAGAGAGGTGCTTGCTCGGGAGGCGGGCGTCCATCGGGTCTGTGCTGTCTGGGGAAGGTTCTCTGGACCACCTCTGCCAGGAGGTCAGGGTTCCGGGCACGGCCCCCAGGGCACCCCAGGAACAGGCGCCGGCAGCGGTGAGCCGGACTCCTGACCCTGGCGTTTGGGTGCCCTCTGTCCTCCCACCCGCATAAACGGGTCTCCTCAGCCCACTGCCCCCTCCCTTCCTGTACCCCCGTGAGGCTGGTGTGCACCGAGAGGGAGCCTGCCGGCCGCTCAGGACACGCGCCTGACCACACGCCGGCTGGGCGCAGCGGCCCATCCTTGGCCCCCTTTCCCCTCAGAGGCCCCCAGGCCCTGCCCCCCCGCCACGTGCCTTCAGGGAACCCCCTACCACCCACCCCCCGCCCCGTCTCCCTGCCCACCGAAGCTGGGACCTTCTTCCCTCTTCCCACCTGTCCATAATCGGTCAGTTCTTGTTTTCAAAAGGCGGGGAGAAAGCATGTTGATTAGGTAGCATTTCAAGGGCTGTTAAGGTTTGCCGAGTGCCCCGGCCACAGACTCCACGCGGAGACCCGCGGCGCAGGGCAGAGGCTGCGAGGACGACACAGCGGCCCAGAGGAACCCCAGTGCCCGGACCCGGAGAGGAGACCCCAGCGCCCGGACCTGGAGAGGGGGACCCCAGAGCCCGGACCCGGAGAGGAGACCCCAGCGCCCGGACCTGGAGAGGGGGACCCCAGAGCCCAGACCCGGAGAGGAGACCCCAGCGCCCGGACCTGGAGAGGGGGACCCCAGAGCCCAGACCCGGAGAGGAGACCCCAGCGCCCGGACCCAGAGAGGGAGACCTCAGACCCAGAGAGAGAGACCCCAGCGCCCGGACCCAGAGAGGGAGACCCCAGAGCCCGGACCCGGAGAGGAGACCCCAGCACCTGGACCTGGAGAGGGGGACCCCAGAGCCCGGACCCAGAGAGGAGACCCCAGCACCCGGACCTGGAGAGGGAGACCCCAGCGCCGGCAGAGGCAGTGGAGGTGAGGAGGGTGAGAATGCACATCCCACCTGAACAGCGAATTGAGAGCCGGTAACAGACGCTGGCGGAGGGAAGAGAGCTTTCACCAGACCTTTCACCCTCACGCTGTTCGCGCCTCACGTCCTCACTGGACTCACAGAAGCACCAGGGGGTTGTCCCTCGGGAGGTGCCCTGGGCTCTAGGAGGCCGTGTCACCAGATGGGGAGGAACAAGGAGCCCTGTTGTGCCCGTGAGGGTCTGAGCGACCGCACTGTGCAGTGAGCGGCCGTGGAGAGGCGCACCCGGCAGGGTCAGTGAGCAGCCGGGCCTCCTCCCCGTCCGCCTCGGCCCGGCGCCCCCGCTGCCCTGCACTGGGGCCCCGCACGTGATCGGGTTCACCAGCGAGGTGCACGAGGCAGGGGTCTAGCCTGCCGGGGAAGGGCTGGCTCCCGACGCAATCGCCACCCTGTCTCCTGGCCGCTTCCTGCTCTTCCTGCCTGAATGCAGAAGCGATGTCTGGCCGCTGGTGGCCGTCCGGTGACGCTGAGGATGACAGAGGCTGCAGTTCAAAGGATCCCAGCCTCCCAGTGCCCCCTCACTCAGCCCCACCGCCCAGGCTGCTCTGGCCTCGTGCTGGGAGAAAGCAAAGCTCCGATCAGGCTGAGTGCCTGAGGCTGGTTACAGGACAGGGCAGCGGAACCCAAGAGCCCCAAGTCCCAGTGGTCGCGCAGAGCTGATCGGAAAAGAGGGCCCGCTGGTTAGCCAGGGCCTTGGGTCTCGGATCTGGCTCCCGGGACCCCCCCAGGACCTGCCCCTCCCCTCACTGCACAGCCCAGCGCCCACTCCTGAGGCTGCAAGGAGCTGGGAGAGACATGCGCCCACCCACTGCCCTGGTTCTGTTCTTTCAGCTGAGGCTCTGGCCCCCTTGCTGGGCACTCCAAGGGCACCAGGCACTCCAAGGCCTCCGACCCGAGCTCACTGGCAGGCAGATGAGGGGCCACCCCAGCTCTTCCTTACCTCTGTCCCAGTGCTTACAACGGTCAGTCTGCACACGGTCTCAGGACAGCCCTGGGATGACGGGGCAGTCAGAGATGCAGTGACCATTACTGAAGTGACCTGCTGGGGATCCGTGGCTGGTCAACGATGAGCTGGAAATAGAGCCCAGTGTTCACGACCTGAGCTTCTCAGGGCAGGTTCCTCAATCCCACATCCAAATCTCCAGGGACAGAGTGCACCAGGTCCTTCTCTGTGCGTGCGCGCGTGCTCAGCTGCTCAGACTTTTTGCGACTCAATGCACTGACCGCCCCCCCCCGCACCCCCACCCCCAGGCTCTTCTGTCCATGGGATTATCTGTACAGGCAAGAATACTGGAGTGAGTTGCCATTCTCCCCTCCAGCGCATCTTCCCAACTCAGGGATCAAACCCACGTCTCCTGCATTGGCAGGCAGATTCTTTACCATCTGAGCCACCTGGGAAGCCCTACTCTCCTGCTGAATTAGGGTCTCTGGGGAAGGTGCCCCTGAATATGCATCATTAGCATTCCTCCAGAGCCTTGGCAGGATCCTGGCACACCTCAGAGCCCGGGACCCCTCCCGCAGCTGAGCTGCTTTCCCAGGTGCGAGGGGCAGGCCTGTGAGATGTCAGGCGCAACCTCCGCCCAGGACTGACCCTCTGGTGCCAGACAGTGATGTTGATCAAGCGCTTCAGGAGGCAGGTCCTCAGCTGGCAGGCAGTCAAAAAGCCTGAAGCCCAGGCTGGACTTCAGACCAGTGAGATTCAGATCTCTGGGTGTGGGACACAGTCACTGGCATTTTTTTTGTAAGTTCCCCAGGTGATTCCAAGGTGGAAAACCTCCTGTCCCCATGCCGTGTGGGTCGCTTTCCAACCAGAGGGCATCAAAAGCCCCTGGCCAACTATTAAACACAGCTGGCTAGGCCCCAACCCCAGAATTTCTGATTCATTAGGTCCTGGGAGGGCCCAAGATTTTGTATCTCCAAGTTCTCAAGTGGTGCTGCTGTGGAGACCTCACTGTGAGGCCCAGTGGAGCAGAAAGCGAAGGGCCGGAGGAGAAACTGACTGCTCCTGTTGGCCGTTGTCGAGGGACTGCTCACTTCCAGTGAGCAGGCCCTGCCACGTGCCACATGTGGCTCCCCGGGGACAGATTCTCCCAGGTGTACCTGCTGAGGATGGGAACCTACCTTCTGGAACATAATTACCTCCATATAGATGGAGATTGGGACCTTGCCCCCAGGGCCCTCGGGGATGGTTGGGCAGGTTGTGCACCAAAAAATCCAGGGGCGATTGTTCACAAGGCGGGGACTACGGTGCTTCCCCACACTGTCAAGCGTGACAGACTCCCCTCAAAGCTCAGAGAGCCACCATGGAGACGTCTCAGAAATTCTGCACCTACATTTGCTTTACCAGTCTCCCCTCTGCCCCCCCTGCCCCTTCGCCGATACCCCTCTGCCCCTTTGCCCTGCCCCCTCTCTGCCCCTTCACCCTGCACCCCCCACCCCTTCGCCCCTTCGCCCTGCCTCCCCTCTGCCCCCCCTCTGCCCCTTCGCCCTGGCCCCCCTCTGCTCTCAGCGATGCTTCAGGACTCCACCTCCCTCGTGCCCACCTGCCCCAGGCAACCCCCGGCTGGGCCTGATCCGAGTTGCCGAGTGGGAGGCTCTGCCCTCCCTGGGGCCCCTAGGGGTGCTGCTGGCATGCTGTCTGCCCTGCCTGACAGACCCTGGCACTGGCTCTGGGCTGGGGCAGGAGCTCATGGCCTTCCTCCTCTGCCACTTCATGCTGCTGACTATCCCTCCTCCACAGGAGATAAACCTGTGTGGAATCTGTTTTCTCTGGTGACACATGCCGCGGGCAGCAGGACAGCGGCTGAGTCACTGGCAGTGGTCTCCCCTGAGCCCCACCCCCAGCCCTCGTGGCCTCTGCGGGCTTATCCCTTTCCCGAGCACTTCCTGGCCCAACATACGTGTCCTGGGTGCTTCTGTCTGTGACTCAGGCTCAGCTGCCCCCATGTTCCTCCCACAACACTGGGCTGGTAGGAGGGGGCACCCATGGGTGTGCTGGGGCATCTAATCACAGGGTGTTCTGTTTGGGGCCCAAACACGGGAGAGCTCGTGGGCCCAGGAGCCCGCCTGGTAGGAGCCAAAGTCCACACCTAGCCCATCAGCTTGTGACTCTGCAGGGAGAGGGCAGGTGGCCAGGGACCCAGGGGAGAGGACATCCAACACTCCAGGGGGTGCGGGCCTTTCCCAGGCCTGAAGTAGTTGGGGAAGGAAGGTCCCAACCTGCGGATGCCTGCCATGTTCATCTCTCCAGCCTGGACCTCTGCCCTGGACCCCAGGCTCATAAATCCGAACGCCTCCTCCCCAAACTATCACTCCCGATTTCCAGCCCCCCAGACCACTCTTCCTAATACCACAGCAACTCCAGCCTCTCTCAGCTCCGGCCAGAAACTACGACGACATCCCTGACTCCTCTATTTCTCTCACCGCCTGTATCCAAAGCTTCAGCAAATCCAACTTTTTCTTTTGCACATCTGAGTGTATTCATGCGATGGTGAAGTATCACCAGTGGCCCTGGCGGAGGCAGGTGGGCACTGAGAAAGGCCCACCTCCCTTTTCTCTTCCTGCCATGAGCCTGCAGTCAGGGGACGTCTCTCCTGGGAGGACAATGCCACCCACCGCCCAGGGCGGAGGCTCTGGGGCTCTCACGGCTTGCTGGGGCAGACAGCTGGCAGCGTTATTCTCCCAGCCCCACTCTGAGGGCCAGGCCCAGGCCTGGCTGGGGGGTGCTCCAGAGGCATCCTGAGCAGGGGACTCGTGGAGCTCTCTCCAGCTGGGAGGGCCACCGTTCAGCAGGCCTGGGCCTGGAGGGGCCGGACCCCGTTGTGGCCTGGGCTGGGCAAGGCTGCTGCAGAGTGGCCCTCTCAGCCTCGGCTAACCCACCTGGCCCATTGCTGACAGTGCCGTTGGTCTCATTTTTGTGAACAAGCCAAGTCACATAGTTTGCTCAATCGCAGGATGGGAGGTGGTAGGGACAGAGGGCAGGCAGCACACAGGCTGGGTCCCCTGGCAACTGCTGAACCCTGGGAGCTGCCGCCAGCTGCAATTACTTGTTGCTGACTTTTGATTTCACGTTGAGTAGCCACAGGTGATGGAAAAAGAAATTGGTCCCCATGGGCCGAATGCTTTTCCGATCTGCATTTATTAGCAGAGTTTTTGAAGGTGTCAGGAGCTGAATGTGAGGCGGCTGCCTCTGGAAGTGAGACCCACATGCAGGGCGGGGATGGATGGGCGGGTCAGGAGGAGAGAGGCTTAGGAAAATACTTCTGCTAGCAAGGGACCATTCTTTGAGAGTTCTGAACATGCTTACAACTTTCCGCTTCTGCCGGCTCATCCTCATCTGTTTGGAAGGGCCCTCTTTCCAAATCTCTCAGAGAGCCCTTCCAAACAGGTGTTCTCCAAACCTGTGAGCCTGGGGATTTAGGTACAGGTTCACCTCGTCTCACATAATTGATGTGTACCTAAAGAATTCTTTGTTCATTAGCTTTGTTATCAATCAAATGCAGTTTTAGATGCACCAAAATGTTGGTGTTTGGAGAAAATTCTCTAGTCAGTTCTTTGTTTTAAAAGACTCACAGCCAGTCGTACTCAAATTCATGTCTTCTCTCCTGAACAGCTGTGAAAACAGGGCCAAGACCTTTCATAGTTCACACTATCAGAGAAATTCATAAATGGAAGGAAACGCAGATGTCTCCCTCTCATTTCAGAGGTGCTCTCTCTCTTTTTAGCCAGGGAGAGGCATCTTCAAATGAAATCCTACCCAGAGGCTGAGTGGACAAGTCAAGGAAGAGCAGGGCAGCTCCAGCTGAAGGAGAACCCAGGTGGAGAAGGTCCTACGCGCTTGATGCCTCATGCAGCCAGCTTCCTGCATTCCCCCTTGAAGTCCCTAACATGTCCATGGAATCCTCAGGTTGAAGACCATCGCTGTCGAAGTGCCAAGAACATTCTCTCTTATCTGTAGTTCCACCTCCAAGACTCCAAATACTCCCAGCTGAGCACATGCATTCAACACAGCTTTGTTTATGACAGCAACTTATAAAAATGAAAACAGTTTAGTTCCCTGCCCTCTGTATCGTCAGCGGAGAACAGAGAAGAACCTAGACTTCGCCCACTGCTTGGCAGGAAGAGTGCATGTCTCCACCTCCCACCAGGGCAGCACCACAGAAGGCTAGTGGTGCTGGAACTCCCACGCTAGACCAGCAGCAAATGGAGCTCCTCTCCCCTCAGGTGTTAACAAAGGCCAAGTGGAGATCCTGAACTTCCACCTCTGCCTGGCAGTGGAGGTGCTGTGTCCCCCACCCCGCCCCCCCCTTTTGTTGCAGGACAATCTCAGAAAAAGCCAGCTAAAATATAAGTTTTCAATAGGATCCAGATTCTCACAGCATAATACCCAGTGTCCAGGTTTCAGTTGGAAATCACTCACCATTGGAACTAGGAGAAACCTCAACTTGAATGAAAAAAGACAATCATTACATGCCAATACTGAGATGACAGAGATGTTGGAATTATCTGATAAGGATAAAATGCCTCAAAGAGCAATTGCAAGCACACCAGAAAAATAGAAACTGTATATCACACAATCCTGAAGTCTCACTCCTGGGCATATTTCCGAAGAAAATTCTAATTCAAAAAGATACATACACTCCAATGTTCACAGCAGCACTGTTTTCAAGAACCAAAACACAGAAGCAACCTTTATGTCCATCAACAGATGAATGGATAAAGAACGTGTGTATACATATACAATGGAATATTATTCAGCCATAAAGAAAGATGAAATAATGCCATTTTCAACAATATGCGGGGACCTGGAGATTATCATATTATGTGAAGTCAGACAGAAAAACAAGTATATAATATCACTTATATGTGGAAACTGAAAAAAAAATGATACAAATGAACTTATATACGAAATAAAAACAATTTCACAGACAGAGGAAACAAATTTATGGTTACCAAAGGGGATAGGATGGGCTGGAGGAGAGATAGGAGTTTGGATTAACATATACAAACTACTATATATAAAGTGGATAAACAACAGCGATCTACTAAATAGCACAAGGAACTATATCCAGTCTCTGGTAATAACCTATATTGGGAAAGAATCTGAAAAAGAAGATGCATATGTGTATATATGTATATATATACACTTTTCTGTACACCAAAAGCTAGCACAAGGCTGTAAATTAACTATACTTCAAAAATACTCTAAACCATGAAATAGAAGATATAAAAAGGAACCAAATGAAAATCTTAAAACTGAAAAATACAATGACTGAAATAACTCAGTGGGGAAAGCAAAATGGAGAAAATGGAGGAAAGAATCAGTGACCTCAAAGTCAGAACAATAGAAATTACCCAATCTGAACAACAGAGGGAAAGCAGGCTGAAAAAAAAAAATGAATAAGTAGAGCTTCAGGGATCTGTGCGACTGTAAGAAAAACAACAATGTTAACATTAATGTCATTGAAGTTGGAGAAAGAGAAGAGAAAGAAGGCTGGGTTGAAAAAGTCCTTGAAGAAAAAACAGCTGAAAACTTTCCAAATTTTAGCAAAAGACATAAATATATAGATTCAATGAACCGATCAAATCTCAAATAAGGTAAACGCAAAGAAATCTATATCAAGACATAGCGAAACTTCTGGAAGCTGAAAGCAAAGGGGGAATCTTGGAAACAGCAAGATGTGATGCTAATAGGGAAAAAGCAGTTCAAGTGACAGTGGGTTCCTTATTAAAAATGAAAAAGAAATCCAGCAAGGCCCCAAAATGCGTCACTTCATTTTCCAAGTGCTGAAAGAAATGAAGTCTCAACCCAGAGTGATATAAGCAGTGAAAATATACCTCATGAATTAAGGGGAAACCAAGACGTTCTTAGATGAAGGGAAACAGAATTTGTCAGCAATGCACAAGAATAGGCAAAGGACACTCTCTAAACACAAACGAAATGATGAGAGGAGGAATCGTGAAACATCAACAACAAAGAAAGAACAGCAGAAAGACAAAATATAGGTATATTTTCCTTCTCCACTTGAGTTTTCTGAACTATATTTGACAAGATGAAGCACAAATTATAGCTGTCTGATGCAGTTCTTTTCCTACTGTTCATGGAGTTCTCAAGGCAAGAATACTGAAGTGGTTTACCGTTCCCTTCTCCAGTGGACCACATTCTGTCAGACCTCTCCACCATGACCTGCCCATCTTGGGTTGCCCTGCGGGCATGGCTTGGTTTCATTGAGTTAGACAAGGCTGTGGTCCTAGTGTGATTAGATCGACTAGTTTTCTGTGAGTATGGTTTCAGTGTGTCTGCCCTCTGATGCCCTCCTGCAACACCCACCATCTTACTTGGGTTTCTCTTACCTTGGGTGTGGGGTATCTCTTCACAGCTGCTCCAGCAAAGCACAGCCGCTGCTCCTTACCTTGGACAAGGGGTATCTCCTTACCGCCACCATTCCTGACCTTCAACGTGGGATAGCTCCTCTAGGCCCTCCTGTGCTGCGCAGCCACCACTCCTCAGGCTGCTCCTCCCGGCCGCCGGCCCTGGCCTCGGGCTCAGGTGGCTCCTCAGGGTCACCGCCCCTGGCCTAGGACGCGGGGTGTCTCCTCCCGGCCGCCACTGACCTCGGAAGCGGGGTAGCTCCTCCTGGCCGCCGCCCTGACCTCGGACGCAAGGTAGCTCTTCTCAGCCGTTCCTGTGCTGTCGCAGCCTGGCACTCTAGGCCGCTGGCCCTAACCTCGGACGTAGGGTAGCTTCTCTCGGCTGAGCCGGCCCGCCGCCGCCTGCGCTTAGTGAGCCGGCCCGCTGCCGCCTGCGCTGCGAAAGTGAGAGGAGAGTGAAAAAGTTGGCTTAAAGCTCAACATTCAGAAAACGAAGATCATGGCATCTGGTCCCATCACTTCATGGGAAATAGATGGGGAAACAGTAGAAACAGTGTCAGACTTTATTTTTGGGGGCTCCAAAATCACTGCAGATGGTGATTGCAGCCATGAAATTAAAAGACACTTACTCCTTGGAAGAAAAGTTATGACCAACCTAGATAGTATATTCAAAAGCAGAGACATTACTTTGCTGACTAAGGTCCGTCTAGTGAAGGCTATGGTTTTTCCTCTGGTCATGTATGGATGTGAGAGTTGGACTGTGAAGAAGACTGAGTACCAAAGAATTGATGCTTTTGAACTGTGGTGTTGGAGAAGACTCTTGAGAGTCCCTTGGACTGCAAGGAGATCCAACCAGTCCATTCTGAAGGAGATCAACCCTGGGATTTCTTTGGAAGGAATGATGCTAAAGCTGAAGCTCCAGTACTTTCGCCACCTGATGCGAAGAGTTGACTCATTGGAAAAGACTCTGATGCTGGGAGGGATTGGGGGCAGGAGGAGAAGGGGACTACGCAGGATGGGATAGCTGGATGGCATCACGGACTCGATGGACGTGAGTCTGAGTGAACTCCGGGAGTTGGTGATGGACAGGGAGGCCTGAGTGCTGCGATTCATGGGGTCACAAAGAGTCGGACACGACTGAGCGACTGACCTGAACTGAACTGATGCACCTCTGGTGGTGCAGTGGTAAAGAATCTACCTGCCAATGCAGGAGACACAGGAGACACGGGTTTGATCCCTGGGTCAGGAATATCCTCTGGAGAAGGAAATGGTAATCCTCTCCAGTATTCTTGCCTGGGAAATCCCATGGACAGAAGAGCCTGGTGGGCTATAGTCAGTGGGGTCACAAAGAGTTGGACACAACTGAGCAACTAACACATACACACAGATACACACACTGGTGTGGTTCTATGTGTATTAGAGGAAATATTTAAGACAATTATACTATAAATAGGGAAAGTTAAAGGATGTGAAGGGAGGTAAGATTTCTATGCTTCACCTGATTGAGCCAAATGTCAATAACAGTACACCCTGTTATCTAGATATAATATAATAACTAAAACAACCATTTATAAAAGCTACACAAGAGATACACTCAAAACCATTATACATAAACCAAAGTGGGATTCTAAAAAATGTTCAGCCCACAGGAAGGCAGGAAAAAAAGAACAGAGAAAGAAAAACAGAGAACAGAAAACAAAAACCAAAATGGCAGACCAGCCCTCATGGGCCACTAATTACATGTTAATTCCAAACGCACCAATTAAAGGAGATTGGCAGAGTGGAGTTAACAACATAACCAAAGTATATGCTATGTATAAACGCATATAGAAATTAATTTCAAATACAGTGGTATAAATGGGTTAAAAGTGAAAAGATAGAAAAATGTAAATTGTACAACCATTAAGTACAAACTAGTATCAATTGTGAGCATTCTAAGTAACAGTAACTCTCATTTGTTGCTGGTTGAAATGTAAAATGGTACAGCCAGTTTGGAAGACAGTTTCTTACCAAGTTAAACATAGTTTTACTGTACAATCCCACAGTCAGGCTTCTAAATTATTTACCCAACATATTTGAAAACTTATGTCTGAAAAAAAAACATGCATGTGGATATTAGCAGTTTTCTTTATAAAACTAAAAACTGAAGGCAAACATGATGTCATTTAATAGGTGAATAGATGAACAAACTGCGGTATATCCAGACAATGGAATATTATTCTGTGATGAAAAAGGATTTAGCTGCCAAGCCCCCCCCCATACACACAAAATATGAATCCTAAATGCACAATGCTAATAGAAACAAACCAATCTGCAAAGACTGAAAATGTATAATTCCATTTATTTAACATCTATAAAGGGTGAAACTAGAAATACAGTAAGCAGATCACTGATTTCTAGGGATTTGAAGAGGAAGGAAGGTTGAATAGATGAGTCACGGGATTACTTTTAAGGCTGAGAAACTCTTCTGTATGAGAATATAATGGTACATCATCTATGATGCTCTTCATCTGTCAAAATCCTTTGACCTTTACAGCACAGAGTGAACTGTAATGTATGCAAATTTTAAAAATCATTTATAAAGTCATGGGGTTTTAGGATGGAATACAGACTGTGATAAAACAATATAACTGTATTTCAAATGTGTAAACAGTTTCCCTAAAGGGAGGCAGAAGAAGGTAAATAAGTTTGGAAATAAATGGAGATTCTTTGAGTAAAGGCAAAAAGAATTCTCCAAAAGCACCATAATCTCATCGACAGTTGTTTCCAATAGGGGTATGGTATGGGTTAACCATTCTGTAACAAATATCTATGTATACTGGATTTAACAATTAAGTAAATGGATGGTGAATTTTGAAAGTCAAGTTTCTCACTGTTGGAATGGGAAGTTAAACAAGCAAGGGAGAAGGCCAGAATGATCCATGGTTGATGGATTTGAGCTGGAGACAAATCAGTGTAAACTCAACTCATATTTAGCCATACAGAAATACAGTATTGATAGATATATGTATGCACACAGGTTAGTATACACATACAGATATTTCTTTTCTCTCAACCATGAGGGCCTAGAAGTAGTGATATCACAGAAGTATACCTAGTGCCCAGATCTTGGTTTCTAGTACCATTCCCAATAAAATTAATATCTTTGAGTCAATGCTTCTATTTAAAAAATGATTGAATACATAAATAAGTGGGGAATACAGACAAATCTCCCATACAGAATAATTTCAAATAATTGATGTAGAGACTTTGCCCTTGAGGAAATGGAATATTACTCCTCAGTCCTTAGGTTTGGGCTGTGCATAATGACTTGCTTTTCAAAAAAGACAGTATGAAAGGAGAGAGGTGGGGGAGAATTAACTTTGTAGTAGAGAAACCTGGTAAACAGTTTCTCATCCAGGTGAACAATGTTAATATCGACAATGACACGTCATGTTGATAGTATGTGCTATTGACGTGGTTTGATGAAAATGGTACTCTGTGATCTTCCTCTCCAAAACCCATAACCCCAGTTTAATTGTGAGAAAAACATCAGACAAATCCCACTTGCACAATATCGTGCAAAATATCTTACCTATACTCCTCAAAATTGTCGAGATCATCAAAAGCAAGGTCTGAGGAATTGCCACATCCAAGAGAATTCTTAGATGGACAATTTTAAGAGACGGAAGAAAACCTAAGACCAACCAAGACAGAATATTAAAAAGTAGAGACATTAGTTTGTTGACAAAGGTCTGTCTAGTCAAAGCTATGGTTTTTCCAGGAGTCATGTATGGATGTGAGAATTAGACCATAAAGAAAGCTGAGAGCTGAAGAATTGATGCTTTTGAACTGTGGTGTTGGAGAAGACTCTTGAGAGTCCCTTGGACAGCAAGGAGATCAAACCAGTCGTCCTACAGGAAATTAGTCCTGAATACTCATTGGAAGGACTGATGCTGAAGCTGAAACTCCAATACTTTGACCACCTGATGCAAAGAACTGACTCATTGCGAAGACCCTGATGCTGGGAAAGACTGAAGGCAGGAGGAGAAGGAGACGGCAGAGGATGAGATGATTGGATGGCATCACAGACTCAATGGACATAAGTTTGAGCAAGCTTCAGAAGTTGGTGATGGACAGGGAACCCTGGCATGCTGCAGTCCATGGGGTTGCAAAGAGTCAGACAAGACTCAGTGACTGAACTGACTGAAGAGAATTCTAAGGAGACATCATGACTAAATGTAGTATGATAATCTGAATGGAATCTCAGACAGAAAAGGGGCATTAGATAAAAACTAAGGAAATCAGAATAAAATGTAGGCTTTAGTTAATAATGATATATCAATATTGGCTCGTTGTGACAAATGTATCATACTAATGTAAGATATTGGATAATAAGGGAAACGGGGAATGGGGTGTATGGAAACTCTCTTCACAGCTTTTTTGTAACTGTAAATCTACTCTAAAATAAAAGGTTTGTTAAAAAAAAAAAAAGAAAGCAGGAGTGTTATATTATCTGATGAAATATACCTTGAAGAAAAGGTAATTACCAGACAGAGAGAGACACATTACATAATGTTCAAAAGATCAATCTACCAAAAAGACATAAGCATCCTAAAAGTGTACACAGCAAATAACCTACAAAAATGTGAAACAAAACTGATAGGACTGAGTGGGCAAATAGACTCACCTGAGATTATAGCTGGGAACTTGAGCATTTCTCTCTCAAAAATGGATAGAGTAACGAGACATAGATCCAGCAAGAACATGAGAAAACTCAACATCATCAACTAACAGAATCTCATTGACGTTTAGAAAGTATTCAGTCCTGCGGCAGCAGAAAGTATATTCTATATATGTCCATGGGACATATACTAGGTAGACTGTATTCTGGGGCATAAAATAAATCTCAACAAAATTAAAATAATTGAACTTATATAGAGGGTGCATTCTGGCCACAATGGGATCAAACTCTAAATAATAAGAGAAAGATAACAGAAAAATTGCCAAACACTTGGGAATTAAATACACTTGTAAGTAATCCATGTGTCAAAGAGGAAGTCTCAAAGAAAAGTTAAAAATATATTGAACTAGATAAAAATGAAAATCTGTGTTAAGGTCTTGCTGAGAGGGAAATTTGTAGCGTTAAAGTTTATATTAGATAAAATGAAAAGTTTCAGATCAATAATCTGAGTTTTTTTCTCAAGACTATACGAGAAGAATAGCAAAGTAAAACCAAAGCAAGCAGAAGACAGGAAATAAGAGCATAAATCAATGACCTGGAAAACAGAAAAGCAAATCAATGAAACGGAAAACCTGATTCTTTAAAAGATAAGTAAAATTTGCCAATTTCTAGCAAGACTGAAAAAGGGAAAAAAGAGATGAGACTCAGATTAACAATATCAAGAATAAAACAGGGACTGCCATTACAAACAGTACAGACATCAAAAAGATAATAAGGGATACCACAAAAAACAACATAAATTTAACAACTTGGATTAAATTAATCAATTTCTTGAAAAGTACAAATTACCACAATTCATCCAATGTGAAATAGATCATACGAACAGTCCTGCAACTATTTTAAAATGAATTCATAATTTTAAAACTCCCCCCCCCAATCTCCATGCTCAGACAGCTTCACTGGGAATTCCCTCAGAACTTTAAAGAATTAACCCTAATTCTATATAATCTTTTCCAGAAAACAGAAGAGAGAACATTTCCCAATTCATTTCATGAAGCTCAGATTGCCCTGATAACAAAATCAGAAAAATGCAGCATAAAAGTAAAACTACAAACTAACATCACTCATAAATAAAGATGCAAAAACCCTTACAGTTTTAGCATGTAGAATTCAGATATATAGGAAAAGAATTATGTATCATGATCAAAGGGAATTTTTTCCAGGTATGTAAGATTTGCTCAATATTTAAATCAATCAACATTTTTCATTGTATCATAAGACCTAAGGATAAAAGTTTTATGGTTATGTCAGTGGGCTGTTAAAAAGCATTCGACAAAATGTAGCATTCATTCATGACTTCAAGAACTCTTAGAAAACTAGGAATAGAGGAAACTCCCTAAGCTTGATAAAAAGCATCTAAAGAAAACCTAGAGATAACATTAATACTCAGTTGTGAAAGACCAAATGCTTTCCCTCTAAGATCAAGAACAAAGATCCATGCTCATCAAGGATGTCTCACTTCTTTTTCTTTTTATATTTTATTGAAGAATAATTGCTTTACAGAATTTTGTTGTTTTCTGTCAAACTTCAACATGAATCAGCCATAGGTATACGTATGTCCCCTCCCAAGGATGTCTCACGTCTTATTCAGAAGTACTGGAAGTTCTAACCAGTGCAATAAGGCAAGAAAAGGAAATGAAAGGCATACAGTTTATAAAGGAAAAAATGAAAGTGTGTGATCTGTTAAATAATAAGCCTATTAAATAAAAGTGACACAACTTAATCAAAAAAAGAGATGCAAAAATCCATATTAGCAAGTAACTTCCTATATAGAAAATCCCAAGGAATCTACAAAAAAAAAAAAAAAATCTTCCTAAAACTAATAAATGAGTTTGAAAGGTTGCAGGATCCAAGATAGCTGTATAAAAATCAGTCGCATTTCTATGTACTAGCAATGGTCACTAGCAATTAAAAGCATAATGCAGTTGACAGCTGCTCCAAAGTGAAATGCTCATAGGCAAATTTTAAAGAATATAAGGACTTACTGAAAACTATGAGACTAATGAAAGATCTAAAAAATGGAGAGAAAGACTACATTTTGGGATTGGAAAACTCAAAAAGTTAAAGATGTCAATTCTCTTCAATTGATACATAGGTTTAACATAATTTCTATCAAAACCTTGCCAAGGTTTTTTTTTAAAGATACTGACGAAATTATTCTAAAAATTTTGTAAGAACGCAAATGAACTAGAATAGCTAAAACAATTATGAAAAAGAAGCCTAAAGCGGGAAGAACAGCCTGCCTGATTTCCAGACCTATTATATAACTATAGTAATCAAGACTCTGAAGTACTGGCACAGAGACAGACACAGATCAACAGAACAGAACAGAGAACCCAGAAATAGACTCTCACAAAAATGCCCAACTGATTTTTGACAAAGCTGCAAAGGCAATTCAATGGAGGAAGGATAGACTTTATAGCAAAGGATGTTGGCGCAATTGGACATCTAATGGCAAAAAGTGAACCTGAGCCTAAACTTTACACCTAATTCAAAGTGGATCATGGACTTAAATGTAAAATGTAAAACTATAAATCATTTAGAAAAAGAGTAAGATGAAGATCTTCAGGGTTTAGGATTAAGCCAAGCTTCTAAACTTGACACCAAATGCACAGTCTTTAAAAGGGAAACTGTTAAGTTGGGCCTCATCAAAATTCAAGACTTTGTTCTGTAAAATATCCTGTTAAGAAGATGAAAAGACAGGCTAGAGACTGGGAAAAATTATTTGCAAACCACATATCTGACAAAGAATTGGTATCTAGAATGATATATTAAAACTCTCAAAACTTAATAGTAAAACAAAGCAAGGTAACAGTTAGAAAATGGCATGAAAAGACATTTTCACCAAAGATGTTTAACATCATTAGAAATTAAGAAAATACAAATTAAACCACAGATATCACTACATACCTGTTACAGTGACAAAAAATAGGGACAGCACTAAATGTGAGTAGAGAAACGATATCATTCATATACTGCTGGTGGGAATGCAAAGTGGTGTGGTCACTCGAAAACATCAGTTTCTTATAAAACTAAACGTACAACCGTCATACAACATTTGCACTCCTGGGCATTTATCCTAGAGAAATTAAATTTATATTCCCACAAAAAGCCTGTACAGAAATGTTTATAGCAGCTTCATTGGTAAAATCCCTGAACCTGCATGAATCTTCAGGGAATTATGGTAAACGGGAAAAAATCAACAATCCCAAAGGTTACATTTAGAAAATAGATTCGCGATTGCCACGGGTAAAAGACAAGGCAGGGAAGGGAGTATGGTGAGGGTGGGAAAGCAGTAGGTGTGGCTAAAAAAGGGCAACTAGAGGGACCCTTGCGGGGATGGGAATGTCCTGCATCTTGACTGCAGCCGTGTCGGTGTCCTGGTGGTGATACTGTACTCACTGCAGTTTTGAGAGACGTCAACATCACCATTTCGAGAAACTGGGTAAGGAAAACATGAAAGTCACTCAATCGTGTCCAACTCTTCGGGACTCCTGGGACAGTCCATGGAATTCTCCAGGCCAGAATACTGGAGTGGGTAGCCTTTCCCTTCTCCAGGGGAATCTTCCTTATCCAGGAATTGAACCCAGGTCTCCTGCATTGCAGGCGGATTCTTTACCAGCTGAGCCACAACAGAAGTCCAAGAACACTGGAGTGGGTAGTCTATCCCTTCTCCAGCGGATCTTCCCGACCTAGGAATCAAACCAGGGTCTTCTGCATTACAGGCAGATTCTTTATCAACTGAGCTATCAGGGAAGCCCCAAGGGGTACATAATGTTTCTCTATTATTTCTACAATTGCATATGAATCTACAATTATCACAAAATAAAAATGTTAATAAGTGTTTTTAAGGAAAATAGTTGAAATGTCTAATGTTAGGAGCATTGCTAAATGAACTAAGGTCATTCATGTATTGTAAAATAAACAGCAGTTATGAAGAATAAGGGAGCTCCAAAGCAGGGGGCATGCAAACAGTTAGGTAAAAAAAGCAAGGCACAAAAATGTGTGTAGATGTAACTCTTTTGCTACAAAATGATAAATTTGAAGTATAAATGCATAGAAAAAGTTTGGGTAGGTAAGCTATAAAGTGCTAATAGTCATTCCTCATGCTGAAAGAGATTGGTTGGGAGACAGACACACTTTAACTTGTAACAACAAATTGGTGCCAAAAAAAAAAAGAGAAGACTTCATTTTATAAATTAAGAAATTGAGGCTTAGCAGAGGTGAACACAGTGGTCAAGGTCACCAAGCTGGGAAGGGGTTCAGAGCTTGGCTCCAAACTCAGACCTTCTGACTCAAATGCAGAGTGGCTGAGGCAGGAAATCGGCAGGACGGCTCCTCCGGGCCTGCTGCTGTGCCCAGGACTGTCCTCAGATAAGAAGCTCTCTGGAGAGGAAGAACCTGGAACAAGGAAGATCTGCAAGGGTGTGGAGAACAGGAAATGGCTCCTGCTGGGATTTTCCCTGCCCCCGGCGCGGGGAGCACCAGGAACCCAGCAGAGAGGCAGGAGGGGCCGGGGAGCCTGGCTTTCAGGAGACACCCAGCCACTGTGCCAGGCTCTGAATGGGCTCTGAGCAGCCACAGTCCCTGTTTTCCCGGATCTTCACCATCCAAGCAGGAGACCGATGGTAGTCGGGTCTCCCAGGTGCATCAAGATCCTGCAATGACGGGTGCTGGGGGCCTGGGAGAGCCTCGGAGAAGAGCCCATATTTGAACAGGGCCCTGGGAAAAGATGAGTAAGAGTGACTGGGAAAAGCAGGAACAAGCGGTTTTCTCAGCAAAAGGGTTAGCATGGCCCAAGGCGTGGAGGGAGGTGATAAGCTGCGGCTGAAACCAAAAGCGAGGGCTTGAAGTCAGGCAGCAAGCTTGGGGTCCGTGGGGCCATTCTCTAGTTGGGAGCCACTGAAGTTTTGTGCCCGGGAGAGACCCCAGGTGTATGTTTCTGGGGGTGAGTTCTGGCAGCTGATGGAGGGCAAGGGGAAGAGGTGGGTGTCAGTTGGGGGGCCACTGCTGCAGCAGCTAAGGTGCATGTGATAAGGTAGAGGCCAGGGGATCAGAAGGGCAGGGATGGTTTGGAGGAATATACTTGAAGAGTATGTTGCGGGCAGGATGAACAGGACTTGCCATGGGGCAGCTCTGTTGCTTTTTGGACATCCAGCAGCCACGCCATCCTCTCTGGTCCCAGGGCCATGATTTCCCTTGGTGATATCTTGGCGAGATTCTCAGCCAGAAGGCCCTGCCCACAACCTTTCTGCAAGGTCAAAACTGTCTTCACCTTGTGTCCTGAGACGTTTACCCTTGAGTGCATGCTCAGTTGCTAAGTCATCTCCCACTCTTTGGGACCCCATGGACTGCAGACTACCAGGCTCCTCAGTCCACGGGATTTTCCAGGCAAGAATCCTGGAGTGGGTTGCCATTTCCTTCTCCAGGGGATCTTCCTGACCCAGGGATCGAACCCACATCTCCAGCATCGGCAGGCAGATTCCTTACCACTGAGCTACCAGGGAAGCCTTGGGTCCTGAGACTTTGACTCTTGAGCGGGGTAGACAAGCATGAGAAGAACTGGTGGGCTCTGTCGCCCACCCCCGCCCCTCTTGCAGGGCCCCGAGGCTGTTTCCCCAATCTTTCTTCAAGCTAATGACCCTCCCTCTCTCTGCAGCCTCTTCCAAAGGGCCTCGGTGATGGGTAGGCTGTGGCCATGTTAGAGAAAGAATGGAATCCGCTGGGCTCTTGAGTTGCACACACTCTGAGAAGATTCTTTAGAAACTCCCCTGGGTCCTGTGGGCATCTCTCTTCATTCTCTCTATGTGGTCTGGGTTCTGCTAGGTTTGAATCATCTATCAACCCTGACTCACTCACTCAACGCACATAACTCAAAAATTAAAGAGTTTCCACGGCCCAGCCTCCCAGAATCTGTCTCAGAATGTGGCTTCAAGGGAACGTTGATGTGGAGTTCCTTAAAGTGGAATCCATTCCACTCTCTGAGGCGCTGAGTCAGGATGTCCTGTGTGACTAGAAATGGTTGGGCCTGTGTAAACGTTTATGTCACCCAGCTCTCCCAAGTATCACACCTGCGTGGTAATGCCTTGGTCTCCTTGCAAGCGAGCGGCACTAACTGTCATTAGGACTTTGGCTAAAAATCGCCCTGGTGGGGAAGGGCAGGGAAAACAACACTGTTGCCTGGGAGGTCCTTAGGTTGGGGGGAGGGGAACCTACAGGGACTGAGTTTTACTGAGCACCTTCTAGAAGTCAAGAACTGAGCTCAGTGAACTGAGGTTGTGACACACATGATCTCAAGTTCTTACAACAGCCTTGAGGGGAACATGTCACTTACTATCCCCACTTTACAGACAAGAAGACCAAGAAGTATCAAGATCAGGCATGTAGCAGGTGGCGGAGTATGAGCAAGAATCCAGCAAAGTGCATCAAATGACAGCGTGGACCTGCGTGGAAGGGAGGATCCCAGGGTAGGGAAAGCAATCTCAGGGCTTTAGGTCCTGCTGCACTGCTGAGGCGTGGATGTCTGAGGTGTGTGTAGCAGAACCAAGCTTTGCATTGCACGAGAAACTGGCAAGGCTGAGAAAGGCCCCCCAGATGCCTTACTACAATAAGTTGTAATAAAGAGAGCGAGCTGTAATAAATCAAGAGAACCTGAGCCTATGGGGGTGGGCACGCCAGGCCTCCTGCCTCCTAGCAGCCCGTCAAGTTGTTCCTGGCATCAGGAAAGCCTGGGAGAGCCTTTCTGGGGTCTGCAGCAGGACACGTTTCCTTTCAGAATGACTTCCCTGCTCACAATGGTGCCCTTCCACCCACCTGCCTACACCCTAGCAGCTGTATCTACACACATACCCCTGTCTTCCTGACCCCAGATGGCTGGACTAGTTAGCTCCTGGGTGAATCTAGCTGTAAAGAGAGGGAATATCAGTTAGGAGCTGTGCCACAACCATCGTCCAGCCCACACATGCACAAAGTATCACAGAAGATGAGCTGGTGGAAAAAAGCAGAGGGAAGCGAGCCAGATAGGGAGTAGATTCCTGTATCCTTGGCACCTTCTAGGCCTGGTTTTCTCCTCTCTTGGAGGTTTTTAAAATTTCATCCTAGATTCCAAGATAGTACCCAAGTTCCTCCCAATAAACTTCATAGGTTTGTTTGACCTAGACTTTTGTCTCTTTGGACCGAAAGTCCTGACAATCCCAGGAGAGGAGGATGTATCCTTTTGAAATACTAGACATCTACTGCTCAAGGAGCCTCCTGAAGGATCCCAGAGGGGCTGGGGAAAGAAGCGACCAGTCGTATCCAGTTGAGGTTGAGATCCTCATTCCAACTTTAGGTGAAACAAAAGAGTTAAACTCCAAGGACACTTATCACAATAATTGAGCCCTATCAGAGTGAAGCAGGCATCACTCTCACTATGATAACTGAACCTTTCAATGTCAACTCCAAGGACTCACACAGAGCTTCTGGGTGTAATTTATCTGCCGAGACTGTTCTGTATTAACCCACGACTGACTAATGACTCAGGACTCTTCCCCATGACCTCACATAAAGGTTTTCCACATGCTGCCCTCCCAAACACGGCAGGGATGGCAGGTGGCTGTCTTGTTATCACACTTGTTTCCCTCAACTGGACTCAGATATTTAAAGCCTTCTGTTTTACCTTTGGCCAGTTCCCACAACCCTTCCTGGGATCTTTCCTTTGACTCAGGGAACCCATGGTCCCTGGTATCACCTCTGCCAAGCCCTCCACTGCAGCAGCATGACACCCGGTGCCCAGCAAGGCAAACCAGCCTTCACCTGGCTTCTTGGGGCAGGACTTCCCAGTACTGGCAGACCTCTGCTAAATAAGAAGGAAGACCTGGGAAGCCAGTGGTGGCAGAAATTCAAGGGCAGGAGTAGAGATGTTCTGCATCCCCCCTTCTGCCCTCTTTTCTAGAGGAGTGTTCAGGGGCCTCACACGTTGCTGACTGCAGCAAGGAGCCTCCCTCCTTTCCTGCTGGGTCCCAGAGGTGGCCGTGGTCCACACGACCCCCTGCAGCTGGGAGCACCAGGACTGCCGATCAAGCCCCACCGGCAGGGCTCGTGCTGTGCCCAGAGGCCCAAGGACCCCCCTGGGTTCAGTGTGTGTAACCTCAAAGCAGAGAATTTGCCTTTTATTGGCAGCCCCACGCACATCACAAGCCTCCAAAGGCATTTATGAAGAGCCTCTTTCTTCTTTGTCTATTTCGATGCTAGAGCAAAGAGCTGCATTTTAAAATTTCGCTGACGGATTTATACCCTGCCTGTCTCCAAAGCAGATGACAATAAAACCACAGGTACGAGTATGGCCAGGAACATTTGCCCAAGACAAAAGAGGGGAACAAAGGCAGGGAACTGTGCCCAGCCCTCAGGCTTTCGCGAAGGTAGAATCTAAGATGTCATTCTCTGGGTTGTCTTTAAACTTCCCCAAGATGTAGGGCTCCTGTCCTCTTCCTGCACACTCCCCCAGCCCCGTCAGAAGGGCAGTCCCCGCTTTGTGGCTATGTTCCAGGCCGGCCTGGAGGAACGGTTCTGTTGCGGGGTGGCCGGCTGCCGCTGCGGAGGCCACACGGGCTTGCTGCTGTCACCGGCCCTCTCCTCCCCGGTCGCCTCTGCCCTCTTGGCCTGGCTGCGGAAGGCCCAGGAGGCTCGCATTTCTCAGCCGAGCCTGCACGTTGCTGACAGCTCCTTCAGTCTGTGCCCTGGCCTGGTTTGCAGCGCGTTCTCCTTTCAGGTTAAGAAGCGAGTGGGGGGTCCGCGCCCGGGCAGTTCACTGTTCCTGGTTCCACAGGACATCAAGACGAATGCCACAAGCTGTGCCCTCGGGGGCGGCCGACGCAGACCCGTGGGCGTCCGGAAGTGAAAGGGGAAGAGGGAGGCAGTGGAAAACGCTGAGTGTGGGCTTCCGGCAGAGCCCACCCACCGCCTGCAGAGTTTCTGCGGGAGCCTGCGTGGGCAGCGCCTCCGCGCCGGCCTCGCGGTGCGGGCGGTGAGGCCAGAAGGGGCCCCGTTTAAACTCTGCTCCTGCTATCGGCTCTCCTTCAACCTTAAGATCGGGAGGCACAAAAGCTTCCTTTTGTGTTTCTCAGGGAGCGTCATGTGGTGGGAAGAGGGGCCGAACTCAGGCCCCTGCTGGGCCCTCCTGTTTCAGGGGCTGTCACCTGAAGGCCCAACTTCTTTGTCCTACCATCTACTTCCAGGACCTCCCTGAGTCTGGTTTTCCTTATAAAACGGGGCCCAACAATAGAAACTGCCCGGAATCTTGGAAATTTAAATGAAATAAACATTTGAAGCCAGGTCAGTACAATAATGGAGAAGGCAATGGCTCCCCACTCCAGTATGCTTGCCTGGAAAATCCCATGGATGGAGGAGCCTGGTGGGCTGCAGTCCATGGGGTCACACAGAGTTGGACATGACTGAGTGACTTCACTTATACTTTTCACTTTCATGCACCGGAGAAGGAAATGGCAACCCACTCCAGTGTTCTTGCCTGGAGAATTCTCCAGGTAGCAGCAGCAGCAGCAGTACAATAAAGCAAGTGTTCCGTATGTGCATCCACTGGGCACCCCCTCCCTGCAGAGCTTGGTGTGCCCCCGACAGGGACACCCCGGCTCGAGTGTGGCTCCGGGTCTGCCGGTGAGGACAGCTGCCCTGGGACCTGCTTCTCATCTGCCTCACCCACCCCACCCCTGCCTGGCAGCAGCTGCCTCAGCACCCCTGAGGCCAACTGGGATGGGCCGGAGCTCAGGCAGCTGGTCCTGGATGGGAACTTGGAGGCTTGACTGAGGGCAGAGTGCTGCCTGTGCAGGCCCCAGGCCTGGAATGCCGGCTCGTGAAACTCTAGCCAGCTGACCTTTGGGGCACGGTGTGGACTGAAGCCTGCCTGTGCTTTGGACTCCGGGATGCAGGGAGCGTGGAGTGGCGGGAAATGACGCTCACCCATCACAGGTGCCAGCGTCACCCTGGCTTTGACGTTATCTTCCTCCCAGCTTGCTGCATTCTCCTTTCAACGTCTCCACTGCAAGTGCATTGCCTGCTCACTGCCCGCTGTCAACTAGTAATGATGACAGCAGCAAGGTTTACGGAGCCCCCACTGTGCCTGGCGCAGGCGCGATCCCGCTTCACACTGCTCTCTGGGTCCCTCCTGCCCGTTGCCTGCCTCAGTCGTCTAGGCTAGGCCCCTAGCAGAGCGCAAGAGCTCCCTGACCTGCATCTCACTCATCTTCTGCTTATTGTTTCCCTTTGCCTGGCAAGGTACAAACACACAAGGCTGTGTAGTGTCAGAATGTAAAGTAAGTGGTAGGGAGTGGGCTAGGTCTGACAGAGTGCTTTGAAAATAAGCATGGAGTGAGTGAATGGAAGAAGAGACAGAAGCCCAGAGAGGGCAAGTAACTTGCCCAAAGCCACAAAGCTAGAAAGTGGTGGAAAGAAAGTTTAAATTCCATTGTCCCTGACTGCTGGAGACACCAGTGTCTGGGCTGCCACCTCCCTCCCGAGGGACGCCTCACCTCTGTTGTCGGCTGCACCCTTCCCTCTCCCCCTACCAGGGGCTGCGCCAGCCCAGCTTGTGGACCTTCCTAAGAGGACAGACCCGGTGAAGGAGAAAATGACCCTGTCACACATAAGAGGAGAGGGTCCAAGCCGGAACAGGGAGAGGTGCATCCTGCTGGCTCCTTTGAAACCCTGGGACCCTGTGCAGGGCAGCCTTTGGAAGACGGGAGAGCTGGTGCTACCTGTCTCGCAGATTTGGAATCTAGGTCATTCTGCTGCCTCCCCTCCCCCTCTGGAAGGCGAGCTGATTTCTCCTAGGGTCTCAGAGCAGGAGAGGGGCCAACAAGAGAAAATGTTTTAGTGGGACCCACACCGCGCCTGCTGCTGTCAGGAACGTTTCATTTTGAAGCCAACGTAATTTATGAGCTGCAAATGGATTTAGCATTTAAAAGAAAAAGACTTGGAAAAGGTACAAAGTGCACCTCACACCCTTGCACTGAGGCGTGTTTGCGGCTCTATTAATCATCCCAGACAAAAGAGATTTTAATCTAGGGCTAGGCAGTCCAGGGAGGCCCAGCCGTGCTCCCGAACCCCAGGGCTGGCTGGGAGCAGCAGGCGCTGGCTGCAGGCCTGGGCTTCGAGCAGCTCCGGCCTTGGGTGCTCCGCTCTTGTGCTGAGCCCTGGTCTGAGTCACGCAGTAGATGAAATTACAGAGGTTCTTGCACATGATGACTCAGAAAGCAGGATCAAGGCAAATATTTGGACAAGCCTTGCCCCGCGTGGAGCAGGAGGGAGCGGAGCAGCCCGCCAGCTGCCTGCCCAGAGATGGTTTCTGACAGAGTGCTGCCGGGGGCAGGCCGCTGCTTACGGGGAATTAGTTCTGATCCGTGCAGTCACCCTGCATTTGGAGCGCTTGGCCAGGCCTGCACTGAGAGAGGCCTGGGAGCGTCCTAGGACCCTGAGCCGTGATTCAGTCTCACCCTCCAGGGAGGGGCCGTGTGGGGACAGCGTGCGAGGGTCTGGGGCGGTGCGAGGAGATGGTTCACTTTGAGTCAGCCCATCCGCCTTCTTTTCTGGGAGTCATCGCGGCAGCAGGCCGCGTTTCCTGCAGCAGTGAGCTGAGGAGACCACGCGGCCCTTCCACTGCCCCTGCCTGGGCCACAGTGGGGAGGTAGGCAGACATAGTGACCGCAAAATGGGGAAGGAAGCGAAACCCTGCGCCCTGTGCCAAGGCTTTACTGCTGTGAGGACTTTCAGGAGAGGCTAATTGCCACCCTTTGCAGCTTCAAAGCCAGGCATTTTCAAGGCTATTCAGAACAGCAGCAGCAGCAGCAGCTCACCAGTAATAACAAAGCTACCGTAGATTTGTCTGGAATCTTTACTAATGTTTCAAAATTAACTTTTGAAAGAGCTCAGCCTTCTTGGGGTTATTGTAAGCTATCTTGTCTCCTTTGTAGGAAGCTCCCAGGAAATAAAAGAGTCTGCCCTGGAGACAGCAGATAAACCGCTAGGAGCTAAGGGTTGCTGCTGATGAATGGCAGGGATAGCACATGTATTCTGTGAGCTGACTCCATGCTGGGCCCCAGCTCCAAGCTCCCCACAACAATGTCCTCGGCGAGCCTCATGAGAACCCTTACAAGGTGGGTGCCATTTCGCAGATGAAGAAATAGGCTTGGGGAGGTTATATTACTGACCCAGGCCATACAGCTAGAGACTGCACAGGCAGGATTCAAACCCAAGCAGTCAGACACTCAGATTATACTCTGCTTCCCAGCAGTTCTCCTGATTACAGACCCATCTGCAAAATGACCACTGGCACAGGGTCAAGTGGTGCCTGCTGTTCCAATCTTCTTCCAGGCGGTCAGACCCTGAAGAGACCAGACACGATGGCTGCCTTTGGGATCCTGGCTGCTCTTGAAGCTTGAAGAAGGCTGAGGGGAGCTGGGTTCCTCAAAGGCCAGATGGTCCTCAGTGGGTCAACCAAAGTCTAGCCCACGTGGGCGAGTGTTGTTGGAGACAAAACTCAGCAAAAATCCTCCCACCCAGACACCCTCTGAGACAGCAAGGCTGATGAGCTTGCTTTGGAGGGAGGTCTGCATTCTGAGGTCAGGGAGCCCCAGCTGTGGCCTCACTGGCTGCCACACTGTTCCCCTTCCTGTTGCTCCACATAGCCTCGAAACCTGTGACCTAACAAAAGCTATTTTATTATGCACATAGGTTCTGAGAGCTGAGAATTCAGATAGAATTTAGTTACAAGTATAAAGGACCTACTTGCTTCGTGATGTGTGGGGTCTTTCTTGTCTGGGAACACTCAAAAACGTGGGTAAATTCAAGGGTAGGGAAGCTATAGCTGGTGGCTGGAATCATCTGGAGGTATCTCCTCTCTGTGTCTGATGGGTGATGCTGGCTGTCAGCTGGAACCTCAGCAGGGCCATCACCAGAATACACACACGTGGCCTCCTTATGCGGCCTGGGCTTCCTATCAGCGTGGAGACCTTGGGCATGGGGTCTGCCTTCTTACATGACAACTGTATTTGTTTGCTGTAACAAAGTACTATGACCTCAGTGGCTTGCTTAGAACAACAGAAATGGGTTATCTCACAGTCTGGAAACTGGAAGTCCAAATTCATTGTGTTGGCAGGGTAGGTTCTCTCTGAGGACCATGAGGGAATGATCTGTCCCATGCCCTTCTCTTTGGCTTGTAGGTGGCTGTCTGCTGTATCTTTACACGTCTTCTGTGTGTGTGTGTGTGTGTGTGTGTGTGTGTGTTTAAGTTTCCCCTTTTCATAAGGATACTAGTCTTACTGGATTAGGAACCACTCTACTGACTTCATTTTAACTTGACTACCTCTACAAAGACCCTATTTTAAAAGAAGGTCATGTTCTGAGGTACTGAGGGTGGGTGCTCCAACAAATGAATTTGGGGTGGGAGAGCATAAATCAGCCTATAACAACAACTCAGGTCTCCAAAGGCAAGTGTTCCAGGGGAACAAGGCAGAAACCACACGGCCCCTTCTGAGTAGCCTTGGAAGTTGAGCTTCATTCTATTGGTCACAAGCTCATCATTAAGGTCAACCCAGATTCAAGGCGAGGGGACAAAGACCCCACCTCTTAGATGGAGGAAGGTAAAGGAACTTGTGGAGCTTTGTTTTTTTTTTCCCCGAAGTGAAATGAAGTCAGAGTCACTCAGTAGTGTCCAACTCTTTGCGACCCCATGGACTATACAGTCCCTGGACTTCTCCAGGCCAGAATGCTGGAGTGGATAGAAGGGAAGCCTTTCCTTTCTCCAGGAGATCTTCCCAACCCAGGGATCAAACCCAGGTCTCCTGCATTGCAGGTGGATTCTTTACCAGCTGAGCCAGGTACATGTTATCTCTGTTACTCTTTTACAGACAAAGTAAATCCTAGCATGCTGAGGTTGCCTGCTCGGGGTTGGAGAGTCAGTGCGCTGGGGAGCCAGGGTCGGATCTCCGTGTGGCACGTTTTAGAACTTCCCAGTGTCCCCGCACAGGTTAGCCCAATCTCTCTAAGTGCCAAGTGCTGCGTCTATAAAATGGTCACAGTCATACCCAATTCACAGAGTTGTTGTAAGGACTCAGTGATGTGAGTTATGTAAAATGCCTGGCGCATCACAAGAGCTCAGTTCACGGCAGTTTTTTTCCTCCTTCTCATCCTTCTTCTAATAAAACATAATTGATATATAACATTATATTTGTTTCGGGTGTATTCCATGATCACCAGGTGAGCGTATTGCAAAATGATCCCCACAGTAAGTCTAGTTAACATCTATAACCTCACAGAGTTAAATTTGTTTTCTCTTGGAGATGAGAACTTTGAAGATATTCTAATCATTATCATTAATCTTAGCAGTGAAAACAAGATGTCAAGAGATTTTGGGGGGTCAAGAGTAATGGAAAAATATCAGATTGAAAATTAAAATCTCTGGATCTTAATGTCAGCTGCGGATGTTTACAACCACTAACCTTTATTGCAACCTTATGATGTAACCAGCCAGGAGCTGAGCAGTACCCTATTTGATTGTATTTAAATTTCACTCTGCTAGTGAGTTCAGATTTGAACCCAGGAGCCAGAACACTGAATCTCTGTGCTACCCCACCTCTGACCAACAATCTGTAAGATGTTTTTCCCGCTATAAACATATGTAGCCTGTAGTAATGTCCCGACCCACGTGATACTGTAATGACTCATGTTGTCGTGTAGGCAAAGATGACTTCATTTATTTTTCTATACCTAAAGCTGATTTTCTATACCTAAAACTGGTTTTCTATTTCTCCATGATGACAGAAATCATAGCCTAGTCATTTTCATGAAAACACGGTAGAATTCAGTGATTTCTCAATTTAGATTAAAGCTCATTGCAACTTAGGGTTTTCTATGTGGGATAATGTCTTAGTTCTGCAGGGAATTTATGGATGGTCATGCCCAGAATATGCTTGCTTCATGACAGAGGAAGAGACAAGACTAGGTCTTCCTAAATTCTGTTTCGTTTCCTCTGCCTGAGCACACAGGAGGACGGCATTTCCCAATCGCCCTTGTAGCTAGGTTGGGTACATGTGATTAGTTCTGGTCAAGGGGCTGTATGAGGAGATAATGCATGTTGTTTATTTGCTAAGCTGATGTCAAGCCCTCTGTGTGACTTTCCAGTCCTTTCCTCCTGCTGGGGCCACCCTAGCGGCCATAACTAAGCATGCTGAGTCATCACTTGGAAGGGAGCTACCTAGGAGGAGGAGCCTTGAATCAGAGCTAAATGAAGGAGAAACAAGCTTGCATGTACCAAGACCCTCTGTTTTGGGGTATGTTTGTGACTGCAGCATAGCTACCCTGTCCTAACCATAACAAGAGTCATCCTGGGCCCCTCTGAGATATACACTGTGGACTATCAACATTGATTTCCACTGGTATCTGTTGAAGTGGATTTTGAATCTCCACAGCCAAGAATTTGGTTCCTTGGTATTGAATTCTGTTGCATTTTCTCTTTCCCAGGGAAAGGAGACTTCTGGAAGAATCAGGGCAGTAAGAATATGCTTGGGGAGGGGAAGCGGGATACTTAATTTTTGTCTCTGAACACAACTGTGCTGCAATAGCGAGGAGCACGGCACCATGCTGCCCAGAGCTCACACTAACGTGTCACGCAGACATTGCCCATGTTTGACAGGGAGAAAAGGGGCTGAGGAAGTTCAAGTGCCCAGCCAACGAGCAAGCGGCAGTGCCTGGGACCTGGGGAAGGTGGTCTTTCTTCAGGGCAGGTGTCAGCAGAGCTAGAAAAAAAAGTCTCTACAAGGAGAAAGCAAAGGCAAATATACGGAGTCAGTGCAAGCCAGGGCGAGCACCAAGCCTGTGGCTGTGCCCAGGGAAACCTCGAGGATCCTCAAGACCAGTGTGTTTACAGGCATCCACTGCTATGGGGTTCAAAGAGAGAGGAAGGCAAGCTTTACGAGCATGGACCCTCTGTTCTGGGCAATGCTGTGTCCTTGGGTCCCAGAGCAGCATCTGGCCCACTGCAGACACTGAAATAGTATTTGTCCAATGAGTTAATAGAAGAAGAGAAAGAAATAGGACTAGCTCTCAGGTCCCTCATCATTTGGCTGAGAAAACCAATTTCACAAGGAAAATAGGAGCACAGATGAAGCATTAAACCAGGCTAAACAAATTCTTAGCAAGTATGAATGCAATGAAGAAAAATAGCCAATATGTGGGTAAGGCCACCTGGATATCGCAAATGTCATGTCTCTGCGTCACACAACTGAAGTGGCTCCAGGGCTCTCTATATGACTTCCAGCAATCGTGATGATTGGCATTAGAACTGAGAGGCTGAGTTTATTGGGGAAAGTTTGTTTTTAAGCAAATTGGGATAGAGTGAGTCTAAAGGGTATCCACAGAGGATGGGTGCCTCAGAAAGGAATAAAGGATCGGGCATTTCTGAAACCTCACCAGAGCAGAGCAAGCAGGGTCAGACCCTGAACAGGGAGGGGTGGAGCGTATCATAGAGGAAGATGCTTCCAAGAAGAGCACTGTCTTCTGAGGCCTTTGTCAGACAAAATACTGGGCACTGTGTGATGTCCCTTCACTGAAGACCACCGACGCCCAGGGAGACCCCAGAGGGCCAGGACAGGCTGACCTTCCCGGTGACAGTGGACAGTGCAGGGCTACCTGTGCCTGGTTGGAGGGGAGCTGAAATAGAGTCAAACACATGATCACCCCTCTCCACGACACTGGTGTGAGGGTTAATAATGTACCTAGTTCCTAGGACAGCAGTCCCCAACATTTTTGGCACCAGGGACCAGTTTTGTGGAAGATAATTTTTCCCAGGATGCGGGGGGGGGGCGGGTTTCAGGATGATTCTCATAAGGAGGATGTAGCCTTGATCCCTCAATGTCCAGTTCACAGTAGGGCCTGTGCTCTTCTGAGGATCTAATGCCGCTGCTGATCCCCAAGATAGTAGGTGGAGTTCAGGCAGGAATGCGAGTGATGGGGGGCAGCTGTAAACACAGATGAAGCTTTGCAGGCTCACCTGCCACTCACCTCCTGCTGTGAGGCCTGGTTCAGACATTACTTTGCTGAAATGTCTCTTTTTTAATATGCTGTCTAGGTTGGTCATAACTTTTCTTACAAGGAGCAAGGGTCTTTTAATTTCATGGCTGCAGTCACCATCTGCAGTGATTTTGGAGCCCAAGAAAATAAAGTCTGTCACTGTTTCCACTGTTAGCCCATCTATTAGCCATGAAATGATGGGACCAGACACCATGATCTTAGTTTTTTGAATGTTGAGTTTTAAGCCAACTTTTTCACTCTCCTCTTTCACTTTCATCAAGAGGCTCTTTAGCTCCTCTTCGCTTTCTGCCATATGGGTGGTGTCATCTGCATATCTGAGGCTATTGATATTTCTCCCAGCAATCTTGATTCCAGCTTGTGTTTCACACAGCCCGGCATTTCACATGATGTACTCTGCATAAGTTAAATAAGCAAGGTGACAATAAACAGCCTTGATGTACTCCTTTCCCAATTTGGAACCAGTCCATTGTTCCATATCCAATTCTAACTGTTGCTTCTTGACCTGCGTATAGATTTCTCAGGAGGCAGGTAAGGTGGTCTTGTAGTCCCATCTCTTGAAGAATTTTCCACAGTTTATTGTGATCCACACAGTCAAAGGATTTGGGGTAGTCAATAAAGCAGAAGTAGATGGTTTTCTCAAACTCTCTTGCTTTTACTATGATCCAACAGATGTTGGCAATTTGATCTCTGGTTCCTCTGTCTTTTCTAAATCCAGCTTGAACATCTGGAAGTTCTCAGTTCATGTAATGTTGAAGCCTCGCCTGGAGAATTTTGAGCGTTACTTTGTTAGCATGTGAGATAGGAGTAACAGGCAAGTTTGGTCTTGGAGTACAAAATAAAGCAGGGCAAAGACTAACAGAGTTTTGCCAAGAGAACACACTGGCCACAGCAAACACCCTCTTCCAACAACACAAGAGATGGCTCTACACATGGACATCACCAGATGGTCAACACCGAAATCAGATTGATCATATTCTTTGCAGCTGAAGGTGGAGAAGTTCTATACCGTCAGCAAAAACAAGACCAGGAGCTGACTGTGGCTCAGATCATGAACTCCTTATTGCAAAATTCAGACAAATTGAAGGAAGTAGGGAAAACCACCAGACTATTCAGGTATGACCTAAATCAAATCCCTTATGATTATACAGTGGAAGTGAGAAATAGATTCAAGGAATTAGATCTGATAGAGTGCCTGAGGAACTATGGACAGAGGTTTGTGACACTGTACAGGAGGTAGTGATCAAGACCATTCCCAAGGAAAAAAAAATGCAAAAAAGCCAAAATGGTTGTCTGAGGAGGCCCTACAAATAGCTGTGAAAAGAAGAGAAGTGAAAGGCAAAGAAGAAAAGGAAAGATATACCCATTCGAATGCAGAGTTCCAAAGAATAGCAAGGAGAAATAAGAAAGCCTTCCTCAGCGGTCAGTGCAAAGAAATGGAGGGAAACAACAGAATGGGAAAGACTAGAGATCTCTTCAAGAAAATTAGAGGCACCAAGGGAACATTTCATGCAAAGATGGTTACAATAAAGGACAGAAACGGTATGGACCTAACAGAAGCAGAAAATATAAAGAAGAGGTGGTAAGAAAACAGAACTATTCAAAAAAAGATCTTAATGACCCAGATAATCAGGATGGTGTGATCACTCACCTAGAGCCAGACATCCTGGAATGTGAAGTCAAGTGGACCTTAGGAAATATCACTATGAACAAAGCTAGTGGAGGTGATGGAATTCCAGGTGAACTATTTCAAGTCCTAAAAGATGATACTGTTAAAGTGCTGCGCTCAATATGCCAGCAAATTTGGAAAACTCAGCAGTGGCCACAGGACTGGAAAAAGTCAGTTTTCATTCCAATCCCAAAGAAAGGCAATGCCAAAAGAGTTCAAACTCCCTCACAATTGCACTCACCTCACATGCTAGCAAACACAGCATAGGTACTGTCGTTCTTTCAGACAATACCCATGTCAGACATTGCTAATGGATTGCCAGACTTTCTTACCCAGGTCAGACTCACACTCAGAACCTTCTCAGCATTGCACCCCAGGTAGCCACTACCAATGGGCTGTTGATTTAGGAGATTAAATCACTTTGCCTTCCTTGACCTGACCCAGAGGCCACAGACAGGCAGGCAGCTGATGAGTTGAATGGAGACTGGAAATGATGTAAGATGTTATGGAAAAACCTGAACTGACTCTGGCCAAACGAATACAGTGAGTTGTTTTTTAATTCACTCACATAAGATTTAAATTAGCTGATGACATTTTTAATTGGGGAATTTCACATCAATATCCAGATTTCTGGCTTCTCTTAAAAAACTAGAGTGTCTGGCAGCACCGCTCTCCTGCATGGTAACGACTGCCTGTAGCTAAGGAGTGGTTCTCCCCCGACACGCCTTGAATGGCTGTGTGCTGTGTGGTTTGCAGGTCCTTCCCAGCCCCTGTTGGCCTTTTGAATCGCCCCCATTCCTGCCTCTCAGCCTTACTGGCTGAACACAGGCAAGAGAGTGGTTCTGAAGATGGCCCGTGTTCGAGTCCCACTTCTTCCAGTTAACCACCGCTCAACTTTGGACAAGTGCCTTATCTTTATTGGGCCTTTGCTTTCTCATCTGTAAAATGGGAGTTTAAACAGTACACTTTCTTCATGAGGTGGTTGTGAAGATCAAATGAATTAGAACAGTGCCTAACACTGAAATAAGAAAGAAGATTAGATAAGATTCTGAAAATAAGATTTTCAGAAATCACTGAAATAAGCTTAACTATCATTGTTAAGCCTTTGAAGTTTCTGTAAACACTGGAGAGCCTGTCTCTAAGTCCTGAGGAAATGAGCTACAGAAGGGCCAGACGGTGTCCCCCGACACGGATGCACACAGGGTCATTACTGGGGGCAGGTCTCTGACCCCACCCCAGAGCTTGGAAGCAGCTTTCTGGATCTACAGTGCTCAGGACACTCATGGTCTGGGGCACATATTTGAGCTCAGGAAAAGGAAAGAAACCGCTTGTTATTTGACCTTAGTGTTTCAAGGGTGGGCCTGGAGGGTGCTCCTGTCTGGGAAGAATTACAAGATGAAGCTAATTAGAGTAGAAATGTTGGCTGGAATGCACACTCAGAGCCAGTGAGAGGGGGCCCTGGCTGTTCTAATGACATACTTTAATGGGGTGGAGATTCAAAAATACAGACAAACAAAAGCAAAAATAAACACGCAAACAAAAGCAGCACTAAGGCAAGCCTGAGAGGCAGATGTCAGCCACCTCTTAGTTTTGAATCTGGGAGGTGCCCTTAACTCCAACACCCAGTCTGTCCACCCTCCCTTCTGTCCCACACCCCCTGGCCTGGGAACATCCTGCTGCAGCTCCTGGGGAAACAGAGCATCCACATGGCCTCTGTGGACGCAGGAGCGCATGGTGAGGACGTGCCAGGGGGTGGGGGGACCTGCACTGTGGTGGGGGGAGGCCTGCATGGTGCATGGTGGGGTGAGTGCCAGCTGGGGGCACATACAGGGTGTGCAGGAAAAGGGGTGTTTTGGTTGAGGAAGTTCATTCCCCCTCCCTGGGGACACTGAGCCCAGATGCTTTTGAACTGCATCCCTTGTTTTCCTCTTTGAGAGATAAAAAGGCCATTGGTTCTGCCTGAAATTCATCCAAATGGGTGCCTGAATGCCTGTCGGGCCTCTCGTTTCTCCAGCTTTGCCAGCCGTTGCTTTGGGTGTGTTGCGGGTGAGAGAAGGTAGATTTAGATACACCTGCGCTGGAGGAGGGGGGAGACTCTTCACAAGGAAAGACACAGGGGATGGGGAGGCCTCAGAATAACCCAGGAACTCACAGCTGGTGGAGGTGAGAGAAATGGAGAGAGAACAGGCATGACGCCTACAGCTCCTCCAAAGCTCAGTCCCTGGAAGCACCCAGCCACCCTCTGCCAACGTGCTCTGTGGGCGAGTGCCCCAGTCTGGCCATGCACGCAGCCCACGTCCCCTAACCCTGACCACAGGAATGAACCGCTCTGAGGGTCCTATCGACCCCACCTTCCTCCTCTTTGCTCCTTCTGTGTGAAATTCATGGCAGGGGAGACATGCCCTGTCCAAATATTTTTTCTGGAGCAGATTAAAGCAGGGGGAGGGGACGGGGGAGGGGTGGGCATTTGCAAGTGGGCTGGCCAGTCTGGGAAGCAAGCGGCTCGCCAGTGCAGCGGGCACCGCTGTGGTAGTGCTTGCAGCCTGAGTGTGTGGCACTCTGCCCAAGGTGGAGACCTGAACCAGCTTTCTCTGTGGAGCCCCTGCTCCTGCGGGCAGCCCCACCCAGCTCCAAGCCAGACAGCAGGGAAGCCAAGAGACAGGCACTAACCTTGACCCACCTCAGCAAGAGAACGCAATCCCTTGGACCAGAGTTTTCATTCAGTTCAGTTCAGTCGCTCAGTCGTGTCCAACTCTTTGTGACCCCATGTATCGCAGCTCGCCAGGCCTCCCTGTCCATCACCAACTCCCGGAGTTCACTCAAACTCATGTCCATCAAGTCAGTGATGCCATCCAGCCATCTCATCCTCTGTCGTCCCCTTTTCCTCCTGCCCCCAACCCCTCCCAGCATCAGAGTCTTTTCCAATGAGTCAACTCTTTGCATGAGGTGGCCAAAGGACTAGAGTTTCAGCTTTAGCATCAGTCCTTCCAAAGAACACCCAGGGCTGATCTCCTTTAGAATGGACTGGTTGGATCTCCTTGCAGTCCAAGGGACTCTCAAGAGTCTTCCCCAACACCACAGTCCAAAAGCATCCATTCTTCAGTGAGTTTTTGTAGTGGGTGTAAAATTTAGGATTCATGTGCAAGAAATAACTTTCCTTACTTTCTACAGTAGAACTCAGTTTATTGAAGAGCTCCATTTCTGCTCAGTGATGGGAAAAAGATGAACCTCATGCCTTCAGAGAGCAAGGTCATAGTTTGTTAATACAATTCAGCCCAGTGAACTCAGGCTCTTTGGAGAGATGCTTAGTGTTTCCCAGTGGCACAGGGAGTGTGGGGACGCTCATGTACAATCTTGTCAAAGGGGGCTGGGCCCTCTGGTTGGCTTGGTACCCTCCTTCGGGTGGTGGGAAGCATGGAAGCTCCCTCACTCCTGTGATGCCTGCTGAGGGTTCCTGTGGTTCACTCCAGAAACGGAGGGGTGCAGAGACCACACATCCAAGCCTCAGCTCTCTTCCTCTCTCTCTCTCTCTCTTTCCAGACTCTTCCTCCAGCCCAAGAAAATGGGACACACTGCATTCCGGCACAGCAGAAAAATTTCCCATATGTTACATCCTGCTCCTTTCCCATTTCATAGCTTAAAAGCAGAACTCTTCATTAATTTGAGGCTCCTAGAGGAGTCAGATTCACAGCAGTGGAAAGTAGGATGGTGGATGCCAGAGGGAGAGAGAATGACGCAGAGTTGCTTCGTTGCTTCAGAGTTTCAGTTCTGGAAGATGAAGTTCTAGAGCTGGAGCTGGTGATGGCTGCACAACAATGTGCGTGTACTTACTGTTACTGACCTGAAAACAGCTAGGATGGTAAAAATGGGTAAGATGGTATATATTTTACCAGAAGAAAAACTCCATGTTTAGTATGGAGATTCCTTAAAAAGTAGGACTAAATCTACCATATGACCCAGCCACCCCACTACTAGGCATATACCATGAGGGAACTATAGTTGAAAAAGACAAATGTACCAAATGTTCCCCCAGTGTTCATTGCAGCAGTCTTTATAATAGCTAGGACATGGAAGCAACCAAGCTGTCCATCAACAGATGAATGGATGAAGAGGCTGTGGGCATACACACAGTGGAATATTACTCAGCCATAAAAAGGAGCACACGTGAGTCGGTTCTAATGAGGTGGATAAACCTAGAGCCTATTATACAGAGTAAAGTAAGTCAGAAAGAGAAAAACAAATATCGCGTATATATGGAATCTAGAAAGCGGGTATGGATGAATCTATTTGTAGGGCAACAGTGGAAACACAGACAGAGAGGACAGACTTGTGGACGTGGGGACTGGAGCAAATGGAGAGAGCAGCGTGGACACATGTATATCAGCGTGTGTAAAACAGATAGCCAGGGGGATTTGCTGTATGACTCAGGAGGCCACACCAGTGCTGTGACGACCTAGAGGGATGGGGTGGGAGGTGGGAGGCAGGCTCAAGAGGCAGGGGACATACGTATACCCATGGATGATTCCTGTTGATGTGTGGCAGAAACCAACACAGGAATGTAAGGCAATTGTCCTTCAGTGAAAGATAAGTAAAAATTGTAAAGCTCCATGTTTAGTCTTTCTGGATTTAATTCTTCATATATAAGATGCTTTGGGAATTTAGAACAGTTTTTCTCTTTTTTTTTCCTCTCAAGTACCTATCTCTGATCACTGAAAGACTAAGTAAGAAATGGGATTCAAGAATCCATCCAAGATGTCAAACAGGGGCATAGTTTCTTTCTCTTTTTAATCCAACTATGAATAATCTTAATCCTCCCCTTGCTGTACCAGGAGACATTGTTAAGGGAGTAAAAAAAGTTTTTAAATTCCTTAATTAATTCTACATATTATCTCCATTTTCATTAACTCTGTGTTAGATATACTGGTCCCCTTCACAGATCACAGGCTTGTCCTGGCAGAGGGGCTTGCGTAACTCAATGAAGCTCTGAGCCATGCTGTGCAGGCCCATCCAAGACAGACGAGGTCAAACCAGAAAGACCCTCAGTTGTGGATGTGTCTGGGGGTGAAAGTAAAGTCTGATGCTGTAAAGAACAATATTGCATTTGCATAGGAACCTGGAATGTTAGGTCCGTGAATCAAGGTAAATTGGATGTGGTCAAGCAGGAGATGTCAGTGTTGACATCTAAGTCCAACATCAGTGGACTAAAATGGATGGGAATGGGCTAATTTAATTCAGGACCATTATATATACTACTGCGAGCAAGAATCTCTTAGAAGAAGTGGAGTAGCCGTCATAGTCAATGAAAGAGTCCCAGATGCTGTACTTGGGTGCATTCTGCGCAAAAACGACAGAATGACTTTGGTTTGTTTCTGAGACAAACCACTCAACATCATAGTAATTCAAGTCTACGCCCAACCACTAATGCAGAAGTTGACTGATACTATGAAGACCTCAAGACCTTCTAGAACTAACATCAAAAAAAAAAAGATGTCCTTTTTATCATAGGAGACTGAAATGCAAAAGTAGGAAGCCAAAGGATACCTGGAATGGCAGGCAAGTTTGACCTTGGAATACAAAATGAAGCAGGGCAAAGGCTAACAAAGTTTCGTCAAGAAACACATGGTCATAGCAAACATCTTCCAACAACATGAGAGATGACTCTACACATGGACATCACCATCTGGTCAATACCAAAATCAGATTGATTATATTCTTTGCAGCCAAAGATGGAGAAGCTCTATACAGTCAACAAAAACAAGACCTAGAGCTGACTGTGGCTCAGAGCATGAGCTCCTTGTTGCAAAATTCAGGCTTAATTGAAGAAAGCAGGGAAACCCATGGGGCTTCCCGGATGGCTCAGTAGTGAAGAATTTGCCTGCCAATGTAAGAGATGCAGGTCCAATCCCTGGGTTGGGAAGATCCCCTGGAGTAGGAAATGGCAACCCATCCCAATATTCTTGCCTGGAAAACTCCAAGGACAGAGGAGCCTGGCAAGTACCAGTCCATGGGGTCATAGAGAGTCAAACATGACCGAGTACACACACACGCACACAGAGGAAAAACTATTGGGCCATTCAGGTATGACCTAAATCAAATCCCTTATGATTATACAGTGGAAGTGACTAATAGATTTAAAGGATTAGATCTGGTAGAAAAAGTTCCCGAAGAACTATGGATGGAGGTTCGTGACATTGTACAGGAAGTGGTGACCAACATCATCCCAAAGAAAAAGAAATGCAAAAAGGCGAAGTGATTGTCTGAGGAGGACTTACAAATAGCTGAGAAAAGAACAGAAGTCAAAGGCAAGGGAGAAAGGGAAAGATATATCCAAGTGAAAGAAGAATTCCAGAGAATAGCAAGGAGAGATAAGAAAGCCTTCTTAAGTGAACAATGCAAAGAAATAGAGAAAACAATAGAATGGGAAAGACAGAGATCTCTTCAAGGAGACTGGAGATGTCCAGGGAACATTTTATAAAAGGATGGGGATGATAAAGGACAGAAACCATAGGGACCCGACAGAAGCAGAAGGATTAAGAGGAGGTGGCAAGAATATACAGAAAACTATACAGAAACAGTCTTAATGACCTGGATAACCATGACGATGTGGTCACTTGCCTAGAGCTGGACATCCTGGAGTGTGAAGTCAAGTGGGCCTTACGAAGCATTACTACAAACAAAGCTAGTGGGAATAATGGAATTCCAGCTGAAGTTATTTAAAATTCTAAAAGATGATGCTGTTAAAGCACTGCACTCAATATGTCAACAAATTTGGAAAACACAGCAGTAGTCACAGGACTGGAAAAGGTCAGTTTTCATTTTAATCTCAAATAAGGGCAATGCCAAAGAATGTTCCAACTACTGTATAGCTGTGCTCATTTCACATGCTAGGAATGTTTTGCTCAAAATCCTACAAGCTAGGCTTTAGCAGTATGTGAACCAAGAACTTCTAGATGTACAAGCTGAGTTTAGAAAAGGCAGAGGAAGCAGAGACCAAATTGCCAATATTTGTTGGGTACTAGAGAAAGCAAGAGAATTCCAGAAAAACATCTACTTCTGCTTCCTTGACTATACTAAAGCCTTTGACTTCGTGGATCAAAACAAACTATAGCAAATGTTTAAAGATATGGGAATACCAGACCACCTTACCTATTTCCTGAGAAATCTGCATGCCCGTCAAGAATCAACAGTTAGACATGAAACCAGACTGGTTCAAAATTGGGAGAGGAGTACAACTGGGAGAGGAAACAAGGCTGTAAATTGTCACCCTGCTTATTTAACTTCTGTGCAGTGCACATCAAGGGAAATGCCTGGCTGGATGAATCACAAGCTGGAATCAAGGTTTCTGAAAGAAATATCAACCACCTCAGATAAGCAGATGATACCAATCTAACAGCAGAAAGTGAAGAGGAACTAAGGAGCCTCTTGAGGAGGCTGAAAGAGGAGAGTGAAAAAGCTGACTTGAAACTCAGCATTAAAAAAGCTAAGATCATGGCATCTAGTCCCATCATTTTATGGCAAACAGAAGGTGAAAAAATAGAAGCAGTGTCAGATTTCATTTTCCTGGGCTCCAAAATCACTGCAGATGGTGACTGCTGCCATGAAAAGTCACTTGCTCCTTGGAAGAAAAGCTATATAAATATATATAATTATAGATCGACAAATATAGATAGCATGTTAAAAAGCAAGGACATCACTTTGCTGACAAAAGTCCATATAGTCAAAACTATGGTTTTTCCAGTAGTCATGTAAGGATGTGAGAGTTGGACCATAATGAAGACTGAACACCGAAGAATGGATGCTTTCAGATTGTGGTGCTGGAGACGACCCTTGAGAGTCCCTTGAACTGCAAAAAGATCAAACCAGTCAATCCCAAAGGAAATCAACCCTGATCACTCTTTGGAAGGACTATTGCTGAAGCTGAAGCTCTAATACTTTGGCGACCTGATGAGAAAAGCCAAATTGCTAGAAAAAGACCCCGAGGCTGGGAAAGATTGAGAGCAGGAGGAGAAGCGGGTAGCAGAGGATGAAATGGTTGGGAAGTATCACCGACTCAATGGACATGAATTTAAGCAGGCTCCAGGAGATGGTGAAGGCCAGGGAAGGCTGGCATGCTGCGGTCCATGGGGTTACAAAGAAATGGACACAGCTTAGTGACTGAACAACAAAAAGATGTACTGCACTGGTCAAGAGATTTGAATATAGTGTGTCTCTAAGATGGGTTGAGGCATCAGAGAGTCTCACTGTGACGAGCTGAGGGTACCCCTGAGCTTTCAGAATGCAGAGCGAGGCAGAGGGTCTGGTAGCCAAAGTGGCAGCTGATTTCTTTATTTAGGTATCTAGAGCACCTCACCCTTCTTTCATTCAGCACTCAGAAGATGCCATTCCACAGTCTACTGGTTTCTACAATGTATTAGCTTCCTTTTCCTACTGTGACAAATTACTGCAAATTTGGTGGCTTAAAAGAGTACAAATGTATTCTCTTACAGCTCTGGAGGTCAAAAGTCTGAAATGGGTCTCAAGAAGCTAAAATTAAGGTGTTGATAGGGCTGTGTTCCTTCTGGAGACTCCAGATCTGTTTTCTTGCTTTTTCCACCTTTTAAAGGCTGCTCACATTCCTCAGCCTCAGCTCACATCACATCGCTGTGACCTCTGCTCCATCATCATATCTCCTTCTCTGACTTCCCGCCTCTATCTTTTAAGGACATTAGTGATTACATGGGGCTCACCTAGGTAATCCAGGCTGCTCATCTCAGAATGCTTAGTCACATCTGGGCTGTGCCTTTAGCCAAGTAAGGTAATGTACGCACAGATTTCAGGGATTAAAGCTTGGATGTGTTTTGGAGGCCATTATTCTGTCTGCCTCAGTAGTTTCTATTGAAAAGCCAGCTGTGATACAACTTACATTTACTCCCTTGCAGGCAATGACCCTTCTGCTAATAATTGCTTCCAAGATTTTATCTTTGTTTTTGGCTTTCAACAGTTTGACTGACATGACTAAGGGTGAGTTCCTTTGTATTTATCCTGCTTGGGTTTTGTTGAGACTTTTTTTTTTTTAAGGGTTGTCATTTTTTTTTTTTTTTAACTGGTTTTGGAAAATTCTCAGACATTAGCTCCTCAAATACTGCTTCTGCCCATTGTCTCTCCTCTCCCTCCGGGCTGCTAACGCTGGCATGTGAGGTGCCCTCAGGGCCCACCTATCTCACACTGTCCCGCTCCTCCCCTTCTCTCCTCTCTCTACTTTATTCCCTTCTGGCCGCTTTTCGAGTTCATGCACTGAGTTTCCTATGTCTGAGTTTCCTATCAATACCAAGAGGTATTGATTTCAGATACCCTCTTTTCCAATTCTAGAAGGTCCATTTAATTATTTTATAGATTCCGGTTTTCTGTTAGTCTCTTTTTATCTATTTTGTCCATCTCTCCCTCCACCTTATTTAATGTAATTACATTAAAGTCTTTAACTTCTACTCCAAAGTCCTTGGCTGCTTCTACAGCCTGTTTCTTACTTTTGGTCAACATTTCCTGGCACTCGAGTTTTTAACATGCGCTGGACGTTGTGTATAAAAGAAGGATGCAGAATACTCAACCCTTCCCTCCACTCAGTTGCTGGAGCTGACTGCTAACTCCATGAGGGACTGAGCTGGGTTGGGGCCGGCCTGCAGGTTTCACTAAGCTCCTTGTACAGCTGATTTAGTCCTGTTCCTCAGGTGAGACTCTCCCAGACATTTTCCTGAAAGCCTAGCAGGTCTGTGTCCATAGACTGGAAGAGGCCTTCCTTCTCTCGTATTCTAGGTTATTTGGTCTTTGTTGCACACAGCTCTTCAAGGTCTTTTCGAATATGATGGTGGCAATTTATTTGTTTTTTTCTTTACTTGTTGCAACAGCAGTTTTGCCTGCTACTATCTACTCCATCTTTCCAGGAAGTGAAACTCCCTCTACGCTTCAAAACAGCAACAGGTGAAAATGCCTGGGGAATAATAAGGTAATGAAGAAGACAAGCGAGGAAATGGGTAGTGGTCTCTCCAGAGAATTCAAGGGGCTTCTATTTTGGGGTCATTGAGAGGATCCAATAAATACCACCCTTTTCGCCAACCCATGTTCTGAAATATTAAGCTGGGAAGATGGTTCCGCTGTGATGAGTCTGGAAGAATTGGAGAGATGATGTAGGTATGACAGGACAGACATAAAGGAAAGAGGACAGGAGGACGGGGTGGGAAAGAGACGTGCAGCCTGGAGGAGCCCTTGGAGTGGAAGGCGGGGGTCCCAGGACCGTCAGCCCCTGGATGCAGCAGGAGGGGAGCTGGGAAGGCAGCCTTGGTGCTGGGAAAATAGGTCCAGAGTTTTCATTCCCACAGTCCTGATCCCCCATGGCTACAACCTCAGGAGATTCTTTGAAACTTAGATGTGACCAAGTCCAGTCAACAACCTTGGGCATTTCTTCATTATCTTCAAGGGGAAAGATAATCTCTTTGGCGTGCCTTTCCAGGCTAATCCAACTGGCTTTTCCAGCTTCATCCTCTTCACGCTCACCTTGTCCCCATCCCACATTTGGCCTCACGACAGGGCTCTCCTCTGAAACCCGATCCCAGGGCAGAGCAGGGTGGGGCAGACCAAGGCTGGCAGCTCTGGAAAGGCCGGGCCTGCCAAGGGAACCAGCAGGGGACGGTCCTGAGGGCCCACTGGGCCATAGTCCAAGAACTCTTCAGAAAGGAGGGTCAAGCTTTGAGCCCAGAGACCGAGATGGGGGAGGGCCAAAGAGCATGGAAAGAGCAGGGTAAGGAGGGGCTGGCCAGGGACCCAGCTCCGGAAGGACTGCTGCAGAAGCTGGGTGCCAGCCACAGCACCCTTTCCAGCCGAGGCTGACCCAGCCAGCCCTGGACCGCAGCTGGGACACCCAGGGGCCTCGCGGCCCTCTGAGGTCACTGCCCTTGCCTCTCCTCAGTGAGCTGGCTCATCCTTGCAGGCCCTGCTGGTCCCTGCTACCCCCGCAGCACCTGTAGGTGCCTCCCAGGTGCCCTGCAGGTGAGTGTGCTCTCCACTCTCTCAGAGAGCGTGCAAAGCAGACCCGCCATCCCCTGGTCTGCACCTGGGATGCTGAGAAATGGAATGATTTTATTCAACACTGGAAAACACAGATGCACAGGGTGGACTGTAATAAGTTGTTTGCTACGTCAGATCATTAGCGTCTCCCGAACTCTCACGATGCCCCGGGCTTGTGGCTGGACCTGGGAGGACAGCACTGCCGGCCCAGGTTGCCTCACCCCGCAGGCTGCCCACGGTATCCTGCGTGGAGAGGTACCCGGCTCCCAGGGGAGTCCTTTGTCTTCAGCCCAGAGCTGCTGTGGGTCCTGCAGGGCCTCCCCGTGCGCTGCAGGGTTGCTCCTCTTCAGACCCTAGCTCGACTGCCTCAGGACCGCAGGCCGTGCCGTCATGGGGGCTGACAGTCAGCACAGGCTGACTCCTTGGGAGCCTCTCTGCAGGTCAGCGGCCTGAACCAGCCCCGTGCAGGCGCTGGGCCCCTGGCCTGCTTCAGCCACAGCCAGGAAGGCCAGCTTCTTCTCAGGAGTGGGGCTTGCTGCTGCCGTCAGCAGAGAGGATTAGATCAGGGGGCAGGCCCCTAACCAAGCACCCGGGATGCTCAGTGAGCAGCAGAAAGGCAAGACATTCTAAGGAGATGGGCTGGACCCCACACAGCCTCCACCCCCAGCAGGGGAGAGCCTGGCATGGAACCCAGCAAGAAGGGTGGCAAGACCTGGCCTCCAGGCTCACGGAGGCCCCAGGGGAGCTGGACAGTAGGGACGAGGACGGCCTGGGGACGAGGCCTGGCTCTGTGGACTTCCATCTGCCAGCCGGGGTGGGGAGTAACATTTGAGTCTGACTGGCGCTGGGTCAGAATGTGAGCATCAGAAATGTCTAAAGTCAGATCTCTGAACCACGGAGACTTGGACACTGATGTTGGAGACCTTTGTCCACGGGGGCTGGGGACATGCGTGCGCTGATTCTCTGGAAAGGGCCACTGCCCTGGAGCCCAGGTACACAAGGAAACCTCCTTACGGACCCACAGGCCAAAGGCAGCAGAGCCGCCACTGTGCTTGGGGGGAGGGGGCAGAGGGGACTCAGCCTGCTTTTGACAAAGTGACGGAGCCCATGGCCGCCTCCTGCGCAGAGAGGGTCAGGGTCCCAGGATTGCTGCGGAACTGCAGGGACAAGGAGACCGGTCTGCTCCTTCAAAACAAGGAGACGTGCATGTTTGTAACTGAGATGAGAGGGGAGCTGCATTATTTATGAAACAGCTCAGCCCAGAGTTAACAAGGAAGAAGGAGGCCTTTAGAGGGGAAAGTGGTTTCCAAAGCATCCGTATTTTGCTGAAAAAACACACACACAAACTATGATTTAGGGTGTGCTGAGGTTTAGAGCCGGAGATGACTCCAGAGCAGTTAGACCACGGGAGAAGGGGTGAGTGTGTGGGCAGAGAACCGGGGTGGGGGCGGGGGCGTGAGCCTGTGGGCTCGGGATGGGGGAGAGGGCATGTGCAGGGGACAGTCCTGGGCGTAAAGGAGAGTGTGCACACATGGAAGCCTGTTTGTGAAGGAGTGTGTGTGTGTGCCTGGATGTGTGTGAATACACTTGGAATGGGTCAAGGGACAGAGGGAAGGTTCGCTCCCAAAGATACAGAGCCTTCTGGACTTGCCTGATAATTCTGTTTGCCTGGCTAATCTACTGTAATAACTTGGGCCAAGACTCTGAGAAAATGATTTTCATCTTTTTTAAAAATTTAAGGTGTAAAGTCTTCAGTTTGACAAGGTTTGATCATTGTATGTGCCCACGTGACAAACACCATGGTTGTTACAAACGAAATATAGAACCTACCCATTACGTGGAAAGTGCCTTCATGCCCCCGGCCACTTTTTGACTTCTATCCACACAGACAGAAATTCGCATACATGAGTTCCAGAAATTCATAGAACAGAGTTATGCAGTATATGCTCTTGTGTCTGGCTTCTTTCACTCAGCATGGTTTTGAAATTCATCCATGTTATGGGTTTAGCAGTAAGCACTCCTTTTTATTGCTCAGTCATATTCCATTAAGGGCTCCCCAGGTGTCTTAGTGGTGGAGAATCTGCCTGCCAGTGCTGGAGATGCAGGAGACTCAGGTTCGATCCCTAGGTGGCAAAGATCCTCTGGAGGAAGCAACCCACTCCAGTAGCCTTGCCTGGAAATTTCCAGGGGCAGAGGAGCCTGAGGGCTGCAGTCTATGGGGCCACAAAGAGTGAGACATGACTGAGCACACACACAATATTCCATTAGATGGGTATAACCTATTTTATCTGATTGATTCTTTTTTTTTTTTTAATTTTTTTAAAGTTTATGTTAGATGTGGTGGGTCTCTGTTGCTATGTATGGGCTTCTCATCGCGTGGCTTCTCTTATTGCTGAGCACAGGCTTGGTTCTTGCGTCTCTCAGGCTTAATTGGTCTGCAGCATGTGGAATCTTCCTGGAGCAGGGATCGAACCCACGTCCCCTGTGTTGGCAGGCAGACTCTTACCCACTGCGCCACCAGGGAAGTCCTATCTGATTGATTCTTATGAATATGACCACTTTATGTACAAGACTGTGCAGACATAGGTTTCATTCCTTTTGGGATGGCGTCTAGGAGCGGAATAGCTGGGACGTATGTGTACGCACGTTTTCCACTGTGGGAAGCTGCAGAACAGGTCTCCAAGCGCTGGATTCATTTCCAATTGCCCCATGTACTTCCCCGTACCCACCAGATTTAATTTTATTCCATCTCATGGATATGAAATGGTATCTCATTGTAGTTTTCATTTGTGTTTCCTAATAAAGACTGATGCTCTTGAGCACTTTTTCGTGTGCTTATTGGCCATTCACATCTTCTTCATCAGATGTCTGTTGAACTTCTGTGCTCATTTAGGAAATTGGGTGGTTCATCTTTTTGTTGTTGATTTATAAGCATTCTTATTATATTCTTGACCCTCCTAGGTTTTAAAAAGTAAAACAGCAGCTGCTAGTCATGTGACCTCTCTTCCTTAGGCTACGTAATGCCACCCCTCCCTCCCACTTCATATCTTTTGGGTGGTGTACTGGGTTTAAAATGCACCCGCTGTGACCCTAGGCAGAAATGCTAAAGTCTATTTAATCAAACTCAACTGCCTCCAGAGGCCCTCTTCTACCAAAAGCAGAAACAAATGGACAAATAAAAGCAGCTAACCTTACCTCTCCATTTAAAGATTTAATCTCTTTTGTATAAATACACAGTTCAGGATCTAAGTTTAAAGTCCCTCTTGGATTTCTCTGGGGACAGGAAGACTTTGGAGAGGAGAGACGTTTCCTCAGGGCAGCAGAGGAAGCCTTCCTGGTCCACTCCCTGGGCTCTAGGCTCAAGTCAGCCCCTGTGCAGGCCTGTGGGGTCAGCCCTGGTCTCTGGAGGTCAGCTCCACCCCTGGGCCCGCGCCGCTTGACCAGGCCATGACCTCCGGCTGCAAGGTCTTGTCTCCTCCCAGGCGACTGCCTTCCTCTCCCTCCACCCTTTCAGCACCGCTGTTCCCACTTCCAACCTACCCAGAATGTTCTGGATCTCACTCAAGCCACACACCAGCCCCAGGGAACCTGGCCTATGGCATAGTCAGTCTTTCCTAGTTGCCACTTCAATGTGTGTGAAGGATTAATACCTGGACTAATGCTAATGGGCTTTCTTTTCCCACTCCTTTGTGATTTTCCCTTCTTTCACCATGGTTTCCATCATGTTTATGAGTGGTAGCTGGGATGCAGGAGAGAGGAGAAACTGGCATTTCAGACTCTCTTTCCACCTAAACACGCCACCCTAGCATGTCCCTTCTACCGAAGCCACCCGTGTGGGTGTAGGTAACTAGTAGGGTGGAATTCTAAACCAAAGTGGAGCACAAGCTTATGGATCCTTCCTCAGACCATCTGCTATCTCCTGCCTCGACGACAGTACCATCATCTAATTCTGCTGATCAAAAATGTCTCCGATCTCTGCCTCCCACATCTCAGCCCAAGAAAGGCTGCTCCTTTTCCTGTGAGGTTGGGAACCCCTCTGCCCATTCTCCCCTATTCTATGACTTGTAGTAAAAACTCCATGTTCATCCTCCATATTTAAAAGAAATCTATCTGAATTTAAGAAAACGTTTCCTCTCTCAACGGCCTGATCTTGCCATTGAAAGCCTGACTTTCAAGCCAATTGTTTCAGAGCTTGTTTGGACACCTGAAGCTGAATGTCCTCTTTTCACGCCAGTTTCTCCTCTCTACTGCTAGCACTCATGAACATGATGGAAACCAGGGTGAAAGAAGGGAAAATCACAAAGAAGGGATGGAAAAAGAAAGCACATTAGTATTATTCAATGTATTAATCCTTCATACACATTTAAGTGGCAACTAGGAAGGATTTATTGCCCCCTTTGAAAGAGTCGTGTATTCCTACACTCAGCTCCAGCTTTAGTTCCCACTCAGCTCTCCTATGCGGGACAGGCTGCTAGACATTCCAAGGCTCTGGGCTTGCAAATCCCCTTCTTGGTTCCTATTCATGTTAACGCTGCATCCAGCATTGCTCCATTTCATGCAAGGATTTTCTTAGTATCTGGCTCCATGAGACCCATCCCTCCTGGGCAACAAAGGAACAGGATATAGACCCTGAAGGAAGACACTCATTCCTTAATAATGAAATTATTAAGAGAACCTCACTCCTGAATAATGCAGGTGAGCCTAACTAAATTTTGATGGGGCGCACTGTGACACCCAGCCTACTACACTGCTCTACTGTAGCCCCCTTCCCTAATGCATCCTGGTTTGTTTGTGTGACAGATAAGGTCTAGTGATGGTATATTGTTTCTAAATCTAGGTTTTAAAACATGATGGCTTCTGCCCATCTCATTTGGGTCACTCACTCTGGGGAAGCCAGCTGCCATGTTGTAAGGTCACAGAGGTAGCCCCATGGAAAGTTCTACATGGCAAGACATGTGAGTGAGCCCTCTTGGAAGCAGGCCCAGAATCCCAGCAGCAGTCTGGTGTGGTGGACAGGGTTTCTCCCTCCAGACCACAGCTCACAGAAGAGGAGGCAGAGGCTACACCTGGCTGGATGGCCCATCGATGTCATGTGTTCAGTCAATGCCCAAGCCATGCCTTGACTCACAGCCCCTTTTTAGAGAAAAGGGTTGATTTCATTCTTCACTCTACAGCGTTTCTCAGACTTCACAGCTAATGCTCCCTGTGTCTTGACTTCTCCATGCCACAGAGCCTGGTCATCGGCAGAGCCCAAGACATCCTGTGGTGGGAGGCAGGAACTGGTGGGAGGGTGCTGGGCACTCTAGGTCGAGGAGACGATGTGACTAAAGGCAAAGTGATGAGAAAATGGGCAGTATTTTTGAAGAGGAGCAAGGTGCCCACTGCAATGGAAGGCCGGTGCCACATGAGAGGGTGCCTTGAATTCAGTACAAAGGACAAAATACGGTTCCTTCCTGGAGCACGCTGGGGTTGCCCAGGGCCTGCATCGAGACCCAAGCCTCGAGTTCACAGTAGGAAGGGTGTCTTCCTTGAAAGGGCTTCCCCTGTGGCTCAGCTGGTAAAGAATCCGCCTGCAGTGCAGGAGAGCTGGGTTCAATCCCTGAGGTGGGAAGATCCCCTGGAGAAGGGAAAGGCTACCCACTCCAGTATTCTGGCCTGGAGAACTCCATGGATGGTCCATGGGGTCTCAAAGAGTCAGACATGACCAAGCAACTTTCACTTTCACTTCCTGGAAAGTGGAGGGTGCCATGCAACAGACACGCTGGGAGGAAATGTATCCTCAGCCCAAGTATGGTGAGGCCCAAGGGAAATGCTATGGAAGCAAGAAGCAGAGTGAGGCAAACTGTCCCCTCATACTTGGTCAGAGGAGACATTTCTAGAACAACATGAGGCTAGAGGAAACAGAGAAAAGGCCCTGAGATGGCAACTGGGGCTCAGGGCTAGCCCTAATGACCCAAGGATGTTGATCTTTTGGAAAAACTTCTTCAGCGGGCTTTCAACAACCTCTGGGTCTGAGCTTCCAAAAACCAGAGGCTGATTCAGCAAAGACAGGTAGAAATGTATTGGTTCTTTTGGTTTTCTTTCACTTCATTTTCCTTCATTGCAACATTTTTTCTTCTCAGGATGGTAGATAATTTCCTGAAGAAGGGTCCTAGACATTCTAGAAGACCTGCCTCATAGGCATTACCTTTCAAGGCCAATTTCAGTCAAGTGTTTCTTTCCAACATGTGACTGCATCAAGTTCAGAAAGCTGGGAATTCTTCAAGAGGAAGATAGAGCTGAACTGGAGGAAGGACCATTCTCTGTCTATGATCTCTACCCACCTTCAGATCCTAGCATGTACCAAAGCTAGGGTAACCCCCAGAAGGTGTGAAGGGTATATATTTTGCAGACTTGTGCAGGAAAATAACTTACTTTATTTTTCTATTACCTAACTTGACTTAGCTCCCAAGCCCTTGCTGACATTCAGTCACTATCAGATTTTTCTTAGTGCCCTTTGGATAAAAATGGAATCAGTTAGGATTTCCCATTCCTCTTTCCCTTCCTTCTCTGCAGGTGTTAAGTGGGAGAAGGTTGCTTTATGGGTGGGAGGCAGTGTGTGGCTGTGACCAAGATTTCAGTGCCTACTGGCCACAGGACATCGGCACCCACTCTTTTATACCTGTGTTGGTGCCCCCTTCACTATCCAGTTCCAGATCCACACAGGTCTCTCTGTGTCCTCTTTATCCCACTACCAAGACTCTGCAGCTAGCGCTCAGGGGCTGCACCCCTCTCTAGCACAGAAGCATCGATTTCCCCACCCTGAGGCTCCGGACACCACCTGGGCCCATCTCCCCGGGTCTCCCTGTGCTGTGGCTGCTTCTGCTCTGGTCACGGTGCAGATGGTCTCCTCCACGAGGCTTGCTTCCCTTCTGTCTCGTCCCCTCCCCTTCCATTTATCTGTTGAGCAAAACCAAAACCTTGGCTTTTTTGAAAAGTATTGTCACTGTTAAAAAAAAAAATCCATCAGAAATTCAAATGATTTTCTCCTCTCTTTCTTTGGGTAGAGACTGCAGGCCCACAGGAAAAACAGGATAAAGAAGGGAAATCTCAGTGAGAGCAGTGATGAGGTACTTGAATGAGGTGAAGGGAAAATGGATGCTCTTCACAACAAAGTTCTTAGTAGTAAGCAACAGAAACAACTTCTGGCTAAATTACAAGAAAGGAAGTCTCCTGGGCAGCTGACAGAATTGTGTGGAAGGCCAGAGGGCAGGTTCACAGCTGATCTTTGAAGAACAAGTCAAACCGCACAGAACTGGGCTGATGGGGAAGCCCCAGCACCACCACTGAGCTTGCTGGAGCCACGCTGGGCTCCCGCTGCCGCCGCGGCCGCCGCCGACTCTTTCCTCCCGAGTCACTGGTGCATTTGCCTGGCAGACAGGGGGCCCCCCTCTGAGCCCCAGTTGCAAGGCAGTCTGGGAGAAGAAGTAGCTGACCATTCCACTACCTAGTGGGGAGGTGGTTTTTCAGCTCACAGACTCAGACAATTGGCAATTCTCCAAATAAAAGATGTCAGGAAACCAAAACAAATGACCAGGTTCTCTTTTCACATGAGAAACTCCTGAGAGGTGGGCTGAGAAAGTTCTCTGTCTGCCCAAGGACCAAAGCCAGCTGGCAGGTGGGAGGCTGAGAGGAAAAAGACATTGGGCCTCAGAAGGAGAGCAGAGGCATGGCAAAGGTCAGGAGGCTGGGAGGGGATGGTACGAGATACGAGAACCACAGTGAAACTCTGTTGGGTAGCCTATCCTCTGAGGACCAAGCATGGGCTGGAAGACATGGCTAAACGAAAGGAAGGGACCCAGGAGTGCTTGACTGGCCAAGAGCAAAGCTATTTCAAAAAGGGCTGCATAGCCCCTTCCTCCCGTTAGGTGTGCGTGCAACCCTGAGATGAAACCGGATTCTGCTGGAATTAGGTCAGGGCCCTGCGTCGGGAAGATCCCCTGGAGGAGGGCAGGGCAACCTACTGTAGTATTCTTACCTGGAGAATCCCCACGGACAGAGGAGCCTGGCAGGCTACAGTCCCTGGGGTGGCAAAGAGTCAGACATACCCTGGCACACACTCACGCAACAGGGGAGATGGGAAGACCTCACCTTTTGGATGTGAATGTGAGAAACCGCCCCCCCTCCACCCGTGGGGGACAGGGAGGGGCCGAGGGCTCCAGGGAGGGTCACAGGCAGCTCCCATTTGTCAACACGGTGACTTTACGGCTGTGGCCTCTTGTCCATATGACTGTGTTTCCACTTAAAGGTCACCTCCCCCCAGGGAAGCAATCGTGACTATTTTGCGGCCTCTTGGGAAGGTCAGAGTTTTAGCCATCAGATGGCAGCGTTTCAGGGTGCTGCTCCGGCCGTGCCTCCCCACAGCAGCTCACGGTCGCCCTGGGAGGTGGCTCCCATCCCATTGTCTGGCTCCTGCAATCCTGAGCCTTCTTTCCTGTGGATGCCGCCGGCTGCCTTCGGTTAGAAACGAAACAGCTGCATCAGTTTGGGTTGTTGTTAGGAGCTTTTTAAAGAGAGGTTGGTTGCACTTAACACACAGTTGGGGCCAAAGTTAAGGCTCAGTAAGTGCCTGGGCTATTCAGCTGGAAATTACATCCTGCTCAGGAGCATAAATGTCATGCTTCCCGGGCCCCAACACAGGCAAACCGCCTCACAGTGCCGGTTCCCCAGGACTACAAATGTTCTGACCAACAGCCCTGCATTTGATTCAGACACAACCTGTCTCGGTGAGGAAGGCCAAGCCGACAGGAAACACGGGAGCTCTACGATTGACCTAACCTTGCAAGACCTGGCCAAGACAAAATGTACCACTCCAGGAAACTACAAAGGACCTGATCTGTGGATCCTATCAAAGGTCATCTCAATAATTCAAACCAGCGGTACAACCAGGAAAAAAAAAATGCTCATCTAATGTGGTTGAAACCCCCCACATGCAGGTGCTTACTGCTGGTGAAAATGCACACTGGCACATCTCCAGAGACTTAATTCCAGAGATAGAGCAGGGCTTATCCCTCTGTAGGCAAAAAACCCTGGGTCATCTTCTATTGAACGCAACTGCTCGATGGCAAATTGAGTTAGTGAGATTATAAATGCAGAGAAAAGAGATTTACAGACAAATCAAGATGTTTCATTTGATTGCACAAGTAAATCAAAGCCAGAAATGCAGCAATCTGAGAAAAGACTCCCAGGCCTGAGGAAGACTGAGTATGGCCATTTCTTCTGAAGAGAAAGGAACCCCACTCAGCTTGTCCTTAGTATCCTCAACCGCCCCTCGCTGAGATTTTTCACATCTCGGTGTTCCCTTGGGCACCCCCTGATCCCACAGGGGCTCAGAGTTTGTTCTCAGAATCACTCACAATCAAGTGTGAGTGACTGATCTCAACCACACTGGGAACCAGAATCAAATGTGAAAGTCAAAGGAGGAAACCTCCAAGGAGACTTCAGCAATCCTCACTGGGAGATCTGGGGGCCTGCGTGGGGAAGGAGCGCTTCGTAGCCACTTTCCACGAAGGAGCAGATGACCAGACTCACTGGGTCTGAGCGGAAGCTCCAGCTCTGCACCTTCCTTGGGGAGACCCCTTGGGGTGGTTCTGAGCCTCCTTACTGCATCAAGAGAAAGGGGACACCAGCAGACTTCCCAGGCTGCGGATGAAGGGCGACCGTATTTGTGAGGGTGTCTGGCACAGCAGGGTGTTTGTAAGATGAAAGAACCTGTGCGGATACACCTGTTGCCTGGACACTGACTCCTCCAGGCCAGGACCAGAGCGGACCGACTTCCAGTGGAAAGCTTTGCTTAGGTCAACGGCCACTCAGAGGTCGATTTTCTGAGTGGAAAGACGATATCTGGCAAGCAACTCACACGCAGCCTCCAAGAGTCACAGGTGTCTCTCGCCCCTGCAGGTCCTGACCACTAGCTCTCCTAAGGGAGCATTTACTCACTGGCCTCCTGGAGCCTGGCCCCGGAGGCCTGGCCTCAGAATGAGTCAGGTGGTATGACACCAAGCTCTTTTGTTCAGAAGTGATACAGGACACGGAGTTCCCATGGAATTAGCTCAAAATTAATTTAGCCACAATGGCTTATTATTAGCTTTAATTATAAATGAAATGATTCTCCAGGGACTTTTCACTTTGTAAACAAGCACCTCGGAGTCGAAAAGGGATTTTTTAAAATCTATTTTCTAGTCTCTCCACAGGTTTTCACAATATTTTGGCCAAGGAAAAAAGGGATTTGGATAAAGTTTGGATGAGAGGTCACTGCTGCAAGCCACGCTTGCACATACACTTGCTTTGGGGAGGAGGGCACTGCACCCACACAGCCTGCTGAGCACACACGGGTGCTCTCTGCTACAGGTAATGTGTATCCTACTCTTTGTGAATCCGTGGACTATAGCCCGCCAGCTTCCTCCATCCATGGAATTTTCCAGGCAAGAATACTGGAGCAGGTTGCCTTTTCCTACTCCAGGGGATCTTCCTGACCCACGGATTAAACCCACATCCCCTGCATTGGCAGGCAGATTTTTTACCACTGAGCCACCTGGGTCGCCAGTTAATAATACATTGTCCAAAAACCACCCTGACTTGTTCCAGAAGCCCCAAGTGCTTCTGCAGAAACTCTGACTCTGTTGAAATTAAAAGAGTCCAAAGAAAAAGTTCTAGGCAGTCTGGGCTTTGGTCTCCTCCAGAACCCCTGTTACCAATGTTTCTTAGAGCATGATGCTCTGCTGTGCCACTGATAGAACATGAAACGATTGTAGGCACATACTTCTTATTTTAACAGTTATGTGTTCATTTTAAGGTGTATTAAAACAAAAATCACTCCTCAAAGCTGTGAATTCATGGTAACACCCAGATCTCGAAAATTTAAAAGGTAGGTAGGTCAGTTTGAAGAAAAGTATTAGCTAAATAATAAAAAAGATGACATGTCACAAAAAAATGAATCAAGTTTGCCAAATAACATGTTGAGCCTAGCTCCTCAGAACATGATCACCAGACAGTGTCATCGGCTTGCTAGGTCTGTAGGACCTCGGTCCCATGACTTAGCCAGAATCTGCATTTTAACCAAGTCCCTAGGGGTTAGCATGCACTTCAGACTTTCAGAAGCACAGCCTGAGACAACTTTGGGCAGGGTCCCTGAGGGCTGGATGGATCAGACCGGATGGATCAAACACATCTAGTCGAACCCACTCTGGCAAAATTGGGTGAAGTTTTGCCCAGCAAAGACAATTTGAACGTTTGCTGCCCTTCTCTCACTCTCACAGAAGATCTTCTGTGTTGCCATTGTGTGCACGGCCCAGGGCCTCCTAGGATCTGCTGTCCCTAGAGACTGACTGAGCCCAGGGTGCTCTCATCTGCAGCTGAGCAAAGGAGCTCCTGGCAGAAGACAGCCTGGAATGGCCCAGGACGTGGCCTAAAGTGAATGCCTCAAAGACCTGTGGGGAGGTTGCCAGCTGCAGGGGCCAGAAGATAAGAGTGTTAATTTAGCTTGGCTGACATCCAGGAAGCTGAGCAAAGCTAGGCCTCTGAGCTAAGGGCATAAATAAATAAATAACATAAAAATAAGTTGGCAGATGTTTATGCTTCCCTTTGTAACGCTAGCTGCATGCATTCAGCATATCCTATGGCCAGGCACTATGCCAGAAATTCCTTCCCTCACTAAAACCCCAGAAGCTCAGCATTGTCTCACCACTGGGAGTACGGGTGGTGAAGCCCACATGGCTGCAGAGGCGTTGTCTTGCCTGTGGCCACCTAGCCCTTTGCTCTACTGCTTTCTTGCAGAGACCAGCCCCGGGCAAGAAAAAGTCAGCTGGTTGTTTTCAGGGCTGCAGCCTGACCAGGTTTGTCTAATGGATTCACGATTGGAAGAATTCTGGGAACCTAATAAGGTTTCAGAGCAGAGAAGAGTGTCTTCATCACGCTCAGCTTTGCGAGCACATCTCATCCATCCCTTCTACACTTTGACTCAGACGCAACCCCTGTTAGCCATGGGGCAATCTCGGAGGCATCTTAAAAGAGAGCTTAAGAAGTTGCCAAGATGCTGGGCTTGTGGCGAGTGCACCTGTAACAGAGAGGCTGCGAGCCTGCCACTTGCTGGGAGGCCAGGGCGAGGGGTGGGGGTGCTTTGGGAAAGTGCATGCTGTGTGCCTGGTACACAGTAGGCGCTCAGTTCACTGGTGGTGCCTTCCCTCTCTCCCACTCCCTCTGAATCTGGCTGACATTTTAGATTGTATCCCCCCTTCACCCCACACAGAACTAAGGAGACCACTTCGACCTCTGCTCGAAGCCAGATGGATTCTGCTGCTGGTGAGACTGTTGTAGAAGGTTCACCTTCTAATGCTGTTGCTCAAATACTTTTAATCCATGCGCTGTTTTTGTGAAACATGTACCCTTCTTCAATATTATTTGAAATTTTAAATGAAATTCAAAGCAAATCAAATGAATTACATAATTTAATATGCAAATGGCCTCCACCCTCTGAGATCCTGATATGACCATCAATAAGGACAGTCTGGCTGGTCTCTGCTGAGTTTTGATGGCTCAGACCATTGCCAGGTCATGAGAAAAGACGTGGACAGTACAGCAGACCTGTACTCTTCTCACCTGTCCAGCAGTGGGTAAAACGCTCTGCCACCCTCCCTCATAAGGTGGCCATAAGGCCAAAGCTTGAACCTATTGTACTGCGTCCCTGTCGTGGCTGCAGGAATTGTCCCGGGAGCGGGCACGTGACCTAACTCTCCCAGGACATTGGAAACTGGAGGGGTGGGGAGGGAGAGCGGGCAACAGGGAGGGACTGGAGAAGGGAGAAGAGCCCGAAGCCCAGGCGCTGCATCTCCTGCCTTGTGTAGGAGAGGTCTGACAGAGAAGTCCACTCCCAAAACGAGCTAGTGGGAGCACTGGAGAGCTAGGCTCTCATCTGGGTCTTGGCTCCACTTGCCACCTTAGCAGATGCCCACCTGCCCTTCCCAGGGTTTGGTGGGTGGAGGCAGTATATTTCTCTTATTTAACTAAAAACAATTCATTTGAAGATCTCTATGGAACTTCCCTGGTAGCCCAGTGGTTAAGAATCTGCCTGTCATTGCAGGGGACATGGGTTTGATTCTCAGTCTGGGAAGATTCCACATGCCTTGGGGCAACTACGTCCATGCACCGCAACTACGTCCATGCACCGCAACTACTGGGCCCGCGTGCTCCAGAGGCCGCGCTCCCCAGCGGGAGAAGCCCACACACCGCAATGAAGAGTAGCCCCCACTCACAGCAGTTAAAGAAAGCCCAAGCACAACAGTGAAGACAGAGCGCAGCCAAAAATACATAAATAAAAACTAAAAAAAATAAAGATCTCTCTGCACCCTCAAGGCAAGAGTGGCCCAACTAACCCTCTAGAAAACAGGCAGAGAAGGAACCTACCTCAACATTATAAAGCCCATATATGACAAACCCACAGCAAGCATTATTCTCAATGGTGAAAAACTGAAAGCCTTTCCTTTAGGATCAGGAATAAGATAAGATTGCCCACTCTTACTACTATTGTTCAATAAACTTTTGGAAGTCCTAGCTATGGCAATCTGGAAAAGGCAATGGCACCCCACTCCAGTACTCTTGCCTGGAGAATCCCATGGACGGAGGAGCCTGGTAGGCTACATACAGTCCGTGGGGTCGCTAAGAGTCGGACACGACTGAGTGACTCCACTTTCACTTTTCACTTTCATGCGTTGGAGAAGGCAATGGCAACCCACTCCAGTGTTCTTGCCTGGAGAATCCCAGGGACGGCAGAGCCTGGTGGGCTGCCGTCTATGGGGTCGTATAGAGTTGGACATGACCAAAGCAACTTAGCAGCAGTAGCAGCAGCCACGGCAATCAGAAGAAAACGAAATAAAAGGAATCCAAATTGGAAAAAAAGAAATAAAACTCTTACTGTTTGCAGATGACATGGTACTATACACAGAAAGCCCTAAAGATGACCCCAGAAAATTACTAGAGCTAAAAATTTAATTTACTCCTTGGAAGAAAAGCTATGATAAACCTAGACAGCATATTAAAGAGCAGAGACATCACTTTACATACAAATGTCTGAATAGTCAGAGCTATAGCTTTTTCAGTAGTCATGTAAAGATGTTAAAGTTGGACCATCAAGAAGGCTGAGTGCCGAAGAGTTGATGCTTTCGAACTGTGAGCTGGAGAAGACTATCACGTGTAAAATAGATAGCTAGTGGGAAGCTGCTCTCGACAACACAGGGAGCACAGCCTGGTGCTCTGTGACAGCCTGAAGGGATGGTGTGGGGGTGGGGAGGAGGCTCGAGAGGACCGGGATATAAACGTAATGACGGCTGATTCGCAACGTGGTGCAACAGAAACAAAGACAGCATTGTAAGGCAATTATCCTCCAGTTAAAAAATCAATTAAAAAAAATAGTGGCCTGATTAAAGCGAGAGGTACACGAGAGAATTCAAGAATATCTCTGGACATTGAGACCGTTGTCTCTCAATGCCAGCTAATTTGCACTAACCCTTCCCTTTATCTCTGGTGCCTCAGACTGCAAAGAATCTGCCTGCGATGTGGGAGACCTGGGTTAGATCCCTGGGTTGGGAAGATCCCCTGGAAAAGGAAATGGCTACCCACTCCAGTATTCTTGCCTGAAGAATCCCCATGGACAGAGGAGCCTGGCAGGCTACAGTCCATGGGGTTGCAAAGAGTTGGAAACGACTGAGCGACTAAGCACAGCACCCCTGTACACACATGGTTTTCTTCCTCTGCCTTCTCACGTGTGTCTCTAGGTCTCACAGTCCCTCTCCCACTTTCCATCCCCATACATCCCCTAATTCTCTTCCTTTTCACTGCATACTTTAATCCACCTAGGCCTCTGACTTGTAAGTACTTTTGACTGTTGGCTCACATTTCCTATAGTGCTTTTTCACCCACATGCCCCTCCTCTCGGGGCTTCGTGAGTGCCCCCCAGCCCTGCCCTGTGGCCTGCCAGCCGTGCTGGACACTGCCTGTCTGCCAGAGCACATCCTCTGGCCCTTGTGGTGTGCGGGAGGGAGGGGAGGTGGTAAAGCCACAGCAGGTTTGACAGATGCACACAGGAAGCAGCCCCATTTCCTCCGAAGCTGCCCAACTCCTGTGATTCAGTTTTAGCATCTGGCCAGCCAAGCAAGTTGGGCCTGATACACTTATAAAATCATTTGTTGGAGCAATTATATTCTAGAATCCCATCTGTGATCTCTTATTTTCTATTTGGTGTTACACATATTTGGGAAGAAGTCAGTAAAAACCACCATAACTTAATTTTAATTCACACAAAGGCAAGAGACACCAGCAAGTGACATGATATAAACCCGTAACAGTTTAGGTAGCAAATGCACACTCATATGAATGGCTGTAATACCCAGTCTGCAGGCAGGAACCCAGTTTCAAAGCCCGTTCAGCTATGGCGGCTCAGACAAGTTCCATAACGTCTTTGAACATCACTTTCCTCATATGCCTGTGATACAAAAGACTGCTGTGTGAATTCGAGGTGAGATAGTTCTCTGATTCCATTGCTATTACGGCCCTGGACAAGCTTATACCTTGTGCATTAAGGCTGAGGGACAGATCAGTGTTACAGAAACACAGCCAGATCCCAATTTGCAAATTGAAGTGAAGCTTGTTGGGTTCAAAACTATGATCACTTGGGTTAAAATCTCAGTTAACCACATTGCATTTTATTACAAAATGCTTTTTAAAGTTTTTGGGGAACTTTATTTCAGCCTTAAAACAGTCACCACATTTGAGTGAGAGAATTAGAGAACTTTCTAAACCACTAGCCATCCAAGATGAACTTCCCATTTGTGTGGGTACTTAAAAATTATGATTTCACTTGGACTCTGCATTTAAAAGGCCTGAATTCGTTTGGGCTCTGCATTGCATTTGGCAGTTTTTTGCATCTTAATAAGAATGAGTTTTAAAATTTTTCAGTTGTCTAAGTAGCTGGAAATTGAAAACAATTCCTTTTCCTTTCCAAAAAGTTTCTCCTAAGATAACTAAATAGTAAGACTAAATTTTTCATTATGGAGGAAGGGAAGGAAACCCTCCTTTTACTACCTCCCCTTTGTAAATTTTCTACTCATATTTCTAAAAGGCTATTTTCAAACCCCAAGGTTAGAGTTAGTGAATATACCCATTTTTTTTTAACAAAATATAATTTTGTGGTTGAAGTGACCAAATAGCATAGAGGGAGGAAAATAAGATCTTATGAAGAAAATACTAGACTTCTAATAACTTTTCTGTAAGATCCATTCATATTGCTGACTTTTTATAAGTTAGATGCTGAATTCTAACCCGCCTAAGTACACTCTGACTCTATAAATACACATACATCTAACATACTTTTAAAAGAAGTAAATGTGTGCTGGGAAAATACTGGAACAATGAAGTTCCTGAGAGAAGCTTGTTTTTACAAGTTATTAAAAGAAGGTGGCAAGCGTTCATGAGGATATGAAAAATTTAACGTCGTCTGAAGAAAACTCTTGAATATGGTTAACGTTACTGCCAAAAATCTCAGCTATGTTATGTCAGAATGTTCAATTGCAAGCTAAACTTTAATGAATGGAAAGATGGGGTAACAGCAGGAAGTTTCTGCAGCAACACATAGAAACCCTGAAAACCAAGTTCCCAGTGTTGAACTCAATCACTCAAGGGCTACACCATCAGCTTACAAGATCTACCATGAAACGATCGGGGGGCCAGGTGCCTACCAGTGGGGAACAGGAGAAGTGGGAGCAACCCGCCCCTTCCCACGTCCTCCTCCGCAACACTTAGGTGGAAACAGATCTCAATCTGCCGTTTCTGAAAAAGGGGGGACCCCAAGAAACACAGCTCTAGACTCAGAAAAGGTAACATGCTACCCTGCATTCAATACTTCATCCCCTCCTTCCATGCAGCTTGCTCGCAGGGCTGATGTTGCTATTTTTATCAGCTCTCTTCAACCCAGCTGTTGCTTCATGTTAACATGGCGGCTGGCGTGAAAATCCCAGCAGAGGCTCATGAATCCCAGAGGGCCTGTCTTCTGTCATTTCTAGAACAGACAAAATGTCACGAGCTTCAGTGGGGAATGGGTCAGGTTCGTTTCATCAACAGAAGCAATGAGAACATTGCTGACGTTTAAGTGGCATGGAGTCAGGGACCAAACTCCCCCGTCATCTGCTGCAACCAAAAGCAAGCAGAACGGTAAAGATACCTGTGAGCAATAAGGGACCATGCATCTGCATAGAAAAATTGGAAGCAGGGATCTTTCCCATTCAGGGGCAGGCCACGGCTGTCCCGGGCGCTGAATGTTGTGAGGTTAGGACAACCGCGCAGAGTCCAGCCTGGAGGCTTCCCAGAGAACCCACTTCCTTTTTCTGACTTAGACTGTGACTTGTCATTTTAAACCCGCTCTTTGTATTTCCTCTGTCAAAATAACAGCGTTTTGGCGAGACTGTGTACGTGGGGAGAGAGTGCCACATAAAACTTAGACTATTTAAAAATATGACTCTAATTGCTGGTTTGTTTTCCCATGGTTTGGCAAATTAGGGGGGCAAATTGGAGGGGCACTTGGGACTTGTCTCAGGCACAGAAAGACTGCTTGGTTCCTCACCCAATGGTGTAGTCTTGAACTCCTTCAAAACCTCTGAAAATAGGATTTTAGGAGCTTCCTTCTTGAACAGTAGCGACTTTCTACATGGGGACCTTCTGTGTCTGAGAACTGCAGTTTAGAACGTGAGCATCAAGGACTTGCATTTCTCTGAGTTCTTTAACATTCTGAGAGAGGAAAAAAATCTAGCCCCAGAAGTTTTTACAAATAATGTAGAGCTCTCCTCTTGGTGTTTCTAGAGGGTGGGCTCTGAGATCTCACCCAGCATACACCACAGAGAGTTTCCCCCAGATCCTATTCAAGCCTCCCCTCGCCACCTCTCTGCTGGCCTTAATCTGTTTGGTGCTCCCTTCCCACCATGCAACCCCTCCCCTCTCTCCTTTTCCATGCTCCCCTTAGTGATCTCTCCCTCAGGAGGTACCCACAACCTGCATCATCTGCCCACCAGGACTGCAGGTGGATAGCATTCCTTGACATTATAGTCCCTGTTCCTTCCTTGCCTCCCAGTCGAGGAAGCTCAGAAAGGTCCCAAGGTTCAGAAATGGAGTTTCTCTATTATTCCAATGGGTTTTCTCATGAGAAAATTTCTGTGGAGTAATACTCTCTACATGACCATATAACATTACACTGGAAGAAAATACATAAACAAGTCAGGTCTTTTCCAAAGTAGATGAATATAAATCTTAAAAAGGCAAGAGTATTCATCCATTAAAAAAAAATGAAAGATAGGTTCAAGATGGTTGAGCAGAAGGACGTATGCTCATCTCCTCCTGCAACTGGCTGTTGAACAACTATCAACAGGAGGATGCTCAGTTCAGTTCAGTTCAGTCGCTCAGTCGTGTCCGACTCTGCGACCCCATGAATCGCAGCTCGCCAGGCCTCCCTGTCCATCACCAACTCCCAGAGTTCACTCAAACTCACGTCCATCGAGTCGGTGATGCCATCCAGCCATCTCATCCTCTGTCGTCCCCTTCTCCTCCTGCCCCCAATCCCTCCCAGCATCAGAGTCTTTTCCAATGAGTCAGCTCTTCGCATGAGGTGGCCAAAGTACTGGAGTTTCAGCTTTAGCATCAGTCCTTCCAAAGAAATCACAGGGTTGATCTCCTTCAGAATGGACTGGTTAGATCTCTTTGCAGTCCAAGGGACTCTCAAGAGTCTTCTCCAACACCACAGTTCAAAAGCATCAATTCTTCGGTGCTCAGCTTTCTTCAGAGTCCAACTCTCACATCCATACATGACCACAGGAAAAACCATAGCCTTGACTAGATGGACCTTTGTTGGCAAAGTAATGTCTCTGCTTTTGAATATGCTATCTATGTTGGTCATAACTTTCCTTCCAAGGAGTAAGTGTCTTTTAATTTCATGGCTGCAGTCACCATCTGCAGTGATTTTGGAGCCCCCAAAAATAAAGTCTGACACTGCTTCCACTGTTTCCCCATCAACTTCCCATGAAGTGATGGGACCAGATGCCATGATCTTCGTTTTCTGAATGTTGAGCTTTAAGCTAACCTTTTCACTCTCCTCTTTCACTTTCATCAAGAGGCTTTTAGCTCCTCTTCACTTTCTGCCATACAGGTGGTATCACCTGCATATCTGAGGTTATTGATATTTCTCCCAACAATCTTGATTCCAGCTTGTGCTTCTTCCAGCCCAGCATTTCTCATGATGTACTCTGCATAGAAGTTAAATAAGCAGGGTGACAATATACAGCCTTGATGTACTCCTTTCCCGATTTGGAACCAGTCTGTTGTTCCATGTCCAGTTCTAACTGTTGCTTCCTGACCTGCATATAGGTTTCTCAGGAGGCAGGTCAGGTGGTCTGATATTCCCATCTCTTTCAGAATTTTGCACAGTTTGTGGTGATCAACACAGTCAAAGGCTTTGCCATAGTCAATAAAGCAGAAATAGGTGCTTTTCTGGAACTCTCTTGCTTTTTCCATGATCCAGCAGATGTTGGCAGTTTGATCTCTGGTTCCTCTGCCTTTTCTAAAACCTTCTTGAACATCTGGAAGTTCACGGTTCATGTATTGCTGAAGCCTGGCTTGGAGAATTTTGAGCGTTACTTTACTAGCATGTGAGATGAATGCAATTGTGCGGTAGTTTGAGCATTCTTTGGCATTGCCTTTCTTTGGAACTGGAATGAAAACTGACCTTTTCCAGTCCTGTGGCCGCTGCTGAGTTTTCCAAATTTGCTGGCATATTGAATGCAGCACTTTCACAGCATCATCTTTCAGGATTTGTTCGTAGTGATGCTTTCTAAGGCCCACTTGACTTCACATTCCAGGATGTCTGGCTCTAGGTGAGTGATACACCATCGTGATTATCTGGGTCATGAAGATCTTTTTTGTACAGTTCTTCTGTGTATTCTTGCAACCTCTTCTTAATATTTTCTGCTTCTGTTAGGTCCATACCATTTCTGTCCTTTATAGAGCCCATCTTTGCATGAAATGTTCCCTTGGTATCTCTAATTTTCTTGAAGAGATCTGTACCCCACCAGAAAAAGATACCCTATGTCCAAAGACAAAAGAGAAGGTACAACAAGATGGTAGGAGGGGTACAATCACAGTAAAATAAAATCCCACTGTGGGATTTTAAAATAAAAGGCCCACTTGATGGGCAACCCATTAACTGGAAAACAATAATGCCAAAGAAGTTCTCCCCCTGTTGTGATGGTTCTGAGCTCTCTGTCAGGCTTCCAAGCCTGGGGATCCAGCAAAGCGATTAGGAGTCCCCAGGATATCTGACTTTGAAGGCCAGTGGGGTTTGATTGCAGCACTTCCACAGGACTGGGAGAAACAGAGACTCCGTTCTTGGAGGGCACAAACAAAATCTTGTGTGCACTATGACCCAGGGGAAAGAAAAGTGACCCCACAGTAGACTGAACCAGATCTACCTGGTAATGTTGGAGGGTTGGCAGTGGCTTGCTGTGGGGTTGGGGGCACTTAGCAGCAGTCCTGGGAGGTGCCCCTTGGCATGAGCCTTCTTGGAGCTCATCATTAACACTAGGATGGAGCCTGTAGACTCCAAGGCTCAGTCACCTCACACCAAACAACTAACAGAGAGGAAGCATAGCCCCACCCATCAGTAGACAATTGGATTAAAGTTTTACCAGCACCCACAGAGCAAGGCTCAGTTTTTCCCACTGCTATCCTTTCTCATCAGGCAGCTTACACAAGCCTTTTAACCTCATCCACCATGGGGCACACAGAAGTAAGAAGAACTACAGTCCCACGACTGCCAGAATGAAAACCACATCACAGAAAGTTAATCAAAATGAAAAGGCAGAGGATTATGTCCCAGTTGAAGGGACAAGATAAAACCCCAGGAAAACAACCAAATGAAGTGGAGATAGGCAAACTTTCAGAAAAAGAATTCACATAATGATAGTGGAGATGATCCGTGATCTCAGAAAAAGAATGGAGAATATGCAAGAACTGTTTACCAAAGAACTGGAAGAACTAAAGAACAAACAGAGATGAATAATGCCCTAGGAGGAATCAACAGTGGAATAACTGGGCAGAAGAACATGTAAGTGACCTGGAAGACAGAAAGGTGGAAATCACTGCCACTAAATAGAATATAGAAAAGAGAATGGAAAAAGCAAACAAACAAAGACAGCCTAAGAGACCTCTCTTGTTGTTGTTCTTCAGTTGCTGAGGCATGTCCAACTCTTTGTGACCCTGTGGACTGCAGCACGCCAGGCTTCCCTGTCTTTCACTATCTCTTGGAGCTTGCTCAAACTCATGTCCATTGAGTCTATGATGCCATCCAACCATCTCATCCTCTGTCATCCTCTTCTCCTCCTGCCTTCAATCTTCTCCAGCATCAGGGTCTTTTCCAATGAGTTGGCTCTTTGCATCAGGTAGCCAAAGTATTGGAGCTTCAGTTTCAGCATCAGTGCTTCTGATGAATATTCATTATAGATTTCCTTTAGGATTGATTATTTTCATTACCTTGCTGTCCAAGGGACTCTCAAGAGCCTTCTCCAGCACCACAGTTTGAAAGTGCACAATTCTTCAGTGCTCAGCCTTCTTTATGGTCCAACTTACATCCATACCTTACTACTGGAAAAACCATACCTTTGGCTATATGGACCTCTGTTGACAAAATGATGTCTCTGCTTTTTAATACACTCTAGGTTTGTCATAGCTTTCCTTCTAAGGAGGAAGCGTCTTTAATGTCATAGTTGCAGTCACCATCAGTGGTGATTTTGGAGTCCAAGAAAATAAAATCTGTCACTGTTTCCACTTTTTCCCCATCTATTTGCCATGAAGTGATGGGACCAGATGCCGTGGGATGGGTCATGGTAGAGAGTTCTGACAAAACGTGGTCTACTGGAGAAGGAAATGGCAAACCACTTTAACATTCTTGCCTTGAGAACCCCATGAACAGTATGAAAAGGCACAAAGAGACTTCTGGGACAAATTAAATGCACCAACATTTGCATTATAGGGGTCCCAGAAGAAGAGAGAAAAACGTCTCGAGAAATATTTGAAGAAATGACATGAAAACTTCATTAATGTGGGAAAGGAAATAATCAGAAAAGTTCAGGAAGCACAGAGAGTCCTAGACAGGATAATACCAAGAAGGAGCACACTGAGACACATAGTAATCAAACTGACAAAATTAAAGATGAACATAAAATATTAAAAGCAACAAGGGACAAATGACAAATAATATACAAGGGAACTCCCATAATGTTATCAGCTGATTTCTCAACAGAAACTCCATAAGCCAGAAGGGAATGGCATGATGTATTTAAAATGATGAAAAAGAAGAAACTACAACCAAGAAACTACAACTCTATCCAGCAAGACCCTTGTTCAGATTTGATGGAGAAATCAAAAGATTTACGGACAAGCAAAAGTTAAGAGACTTCAGTACCACCAAACCAGCTTTACAACAAATGCTAAAGAAACTTCTCTTGACAGGAAACACAAGAGAAGAAAAAAGACCTACAGAATCTAAACCCAAAATAATTTTTTAAAATGGTGGTAGGATCATATTGATAATTGATAATTAGCTTACATATTGATAATTACCTTAAACATAAGTGGATTAAATGCACCAACAAAAAGACATAGACTGGCTGGGTGGATGGAAATGTGCATATATGCACTTCCACTTACCACATCACTGCTTGACCTTCCCAAACTGTATGTAATTATTTTCTATTGTTAGGTTAATCATGTTTCCATTATGGCTTACAATTGTAATTACCTTTTATTTTTTCTTTGGCTATTGACTGTGAAAAATGGTAAACATCTTTTACTATTGTGACTGAGTGAGTGAAAGTCACTCAGTCATGTTCGACTCTTTGTGACTCCATGGAATATATAGTCCATGGAATTCTCTAGGCCAGAATAATGGAGTGGGTAGCCTTTCCCTTCTCCAGGGGATCTTCCTGACCCAGGAATAGAACTGGGGTCTCCTACATTGAAGGCAGATTCTTTACCAACTGAGCTATCAGGGAAACTATTGTGATTATGGAACTATTATTTGTTTTAATACTATTGTATCACAACCGGCCAACAGAAAATAATAGAATCCATATCACTAAAACTACCATTTAATAGGCTTTGCCTGTGGCTCTGTGGTAAAGAATCTGGCTGCCAATGCAGGAGACGCAAGAGACGAGGATTAGATCTCTGGGTCAGGAAGATACCATGGAGTAGGAAATGGCAACTCAGTATTCTTGCCTGGAAAATTCCATGGACAGAGGAGTCTAGTGGGCTACAGTCCATGGGGTCAAAAGGGTCAGACACGACTGAGCAACTGAGCACAAGCATGTTGCTGTTCAGTTGCTCAGTCATGTTCCACTCTTTGTGACTGCAGCACGCCAGGCTTCCCTGTCCTTCACCATCTCCCGGAGCTTGCTCACTCATGTCCATTGAGTCAGTGATGCCATCCAACCATCTCATCTTCTGTCGTCCCCTTCTCCTCCAGTATGAGCATGAGCACCATTTAATAGAAAAACCTGTAATCACTTTTTCAAATTCAGAGTCATAGTAGAGTCATCTTGGAATTTTTTGAAAAATAAAAGTGCCTAGCTATTTTTTTTTCAAATCTCCAGATTTGATTCTAATGATCAGCCATGTTTAAAAACAACTGGACAGTAATCTTTTACTTTATCTAGTCTATTTCACTTTTTCTATTTCATATTCAGTGCTCCCATTTCATTATTTTGTTTTCCAATTACTCTGTCTCTGTTTTTGTTGTTCTTTATCAAGCCTCTATCAAGTGTAGTAGAAAAACTTTTTAATATATATTATGCATACATATTATAATACATATATATTATAATATATAATATATACATATTATATATAGAATACATACATATTATACATATTATATAGTATGTATAATGTATATACTTTAGAAAACATGAATTTTTGCTTAGCTAAAAAATTGTGACATTTTGGTTCCACTTGTTTGACTAAGTATGAATAGAATGCTGTATTTCTAATTAACATTCACTAAAAATTTTGATATAGTTTCATCTATTCTGGTACTTAGTTTTAGTGCTGAAAGTCTAGAAAGTTTATTAGTTTAGTGTTATTTTGAAAAAATTTGACTGAGGCTTGAAACTCCTAACTTTTCTGAGGATATAAAGGAATATTATTTCATTTTAACAAAAACAGGAAATTAACATGTGATACAGTAATATTAACTAAAGTACAGATATTTTTTTCAAATTTCACAAAATTTTATGCTGCTGCTGCTGCTGCTGCTGCTAAGTTGCTTCAGTTGTGTCTGACTCTGTGTGACCCCATAGTTGGTAGCCTACCAGGCTCCTCTGTCCCTGTGATTTTCCAGGCAAGAGTACTGGAGTGGGGTGCCATTGCCTTCTCCGAAATTTTATGCTAGTGTCCATTATTTGCTTTCATATCTTATTGAAAGCTCCACATTGTATTTAGTTGCATTGAGCAATTTCAGCTGTATGCAACAAATTCTGATAAATTCTCTTTTCATTTTTTTTTGTTACAAATATTTTCCAGTTTTCGTTGTTATGGCTTCTTAGATACACCCATCATTTAACAGTGGACATTTAATTTCTAACGTATACTATCATGTAAGAATTGAATCGCCAGTCTATGTCTGACGCAGGATACAGCATGCTTGGGGCTGGTGCATGGGGATGACCCACAGAGATGTCATGGGGAGGGAGGTGGGAGGGGGGTTCATGTTTGGTAACGCATGTAAGAATTAAAGATTTTAAAATTTAAAAAAATAAAAAAATAAAAACATGGCGTTTTAAAGTATCTTTGGTATTAATTTCTCATTTAAATTCTTTCTTTTCCGTAATCACCCTCTGTGTTGTCTTTTAACTTTATTGAGGCTCTCACTGGCTAAGTCAAAGATCTCTGTTGGTCAATGTCAATTTGCACTTGAAAATATGTGAGTTACTTTCAAATATCTTTTGATATTGATTTCTAACATAATTTGACAGTGATAAGAGAACAGACTCTGTGTGATTTCAATACCTTTAGATCATGAAAAATTTTCACCTTGTTTTATGTCCCTGAATATGTTCTAGTGTCTCCTGGTTTATAGTCTGTGGGAACTTGAGTAGAATTTGTATCCTGCTGCTGTGTGAAAATTGTATAAATCTTAATTACGTTGAATTGGTTCATGATGTTTTTCAGGTCTACTATATCCTTCTATTTTTCTGTCTATTCATTCTATTAATTTTTGAGAGTTTGATATTGAAACTCCAACTAAAAATATTCATTTATATACTTAAAAATAATTGTAATATATAGTGGAACTATATGTAATTTTGTTCTGTATTTTCCAGTTCAGTTCAGTTGCTCAGTCATGTCCAACTCTTTGCAACCCCATGGACTGCAGTGTGCCAGGCTTCCCTGTTCATCACCAACTCACGGAGCTTGTTCAAATTCATGTCCGTCAAGGTGGTGATGCCATCCAACCATCTCATCCTCTGTTGTCCCCTTCTCCTCCTGCCTTCAATCTTTCCCAGCATCAGGGTCTTTTCCAGTGAGTCAGTTCTTTGCATCAGGTGGACAAAGTATTGGAGTTTCAGCTTCAGCATCAGTCCTTCCAGTGACTATTTAGCACTGATTTCCTTTAGGATGGACTTGTTTGATCTCCTTGCAGTCCAAGAGACTCTCAAGTGTCTTCTCCAACACCACAGTTCAAAAGCATTAGTTCTTCAGTGCTCAGCTTTCTTTATGGTCCAACTCTCACATCCATACATGACTCCTGGAAAAACCATAACTTTGACTAGGTGGACCTTTGTCAGCAAAGTAATGTCCCTGCTTTTTAATATGCTGTCTAGGTTGGTCATAGCTTTTCTTCCAAGGGGCAAGTGTCGTTTACTTTCATGGCTGCAGTCACCATATGTGGTTTTGGAGCCCAAGAAAGTAAAGTCTGTCATTGTTTCCACTGTTTCCCCATCTATTTGCCATGAAGTGATGGGACCAGATGGCATGATCTTAGTTTTCTGAATGTTGAGCTTTAAGCCAACTTTTTCACTCTCCTCTTTCACTTTCATCAAGAGGCTTTTTAGTTCCTCTTCACTTTCTGCCATAAGGGTGGTGTCATCTGCATATCTGAGGTTATTGGTATTTCTCCTGGCAATCTTGAGTCCAGCCTGTGCTTCATCCAGTCCAGCATTTCACATGATGAACTCTGCATATAAGTTAAATAAACAGGGTGACAATATACAGCCTTGACACACTCCTTTCCCAATTTGTTCCATATCTGGGTCTAACTATTGCTTCTTGACCTGCATACAGATTTCTCAGGAGGCAGGGAAGGTGATGTGGTGTTCCCATCTCCTGAAGAATTTTCCACAGTTTGTTGTGATCCACACAGTCAAAAGCTTTGGTGTAGTCAATAAAGCAGAAGTAGATGTTTTTCTGGAGCTCTCTTTCTTTTTCTATGATCACTCACAATGTTTTAGAAGGACCTCCTGACCTGGTTTCAAGACATTTCTTTCCAAAGTAACCGATTTGCCCACCGTGCAGTTACTTCCCCCTTTCCTGCTCTACCAGTCTGTTCTCTGTTGCTACGTACTTAACTGTTCTGGATATTTCGTACAATGGAATCATACAATAGGTGTTGTTTTGTGTCTGGGTTCCCTCACTTAGTAGATTGATTTTAAGATTCCTCCACTTTGTTGCATATTTCAAAACATCATTCCTCTTTAAGGCTGAATAATATCCCACTGTATGTATATACCTCAATTTGTTCATCTACTTGTCAACTGAGGGGTATCTGCGGGCTTTTAAACTACCTTCTGGCCATTGTGAACAGTGTTCATGGACATTTATGAAAAAAGGAATTGTTTGAGTGACTCTTTTCCATTTGAGAGTTATATACCTAGGAGTGGAATTGCTGGGGAATATGGTCATCCTATGCATAACTTTTCAGGGAATCACCATACTATATTCCGCCATGGCTAAGCTATTTTACAGTCTCATCAGCAAAGTTTAAGAACTCCAATTTCTCTATACCCCTTCCAAGACTTATTATTATTGTGTTTTTTACTGTGGCCATTCTCGTGTGAAGTGGTATCTTATTAGTATTTTAACTTGCATTTCCCTATTGACTAACAGTGTGTAGCATCTTCTTGTATGTTTATTGGCCATTTGTATATCTGCTTTGGAGAAATCACCCATCTATTTTTGATCTGTAAAGCTGATGGCCTTTGGAACTAGACAAATTTGGGTTCAAATATGTTCAACTATTTAGAAGCGGTGTGACCTTGGACTGATTACTTCTCCAGGATTCATTTTCTTCCTCCATGAAGAGCACAGAATAACTTCACATGACTGCCTCCTTGATATCTTTCAGGTCCTGGCTTAAATTGATGGCTCAGAGAGACTTTCCTGATACTCTTCTTTAAGTTGAAGTGCTTTCTCTTTCATAGTATCCAGTTCTTTCCTTCATAGCACTTGACACAGTTTGTAATTATACATTCACGTCTAAGTTTTTGTCACCCATCCGCTCTGATAGATCATTCACTCTGTGGTCAGGAACCATTGACTGTCTTGTTCACAACTGTACATCCACAGCATGGCAAAATGTCTAACAGATAAAAGGATATGTATTATTTATTGAATGGGAAAAATATTAAATTATTAATGACATCTATAGGGAATTATGTATGGGGCCTGGTACATCAGTTGTTCATCGTGGGAAATTTTGGAAATGTGGTCAGGGGAAGGGAGAAAGTTTGTGGTCACCATAATAATTGACCTGGCATTTAGAGGGCAGGGGCCAAGAATGCCTAGACAGTGTCTGTAGGGCAACCCTGTAAGGCAAAGAATTGTCCCAGATCTCTCACAACCTTAGGATATCCTATCAAGCATTGATACAGTGGGGGCCAACAAATGTTACTGTTTAGTTGCCAAGTTGTGTCCCTCTCTCTTGTGACCCCGTGGACTGTAGCCCACCAGGCTCCTCTATCCACGGGGTTTCCCAGGCAAGAATACTGGAGTGGGTTGTCATTTCCTTCTCCAGATCAACTTTCTGACCCAGGGAATCAAACCCAGGTCTCCTCCTTGGCAGGCTGATTCTTAACCACCGAGGCACCAGGGAAGCTGTCTGCAATTATCTGCATTTCTAATACTCTATTTTACATATAAGCAGAAAGCAATATTTGCATATTTTAAGATGCACTAAATTTTCCAGGAATGCAGCTATCATATAAATTTAGAAAAGACTGTTGCATTTTGCTTGAAACTCCACCGAGAATTGTTCACCTTTTCAGAAAATCACATCCTCATTAGCAACACAGTTTGTGGTGTTTGGACCCTCAAAATAACATTCTAGGATTAGACTGTATCTGTAAGTGTGATTCTACATATTGGTGCAAAAAACTGATTAGTTCATTATATCTTCTAGTCTAGACATGTCTGAGTATCTACATATTGAAATGTGTATTATTTTAATATAAATATTCTCTGCTTCATATTTAAAGCATATAAATTATTTTGAAATAATGTATTCAGGTACATAATCTATGGCTTTTATTGCAGGATCATAAAGAAACAAAATCTTTGTTTTAAAGGAAAGCATTGATTCTAATAGGGCTTCCCAGGTGGCTCAGTAGTAAAGAATCTGCCTGCCAATGCAGGAGAAGTAGGTTCGATCCTTCAGTCAGGAAAATTCCCTGCAGGAGGAAATTGCTACCCACTCCAGTATTCTTGCCTGGAAAATTCCCTGGACAGAGGAGCCTCATGGGCTGCAGTCCATGGGGTCACAAAGAGTCAGACACGACTGAGCACGCATGCAGACAGACACAGATGGGATTGAGTCCGAGAGAGATTAGAACTCTGCTACTAAATTCTTTTTTTCTAATAATGGAAATAGTTACATATTGGAACTTTATCTAATAATGGAATTTTACTGCTTTGTCTAAGATGAATGGCAAAAGAAATAAGACCTTTCATATTTTTATCCTAAGATCCTACTTGCTTATTCTTATTGCCAAAATACTCCTTTACATATGCCCAGGGACACTTTTAATATTTTGTGCACTCAAAGTATGGATGCCTAAAAGAAAAAGGTGTGTTACAGATTTGTGAGTAAAATTTCTACACATCAATGCAGAGTGAAGTTTGGAAGCTGTACTTACACAAAGTCTGGCTGGAGTTTGAAAAGCATATGCTATAGGAAAGAGTTCTGGGGCATATGTACTCTTCAGGCCTGGGTTTAAATCCTGGCTCCACTCCTTAGTAATTGTATTATCTCAAGCTAGATATTAACCCTCTGAACCTCAGTTTCCTTGGCTGTAAAATGGAGTCAATAACAGCTGTCTCCAGGGTTTGGGTGTCAAGAAACATGGTCCTGTATACACAGGGCGCTGCACAATGAAGCCACTGATGTGGCAGGTTGCTGTTTAGTTGCTCAGTTGTGTCCGACTCTTTGCAACCCCATGGACTGCAGCACCCCAGGCTTCTCTGTCCTTCGCCATCTCCTGGAGTTTGCTCAAACTCATGTCCATTGAGTCGGTGATACTTTCCAATCATCTTGTCCTCTGTCATCCCCTTCTCCTCCTGCCTTCAATATTTCCCAGCATCGAGGTCTTTTCCAATGAGTTGGCTCTCCGCATCAGGTGGTCAAAGTATTGGAGCTTCTGCCTCAGCATCAGGTCCTCCAGTGAATATTCAGGACTGATCTCCTTTAGGATGGACTGGGTTTGATCTCCTCGCAGTCCAAGGGACTCTCAAGAGTCTTCTCCAATACCGCAGTTCAAAGGCATCAATTTTTTGGTGCTCAGCCTTCTTTATAGTCCAACTCACATCCATTCATGACTACTGGAAAAACAATAGCTTTGACTAGACAGACCTTTGTCAACAATGCAATGTCTCTGCTTTTTAATATGCTGTCTATGTTGGTCATAGCTTTTCTTCCAAGGAGCAAGTGTCTTAAGTTCATGGCTGCAGTCACCACCTGCAGTGATTTTGAAGCCCCCCAAAATAAACTCACTCAGCGTTTTCATTGTTTCCCCATCTATTTGCCATGAAGTGATGGGACCAGATGCCGTAATCTTAGTTTTTTGAATGTTGATCTTAGTTTTTGAATGTTGAGTTTTAAGCCAGCTGTTTTACTCTCCTCTTTCACTTTTATCAAGAGGCTCTTTAGTTCCTCTTCACTTTCTGCCATAAGGGTGGTGTCATCTGCATATCTGAGGTTATTGATATTTCTATCAGCAGTGTTGATTCCAGCTTGTACTTCTTCCAACCTGACATTTTGGCTCAGATGGTAAAGCATCTGCCTACAATGTGGGAGACCCGGGTTCAATCCCTGGGTCAGGAAGGTCCCCTGGAGAAGGATATGGCAGGCAATCCACTCCAGTACTCTTGCCTGGAAAATCCCATGGATGGAGGAGCGTTGTAGGCTACAGTCCATGGGGTTGCAAAGAGTCGGACACGACTGAGCGACTTCACTTCACTTCACTTCACTCTGCAAAGTTACTTAGTGTTAATTTCTTTCTCCACCTCTAATCTCCCAAATTATTTAAATAATTGCCATCTAAAGAACACAGTTTCTATATAGCATCTCGGGACTATGAACTTATAAAATGATCATGCATCACGTTCGTTATGGGTCTGAATTAAAGAAGTGTATTTTCACATTACGTTCTATGAATTCTACGTAATATACAACTCAGTCCAATTCTGCTAAACCTGCAGTTTGCTAATGATCATTTTCCCATGAATTCTGCAGCTTTCCTCATTCTCAGGTTGATTGCAATCTCCAAAGGTTAGATATAGCCGCCTTAGAGAAAATCGATTCATTAGTTTTGAGGTGATCATCAAATGGTCAAGTTATGTTTTACTTTACAGATACTGAAGTATGAAGGGTAACTTAATGTCAGTCAACCAAGATTCCTTCACTGTCTATTTATTGTGTTACTTGAAAAAAATATTCTCTGGTTAGAGGAACTGTTGACTAAGAGAGGGTCAGTGTGCTGTTGCCCAGTCATGTCCATCTGTTTGCAACCCCATGGACTGTAGCCTGTCAGGCTCCTCTGTCCATGAGATTTTTTAGGCAAGAATACTGCTATTTCCTCCTACAGGGGATCTTCCTCACCCAGGAATCAAACCCACATCTCCTATGTATCTTGCATTGCAGGCAGAGTCTCTCTACTTTGAGCCCTCAGGGAAGTCCAACTAGAAGACAAAAGCTTCAGACAACTTCAGGATACTTAGAGCAAGCGCAGTGAGATATAGTTGAGAATGAAATGTCAAAGCTGAGGCCATTCAATAAAGAGAATTTTTGCAGAAGAGATGAACTTGGAGGAAATGGAACACTGGTGATATACTTGTGGTGTGGTCATTGGATATGGATCTGGAACTCTCACATGTGTGAAGAAAAGTATTACAACGACCTCTTAATTGAGTCAAGCCGTATGGTGTCGTGTTCAATTCAGTCTTACTAGTAAAAACTTTAGTTGAAGTCATCCCGTTGGTTTTGATGAAAAAAAATGCTTGCATTCACACACATGTATTGAACTTTTAGTATGTATCAAGCACAGAATAAGAAAGTGGAGACTCTTAGGTGACCCATCTGACATAGTCCCAGCCCCCATGGAACATACAGTCCAAAGGGGCAGATAGACGTTATCTCACTATAAATGTACAGCTGCCTCCTTGCATACAAGAAGGAACCAGGATCTATAGAAACATATACTTGCATCAAATCTAATCTGAGACACACAGAAAGAATTCCTGATGTGGTGATGGTTCAGCTTAATTTTGAGGAATAAAATGAAGCTAGCTGGGGGGAGGGGAAATGAACATTCCTAACAGAAGGAACAGCATACGTTGAGGTCATGTTTTTACCTTTTAGTATTTTTAAATAAATCTAGAAAGGAGACCCAAGATGTCTCATCCAGATAATTCTATGTGTTAAATTATTCATATCATAATTTTGCAGTCTTTTATTTTTTTAATGTTTTCAGTCAATTTAGAAAATTCCCCCCCAAGATTTTAATACTATCCCAGGACCCCCCAAAAGACAATGACCTAGAGTCCGTAAAAACTGTAGGAGAAGGGGTACCTGATGAAATGATGAAGTAATTGACTGGATCTTTATCCAAGATAGAGATTCAGCTAGGAGAGAAGCAGAGCGGTTAGTCCTAAGGCAAAGTGTGCAATGTCATCAAGATTCAGTGATGCTGGTCTGCACAAGGACAGAAGCTGCTCTACCTTTACTGAGTTGTAACTCATCAGAGGGGACTGAGAACCATAGAATTTTAGATTCAGAAATGATCTGATGTGATGTGAAGTTGCTCAGTTGTGTCTGACTGTTTGCGACCCCATGAACTATAGCCTACCACGCTCCTCCGTCCATGGGATTTTCCAAGCAAGAGTACTGGAGTGGGTTGCCATTTCCTTCTCCAGAGGATCTTCCTGACCCAGGGATCAAACCCGGGTCTCCTGCATTGTAGGCAGACGCTTTACCATCTGAGCCATCAGGGAAGAAATTATCTTAGAAATAATTTTTTTCCACTTCTCTTTTACTCTCAGATAACCAGACATCTGCTGTACCATGCCATCTGGCTAAGAACTCTTTGTTATAACTTTTTAAAAATGAAGAAAGTAATGCATTTATTTATTTTGAAAAATTGGAAATTACGAGAAACAATAACAAATCAGAAAAGCACTCATGGTCTTATTTTATTCCATTGTGTGGTTTACAGTTATTTAAGTAACCATGTTTCAGTTTTTTGTATTATCAAATTGCTTCTTTTTCTTTTTCCTTTTCTTTCTTCCTTTATTTCTGTCCTTTTTTTCTGTTTTCTTTCTTTCTTCTTAAATAATGCTGCAACAAACATCTTTGTTCCTAAAATTCTGTTATATATATTATTCTTCTTTATTATTCATTTCTAGAAATAATATTTGGACTCAGAGGAATTAAATATTCTTGAAGTTCTTGATATACCCTGCACTGACTGTCAATGGTTGCTGGTGTCACTAGAAGAAATAGTGATGGGAAACTTTATAAAAGATGAATCAGGCAGAAAAAACTACATATCCTAAGTAATCTTAACATCACTGAAAATGTGACAGTCAAACACTGTGTTCAGTCTTTGATTTGAGGCAATAGAAAGTACAGAACTCCATCTATTATATATCTTCTGAAATTAAAAAATGAAAATAATGCAAACCTATCAATCTTCTAGGATCTAATCCCAGTTTACAGGATGTGCATGGGGTAGAGAAATAAGTTAAAGAATGCCACAAGGAAACAGCCAAACACAGAATCTGGAAAAGTGTACTCCTCAAACAATTCAGTTGTTTCAACAAGTGGCATAAAACGAGAGAAGGAACTTCACAGAGAGACATAACCAGATTCAATCTGTGGACTTTTCATGGATCTTGATTCAAAAAAGCAACTGTAGGAAACCATATTTAAAACAACTAGAGACATTTGATTATGGACTGGGTCTTACAAAACAGAAGAGTAATTTTGTTAGGAATGAAAATGGTATTATGGATATGTAAACAGTAGTTCTTACTGGTGAAAGTTTCATACCTAAGAATATACTGGTGAAATTAGATAATATCTAGGATTTTATTTTAAATATTCCAAAAAAAAATACAAGTGTGTGTATATGTGTGTTGGTGGGGGGAATTAAATTGAATATCCTTGTCAAGATGTGACTAATGGATGACACTGGATGATGCATACATGAGGCTTTCATTTGTCAATGTTTAAATTTTTTTCATAATAAAAAGTAAAAATAAGTGTGTTAACTGGATAGTACTAAGAAAGTGAATTTTATTTTGAAATTTACAAATTGGAACCTATTTTAGTTGTAAGTAGTAGCATCTTCTACAAAATCATGTGTCTTTTGAAACTGAGATATTAGGAAGGCACTTTGCAGAGGTCTAGAACTGTGGTGGAGGTACAGTGTTGGTCACCTCATGTCATGGACATCCCATGGTGAGAACTTAAAGGAGTTCCCTCTTTTAAGAGTGCTGCTGCTGCTGCTAAGTCGCTTCAGTCATGTCCGATTCTGTGTAACCCCATAGACGGCAGCCCACCAGGCTCCCCTGTCCCTGGGATTCTCCAGGCAGGAACACTGGAGTGGGTTGCCATTTCCTTCTCCAGTGCATGAAAGTGAAAACTGAAAGTGGAGTTGCTCAGTCATGTCAGACTCTTCGCGACCCCATGGACTGCAGCCTACCAGGCTCCTCCATCCATGGGATTTTCCAGGCAAGAGTACTGGAGTGGGTTGCCATTGTCTTCTCCACTTTTAAGAGTAAATTCCCAATTTTCATTATAATCTACAGGCTCAACGTATTAGAAAGTTAGATTCTTAGGGGAAAGTAAACTATTGAGAGAATACTAAGAACAGAAATTGTTTCCTAAACCCATACTTAGCTAGTCTTATGGATGCCCAACCCCCTCAAAACTTGTTCTTTGTCCTTAAATGTTTAAATAAGAAGGTCAAATGAAGTATCTTCAAACAGAAGGGTGGCACATATTATGAAAAAGTGTATCTAGTCAATGTATTAGATAAGGAAAGTGGTGACCGTGCTACCAGATTAAACTTGAGAACTATAGGCTGAAGCTGGCAAAGGATATTTGACTTGGGCATTTATAAAAACAAAAGATCAGACTTGAAAGAATTATGCTAAGTGAAATAATCCAAGCACAAAAGAACAAAATATTGTACGACGGCACTGGTGTGAGGTACCCAGAATAGACACATTCACAGAAAGTACAATAGAAGTTACCAGGGGCTGGGGAGATGAGGGAATGGGGAATTAGGGTATAATGGATGCAGAATTTCAGTCTGGGATGTTGAAAAATTTTTGGAAATGGATGGTGGTGATGACTGTATGACATTATAAATGCACTTAATTCCACTAAATTGTATACTTTAAATGGATTAAAATAGTAAATTTTATGTTTTGTAATATTTTACCACAATCAAAAACAAACACACAAACACACTCACAGAGGAGAAGAGGCGAAAAGGAGTAGGCACTGGAATGGTTTCCTGCCTTGGCTCATTTGCCCTGCAAATGATGTCCTTTGTGGTTGTGCCATGAATAAAACAGTATTTCTAGCTTTTGCCTATCAAACCACAGTCTATTTTACAGCTTAGTGCTTCACAAACTTGACCAGGCCTCACATCACCTGCCTGGTTTGTGGAAACACATAGGGTTTCACACCTAGGGTTTCTGATTCCATAGGTCTGAGCTGAGGCCTGAGAATCTGCACCTCTACTAAGTTCCCAGGAGATGCTGATGTCCGGTCTGGGAACAGCTCTTTGAGAACCGTAATTATAGTCTGATATCGTCTTTCCATTGTTTAAAAAAAGTCCTGAAATGTTTCCCTAGTTGCCTGCCTAGAAAAATTAGGAGTTTTTCAGATGCAAACAAAAAAATTCAACCCAAACATTCTAAAGTAAAAATGGTATTTAATAGTATTTAATGGCTCCAACAATGCAGAAGTCAGTGGTAGGGCAGTGTTCAGGTACTGTGTGACTAACTGACTCACCACATCCTCAGACCAATGGCTCCATTTTTGCTATGAGTTGAATTGTGTCTCCCCCTCAAAAAGCTATGTTGAAGTCCTGGCCCCCAGGACCTCATCATGTGACCTTATTTGGAAATAGTGTCTCTACAGAGGTAACCAAGTTAAATTGAGGTGGTTGGAGTGGGCTGTAATCCAGTATGGCCTGTGTCCTTGTAAGAAGGGACAGTTGGACACAGAGACAGACACGCACACAGGAAGTCTACCTACAAGCCAAGGAACGCCAAAGATGGCTGCCGACCACCAGAAGCTGGGGGAGAGGCCTGGACAGTCTCCTCACAGCCCTCAGAAGCAACCAACCTGCCGGCACTCAGATCTCAGACTTCTAGCCTCCAGAACCAGGAGACAAACTTCGTAGTTTCAGTTACCCAGTTTCTGGGGTCTTGCTATGACAGCCCTATGAAACCAATGAAATTTTTTAAGGATTTTCTGTCTTGCCCTCTTCTGCATTTGGTTTCCTCCCAGGCCAGCTTCCACAGTGGTAGCAATGGTTTTAGCAAATTCCAGGACTCATACCCCCACACATTCCCTCACATCTACCAACTAGAGGAACAGTCTGTTCTCAGAGGAGAAGAATGAAGCTGTTTCCCAGAATCCCCCAGGAAATATCTCCTGACTTTCATTTGTCCAGATCAGACCATGTGCCTATCCTGGAGCCAATCACAGTGGTCAGAGGAATATAAGATGCTAATTGACCCAAGCCCGTAAGGGTCCATTCTTGAAGAAGACTGATTAGAGGAAAAGTGTGCTTCCCCTGAGGAAAACCTGGGGGCAGCTAGTGGGAGAAGGGAAGCTGGGTAACCATGATTATATTGCCTGCTAGGCACCGGACGAGGGGATTAAAGTGCGGCAGTACCATGAGCTGAAACAAATTAAATACCACTTTTCTTTCCTTATTGAAGTATAATTTACATACAATAAAATTCAACAATTTTAAGTATACAGTTTGATGAGCTCTGTCAAATTAACCACCATCACAATCTTGATGTACAACATTATTATCACCACTAAGAATTTTGCTTGTACCGCTTTGCAGCTAATTCTTCTCATTCCACCCACAACCCCAAGAAACCTCTGATCTGCTTTCTGTAGGATAGTATCACTAGATTGTAGTGATAGTGTACATTTTCCAGAATTGTCTTCGAGCGGAATCCTACAAGTCCTGGCTTCTTTCACTTAGTCATAATGCTTCTGAAATTAACCCTTTGTTCTAGATATTAGTAGCTTGCTACATTTTGACGTTGAGTCACAGTCTACTGAACAATATACCAAGATTTGTCTGTTCGTTCATCAGCTTATGGACGTTTGGGCTGTTTTCACTTTGGGAGCTGTTATAAATAAAATTAAGTTCAGTTCAGTTCAGTCACTCAGTCGTCTCCAACTCTTTGCGACCCCATGGACTGCAGCATGCCAGACTTCCCTGTCTATCATTAACTCCCAGAGCTTACTCAAACTCATGCCATCGAATTGGTGATGCCATTGAGTCAGTGACGCCATCCCACCGTCTCATCCTCTGTCGTCCCCTTCTCCTCCTGCCTTCAATCTTTCCCAGCATCAGGGTCTTTTCCAGTGAGTCAGTTCTTTGCATCAGGTGGCCAAAGTATTGGAGTTTCAGCTTTAGCATCAGTCCTTCCAGTGACTATTTAGCACTGATTTCCTTTGGGATGGACTGGTTGAATCTCCTTGCAGTCCAAGGGACTCTCAAGAGTCTTCTCCAACACCACAGTTCAAAAGCATCAATTCTTCGGTGCTCAGCTTTCTTTATAGTCCAACTCTCACATCCATACATGCCTGCTGGAAAAACGATAGCGTTAACTAAGATGGACCTTTGTTGGCAAAATAATGTCTCTGCTATTTTAATATGCTGTCTATGTTGGTCATAGCTTTTCTTCCAAGGAGCAAGCATCTTTTAATTTCATGGCTACAGTCACCATCTGCAGTGATTTTGGAGCCCCCCAAAATAAACTCTCTCACTGTTTCCATAGTTTCCCCATCTATTTTCCATGAAGGGATGGGACCAGATGCCATGATCTTAGTTTTTTGAATGTTGAGTTTTAAGCCAACTTTTTTACTCTCTTCTTTCAATTTCATCAACAGGCTCTTTAGTTCTTCACTTTCTGTCATAAAGGTGGTTCATTTGTGTATAGATGTTGTTGGTATTTCTCCTGGCAATCTCGATTCCAGCTTGTGCTTCACCAGCCTGGCATTTCACATGATGTACTCTGCATATAAGTTAAACAAAAAGGTGACAATATACAGCCTTGACATACTCCTTTCCCAACTGGAACCAGTCTGTTGTTCCATGTTCTATTTTGTTGCTTCTGGACTTGCATACAGTTTCTCAGGATGCAGGTCAGGTGGTCTGGTATTCCCATCTCTTTCAGAATTTTCCAGTTTATTGTGATCCACACAGTCAAAGGCTTTGGCATAGTCAATAAAGCAGAAATAGATATTTTTCTGGAACTCTCTTGCTTTTTCGATGATTCAACAGATGTTGGCAATTTGATCTCTGATTCCTCTGCCTTTTCTAAATTCAGCTTAAATATCTGGAAGTTCATAGTTCACATACTATTGAAGCCTGGCTTGGAGAATTTTGAGCATTACTTTATTAGCGTATGATATGAGTGTAATTTTGCAGTAGTTTGAACATTCTTTGGCATCGCCTTTCTTTGGGATTGGAATGAAAACTGACCTTTTCCAGTCCTGTGGCCACCTCTGAGTTTTCCAAATGTGCTGGCATATTGAGTGCAGCACTTTAACAGTATCATCTTTTGGGATTTGAAAGAGCTCAACTGGAATTCCATCACCTCCACTAGCTTTGTTGGTCATGATGCTTCCTAAGGCCCACTTGACTTTGCATTCCAGAATGCCTGGCTCTAGGTGACTGATCACACCATCGTGGTTATCTGAGTCATGAAGATCTTTTTTGTATAGTTCTTCTGTGTATTCTTGCCACCTCTTAATATCTTCTGCTTCTGTTAGGTCCACACCATATTTGTGCTTTATTGTGCCCATCTTTGCATGAAATGTTCCCTTGGTATCTCTAATTTTCTTGAAGAGATCTAGTCTTTCCCATTCTATTGTTTTCCTCTATTTCTTTGCATTGATCACTGAGGAAGCCTTTCTTATTTCTCCTTGTTATTCTTTGGAACTCTGCATTCAAATGAGTGTATCTTTCCTTTTTTCCTTTGCCTTTTGCTTCTCTTCTTTTCTCAACTACTTGTAAGGCTTCCTCAGACAATCATTTTGCCTTTTTGCATTTCTTTTTCTTGGGGATGGTCTTGATCACTACCTCCTGTATAGTGTCACGAACCTCCATCCACAGTTCTTCAGGCACTCTGTCTATCAGATCCACTCCCTTGAATCTATTTGTCACGTCCACTGTATAATCGTAAGGGATTTGATTTAGGTCATACCTCAATGGTCTAGTGGTTTTCCTACTTTCTTCAATCTAAGTCTGAATTTGGCAATAAGAAGTTCTGATCTGAGCCACAGATCTGAGCCACAGTCAGCTCCTGGTCTTGTTTTTGCTGACTGTATAGAACTTCTTCATCTTTGGTTGCAAAGAATATAATCAATCTAATTTCAGTATTGACCATCTGGTGATGTCCGTGTGTAGAGTCTTCTCTTGTTATATTGGAAGGGGGTTTTTGCTGTGGCCAGTGTGTTCTCTTGGCAAAACTCTGTTAGCCTTTGCCCTGCTTCATTCTGTACTCCAAGGCCAAACTTGCCTGTTACTCCAGGTATCTCTTATCTTCCTACTTTTGCATTCCAGTCCCCTATGATGAAAAGGACATCTTTTTTGGGTTTTAGTTCTAGAAAGTCTTATAGACCTTCATAGAACTGTTCAGCTTCAGCTTCTTCAGCATTACTGGTTGGGGCATAGACTTGGATTACTGTGATATTGAATGGTTTGCCTTGGAAACAAACAGAGATCATTGTGTCATTTTTGAGATTGCTCCCCAGTACTGCATTTCAGACTCTTGTTGACTATGGGGGCTACTCCATTTCTTCTAAGGGATTCTTGCCCACAGTACTAGATGTAATGGTCATCTGAATTAAATGTGCCTGTTTCAGTCCATTTAGGTTCACTGATTTCTAACATGTCAGTGTTCATTCTTGCCATCTCCTGTTTGACCACTTCTAATTTACCTTGATTCATGGACCTAACATTCCAGGTTCTTATACAATGTGAATAAAACTAACATTCTATGAACATTTCAGTACACATCTTTACATAATAAAATATTTTCATTTATGTTGTTTAAATATCTAGCATTGTTAGGTTTGTGTGCTTGTATGGCAAATGTGTGTTATCAATTTTTTAAAGCTACCAAACCGTTTGTTTTCCACAATATTTTTTCCCTGTTGCACTTCTGCAAGCATGTATGAGAATTCCTATTGCTCCAGCTTGACATTGTCAAGTCTTTTCATTTTAGACATCCTAGTGGGTATGGAATAGAATCTCATTGTGGCTTTAATTTGTATTCACATGATGATATAATATTGAGCACCTACTTATGTACTTATTTACAATTTTCATATTTTCCCATGATCTATCTGTTCAAATACTTTGAACAGTTAAAATCATTTTTAACTAAATTATTCAACTCATCATTCAGTTATCAGTGTTGTTTGCATAGTTTGGATACACAAACTTTATTAAATTTTTCACAAAAATTTTTTTTGCATGCATGCTAAGTCTCTTTAGTCATGTCTGACTGTTTGCTACCCTATAGACTGTAACCCACCAGGATCCTCTGTCCATGGGATTCTCTAGCAAGAATACTGTAGTGGGTTGCCATGCCCTTCTCCAGGGGATCTTCCCAACCCAGGGATTGAACTCATGTCTCTTATGTCTCCTGCACTGGCCGACGGGTTCTGAACAATATCTTTGAAAAGCAAAAGATTTGTACTTTGCTGAAGTTCAGCTTATCATTTTTTTTCATTTGTGTTTTATATCTTATTTAAGAAATCTGCCTAACCTATTGGCACAAATATGCTTACATTTCCTTCTAGGAATTTTGTAGCTTTAGTTCTTATATTTAGGTCTGTGATCCATTTATAAGTAATTTTTTTACACAATGTAAATTTTTTTACTCCTTATGATATAAGGAGTCTAGGTTTGTTTCTTTTTTTTATATAAATATCCAGTTGTCCCCACAGTGCTTATTGAAAAGTCAGTCCTTTCCTTATTAAATTATGTGGCACCTTTGCTGAAATTCAATTGCCCAAATATCTGTTGGTCTAACAAACCTAAACTCCTTATATCATATCATATCATATCATATATATGTATATATAAGTGTGTGTATATATATGTATATATAAGTGTGTGTATATGTATATTTAAGTGTGTGTGTTTCTCTCTTATAAATACAGAGAGAAAATGTGTGTATATATACACACACTGAGTTTTCAGTTTAGATGGTATGAAGCCTCAAACTTTGTTCTTTCTCAAATTTGTTTTGGCTATTGTAAGTCCTTTGAATTTCCATGTAAATTTTAAAACCATCTTATCAGCCTCTATGCCATCTCCCTCCCCATACCCAGAAAAAAGCTCACTGGGATTTTAATTGGTACTGCATTGAATCTAAGATTAATTTGTAAATTGTTAACATTGTAACAGTGTTCCCATCCATGAACATGGTATATCTCTTCATTTATTCACACTTTTTAAAATTTCTCTTAGCAAAGATTTAAAGTTTTCAGGGTACAGCTCTCACACATATTTTGTAAATATATTTCTATTTCCAATGTTTCATATATATTTCTAATGTATTATAATTGGTACTATAATTTTAACTACCAACTTATAAAATATAAATGTAATTACCATTTTCATTAATTTTATATCTCATAGCCTTGCCAAATTTGCCTTTTTTTTTAGATCCGTTCAGGTTTTCTTGTATGTAGGTCTGTCTTCCGTTAATCAAGAGAGTGTACTTTTTCTGCTTCTATAACTGTTAGCATAACTAATGCTATCTTCAGTTCAGTCTGTCAGTTGTGTCTGACTCTTTGCAACCCCATGGACTGCAGCACGCCAGGATTCCCTGTCCATCACCAGTTCCTGGAGCTTACTCAAACTCATGTCCAACAAGTCAGTGATGTCAATGCAATCTTCGGACAATTTCTTCTGTCCTCCGACTCACCCTAGGATTGTACTGTGCTGTAAACCACTTCTCTGTTGTCAAGGGCTTTGTAATTAATAGATATTGTTTAGTAATCTTTAGGATCAGGTGGCCTCTATGCTCTGTTGGTCCCCAAACAATGATGAAAGCCTTAGCTGATGTATTTCCAGCACCCACAAATCTAGTTATTCATTCATAAACCTTAACTTAGAAATGCATGCCCTGTGTTCAAGCACCTACCCCGATACCCTAGGTTAACAATAAAATTGTCCCAATGGCCCCTTGGTGGTGCAGAGTGCAGCTGCAAACACTGCTAGATCACTGTTCAGCCAATCCCAATTCCCAACCCTGTGAGTAAATAACCTTATTGCAAACTGATCTATTGACTATATGGAGCTGCCAGCCTTATTTTGGGGTTTCAATATGCCTTCTCAGTTCAGTGAGTACTTCCCTCCATCCTTCAACACTGTTCAAATCTATGTAACTTCTGTTTTTTTTTCCCTCTTGTTTTATTGTATTGACCAGGATAATCCGTAGACTTTGAAAGGAAGTGATGAGAGTAGGTATCTTTACCTTGCTTCTCATTGCAATCACAAAACAGCTATTTTGAGCTGCTGCCTATGCATTTTACAGTATGATAATCTTGCTCATACCCAGAGTTGAGATTAAGATTCCTACCACAAGTTCCCATTTTGCTTTTCCTGGGGCATCTTTTAAAATAACTACTTATTGTTGAGCCCTTGGAATTTTAGTGACCTCTACCCCAATCACCTTGTAAGTAACAAGTGCTTTCCACCTGCTCTCTCTCCCCTGTTGGATCATGACCTGGTATTGGGGACTGCCCTTTGCCTGATTCATTGCACACTCCTACCATTTCTGGGATCTAAAATACATTTTGTGACTTTACTTCTTCTGTTAATATATTGAAACTATGCCTTTAATCAGAACTACCCCAGGATTTTTACTTCTCTAAAGCTGAAGCTTGGATGCTGAAGGAGCCACTTGCCAACACTCTGGGTGCTGTGTGCCTCCTTACTCAGCAGGTCATATTCTGCATGCTCTTAATTTAATACACCAGTTACAAACAGGCCCCTCAACAGATTGATTTTAAGCGTAAGAATCCATCCTTTCACTACTAAATGTATTAGCTGTAGGGCTTTTGTAGGTGCCCTTTATCTGGTTAACACGTTTGCCTTCTAATTCTAGTTCACTGAGAAGTTGTTTTTTTTTAATCATAAACAGATGTTGAATTTTTAACAAATGCTTTTTCTGTATCTTTTGAAAAGATTTGATTTGAGCCATTTTTGTTTCAATCTGTATATGAGGGGAAGGACTTTTCATTTGAGTGGTATTTTCAGTCTATGTATGTGGGGAATGACAAGGACAGCAGTCTTGGTGCCTTTTATATTAACTCTTTTCTGCACACATGGTGTATTGTTTCCCATCATTTCATTTTTAGCATATATTTGACTTCATATTTTAAAAGATTTTCTTGTAGACTGTATATACTTGGATCTTGCTTTTTGTCTAATTTGACAGTCTCTGGCTTTTCACAGAAGTGTTCACAACATTCATGTTTAGTATAATTACTGATAAGATTGATTTAAATCTATCTTGCTATGTCTTTGTGGCTCAGCTGGTAAGGAATCCGTCTGCAATGTGGGAGACCTGGGTTCGATCCCTGGGTGGGGAAGATCCCCTGGAGAAGGGAAAGGCTACCCACTCCAGTATTCTTCCTGGAGAATTCCATGGACTGTATAATCCATGGGGCTGCAAAGAGCTGGACGTGACTGAGCGACTTTCACTTTCACTGTTATGTCTTTACTATTAGTTCCATTTGGTATTTCCTTTTTTTCTCCTCTTTTCCTGCTTTCTTTTGGATTGAGTATTTTTATGATCCTGTAATATCTTCACTATCAGCTTATCAACTATACTGCTTGCTTTTATTTTTTCAGCAGTTGCAGTTTACAGTATATACATAAATACAGTTGACCCTTGATCAACAGGAACATTAGGGCACCAACCTTCTGTGTGGTTCAAAATTCGCATGTATCTTTACAGTCAGCCCTCCCTACAAGCTGTTCCACATCCATGGATTCAACCATCCTCTGATTGTGTACTACTATAGCATATATTTACTGAAGGAAATTTTTTGTATAAGTGGACCTGCTGAGTTCAAACTCATAAAAGAATCAACTGTAGGTATGTGAAATTGTATTTGAGATAAGATTATGCATTTTGTTGTTCAGTCATTCAGTTGTGTCCAACTCTCTGCGATCCCCTGGACTGCAGCATGCCAGGCTTCCCTGTCCTTCACTGTCTCCTGGAGTTTGGTCAAACTCATGTCCTTTGACTCGATGATTTAATATATATACTAAATATTTAATATAGTAATTTAGCATATATTTATTATAATGCAGTAATTTAATGTATTATAATAATTAATTTGTATATATATCATATTTATTCAAATATTTTAATCTTGTTTCAAATAATATTATATAACTTCTATAGTACAGTAATCTTAAAATAATATAGTTCCATTTCCACCCTTAAGACTTTGTGCTATGGTACTTCTATGTATGTCCCACGGTACATTATTTTTCTTTTACTCCAAATAGCCAAATATTTTAAAAGAGTTTAAAAACAAGAAATATTTCTTTTTGCTATGATAGTTAGCTTGATTCAAAATTCTAGAAACTAAGATATTCATGTCTGAGAATAGCAAAAACCAAAACCATAATTCAGAAACTGGTAGCTATTTCAAGTTAATCCTAAGTAAACTTGGTATCATTTAATTGAACAATATCCATGATGAAGAGTGCCTGCTTGACAGTCATTATTTAATACATAGCACAACCCTCTTTAACTTCATTCGCCAAATATTACAGAGATTTGCCAAGTGTCTAGCAAATCTAGACACTGGAATGAGGGACTACGTATGTATTTATATAGTCCTTTTTTATTTTCTTTTCTCAATTGCTTTTCATACTTTTATCCACCGATCTAGCACCATCATGCCCCTCAGATATTTTTACACCAGATTTTGATCCACATAATACAAATATTCAGCAATGAAAGCAGGTCCCTCATCTTTCACTGATTTCTCTGAGAATCCTCTACTTTCCATGCAAAAACTTAAATCGCTCAACTTCTTGTTTACTAACCACAGCAGCAGCTAGATAACTATAGCTTCCTCTAAACCATGCCAATTAGCTCTTTACACTAATTGAACTATCCTTTCAACATATTCATTGGCACCCTGTTATTATATTTTTCCCTATTTAGGGAAAGGTCATCAAAATGACAGCTCGTATTTCCTTTAATTGTTCAGTTCCAGCTTTTTAATTTACACAGGAAACTGAAAGTTGTAGAGGAAGCTCTTTGTCCTCAAGGAGTAGATAGAACAGAAACAAGACTTCTGCTCAGCAGTTCCTCTCTGCTTATTATGACACTGTTTTGTTGCTTTCCAAATTATAAGCTCACCTCCAAGAATGCAGAGAATTTAACTTGAAATAATTATTTTCTTTGCATAAATATGTTACCAATTTGATAGTGTTCATTAGCTTATGTTCAGTTTTAATGTTTGATTTTTTTCATTTCTTTTCAATTAAATGTTGTATTTTGAACATATGAAACATTTACATAGATCAAAATTCAAAGCTATTAAAAAAGAGAAGGACATTGTGCCAGCCACAATCTCTTTACCACACTCCTGTCTCCCCGCTCTCCCATCTTCCCATCCTGCCACCATCCCGGTGCCATTTTCATTAGCTTCTATGTTTCTGTTTGTGGAAATAAGCGCATATGTATATGTGTGAACGCATGCATATGCATTTTCTTATTCGCCCTTCTTTGACATGAAACATTGTCTACTGTATACATTATTCTGCATTTTGCTTTCTTCAGTAGTGTTTTATCTTTGAGTTTCTTCATCCGTAAAATGGGGAGAACACTGTGTGAAGAGTAGACAGATGGAGGCATATGAGTCACTTACCGCAGGGTCAGACACAGTGCAACTATCTCACCCTGTCCTTACAACCCACTCTTATTGCTCCACACAGCAGCAGATGGCTACAGACACTCCCATGACTTCCTGCTGGCACTGTAAATTGAAGCATTCTGGGGGAAGGCAGGCACACACAGTAGCTCTTCCAGTGTGAATCATCTGTAGCTTTCTATTTGTCTACAACTGAAGTACTGCACCTTTTCAGACTTTGAGGTAAGCCCTCAGAACCTAAAGTTTGCTCTGATAACCCCCCTGGTGGCACCCAGAAATGTACCACAGGTGGTCGTGAACCCATCCAACCTTCTGCAGGGGACGAATAGACACATGGCCAGTCTGCAGTGCAAAGACCTTTCTGTCTGCTCACTCATTTACCACTTCCACACGCGCGAGTGCCTGCTCAGTCGCTTCAGTCATGTCTGACTCTGTAACACTGTGTACTGTAGCCATTCAGGCTCCTCTGTCCATGGGATTCTCCAGGCAAGAATCCTGGAGTGTGTTGCCACGCCCTCCTCCAGGGGATCTTCCTGACCCAGGGATCAAACCTGCGTCTCTTGCAGTGTCTCCTGCCTTGCAGGTGGATCTTTCCTGCTGAGCCCCTGGGAAGCTCTCACCGCTTCTGCACAGCTCTCAGTTTATGCAGGTGCACATTTGCATCTGGTGTCTCTTTTCCTTTTTCAGGAAGAACTGTCTTTACCTTTCCTTGTGATACAGGTCAACTGAGAAGAAATTTTCTTACCTTTTGTGTTCATTGTGGGGGAACAATTCAGACTAAAGTTACAGTTAGAGTTCCTTAAGGAAAATGTTTTGCATTCTTCAGCGAGCAGAGAAGTAACACAGAAGCCTGGTATTCAAAGCCACTTAACAGTTATGTGATCTTGGGGATGCAGCTTCTCTGAGTTTCATTTTCCTCATCTATACAATGTGTTTAACAATATTTACTTTGAAGAGTTTTCAGTGTTCTTGCCTGGAGAATCCCAGGGACGGGGAAGCCTGGTGGGCTTCCGTCTATGGGGTCGCACAGAGTCGGACTCGACTGAAGTGACTTAGCAGCAGCAGCAGCAGCAGCAGCAGAGACTATATAAATACATACGTAGTCCCTCACTCCAGGCTGGCATTAGAGAAGATTCAATAAACAGAGAATATGGAGCTATTTTAAAAAGTTTAGGCTCTTCAGAGGAATTACTTTGATTTGCTAAAATTTTGTTAAGATTTTCATATCTATGTGTGTTAGGCATTTGAATCTGTAGTTTCTTTTCTTGTCATATCTTTGTCTGATTTTGGTATCAGGGTATAATGCTGACTTCATAGCATGAGTTGAAAATATTCCTCCTTTTCAATTTTCTGGGACAGTTTTAAAATATGATATTATTTTTTTCCCTAAATACTTTGTATAATAACCAGTAGCGCCGCCTGGGTGCTTAGGGGTGTGTGTGTGTGTGTGTGTGTGTGTGTGTGTGTGTGTGTGTGTGTGTGTGTGTGGTGTGCTTTGAAGATATTCATCCACTATTGTCTCATTTGCATTGTTTCAGATAAGAAATGTGCTACGTTCTTCACCTTTATTCCTCAGAAGATTAAGTCTTTTTTTCTTGGTTTTAAGATTTTTTCTTTATCACTGGCTTTAAAAAATTTGATTACAATGTACCTTTGTTTTCTCCAAGTTTCTTGAGAAATTTGAAGCCTGAGTTTCATTGAGCTTTTTAAATTTAGAGTGTGGGTTTAAAGTTTTTAGTAATTTGTTGGGGGTCATTATTTATTCAAATATTTTTTCTGCCTTCTCCTCCTATGGAGATTCCATTTACGCATATATTAGGCCACTTAAAGCTGTCCCATAGCTCACAGATTCTCTGTTACTGGTTTTTTTTTTTCCCTTGGTGTTTCGTTTTGGGTAGTTCCTATTGCTTTGCCTTCATGCTTACTGAACTTTGGCTCTACAGCATCATATCAGTCCTATCTTCTTTGGTACTAATACTATCTTGTGTATTTTTTCTTCTCAGACATGGTAGTTTTCATCTTTGAATTCTACTTACATTTAAACATTGTAAGTAGATACAAGGTAGTTTTATATGTATGTATGTATGTATGCGTGTATACTTATGCTGCATTAAGTCTTCAGATGGTGGATTGGAAGAACGTGCATTCATCTTCTCCAGGGAGAACACCAAAATTGCAACTAGCTGCTGAACAACCACTGACAGGAGGATGTTGAAAAACAGACTGATTCAAATCAGGAAAGAAGTATATCAAGGCTGTATATTGTCACCCTGCTTTATTTAACTGATATGCAGAGTACATAATGCAAAATTCTGGGCTGGATGAATTACAAACTGGAATCAAGATTCCCAGGAGAAATATCAACAACCTCAGATATGCAGATGATACCACTCTAATGGCAGAAAGCAAAGAGGAATCAAAGAGCTTCTTGATGAAAGCGAAAGAGGAGAGTGAAACAGCTGGCTTAAAACTCAGCATTCAGAAAACCAAGATCATGGCATCTGGTCCCATCACTTCATGGCAAATAGATGGGGAAGAAATAAAAACAGTGACAGATTCTCTTTTCTTGGGCTCCAGAATCACTGCAAACGGTTACTACAGCCATGAAATTAAAAGATGCTTGCTACTTGGGGAAAAAAGCTATAACAAACCTACACAATGTATTTAAAAGCAGAGACATCACTTTGCCAGCAAAAGTCCGTATGGCAAAGCTATGGTTTTTCCAATAATCATGTATGGATGTGAGAGTTGGACCATAATGAAGGCTGAGTGCCAAAGAATTGATGCTTCTGAACTGTGATGTTGGAGAAGACTCTTGAGAGTCCCTTAGACAGCAATGAGATCAAACCAGTCAATCCTGAAAGAAATCAACCCTGAATCAACTGGAAGGACTGATGCTGAAGCAGAAGCTCCAATACCTTGGCCGTCTGATACAAAGAGCTAACTCATTGGAAAAGAACTGATGGTTGGAAAGATTGAGGGCAAGAGGAGAAGGGGTGACAGAGGATGAAATAGTTCGATGGCATCAGGACTCAATAGAGTTTGAGCAAACTCTGGGAGATAGCAAAGGACAGGGAAGTCTGGCATGCTGCAGTCCACAGGGTCGCAAAGAGTCAGACACAACTTAGCAGCTGAACAACAAATACTTATGTTGTGTATGTAGATTATACTGCTGCTAAGTCGCGTTAGTCATGTCTGACTCTGTGCGACCCCATGGACGGCAGCACACCAGGTTCCCCCTTCCCTGGGATTTTCCAGGCAAGAAAACTGGAGTGGGTTGCCATCTCCTTCTCCAGTGCATGAAGGTGAAATGTGAAAGTGAAGTCGCTCAGTCGTGTCGGACTCTTAGCGACCCCATGGACTGCAGACTACCAGGCTCTTTCATCCATTGGATTTTCCAGGCAAGAGTATTGGAGTGGGGTGCCACTGCCTTCTCTGGTAGATTATACTAGGTTGGTGCAAAAATAATTGTGGCTTTGCATTTGTTGAACTTTGCTGTTTGATGTTGGAATACACTCTTAAATAAGTATAGCTATGCTATACATCATTTTAATGCACATTTCTTGCTTTATTTTTTTCATAATGACATATTTTGGACTACAGAAATGACGTTAGACAAAAAGCAAATTCCAGCAGTTTTCTTATCTGAGTTCAAACTAGTGTAAAGCAGCAGAGATAACTCGCAACATCACCAATGCATTTTGGCCCAAGAATTGCTAACAAACCAAATACACAGTGCAGTGGTGGTTCAAAAAGTGTTGAAAAGGAGACAAGAGCCTTGAAGGTGAGGAACAGAGGGGCCAGCCATTGGAAGTTGACAATGACCAACTGAGAGGATCATCGAAACTGATCCTCTTAGAACTATAGGAGAAGTTGCTGAAGAACTCAGCATTGACCATTTTACAGTCATTTGGCGTCTGAAGCAAATTGGAAAGGTGAAAAAGCTCAATAAGTAGGTGCCTCTTGAGCCGACTGAAAGTCAAAAGAATAATCGTTTGAAGTGTGGTCTTCTTTTATTCTCTGCAACAACAACAAACAATTTCTCGATCAGATTGTGATGTGCAATGGAAAGTGGATTTTATATGAAAACCAGAGATGATTAGCTCAGTAGTTGGACTGAGAAGAAGCTCCAAAGCACTTCCCAAAGCCAAACTTGCAGCAGGATAGGTCACGGTCACTGGTTTGTGGTCTGCTGCTGATCTGATTCACTACAGCTTTTGGAATCCTGGTAAAACCACTACATCTGAGAAGTATGCTCAGCAAATGGATGAGATGCACTGAAAATGCACCATCTGCAGCCGGGATTGGTCAACAGAATGGGCCTAATTCTTCTCCACACACATCACACAACCAGTGCTTCGAAAGTTGAATGAACTGGGCTATGAAGTTTTGCCTCATCCGCCATATTCACCTGACCTCTTGCCAACTGACTACCACTTCTTCAAGCATCTCAACAACTTTTTGCAGAGAAAATGCTTCCACAACCAGCAAGAGACAGAAAATACTTTCCAAGAGTCATCGAATCCTGATGCACAGATTTTTACACTACAGGAAACAAACTAATTTCTCATTGGCAAAGACATGTTAATTGTAATGGCTCCTATTTTAATTAATAAAGGTGTGTTTGAGCCTAGTTATGCTGCTGCTGCTGCTGAGTCGCTTCAGTCATGTCCAACTCTGTGCAACCCTATAGATGGCAGCCCACCAGGCTCCACTGTCCCTGGGATTCTCCAGGCAAGAACGCTGGAGTGGGTTGCCATTTCCTTCTCCGATGCATGAAAGTGAAAAGTGAAAGTGAAGTTGCTCGGTCGTGTCAGACTCTTCACAACCCCATGGACTGCAGCCCACCAGGCTCTGCTGTCCCCAGGATTCTCCAGGCAAGAGTACTGGAGTGGGTTGCCATTGCCTTCTCCAGAGCCTAGTTATAGTGGTTTAAAATTCACAATCCAAAACTGCAATTACTTTTTAACCAAACGTAATACATATATAATCTTCATACATCTTCTTGAATGCATGAAAACAGTTACAATAACTGTCTTTGCTGGGTATTTATAACATTCATGTCATTTGGGGGTCAGTTGCTATTGACTTTTTCTCATTATGGCTCATATTTTCCTGCTCTTTTGCATGCCAGGTGCTTTTTTAACTTGGATACAGGTGTTGTAAATTTTACCTTGTTAGATGCTAGGCACTTTTGTATTTCTATTCCTATTAATATTCTTGAGCTTTGTTCTGAAATTCAGGTAAGTTACTTGGGACTGGTTTGAATCTTTAAGATCTTATTTTTAAGCTTTGATAGGAGGAACCAGAGTAGTGTTTTGCAGTGTTTTGTTTAGGGCTAATTTCCCTCCACTATCGAGGCAAAACTAATACCCAATATCTTATGAGGCCCCTGCTCAGTGTGAGCTCCAGGAATTGTTCCCTCAGATTCTTGTGGAGGATTCTTTGCTCAGTCGTGGGTTGTCTTCTCTCATAAACATGCTGATCTGTCCTCAGATGAGTATTTGAGGGCCTCTCCTACAGATCTCTAGAGTCCTTTCTCCTTGTAACTCTTTCTTCTCTAATGCTCTGCTCTGCAAATTCCAGCCATCTCTCAAGAGTCACTGTTTTTATTGCCAATGGCCAGTGTCTTGAACTGACATTCATATTGAATGTGGGTGAAAAAGAAAGTGCATATCGTTTATTGGAGAAATATTGAACTGCTTTTACACTGTGAACCCTCTGGCCATCTTGTGAAACCTATGGCTGTTTCTCAGAATAATGTTTCCAAATATACAAAGTAAAATATAGGGCTCCAAAGTAAACAGTTATAGTGTTTATAGTTATTAACAGATTTTTCTAACTGATTTGAGCACTGGAGTAATAGATGTACTTCTTAATTAATGCCTTTGCTAACAAGATCTCGAGGCGGGTCTAAGTTCTGTAATTTTCAAGCAGTAATGAATATAAACAATATCCTGAGACATGTGCAACAATTGCAATGTGATTTGAATGTTTCCATACTCTCTCTTGGGAGTAATGTCAAGGCATCATTAATATAACTGTGGTTTGTTGCCAACATGCATTTGGAAGGAAGTACTAAATTTCAGTCTGAGGCTGGAGAAATGAACAAGCAACGGTTCTCTCTCTCTCTCTCTCCCCTAAGTTGAAGGACCCCTGAATTCTATTTGTAGACCCCCTTCTACGATTCTAGGGTAAGAACCCTTGTTTTAATCAATGGAAACCAGAGGGCCTGGAAGGAGTGGATTTTACACAATTGGCTGAGCTTACGAAATGGCAATGATTTCATTTAAATCGACCATGATCATGGTGATGTGCCAAAATGGGTCTTCCTTTCTTCCAGTTCCCAGACCAAGGAAGTTTGCCCTAGTGCTAGGAAGCCCACCTGTCAAATGACTTCTTCCCACCTTTCATCCTGAATCTCAAGTCTTCGTCTCTCATAACTGACAAATTGGGCAGGTCTGCTGTTTATTTTTGCCTCTGGTCCTTTGGCCAGGCCACAGACTCCTGGACTTGTGAATACACAGTTCTGTTCCTATCCAGCGTGTCCCAACCAGAGAGTCACTGTAATTTTTGGTTTTGTTCCCATAATGCCTCCAAATGTCATTAGTCATATCCTCCTTCCCATTTCTGCCTTGAATAGGCAGTCATTATGATGAAGCCAGGCTTGTTTCAGAATTCCATGAGAACCACAGTGTCAGGCCGTCACAACTCTGGAGCTGGAAATGGAAAAGGCCATGCTCTGGGGCTGGCTGGCACAGTCCTTGTGAGTCATTATGGAAACACTGTCCCCGGATACTGCTGAGAGGGACTGGGTTACTGGTGAGTCCATCTGTCAGATGAGATCCTGACCCCCTGACATCTTAAAACGTTTCATAATGTGTGGGATGTTGGGCCTTCTGTCTGGTATCCTGGTTACATTAAAATTTGGGTTGTTTTATTCTATTTTTGGTTCTCTTCCAGTTTCCAATGTGTTAAAAAAAATACATTTTTTCAGATTACAAGAATAATACATATTCATTGTACAGAAATTGAAAGAGGCAAAAAAACATTCAGAAAGAAATTCTACCACCCAGAGATATACATTTGATTTTTTTAATATGTTGGCATTTCCTTTAGATATCTACTGTATATAGTGCTTTTATAAGCTGTGTGTGTGTGTTTTAACTATAACAGTATAACTCACACAGTCCCCATTTTTAAGAATATAAAATTATATCATTTTTGCCCTAAAGGAGATCTTACATAAGATATGTCGTCCAACACACTCTTTCTAAAAATGAGAAAACTGAAACCCCAAGAGGGTAAGTGATTTATTTGCCCAAGGCTCCCCAGCTCATGAGCCACAGACTCAGGACAGGAACCCTGGGTTTTTGTGTCGATTTCCCACTGCCTCATGACCTCCCTGTGTCCATATTCTGTCTGTGCTCATCTTCAGGCATGACCTGAAAGGGCTCTGGCCTCTCTGTCCCTCGAGGAAATACATATGAGTTCTTTAATTACTAAGTAGGAAATTTGTCCCTGACTTAGATTTGAGTTAAGGTACTACCTAACTTCTTTAAATCCATTTTTTGTAGGAAAGTTTAAAATAGGAGGGGCAAAAGAACCCCTCTTTCCCATGCAAAAATAATTTTTGGTTATCATTTGGAAATAAAAACAGTCATAACCAGCAACTTAACAACTGAACGAATGTACCTGTCTTTAAACTCAGTAATGGTTATGTAATAACATTTAGGAAACTTTATGAAGCTTCCCTGGTGGCTCACTGGTAAAGAACTTGCCTGCCAATGCAGGAGACTCAGGTCCGATCCTGGGTCAAGAGGAGTCCTTGGAGAAGGCACTTGGCAACCCACTCCAGTATTCTCGCCTGGGAAATCCCATGGACAGAGGAGCTTGGTGGGCTACAGTCCATGAAGTCGCAAAGAGTTAGACACCAGTTAGCAATTAAACAGCAACAACATGAAACTTTATGGTATGTATATTTTTCAGAATTGCAAATTCACCCTCAGAAAGTAAGAGGGGTGCATAGTCGAGAGTATGCTATAGAGTAGTGTGATGTGGTATATAATATAGTTAATATTGTATAGAATAGAATAAAATGAACGTGGACTTCTAAAGTCAGGTGGTCTTAGATTCAGAGTCTGTTTCTGCACCTTCCTGGTTTGTAATCTTGGGAACTGAAGCTCTTTGAGCTTTATTTCATCATCTGTGAAATAAATATAATAATAGCAGTTATCCCAAGATCTATATCTATATACAATAAATAAAACTTCATTACCATTTTCTTTATAGAAGCAAGTGGAAAAAAAGTGAGAGACGAATTTCTGAATTGGTGAAGATAATAACTAGAAATATAAGGCTGTCTAAATAGAAGAAGAACCTTACCCAAAAATAAAGAAAAAAAGAAGAATAGGAATGACGTGAATATAAAAAATAAGCATAACATAAAATAAAGACAGAACTGAGGCCAAACATGTCTGGCATGTCAATCAGTGTAAAGCAGCTTGCTGCTAAGTCGCTTCAGTCGTGTCTGACTCTGTGCGACCCCATAGATGGCAGCCCACCAGGCTCCCCCGTCCCTGGGATTCTCCAGGCAAGAACACTGGAGTGGGTTGCCATTTCCTTCTCCAATGCATGAAAGTGAAAAGTGAAAGTGAAGTCGCTCGGTCGTGTCTGACTCTTCGCGACCCCATGGACTGCAGCCTACCAGGCTCCACCTCCATGGGATTTTCCAGCCAAGAGTACTGGATTGGAGTGCCATTGCCTTCTCCGAAAGCAGCTGAAGTCACCCATTTAAGAGATTTTCAGATTGACTTATAAAACCAAACCTAACTCTATGCTATACAGAGAAAAGTTGAAAACTAAAAATAAAAGCAGGACTTTTGCTTCTGATTCATGATGGAGTAGCAAGAGCAAATTTGATCTCCTACTACAAACAGCTAGGAAACAGCAAAATACTGTAAAAAGCTGGTTTCAGACATTGAACAACAGGGAGCACGGGACTGTGATTCCTCATAGAAGGGAAATAAGTAAGGTGAGTATTGCTCCATTCCCTCCTGGAGACAATTTCTGGACCACTGGTATGGCGGAAAGACACAGGCAGACCCAGGCAGCCTTGCCGAGTCAAGGAGATGGAGTTACAGTTCAAGGATACTGTCGGGAAAACAGCCACTCATACATTTCCAATCTGAGTGTAAATTGGTAAAAACCTTGATGGGGGTCAATTTGGCAATATCTACAAACTTCAGCCCTGGGATTTCTTTGGAAGGAATGATGCTAAAGCTGAAACTCCAGTCCTTTGGCCACCTCATGAGAAGAGTTGACTCATTGGAAAAGACCCTGATGCTGGGAGGGATTGGGGGCAGGAGGAGAAGGGGACGACTGAGGATGAGATGGCTGGATGGCATCATTGACTCAATGGACATGAGTCTGAGTGAACTCCGGGAGTTGGTGATGGACAGGGAGGCCTGATGTGCTGCGATTCATGGGGTCGCAAAGAGTCGGACACAACTGAGCGGCTAAACTGAACTGAACTTACTGTTTGAGCTGTCAGTCTCATGTTTGGGAATTTATTTTTTAGATATTCTTATCCAGCTGAAAATGACATAGATACACGGTTGTAGCAGCACTGAAGCATTGTTGATAACTAGAACAATATTGGGAAATGCTAATGTCCATTAATAGTGAGTGGACTAAGCAAAATATAATATGTTCATACAATGGAATACTGTGTATCAACAAGAAAAAAGCTAGTCTTTTTTTCTGAATACATACTAAAATTCTAAATAAAATATTAGCACATCAAGTCCACTAATGAATTAAAAATAGTACATTTTTCCCAACTGAAGAGTAGAATTTGTCCTAATGAGGGAGAAAAAGCAAAGATACTCTTGAGAAGTATAGAAAAAGCAGCTGACAAAATTTAATGTTTATTCTTGCCAAAACTGCTTAGTAAGCTAAAACAGAAGGAAAATTTCATTACCTTGATCAAAGGTATGTGGTTGTTATCACATACTGTTATCACATACTGTTCACTGATATTTCTGGTTTTTCTCCTTTCAAGCACAGTACATGGTTCTAGAAAGACAGGCAATCCATTGTGAAAAATTTAACTGAGCTCCTGTTTTGCACTATAAAATTAATTTTGCACCATAAAATTAATTTTAAATAGATTAAAGAGCAACACAAATCTCATAAATAATTAGAAAAAAAAGTATAAAATGTTTAAAACTTTTAAGATTTTCTTAAACAAGATCCACATAAAAATGATTAATAATTTGGCCATGTAAAAATGTGTTCTTTCTGTACCACAAAAGAAAGCATTCAAAAGTCAAAAATAGAAGGATGGGCTAAAGGAAAATATTTCCACACCAATACAGAAAAAGGGTTATTACCTAGACCAGCACTGTCATAGAATGTCCTGCAATGAGGGAAATGTTCACACTCTGTGTTGCCCAAAGGGACAGCCACAGGCCACATGCCGCTATGCCTGCTTCAGATGTGACCAGTTTGAGGAACTGAAGCCTTAATTAAATTATTTTCAATTTAAATAGACAAATATGGCCGATGTGACTCATATTGCAAAGTGCAGCTCTAAAAAAGAAAATACTCCAACACATGGAAGATTTAAAAAAACAAACAAGAGACACACTAGTTTAGAATATGAACAGGCAAATCACAGAAGAGGAAATAAAAATGGCCAATAAACATGTAAAAATTCTTCAATCTGCCTCAAAAAAATAAAAACCCTGCAAATTTAAATACAATAAAATATCCTTTGGGGGTAAAATTTTTTTTAATATAAATATAAAATTTTATAATTTGTTAATACCTAGGATTGGAGAAAGTGAGGGGAAATGGCTACTCTTTTCCATTGTTGGTAGGACTATATATAGGACTCAGGCTTTTTGTGGGCAATTTAGCAGTATCTATCAAAATTTTTAAATGTGCATAACTTTAATGTAGCAATTATTAACATTTTTATGGAGCTTGATAAATTACAGTAGAATAGAAAGAATATTCTAGGATAAATTCACCTAGAATAGAAAGTATATGTGGATAAACAAGAAAAGAAGAAAAGAGAAAAACAACACAGAAGGAAACTCTTGCCCCACCAAATCTCTCTTTCCTGGAAAAATGCTAAGTGTGAGCACATATATTAGGTATTCATTAAAAAGAAAAAAGAAAGACATGGTACTTCAGTGGCAGTCCAGTGGTTAAAGCTTTCCCTTCCAGTGTAAGGGATGCAGGTTCCATCCCTGGTCAGGGAGCGAAAGTCCCACATGCCTCGTGGCCAATAAAACAAAACATAAAACAGGATCAACACTGTAACAAATTCAGTAAAGACTTTAAAAATATCTACATAAAACAAGTCTTTAAAATACAGACATATTTTAGCTTTAATGATATTATAGGACAACTTGAACACTGCTGGAGACCACTGTGGAAACCCAATTGAAGTGTCTACAAAAGTTGAGCATTTAAGGATCTGCTCAACAGAAATGCATACGAATTTATACCAAAAGACATACACAAGAGTATTCAGCATAGCACAAGTCATAGAGCCTCAGCTGAAAACTCCATACAGGTCCATTGGTGATTTCATGAGTCGATAAATCACAGCGTAGTCCTACGATGAAAAACTCTGCTGCAACGAAAATGAATGAACTACCGGTATACACAGTTATGGAAATGAATCTCATAAATAAATGTTTAGTAAAGCAAGACATAAGAATGCACCCAAGTGCATCTGTTTACATAAGTGTCACAAGCGAGCAAAGTAATCAAAGGGCATATGTATAATCCATGTTTACATTTAATGGCTATCTCTAAGGGAATGGAGCATGACTGGGAGACAGCCATCCCAAAAAGTCTGTCCCTTCACAGTGTCTGGCCACTTGTCTCATCTACAAGTGGGATTGGTTTTCCAAAGGTTCAGCTCCCCCCAGGGTGCTACATCAGAGATGGAAGTTTGTTTCTTCCTGGCTTACTTACTCTTGAAGCCCATGCACCGAGAAACCGAAGTCTGGTCTTTACTGGCTTGATGCTTGCCTGCTTAATTTCACTTAGTGAGTCCGAGTTGGAAACCCCAGTAATAAAACCGTTATTGTGTCAAATGATCGCAACCCCAGATGGAGGTTTGTGCTAGTGTCCAAGTGAGTTAATGAGCAGCATGTTTAGAACTGTGCCGGCACATACTAAGATCATATGTTTGTTTTTACTGTAATTACTATTATGCTTTCCATATGCAAACGTGATGTTTATGTCCCTTTTCTTATCTCCAAACAAAATAATCATACATAGAGCTTTAAGAAATCCCAATACATACCTAAGTTTCATAAAGTCTATTTCCTTTCTACAGCCCATCATTAAAAAAAAACATTTATTTTGATTATAAACATTTCGAAGGTACAAGAAGTGCAGAAAATGATATTATACACATCCACAGAGCCTCCACCACCTAGATTTAACAGATGTTAATATTTGGCTGCATTTGCTTCAGATCTTTGTGTGTTTTTTTAAAAGTAAAAGAAGCATATATGGAATTTAGAAAGATGGTAACGATAACCCTATATGCGAGACAGCAAAAGAGACACAGATGTATGGAATAGTCTTTTGGACTCTGGGGAGAAGGCGAGGGTGGGATGATTTGAGAGAATAGCACTGAAACATGTATATTATCATGTGAAACAGATCGCCAGTCCAGATTCAATGCATGAGACAGGGTGCTCAGGGCTGGTACACTGCAATGACCCAGAGGGATGGAATGGGGAGGGAGTTGGGAGGGGGTTCAGGATGGGGAACACATGTACACCCATGGCTGATTCATGTCGATGTATGGCAAAAACCACTACAATATTGAAAAGTAATTAGCCTCCAATTAAAATAAATAAATTTTGAAAAAAGAAAAAAATAAAACAGAAAAAAAAAAAATAAAAGTAAAAGACGCAGTAAGCATCCCTCCCTTCAATGACTCCTCTCCTTTCCTTCAAATCCCAGAGGGTTTTACTCTCCTAAGGTTAGTATATGCTGTCCCCGCTTATACTCTAAATGCATTTATTTACAGAGTCCCAATTTAATATTTAAACTATTAATTGAAAGCTGAAATAATATACAGTCCTGATAATGACCTTTCTCAAAATGTCTTTAATAAACAAAGAAGAGGAACTCTTGAAACAAGGCGATGTCCATTGATGGAGGATTTGGTGAGATTCAGGGACCCTTTACGTGCAGGGCAGTTTCTACTTTGCACAGAAGATGCCTTTCTGTGTAAATAATGACAGGCAAGGCACCACAGCCCATCTAAGCTGGTCTCAGAATTTTAAGCACTAGTGTCATCGACCACAGTGGCCCACAACACATGCTTCACAGAATGTCCAACAGCTGAATCAAAGTGTCAGCTTCTGGACGCAGCAGTGACGGGGGCTCCTGCCTGCCCGCCCGAGACTGGGGACAGCTGTGACCTGCAGGTGAGGTCCCTGTGGTTGCCCACGCCCCTCAGGCCCTTCAGATGGCTGGCCCTGGGCTCTTCTCGTGACCTGCCCAGGAATCTGTAGCAGCTATGCTGACAGGTGTCCTAGCACTTGTTGGGCTGAGGACTCAACTGTCACATGTCACCTTACATTAAGACATGATGAGCTGTCCCAGTCTTAAAGCCTCCCCTGTGATGAGTCCCACCTCCCTGGAGGGGGGTCCTTGGATACCACGCCTGCCCCCAGCCCCTCTAGAGTCTCCCCTGGGGCTTGTGAATGCCCTGGCCGCAGCACAACATCCATTCATTATGGAATTAAATTATTCATTGTATTATCATTACATAAATTTTATTATCCACCCCTAGACAAGCATTTCTGTGTGCAAGCCCTGCAGTGCTTGCTGTAGGGATGACATGGACCCTGCTGTCCAGGAGGAGAGAAACAACGGGAACAGGTGTCTCGAGCGTGCCAGAATGTGGACATGCTGAAGGAATTCAGGCAAGGAGAGACACTGTCAGAGCCCTCACAGTTCACCTTGGGAAGAGTCCCCTGATGAGCTTGTTCTATAAAGTATCCTCCTGCAATGCAAGAGATGCAGGTTCAGTCCCTGGATCAGGAAGATCCCCTGGAGGAGGAAATGGCAACCCACTCCAGTATTTCTGCCTGGAAAATTCCGTGGACAGAGAAGTCTGATGGGCTATAGTCCAAGGGTCACAGAAAGTCAGACACAACTGAGTAAGTGAGCATACCACCCCCCATCAGTCTCAGCTGCCAAGAAGATGAAATATGGGTGCCCCAACATCTCTACAGGGCCCCTTGGAAAACTCACATTCACAGCCTGGCAAGTGGGCTCTCCCTCCTCCCACCTCTGCAGCTGCATTATCTATCAGGCTGCCTGGGGTGGGGAAGGGGGTCGGTCCATCCTAGTTCTTAGCTACCTCTGGGATTCTATATGCCTGGAATTTCCTGCTTCTTCTCACCATCGCATAAAAACTTACCTTTCCTGGATGCCTTCTTATTAAGGATTTACTGTTTCCTTTATTGGTACTTTTATTGGTTAACAGAATAGTTGATACAATAAAATGTGTTACTATAAGGTAAAAATCTTAGAGCTAAAAGTGCCATTTAGTTCTAGAGTTATTAATCAAATTTCTTAGTGAATAGGCTTCTGGAGGCCCAGAAATTACCCAAAACTTAATGCAATGCACCTTTTTTTCAGGGGGAAAGTCCTAAAGTTTTTATCAGGTTCTTAAATAATAGTAACAATAAATCAATAAGTGTTAAGAAGCATTGATCTATTGCGCTACATTCATTGATCCATACTGGATTCAACCAGTGTAAATAGAATGCATCAGGCATCCACAACAGACAGTAACAAGGCAGACATAGTCCTACCCTCGAGTCACTAAGAATCTTATACGTTGGAGCAATAAAAGAGTATACACACACAACTAATTATAGATAGTAATGAGTGCTGTGAGGGAAACAGTGAAATGCTAGAGGATAATGGGACCTGCTCAGAAGGCTGGTTGGGTTAGTCTGGTCCATTGGGGCTTAATTGGAGACCTAAAGGATATTTAGGAGCCAGCTTTAAACAGATAGGAGGAAAGCATTCTAGTCAAAGAGAATGGCAAGTGTGAAGGTTTTGCAGAAGGGAAGAGACATGGAGGTTTGAGGAGAGGGGGCATAGTGATGCTGGATGGAGTTGGAGAAGGGGGAGTTATGCGATGGGTGCCATGTAAGCACTGGTAACCAGACTGAGTTTTTACAAGGTGCAATGAAAGCCACTTTAGGGGGCTGGGCAGGTGAGTGACGCAACAGTGCTCAGGTTTGAGGAATGCCCCATGGCTGCCTAGAAGAATAGGGTGCAAGAGAGGCAAGGGCTGGTAGACGATTTTGCAGATGAGAGAGAATGGTTGCTTGGCCTGGAGAGGTGGAGGAGGGTAGAATTAGGGTACGTTTTAGAGGCAAGCTGATGAGATTTGATGATGGGTTGTAGTGCGGGAGGGGAGGAGTCAGGAGGATGGCCGCTTATCTGGGTTGAGCCACTTGCTGGATAATCATTTCCCAAGATGGGGAAGCCTGGATCAGATTTGGGTGGAGGGGTCAATCAAGTCCAATTTTCAACATGCTAAGTCTCGGAAGAGGTTGAGGAGAACAAGCTTATGAAAGAAATGTGGTCAGATTGCCACAAGTGTTGGGTACCTATCTGAGGTTTAAAATCATGAACTAAATATCAAGTTGTGTCTAGCCATGTTCATCTGTTTATGTGTACTTCTTGTTTTTCAGTCACTAAGTTGTGTCTGACTCTTTGTAACCCCATGGACTGCAGCACATCACACCTCCTTGTACTTCACCATCTCCTGAAGTTTGCTCAAGTTCATATCCACTGAATCAGTGATGCCATCCAAGCATGTTATCCTCTGTTGCCCTCTTCTGCCTTCAATCTTTCCCAGCATCAGGGTCTTTTCCAAACAGTCAGCTCTTCAATCAGGTGGCCAAAGTACTGGAGTTTCAGCTTCAGCATCAGTCCTTCCAATGACTATTCAGCGCTGATTTCCTTTAGGATGGACTGGTTTGATCTCCTTGCAGTCCAAGGGACTCTCAAGAGTTTTGTCCAGCACCACAGTTCAAAAGCATCAATTCTTTGGCACTCTGCCTTCTTTATAGTCCAAATCTCACATCTGTACAGGACTACTGGAAAACTATAGCTTTGACTAGATGGACCTTTGCCGGCAAAGTGATGTCTCTGCTTTTTAATATGCTGTCTAGTTTTGTCATAGCTTTCCTGCCAAGAAACGATCATCTTCTAATTTCATGGCTGCAGTCACCAACTGCAGTGATTTTAAAGCCCAAGAAGAGGAAATCTGTCACTATTTCCACCTTTTCCCCATCTGTTAGGTGCAGTGAGCAAAAAGTCAGGTGATGGGAATTCCCTGGTAGTCCAGTGGTTAGGGCTCTGCACTTTCACCGCTGAGAGTGCACATTCATCCCTGGTCAAGGAGCTAGCATCCTGCAAGCCTAGTGGCATGGCCCAAAGTAAATAAATAAATAAAGCAGTTATAAACATTCATGTCCGGGTTGTGTGAATATAAGTTTTTCTTTTAAAAAAGGCAGGTGATGATTTAATCATAAGTTAGGGTGTGGCCAGCGAATTGTGAAAAATGCAGAGAAGGGCTAGAGAACTGAAGCTGTTTGCAGGAAGCAGCTGTAGTGATGCAGTAGAGACTACAGTGGTTCAAGATCCATTTTCTGCTTCTTATTGGGAACATGGTTGGGCTACATTTCCCATATTCCCCTGAAGTTAGATGTGATTATATGAATAATTCCTGCCAATGCAATGAGAAGAGAAGATCTGAAGGCCACTTCTTAGCCTGCCCATCAAAACCTTCCTTATGTGTTTTTCCATGCTCTTGTCCCCATTCAGCTGACTGTTTTGATGACTTCTAGAGGGACCTTGGAATCTACTGTTGCAGATGGCAGAATGATAGCGCTTGTGCCTGAGACCTGTAGAAAGCAGGACATCTCCCCACCACACACATGCACAGCTTACCCTGCCCACCTGGATTGTTACCTGAGAAAGAAGGTTTCTCATATGTTGAGCCATTACACATTTGGGTATATTTGTAACTAAAAGCTCTAACTAGTGCAATAATAGGTCATGTCAAAGGAAGAAGATGGGAACTAATGGATCAGAGGGCCTTATTTCTAACTGAAACCTCAATGAACTGAGAGGATATCCTGGAGGAGCTAGGCAGTGGTTCTCAACCAAGGCTGCACATTCAAATCACCTAAAGACTACTAGAATCTTCAATGTCTGGGCTGCTCCCCAGACCAATTAAAATCAGATCTGGGAGGAAAGGTGACTGGGACTTCCCTGGTGGCTCAGATGATACAGAATCTGCCTGCAATGCAGATCTGGGCTCAATTGCTGGGTCAGGAAGATCCCCTGGAGAAGGGAATGGCAACCCCCTTCAGTATTCTTGCCTGGGAAATCCCATGGACAAGAGGAGCCTGGTGGGCTACAGTCCAGGTAGGTGGTCACAAAGAGTCGGACACAACTGAGTGACTAACACTTTGTGTGCAGAGAGAAGGGAAAGGGAAGAAAGGAGGAGCCCAGTCATTTTTAAAAACTTCTCAGTTGATTCCAGTGTGCAGCCAGTACGGAGAACCATAAACCAAGGACAAAATCTCAATGGTCTGATTCATGGATCTCGGTCCTATAAGGGTTTTACATGCATTTTATGACCAATAGGTCACCTGGAGGAGCCTCACAGCTGGGAGAGGGGCATCTCCATCTCAGAAGATACCAACCAGAGTGGACTGCAGGTCCCTGAGGGATGCCAGCTGGTTAAAGAGAATGGCCAAGAACGAGTATCTCCTTCTTCAGTCCAGTATATGGTCAATGTCAGAGAGAGAGGGGGCGGAGGGGACTCCTGAAATGAATGCGATTCAATATAAGAAATAACCTGTTCTGCCCCTATTTGGTTAAAATTTACATTATCTGCTATCAGAAGGAATTAAACAAATGATTATATTTAGACTTGGATTTCGTAGTTTGGGAAATGTGTGCCTGCTTGAATGCATTTTAATCATGAGCATTTTATTTCAAATCAGCCTCTGTTGTCAAATCCGTTGCCAAGGACTCAGTGCAATGATGGCGATCTCAGGTCCCAGTCCATCTGAGAGAGACCTTGCCATTGGTCCTCAAACCAGACTGGCCCAGTCGGTGGGCCTGATTCTTACTTGGGAGCTGCCTGAGTCCCTAACCCTGGCTAGTTCCCGGGCAGACATGACACAGTATGAATTCATCACTTTCACTGGCAGGTGACTCATGGGGTATACGTCTGCATCCACATCTGAACCCTCTTTACCTCCTTCATAGACTTAACTACAAAGCTCCTTGCTTAGACTCAGTTCAGCTCAGTCGCTCAGTCGTGTCTGAGTCTTTGCCAACCCCGTGAACTGCAGCACGCCAGCCCTCCCTGTCCATCATCAACTCCCGGAGTTCACTCAAACTCATGTCCGTTGAGTCGGTAATGCCATCCAGACATCACATCCTCTATCGTCCCCTTCTCCTCCTGCCCCCAATCCCTCCCAGCATCAGAGTCTTTTCCAATCAGTCAACTCTTCGCGTGAGGTGGCCAAAGGACTGGAGTTTCAGCTTTAGCATCATTCCCTCCAAAGAAATCCCAGGGCTGATCTCCTTTAGAATAGACTGGTTGGATCTCCTTGCAGTCCAAGGGACTCTCAAGAGTCTTCTCCAACATCACAGTTCAAAAGCATCAATTCTTCGGCGCTCAGCCTTCTTCATAGTCCAACTCTCACGTCCATACATGACCACAGGAAAAACCATAGCCTTGACTAGACGGACCTTTGTTGTCAAAGTAATGTCTCTGCTTTTCAATATGCTATCTAGCTCATAACTTTCCTTCCAAGGAGTAAGTGTGTTTTAATTTCATGGCTGCAATCACCATCTGCAGTGATTTTGGAGCCCCCCAAAATAAAGTCTGACACTGTTTCCATTGTTTTCCCATCTATTTGCCATGAAGTGATGGGATCAGATGCCATGATCTTAGTTTTTTGAATATTGAGCTTTAAGCCAACCTTTTCACTCTCCTCTTTCACTTTCATCAAGAGGCTTTTTAGTTCCTCTTCACTTTCTGCCATAAGGGTGGTGTCATCTGCATATCTGAGGTTATTGATATTTCTCCCCGCAATCTTGATTCCAGCCTGTGTTTCTTCCAGCTCAGCATTTCTCATGATGTACTCTGCACAGAAGTTAAATAAGCAGGGTGACAATATACAGCCTTGATGTACTCTTTTTCCTATTTGGAACCAGTCTCTTGTTCCCTGTCCAGTTCTAACTGTTGCTTCCTGACCTGTATATAGGTTTCTCAAGAGGCAGGTCAGGTGGTCTGATATTCCCATCTCTTGAAGAATTTTCCACAGTTTATTGAGATCCACACAGTCAAAGGCTTTGGCATAGTCAATAAAGCAGAAATAGATGCTTTTCTGGAACTCTCTTGCTTTTTCAATGATCCAGCGGATGTTGGCAATTTGATCTCTGGTTCCTTTTTTCTAAAACCAGCTTGAACATCTGGAAGTTCACGGTTCACGTATTGCTGAAGCCTGGCTTGGAGAATTTTGAGCATTACTTTACTAGTGTGTGAAATGAGTGCAATTGTGTGGTAGTTTGAGGATTCTTTGGCATTGCCTTTCTTTGGGATTGGAATGAAAACTGACCTTTTCCAGTCCTGTGACCACTGCTGAGTTTTCCAAATTTACCAGCATATTGAATGCATCACTTTCACAGCATCATCTTTCAGGATTTGAAATAGCTCAACTGGAATTACATGTTTGTAGTGATGCTTTCTAAGGCCCATTTGACTTCACATTCCAGGATGTCTGGCTCTAGGTGAGTGATAACATCATTGTGATTATCTTGATCATGAAGATCTTTTTTGTACAGTTCTTCTGTGTATTCTTGCCACCTCTTCTTAATATCTTCTGCTTCTGTTAGGTCCATACTATTTTTGTCCTTTATCGAGCCCATCTTTGCATGAAATGTTCCCTTGGTATCTCTAATTTTCTTGAAGAGATTCTAGTCTTTCCCATTCTGTTGTTTTTCTCTATTTCTTTGCATTGATCACTGAAGAAGGCTTTCTTATCTCTTCTTGCTACTCTTTGGAACTCTGCATTCAGATGCTATATCTTTCCTTTTCTCCTTTGCTTTTCACTTCTGTTCTTTTCACAGCTATTTGTAAGGCCTCTGCAGTCAGCCATTTTGCTTTTTTGCATTTCTTTTCCATGGGGATGGTCTTGATCCCTGTCTCCTGTACAATGTCACGAACCTCCGTCCATAGTTCATCAGGCACTCTATCTATCAGATCTAGGCCCTTAAATCTATTTCTCACTTCCACTGTATAATCATAAGGGATTTAATTTAGGTCATACCTCAATGGTCTAGTGGTTTTCCCAACTTTCTTCAATTTGTGTCTGAATTTGGTAATAAGGTGTTCATGATCCGAGCCACAGTCAGCTCCTGGGCTTGTTTTTGTTGACTGTATAGAGTTTCTCCATCTTTGGCTGCAAAGAATATAATCAATCTGATTTCTGTGTTGACCATCTGGTGATGTCCATGTGTAGAGTCTTCTCTTGTGTTGTTGGAAGAGGATGTTTGCTATGACCAGTGCATTCTCTTGGCAAAACTCTATTAGTCTTTGCCCTGCTTCATTCCGTATTCCAAGGCCAAATTTGCCTGTTACTCCAGGTGTTTCTTGACTTCCTACTTTTGCATTCCAGTCCCCTATGATGAAAAGGACATGTTTGTGGGTGTTAGTTCTAAAAGGTCTTGTAGGTCTTCATAGAGCCATTCAACTTCAGCTTCTTCAGCGTTACTGGTTGGGGCATAGACTTGGATTACTGTGATATTGAATGGTTTGCCTTGGAAATGAACAGAGATCATTTTGTCATTTTTGAGACTGCATCCAAGTACTGCATTTTGGACTCTTTTGTTGACTATGATGGCTACTCCATTTCTTCTAAGGGATTCCTGCGCACAGTAGTAGACACTCAAAAATACTAATAGACCAAGGGGTAATCGTAACCATAACAATGAAAACAACAAGATGTTTTATTCAAATTTGTTCAATAGTATCACTCATATCTAAAGGCTCATATATCATTTTACTGTACATTGCTTTGACTGTATGTAATTTTAAAGAATAATTTAAATTATCTATTTAATTTGATCATCCCTTCCTTCTTTTAAATTTTGATATTTTATAAATTTTCTTTTATAATATTTGTATGTTGTGTGTATTTTTATAAGCAAATAGGAATACTAAAAGATTTTAAATGGTCCATGCCATCTTGATAACCTCTGTTGAAAAAATGATTTAAATGTTGCATGCGCATGGTTAGAACATTTAAACAGCATCTGAGAGTATGAAATGCCAAGAGCCCGCGACTCTCTCCATTCCCCTGCCCTCCATCCCTTTCACCAAAGAAGTCACTGTTAAGAGTGTCATATTTTCTTTCCAGAAAGCAAAATATACATATGCCAATATGGGATTTTAAACATATTCTTTTTTTATAATTTATACAGAATGAAGCCTATAATATATGCTGTTCTCTAACTTGCTTTTTTTCCAATGATGTATCTTAAAGATCATACCGTATGAGTGAGGCTCTACTTTAGTTTTTAACAGCAGAGTATTCTGTAGAATGACTTTGATATAGTTTATATAACATTTTTCTCCCAGACATTTTTCTTATTTTCAGATTCAGACTTATAAACAGTGCATTAGTGAACATACTACTTTGGCAAACTTCTTTGAGTAAACTTTTATATGCCAAACTCAAAATGATGGTTAGAACATTTTAAGAGCTAATTTACAATTTGAAATATAAAAACGGCACATTAAGGCCATTAGAGAAGCAGATCCCTAAGTTGACTTATTTTACTGATACATATGGGGAAGGGAAAGAGCATTTGCCTTTCTACACCATCAAGGTCTCAAGTCAACATGAGCAGAGGCAAGCAAAAAGGAAAGTTACACTTTACTTTCAGCGTCAACACTTCAGCGATATTTCTATCCCTGGGTGACCAGAAATGGCCCAGGAACTTGTGAATACAAAGCACTTTTTCTCAGCCTCGAGCTCACTCAGGGTGTCTGTCATTTGCTCAGAGCAAAGACGAGCTCTGAAGCAAAAGAGGCGGAGAAAAGGCTCCCATCAGGGCCTGTTGCTTTCTGATGCCCTGCCCGAGAGAGCATGAGAATGAACATTTTCTGCTTCATACTGAGTACATAAGATGGAGTATATACACACCTATAAAATTTCCATTGGGACAAAAGTTTACATCCAGTCTTCTAGTTTCTCTTCTCAGAGGTAGCCACTATTATTACCTAAGGAAGCTTCAGATTGTCTAGGAGAAGGGTTTCTCATCTTCAGCACTACTGACATTTTGTGCTAATTATGGTCATCGGAGAGGAGGAGCTGTTCTGTGTACTGCAGGATGTTTAGCAGCCTCTCTGGTCTCTACCCACTAGTTGCCCTGTCCAGTTGTCTCCAGATATGATCAGTGTTATTTCTGTTGAAAAGCACTGGCCCTGGGACACACACACATACAGACACAGACACAAGCACACCCACAGGCTACCTGTATGTAGGTATACATATATATACGTATATATATAATATATATGATTCTCAGGTGGTGTTAGTGGTAAGGAACCCACGTGCCAATGCAGAGATGCAAGTTTGATTACTGGGTCTGGAAGATCCCCTGGAGAAGGAAATGGCAGCCCACTCTAGCATTCTTGCCTGGAGAATCTCATGGACAAGGCTACAGTCCAAAGGGTCATAAAGAGTTGGACATGACTGAAGTGAGTTAGCATGCATGCACACTGAACTGAACTGAATATATGATGGTTGAATAATATTTGCTTATATGGTTGTACCATAAATTGTTTACCCAATCTCACCTTGAGAAACCTGTATGCAGGTCAAGAAGCAACAGTTAGAGCCAGACATGGAACAACAGACAGGTTCAAAATTGGGAAAGGAGTATGTCAAGGCTCTATACTGTTACCCTGTTTGTTTAATTTATAAGCATCATGTGAAATGCTGGGCTGGATGAAGGGTAAACTGAAATCAAGATTGCTGGAAGAAATATCAATAGCCTAAGACATGCAGATGACATCACCCTTAAGGCAGAAAGAAAAGAGAAACGAAAGAGCCTCTTGATGAAAGTGAAAGAGGAGAGTGAAAAAGCTGGCTTAAAACTCAACATTTAAAAAACTGAGATCATGGCATCTCGTCCCATCACTTCATCCAAATAGATGGGGAAACAATGGAAACAGTGACAGACTTTGTCCTCTTGGGCTCCAAAATCACTATGGGCAGTGACTGCAGCCATGAAATTAAAAGACGCTTACTCCTTGGAAGAAACCTAGACAAACCTAGAGAGAATATTAAAAAGCAGAGACATTACTTTGCCAACAAAGGTCCATATAGTCAAAGCTTTCGTTTTTCCAGTAGTCATATATGGATATCAGAGCTGGACCATAAGGAAGGCTGAGCGCCAAAGAATTGATGCTTTTGAACTGTGGTGTTGGAGAAGACTTTTGAGAATCCCTTGGACTGCAAGGAGATCAAACCAGTCAACCCTAAAGGAAATTAACCCTGAATATTCACTGGAGGGATTGATGCTGAAGCTGAAGGTCCAATACTTTGACCACCTGATGCGAAGAGCTGACTCATTTGAAAAGACCCTGATGCTGGGAAAGATTGAAGGCAGGAAGAGAAGGGGATGACAGAGGATGAGATGATTGGATGGCATCACTGACTCAATGGACATGAGTTTGACCAAATTCCAGGAGATGCTGAAGGACAGGGAAACTGGCATGCTGCAGTCCATGGGATCAGAAGGAGTCAGACACAACTGAGTGACTGAACAACAACACCACTTTGATAGATATTTCTTTTTTAAAAAAATTATTTTGCTGCAGTAAACAATTCTGCAAATATATATATATATATATATATATATATATATATATATATATAAAGTATATCTGTGGGGTAAATTCTTAGATGTGAAATTGCTGAGCCAAAGGTATGTGTATGTGAAATTGTGATAAATACTAACCAAATTGCCTTCCAAAGAGACTGTACCAATTTTCACTCCCACTAGAGAGGTACAAGGGTGCCAGTTTCTATACACCCTTGCCAACTCAGTGTGTTAACACATCTTTTCATCTTTTTTAGTCCAAAAGGTGAAAAAAGTCTTTCTTTAACCTCAGCTCTGCCACTGCGTTCAGTTCTAGAACAGGTATTCTGAAGAGAAATTGCTCAAAAATGCACCCTTTTATAGATCCAAAGACCAGGACAGAGAATTCTGGTGAAGAATTTTGATGAAGCTCTTCAGGTTTTTTTTTTTTTTTTTTTTTTTTTGCAGGCTGAATTTCATTTATCCAGGCTCTTGGAAATTGCAAGTGATTCTCATGGAGAGGCCCCAGCCCCTTGAGACCGTGTGCTTAGCTCACACAACATGCTAAAGCATGATTTCTGGAAAGGTGTCTTGCATTCCTGTAGATACATATATGATAAATATTTTGTTATCATCTTTCTCTGGTGCTGAGAGGTGCTATCTGTCTGCTTTAATCTATGTGCTGAATTACAGATATACATGATCAAATAAAGTCAAGACAAGAATCAGGCCTCATAAAAATCTTGCCTACAGCATGTACCAAAAGACGTCAGTCGTGCCAAGGAAAGCCAAGGGTTGTGCAATTACCCAGCAGAGGTTGAAATTTTTGACAAAAACAGGGACTTCATTGAAAATAGTCTAAAAATGCAGCTTCATTTTAAAAAAAAAGTCATTTTGATACTTCGCTAATGTGAACATTGAAAACCATGGCTTCTGACCTCCAGTATTTCCTTCCTCTGTAAAGCCCAGGATAAAATAGATTTTCCATTCTCAGATTTTCTGGGTTGGTCACTTTGGCTCTAACTTAAACCGAGTTTTCAAGCGGTTGCATCAGACCAGAATGTTCCACACTTTGCCATTGCCTGATTGAAGACAAAGATCCATTCTTTCACCCAGGGACCAGTTATCGGAAGCCTACTATGTGTCAGGTCCTCAGCTAGACTCTGGCAAAGGCTCTGATGAGTAAGATACCACGCCTGCTGGCCAGACCTCGTATGAAAGAAGATCATGTGGGAACCAGGCGAGAGAGCCGGCGGTATGAAGAAGTGTGCCTGTTTGTGTGTGTGGAGGTCCCCAGGACACACCAGCAGAAGCTTTCAGGGTTCATCAGAGTCCAGAGAGCTCAGATTTACCAACAAGTGCAGATGGCTCTGACTACTCTTAGAGAAGCTACTGAAGTCTGTGATCTGATCACCTCCTATTCACCCGCTTGGAGTAGGAGGGATCGCCTAAAAAACACAAGATGGCCAAACACGTGACACCCAGCCGTGGACAGATGAGACTGGCGGTAGTTTATGATTCACATGAACCCACAGCCTGAGGGAGGAAGAGACTGGACTCCACACAGCGCCACTCGGGGCTTGCTCTCAGGAGCAGACGGAACCAGCAAGAGCAGTGGGAGAAACGCTCTGTAGTAACAGGAGGGTGAGATGCCCACTGGTTCCTGCAGGACCATGTGGTTTCCTTGTTTGAATAATTGTGTGGGCTGAATGAATGAAATGAAACCTATGAGGTTTAGAACTGGGGTCTGGCTGATCTGGCTGATCTGGCTGACAGGGGCTGGGTAGGGGCCATGGATGTCTGGTGAGAACAAGGAACTCATGAGTAGGACTCTGCAGCCCTGTGAGGGTCAGATGTCAAGGCAGAACATGGAAGTTCATGCTCTACAATACAATCGGTTAGGTTTCTTACTGGTAATTTTCCTTCTGTGTCTCTTTTCCATTAGGAGCCCAGGGTTAGCTTTGAGGGTAGGAACCAACTTTCTCCCCTCATTGTCTAAATACAAGCAGACAATCAACCCTTGCCACTCAGTTGTTGTGATGTCTGTAACTGAGCAGGACCCTATGGGCCCTTCCCGGAACAGACCCCCTCCCAGGTCCTCTACCTGCCTTTTTCGTCCATAGAAAGACTTGAGTCAAAGAATAAATTCAATCGGAGAAGTAAAAAAAATGTATGAATATCAAGCAAAACAAAATTACGATAGCTTAGCCATTAGATCAGAGTCAGGGACATTCATTTCCTCCTCAACGGCTATGACACTATTCTGAGCTATATCTTTTGGGCTCGTTTGCAGATACTGGTAGGCTGCAGTCCACGGGGTTGCTAAGAGTCAGACACGACTGAGCGACTTCACTTTCACTTTCATGCATTGGAGAAGGAAATGGCAACCCACTCCAGTGTTCTTGCCTGGAGAATCCCAGGGACAGGGGAGCCTGGTGGGCTGCCGTCTATGGGGTCGCACAGAGTCGGACACGACTGAAGCGACTTAGCAGCAGCAGCAGATACTGAAACCCCTACCAGGTAAAAGAAGTCAACTGCATGCTGTCCATAAGCAGACCTGAGACCAGTTGAAACCATAAGGTTGATGACGTTGACTCCCGACTGCCTCACCACCAATCAGTCAGGTGAATATCTGTGAGCTATTCCCAGCCCCACAACCCCTCTCCCTCACCCTGTCTTTGGAAACCTTTCCCTGAAAGCGTTTGGGGAGTTCAAGCCCATGAGCACTAGCTGCCTGGACCTCTTGCTTAGCGTCTGCAATACCCGCTGCACTTTCCTTCACCACATCCCAGTGTCAGTACGTGTTATAAACCCAGTGTCACAGGCTTTACTGCACCTGAGCAAGTGGACCCAAGGTTGGTTTGGTAAAAATATCTATTTTCTTTTTGTCTGTCTGGCACACAGGCCCCTTTCTTTGGATGAAAGCACCTCAACTTGGGGAGAACTACTCTCCCTGCTTTCAGTCCATGAGCTCTTGAGGTTTTGATGCATTTAATTCCCCCTCCAGGATATTCCAGGGGCAGATAGTGACTCAGATGTGACCCATCAGAGCATTCTATCACCTGGTCACAGTGATTGGTTCACAAAGAGACATGTTAGCCAGGCCAGGCTTAACTCTGGGACTTTGATAAACAGAAATTTAAAGAACGCTCTTTCTCAAAGTCTTCATTTGGTTGGGCTGCTATAACAGAATGCCATAGACTGGATGCCTTATAAACAACAGAAATTTATTTCTCACAGTTCTACAGACTGGGCAGTCCAGGGTCAAGGTACGGCCAAGTTAGGCGTGCTGTGAGAGCCTGCTTCCTGGTTCACAGATGGCCTTCTTGCTTTGTCCTCTAGTGGGAAGAGAAAGGGAGCTCTCTGGGTCTTTGTCATGAGGGTGCTAACCCCATCCTGAGGCCTCTGCCCTCATGATCTAATCATCTCCCAAAGGCTCCACCTCCTCATTCCGAACACTGGGGGTTATGTTTCAACATAAGAATTTGAGGGCACAGAACAAAATATATGGGGTAGTGGAGACAAAAGAGAGGGAAAGAGAGCATGTGAGTGTTTTGGCTTCCAATCCAGCAACACTGGAATTAGAAATGGCCCTGAATTTTCAGTCAAACAAGTCAATAAATTCTCCCTTTAATTTTGGTTTGACTTGAGTTCCTGTCATTTGCAGCTAAAAAAGTGCTAATCGACAGACAGATGCCTCACTTGCCCCTTTTGAATGGAAAGTGAGGAATGTGTACTAACATGCTGATAATTTAATCTATTGCTTTTTCATTGTTTTCCCACTTAGATAACAACGCCACAACAACCCTCCGATAGCCTACAACCATCCTGAGTTCCCCAACCTTGCTTTAGCCATACTTGCTTTCTTTCTGTTCTTTGAACAAAATAAGCTCAGTCCCACCTCAGGACACTGTCCTTCCCTTTGCCCGAGACACACTTTGTCACCCAGTTTAAATGTCACTGCCTCAGAGAAGCCTGCTCGGAAGCCCCAGCTTACGTCTCCTCTCGATGGCTCTCTCACGATCTTGTGTTTTTCTTTCATTATAGCCCATCGCCATCTGACACCTTCTTGTTTACATGTATTTTTTATTGTCTGTGTATATCCATGACTACAAACTTCCTAAGAACATTGATTTTCTCTGTATTCCCCATGCTTAGAACAGCATCTGACACACAGAAAGGGCTCAGTATAAGTTTGTGAAATCAGTCAATGAACAGCCAAACATGTAGCTACTATTTATGCACTTAGATTATGTAAGCACTTTATAGGGGTTACTCAATCCTCAAAACAATCTTCAGGAAGAATTCCTATCATCTTATAGGTAGGAAGATAGAGGTTTGGAGAAGTTGAGCAACTCTCCCAAATTTACATACCTGGGAAATGGATAGGTGTGATTTGTACAAAAGACATTGGACTAAAAAACTTGTAGTCTTACTTATTTTGGTGACTCCCAGATTTGTTTCAGCTTTTAACATCATACAATCCTAACAGATAAAAATCTTTGCTAGATCATAAGTAGCAATTTGGGAATGATTTATGTAACACAGCCATCACAGAGAACACTGACCCTCTCTCTCTTTATGAGATCTTAGAGACACACAGGCCCAGAATAGGTCTAAATGGAGATCCTAATTAGACAAATAGAGCCTGGTAATGGCTGTGATGCATCTGGAAAGAAATTATTGAGGAGAAACTAGGACAGTTCTAGCTTTTAGAAGACATATTTGTGACAATAAGAGGAGAGAGATCATAATCTCATGTGCAAGGGGTAGATGTGAGTGGGATGTTGGGAGAATATGTGAAGTGCAGCCCCTCTTTGAATGGAATACAAAAAAGTGAAAAGAAAATAAACTCAAGGTTGGGAGTTACTGTAATTGACGCGTGAATGTATTGTTGCTTGTGGAGAGGATCACAAAGTCAGAATAAACTCTGTGCAGAGGGAACAAAATAAAATATAACAAAAATGACAATATATCATAGAAATTGAAAGACTTATTTGAAGTTCAATTGTATAAAACATCTAGCTGTCAAAGATTCGATTTCTTATATTTTTGAAGTTTATTTAATCTTCATGTAGATTTTGACATGCAAGATTATAAACTGAGTAAAGGAGACGTCTTTTATCCTCTTCTTTGAGTACCTGAATTCATCCTTTTCATCATAAGGTATTCAAGCATAAAAGCCCATGATATATTCAAATGAGAAAAGTGAAAACATTTTTAATGCTTGAAAAAGATGTAACAGGTAACATTAGAAGTTATACGTGTGCGTCGCTATCTGGCATTTAGAAATAGCCGTAGACATGGCAGTCATGGACTCTAGTGCTGTGTACTATACTCTGTTTCTTCTTCCCCATTCAGAATGTTGGCCATCTCAAAACATTCATACTTAAAAATATTTTGCAATAGTTCTAATATTGCTCAATTTGAAGCTGAACTTACGACTGTAACAATGCTTTAAGTTAAACTCCACATGAGGCTTATTATTGCAGAGTTGAATAAACTATAGAATACTAAAATATTTTGTCACTTAAGTTTTTTTATCTTGAAATACTTTCAGACTTACCCCAAGTGACAAACATAGTGTAAAGAATTCACCCAGCTTCCCTGAATGTAATCTTACATAGTTCAGTTCAGTTCAGTTGCTCAGTCATGTCCGACTCTTTGCGACCCTATGAATTGCAGCATGCCAGGCCTCCCTGTCCATCACCAACTCCTGGAGTTCACTCAAACTCATGGGCATGGAGTCGGTGATGCCGTCCAGCCATCGCATCCTCTGTCATCCCCTTCTCCTCCTGCCCCCAATCCCTCCCAGCATCAGAGTCTTTTCCAGTGAGTCAACTCTTCACATGAGGTGGCCAAAGGACTGGAGTTTCAGCTTTAGCATCATTCCTGCCAAAGAAATCCCAGGGCTGATCTCCTTCAGAATGGACTGGTTGGATCTCCTTGCAGTCCAAGGGACTCTCAAGAGTCTTCTCCAACACCACAGTTCAAAAGCATCAATTCTTCGGCGCTCAGCTTTCTTCACAGTCCAACTCTCACATCCATACATCACAACTGGAAAAACCATAGCCTTGACTAGATGGCTTTTGTTGGCAAAGTAGTGTCTCTGCTTCTAAATATGCTATCTAGATTGGTCATAACTTTTCTTCCAAGGAGTAAGCATCTTTTAATTTCATGGCTGCAATCACCATCTGCAGTGATTTTGGAGTCTAAAACATAAAGTCTGACACTGTTTCCACTGTTTTCCCATCTATTTGCCATGAAGTGATGGGACCAGATGCCATGATCTTTGTTTTCTGAATGTTGAGCTTTAAGCCAACTTTTTCACTCACCTCTTTCACTCTCATCAAGAGGCTTTTTAGTTCCTCTTCACTTTCTGCCATAAGGGTGGTGTCATCTGCATATCTGAGGTTATTGATATTTCTCCCGGCAGTCTTGATTCCAGCCTGTGTTTCTTCCAGTCCAGCGTTTCTCATGATGTACTCTGCATAGAAGTTAAATAAGCAGGGTGACAACATACAGTCTTGATGTACTCCTTTTCCTATTTGGAACCAGTCTGTTGTTCCATGTCCATTTCTAACTGTTGCTTCCTGACCTGCACATAGGTTTCTCAAGAGGCAGGTCAGGTGGTCTGGTATTCCCATCTGTTGAAGAATTTTCCACAGTTTATTGAGATCCACACAGTCAAAGGCTTTGGCAGAGTCAATAAAGCAGAAATAGATGTTTTTCTGGAACTCTCTTGCTTTTTCCATGATCCAGCGGATGTTGGCAATTTGATCTCTGGTTCCTTTTTTCTAAAACCAGCTTGAACATCTGGAAGTTCACGGTTCACGTACTGCTGAAGCCTGGCTTGGAGAATCTTGAGCATTACTTTACTAGTGTGTGAAATGAGTGCAATTGTGTGGTAGTTTGAGCATTCGTTGGCATTGCCTTTCTTTGGGATTGGAATGAAAACTGACCTTTTCCAGTCCCGTGGCCACTGCTGAGTTTTCCAAATTTGCTGGCATATTGAATGCAGCACTTTCACAGCATCATCTTTTAGGATTTGAAATAGCTCAACTGGAATTCCATCACCTCAACTAGCTTTGTTCATAGTGATGCTTTTTAAGGCCCACTTGACTTCACATTCCAGGATGTCTGGCTCTAGGTGAGTGATCATACCATCGTGATTATCTTGGTCATGAAGATCTTCTTTTTACAGTTCTTCTGTGTATTCTTGCCGCCTCTTCTTAATATCTCCTGCTTCTTTTAGGTCCATACCATTTTGTCCTTTATTGAGCCCATCTTTGCATGAAATGTTTCCTTGGTATCTCTAATTTTCTTGAAGAGATCTCTAGTCTTTCCCATTTTTTCCCATTCTGTTTCTAATAGAGGAAATTAGAGATTTCCTCTATTTCTTTGCATTGACTGCTGAGGAAGGCTTTCTTATCTCTTCTTGCTATTTGGAACTCTGCATTCAGATGCTTATATCCTTCCTTTTCTCCTTTGCTTTTCACTTCTCTTCTTTTCATAGCTATTTGTAAGGCCTCCCAGACAGCCATTTTGCTTTTTTGCATGTCTTTTCCATGGAGATGGTCTTGATTCCTGTCTCCTGTGCAATGTCACGAACCTCCGTCCGTAGTTCATCAAGCACTCTATCTATCAGATCTAGGCCCTTAAATCTATTTCTCTCTTCCACTGTATAATCATAGGGATTTGATTTAGGTCATACCTCAGTGGTCTAGTGGTTTTCCCAACTTTCTTCAATTTAAGTCTGAATTTGGCAATAAGGAGTTCATGATCCGAGCCATAGTCAGCTCCTGGGCTTGTTTTTGCTGACTGTATAGAGCTTCTCCATCTTTGGTTGCAAAGAATATAATCAATCTGATTTGTTGTTGACCATCTGGTGATGTCCATGTGTAGAGTCTTCTCTTGTGTTATTGGAAGAGGATGTTTGCTATGACCAGTGCGTTTTTTGGCAAAACTCTATTCGCCTTTGCCCTGCTTCATTCTGTATTCCAAGGCCAAATTTTGCCTGTTACTCCAGGTGTTTCTTGACTTCCTACTTTTGCATTCCAGTCCCCTATAACGAAAAGGATATATTTTGGGGGAGTTAGTTCTAAAAGGTCTTGTAGGTCTTCATAGAGCCATTCAACTTCAGCTTCTTCAGCGTTACTGGTTGGGGCATAGACTTGGATTACTGTGATATTGAATGGTTTGCTTTGGAAACGAACAGAGATCATTCTGTTGTTTTTGAGATTGCATCCAAGTACTGCATTTTGGACTCTTTTGTTGACGATGATGGCTACTTCATTTCTTCTAAGGGATTCCTGCCTGCAGTAGCAGATATAATGGTCATCTGAGTTAAATTCACCCATTCCAGTCCATTTTAGTTTGCTGATTCCTAGAATGTCAATGTTCACTCTTGCCATCTCCTGTTTGACCACTTCCAATTTGCCTTGATTCATGGACCTGACATTCCAGGTTCCTATGCAATATTGCTCTTTACAGCATTGGACCTTGCTTCTATCACCAGTCACATCCACAACTGGGTATTGTTTTTGCTTTGGCTTCATCCCTTCATTCTTTCTGGAGTTTTTTCTCCACTGATCTCCAGTAGCATATTGGGCACCTACTGACCTGGGGAGTTCCTCTTTCGGTATCCTATCATTTTGCCTTTTCATACTGTTCATGGGGTTCTCAAGGCAAGTGGTTTGAGAAGTGGTTTGCAATTCCCTTCTCCAGTGGACCACAATCTGTCTGACCTCTCCACCATGACCTGCCCGTCTTGGGTGGCCCCACATGGCATAGCTTATTTTCATTGAGTTAGACAAGGCTGTGGTCCTAGTGTGACCAGATTGACTAGTTTTCTGTGATTATGGTTTCAGTGTGCCTGCACTCTGATGCCATCTTGCAACACCTACCATCGTACTTGGCGTTCTCTTACCTTGGACGAGGGGTATCTCCTCACTGCCGCTCCTCCTGATCTTGAACTTGGAGCTCGCACAACCACCACTCCTTGGACGTGGGCTTGCTCCTCCCGGCCGCCGCCCCTGGCCTTGGACGTGAGGTAGCTCTTCTTGGCTGCCGCCCCTGACCTTGGACGTGAATTTCACCAATTTTCTCACTGACGTCCCTTTTCTGAGCCAGGGTCCAATCCAGGATCCCATTTTGCATTGAGTTGTCAAGTCCCCTTGGTCTGCAGTCTTTGATAGTTCCTCTGTTTTTGTCTTTCATGATCTGGACACTTTGATGCACATTGGTCAGCCGTCTGGTAGAATGTGCCTAGATATGTATTTATCCGAGGTTCTCTATTAGATTCAGATCAGACATTTTGGGCAGGAATATGAGAGAAGGGACATGCCCTTCTCATCGCCTCACACAGACAGGTGCATACTGTGAATGGACTTTGTTGCTGGTGATGAGGATTTTGTTCACTCGGCTCAGGTGGTGTCTGCTGGGTTTCCCTATCATAAAGTTACTATTTTCTCTCCATAGTTAGCACATATCTTGCAGGCAACTACTTTGAGAATATATAAATGTCATGTTCTCATAATTCTTTTCCCCACTATTTTTTGCACCTACTGAACATTCTTTCTACAGACTGTTATTAATTGTGGTGTTTGCCTAATGGTGGTTTTCATTCTCATTCTTTCTACATTTTTTTAAAATGGGAATTCTTCTGTAAGTAAAATCTATACTTTCTGTCCTGTTTATTTACTCAGTCAGTTATGTATTCATACCAGTATGGTCTCATTTTATTCTATAGGTTATGCTCTAATACCAGCATTAATTACATTGCTGCTCCAATTGGTCCAGCTTTGGCCATTGGCAGCTCTTTCAGATTGGCTCCTATGTCCCATTAACCTACCCTATGTTTTGTGTGTTTTTTTTTTTTTTAAAGAAACTCCTTGCTTTCTGGCACCATAGGTTTATCTAGTTTTTTTTTTTTTTTTCCTTCTCCTGAAATCAGCCACTTCCCTAAGAATCCCTGGTTCCTTTTATTGGAAAATGGCATTTAGATCTGGGTGTTGAGCACGTAATTTGCAATAGAAGAGGAATGCACAAAAGGTCTCTTTCTTTCACACATACATTCAAGATTTCAACGCTAAAGAACTTGAGGTGTACACTTTAGTACAAACCAGATTATGTCTTTTGCTTTAGGCTTAAAATGTGGCATTTTGATTTTTTGAAATATTTACAAGTCATTAGATCTTATGTCAGATTTATAAGTAAAATTTACTAGTAGAACTTTATAAGCAAGATGTTTCTCTTAAATGTGATATATCTCAACAAGACAGACATCCTTACACAAAGTTAAATTTGCTAATATGAAACACATTTAAAACCTTCAAGACATCATGAAAAATATTTATTAAGACACTTTTCCTGGTTCACCCAATAATTAATAAATATCAACTTTGTGTAAGAGTGGAGGACACAAGGTTGAATATGGCATGGCCCCTATCTTCAAGTAGCTCACAAGTTGAAATCCTTTGGGGGCCCTTTGTATTTTCCCTGTTTCAAATAAATTTGCTTTTTCCTCCCTATAAATCTTTTTTGTTCTGTTTTTTACTATCCATTTCTCTCATTGTTATTCTTCTGATCCACAGTTATGTCTCTTTTTTCCTCCAGTCCATATACCTCAGTTTCAAAACTCTGCTTAAATTTCTCCTCCTCCAGGAAGCCCTCCCTATATTGTCCTATCTCATCTAGCTGAATCTTTTTCCAGCCCTACAAGGCTAAGGATAATTTGTCCCACAGGCATGTCAATTCAACATGAGGAGACTGGAACTCATCATACTCCCCTCATCCAGCCCCCTCAACCTCACCTTCCTCGAGTGTCTTCCACTTAAACGATGCTGCAGTTATCCACTCAGGAGCCTAAGCCAGAAACCTGGAGGCAGCTGAGTCTCCTCTGCTTTCCCTGATCCCAGATTCAGTGGTCAACAAGCAGTCAATTCTCCTTCTAGCTCCACGTTTTGCTTCTGCCCTCTCCTTACCATCAGGCAACTGTCTTCAGACAGGTCCTCTTTCTTTCTTATCTCATTTCCGACTTGTCTTCAATGGGTCTTCTGAAAAGCAGATCCCAAACCAAGAATTTTGGTGCATGTGGTTTATTTGGGAGGTGATGCCGGGAAGGGCTGTGGGGGAGCTGGAAAATGAGATGTGGGAAGTGAGGGGAGACATTAAAAAGTGTGCTAATGAGTGGATCACTATTGAGGACAACTGGGGCCCAATCCACTGGGACCCCTGAGAGAAACTTTGAGGTACACGCCTCAAAATTGTCTTCACAAGGTACGAGGAAGCTGGTGTGTATATCTACTGGCCCAAGCAAGCCCTCTCCTGGGGCTAGAGCCTCAACAGAGAAACAGGAAGCCATTAGCATGTGTGGGGACAGTCTGTGGAGATATCTGGGGTTGAAAGGACAGAGGTTCTGACAGCATTGGCTAAACCGCCAGGGCCTCCTAACTGGTTGTCCTGCCTCCAGTCTTGCTCCCTCCCATCCAACCCCACTACTGCCCTCAGCAAACCTTCTAAAACGCCAAATAGATCTTGCTATTCACCTGCTTGAAATCTGTCAGGGCTTCCCTTTGCTTTCAGAAAGAAATCCAAATGGCCTGACTTGATGGGCTAAGGCTCTGCCCTGTCTCACTCCTGACTGCTCTTCCAGGTTTGTCTCTCACCACTCCTCAGAGCTTGATCAGACCCCAGGCTCCAGGTACATTGCTCTAGCTGTGATTTCTCTCGAGCCAAACTCACAGGGTCCTTGAACACAGCACTTCCCTTGCCTATAGGCTGCTCATAAATACTTAACAAACATTTGACTGTCTACTACATGTCAGGCACTATGCTAGATACAGCAGGTCAATTAAGGAATAAATCACATTTCTTGTCTTCACGGGGCTTACTCATCAGAAGGAAGGAAACATACATACAGAAATATTTACACTTCAACTAGGCACGGTATTAGAGAAGGGCTGTTAAGAGAAAATGATGCCTAATGGAGACCTGATGGATGAAAAGGGGTTGATCCTGGAGACATAGGAAATAGCCTGGTGTGTGACTCATATTTCTGAATGGGGATGGTGAGGTATGTGGCAGGAAAGGCTGAGGGTAAGGCTGACCAGTGGTCTGAGATCTCTCCCTCCTGGGGAGCTTGGGCTTTATTCTTCAGATCAAGACATAATGAGAGGACCCCTTTTCATCCTTCTTGGAGGCTTTTCGATTCACTTTGGGGTTGTCTCCTCTAGGAAGACCTCCCTAATTCTCTTCCCCTTTTAGATATTCATCTTCCGTGCTCTTCTAGTCTCCTTGGAAACCCGCCTCTCGGTGGTTATCAAGCTGGCTTGTGTTTTAAGGTGTACCTTCCCCATGGCCTGCCAGCCTCTTTAAAGGAAGGGCTGCTCCTTCTCACCTCTGTTATCACACTGCCTCACACAATGCATCACACTGTATCACACAATGTATCACACAATGTGGAGCTCCTTGAGCTGAGACACATTTGGACACCTAAGTGCTTTAAGGAGGATAGAAAAAGTTGGAGGACTAAGAGATGCTGCTCTTCGGAAGCTCCTCTGAAGCCATGGGCACATGGTCTATGCCCAGCTGAGTGCAGCAAATTGTTGGAGACACTGGACTTTAGACACATGCTTCTGAGACCATAAAGGCTGTGATAATTTCCTAAGATTGGTTACTTTAGTTACAAATAAGTGATTATGGTTTGCTAATGGATTTTACAATAGCTGTGCTCTAGAATTCTTAAACTTCCCCCCTCCTTCCTTCAATTTTTAGACCTGGGCTTTGATTTGCAAGGTGCGGGGGGCAGTTAGGGAAAGAGGTGCTCTTATGCAGCACAAACACTTTTCATTTCTGCTTTGGCTAGACTCAAAGCCAAGTTCTCTACCTGACTTTCTGGAATGACCAATAGCACTAAATGGGTAGGAGGTAGGCAGCCTGAACTGAGTCTTCTGTACCTCCAAGAAGGTCAGCTTCTGCCAAGGGTGGTAGATGGGAAGGAACAATGAGAGTATGAAAAACTCTTTCAGAAAAATGTGTTCTCATTGTCCCTCTTCTCTTTCCAGGATGAAGAGTAGGTGAATGGGGAAGCCATTGCTTGTGGGCCCTCCACCGCACCATTTTCTGAAGGAAAACTTTTCAACACTGTTTTCTTGCAGCAGAGAAGCCAAATCCAGCTGGGTCTGCAGCTTCTGGCAGGTTAAAAAGTGTGCATTTCCACATGGTTTGCAGGGTCACACCAAATTCTAACACTTTTTTTTTTTCTTTAAACCTTCCTGCTACTGATTCCTCTGAACACATTGTGGAACTCTGAGCAGAACTCCAGGTTAATCTGCCTGTGGCTGGTGTTTGTGTGCCACTTTTGTGTTGGGCTCTCCCCAGCAGGTTGCCTTGTTCTTGAGGGAGGAAGCCTGCTAGTCTCCAGCTTCCTTTGAAACTTCCCAGTTCCTCTACCCATAGCCTCTGCGAATCTGCTCACTCACCCCAACCACTTTGTTTTCAAGTGCCTTGGGAATGAATTTTTCATCTTCAAACGAATATAATTATTTGGCTCTGTGTCCACTGCATAGGTGCAGAGATAGGCAGTGTGGCTGTAGAAACGCCAGGCGAACAGCCTTCACGATGCAAAGACCACAACGGCTCACCTCCTAATGACCACCCTCGACAAAAACCAACAGCTCCCTAAACGCATCTCCTTCGCACCTCTCTAAGAAAAGGCAGTACGCAGGCTGGTCAGGAGTTCAAGTGCCCAGTGCCCTCCTCTTCAGCTGTAACCTCAGAAGGTCACTTCAGCACTCGAGCTTCCTTTTCTTCCTATGTAAAATGGGAATAGAAACTGAATCTACTTCATAGGGATGTTGTAAGGATGACGAGCTATCAAATGCAAACTATTCACACCGTTCAGCACTCAAGGTATACCAGCTGCGCCTACTAGCAACTATTACTAGTAGTAAAGGCTAGTAGGTCGAGTCTCTCTTGGGACGCAGGGAGCCTGGCTGACCACCCAGAAAGGCGTCGCCCACCTTCCACGCAGCTTCAAGTCCCGCTGTCTGGGGGGGGGGTCGGGGGCCCGACCTGCCTCGGCGTGCCAGCGGCCTGGGTCCCACCGCGCTCGCTCAGGGCAGGTGGGCTGGCGGCAGCCCCGGCAAAAACACAGGTGCGGCACCGGCCGCACCGAGGCCGTGGGCGGGGCGAGCGGAGGTCGGGGGCGCCGGGTGCGCCCCGCGGGGGGGCTCCGGTGGCGGCTCCAGAAGTCCGGCGGGCGAGATCCGGGCCCTCCGGAGCGACGCCGCCTGGCACCGGACTCGCGGCCACGCCGGCGCGCGCCCCGACGCCGGCCCCGCCCCCGGGAGCCCCGCCCCTCGGCACCCCGGGCTGCCCGGCGCGAGCGGCCGCGCTAGGCGACCCGCCACACGCCTCGTCACCGGAGCTGCTCCCGGCTGGGCCTCGGCGGCTGGTCGGGGAGGCCGCCGCGGGGGAGGCGGGGGCTGCGGGGCGCGACGCCGCCGGGCCGCCCCGCCCTGGGAGGCGCCCGAGTCCTCATCAAGTGACCAATATCCCTTCCAGGAGAACACGGTCCTTCTGAGGGAAGCGGGCTCCGGCGCGCTGCCCCGGCGCCAAACCGCCGTCATCTCCTTCCTGTGCCGGGTGATTCGTCTCCTCACCCACCCGAAAAAACATAGTCCGCCCCGCGCGCCTTTGTGGGGCAGTGCTCTTCCTCACACGGTGTGGCTCTCCTGGCCCGTAACCTTTGTCTTTCCCACTCTAAGTGCTCTGGGCCCCACCAGGAGGATAACTCAGCCCTGAGAGAGAACCTGAAGGGAGACGCTAAAGAGGGAGCAAGGGGAAGGCAGGGAGAGGCGAGCCTGGCGGAGGAACACAGCGGGCCGTGGGGGCAGTGCGCACGCGCGCCGACTGAACGAGTTCCGGTCTGGCCGGGGCCTGGCTCCTAAAAATAGCCCCGGTGTGGGGATCCGTGCGCGGATGTCCCGGCGAGTCCGGGGCTGAAGGAGGCGGCTCCGGGCGGCGCGGAGCGCGGGTGGCGGGCCCTGGCTGCGGCGTGTGCGCGCCCGCCCGCATTCGCCGGAGACCGGGTGAGGGCCGCGGGCGACAGGGCTCGGTTGGTGGGGGTCGGTGGGGCCCGAGGGGGCTGCGTCTCGGCGAGAGGACCGGGTGAGGGCTGGGGGGCGCCGGGGCGGGGGGCGGCGCCGCTCGGGAGGGGCGCCCGCGGGGCCCCCGGGACGGCGGCGCGGCGCGGCGTCCCGCTGGCGGGGGCCGGGGCGGAGGCGCGCTGCGGCGGGCCGGGTGGGGTGCGGGGAGGCGGCGAGCAGTGGTCGCGTCGGGGTCGGCGCCTCCCGTGGGGGTGGGGGCGGGGTGCCCCGAGGGCGGGCCCGAGGGCTGAGGGGCGTCGCGGGCCGGCTGAGGGAGGCGCGGCGGCGCGGGCTGGGCGCTCGGAGCCTCCCGGGGCGCACGTCGCGTCTGGGGCTGGGGGGCGGTGGCGGACGTCGCCTCCTTGAAAGTTGAGGGAGTTCCCTGGGGGTCCGAAGGCTCTCTGTGGGGAAACGCCCGAGGGCCCCTTGCTTAACCTTGCCGTGCGAGGCAGGGGTCTCCCCGAAGCGACTGACCCCTGCTGCGGGAGGCGTTTTGCGCTCTTGTTGGAAGAAGTTCCCTCACTTCTGTTTTGGAAGAAGGTTGGTCTAACGGAGCGGAACTCTCTGTGTGTGTTGGTGTGTGTGTGTGTCACTGGCCGGTTCGGTACTTGCGGCCAGAAGGTGGCCTGGGCCGGGGGCACCTGCGGGTGCGGACTCCCGACGGTGCGGGGAGACGTCGCGGGGGAGAAGGGGCTGCGTAGGGAACCGCTCGCTGCCCCCCGGACGTCCATCCAAAGTAGATCCCGGCTCGCAGGGAAGGTTTTCTGTGATGGAAACTTTGTCCTTCAGTTCGATTCCGTCTGTCTTTGATCCATGAGGATCCCTTAGTAGGTGAGATAGTGTAACAAGTTTGGAAATGGTGAGCGTTTCTGCATTAGAAAAAACAAGTTGTTGTGTTCTCCGCCCCCCCCCCCCCTTTAAGTGTCACTGTAAAAATGTCCTCAGACCTGATGACTTGATTCCTGAGATAAGAAGCGAGCATCCTGTCAGGATCCGGTAGGGATCCATGTGCGGATTGAAGAGTCATAGCACAATGTTAACCTGCATTTTAGTTTATAGTGAGATTGTGATTCTAATAAGTGTGCTTTTAAAAAGGCCTGCTGTGGTGTGTTAAGTTACGTGTATTTTTTAAAAAAATATTGTCTGAAAATTGTCAAGTTTTAGTGCAGTATGTTTTCCATGTGTATTTTTTTTTTTTTTTTGTAAATAGAGAGAAGGTTCCCTAAAGCTGTAATTAGGTGTACATTACACAAGAGCACTTTTCCTTTAAGAATCCAGCTGTGTTGTTTTGGCAACTGCCAAGTACTCCAGTTGTCAGTTTTAAAATCTGTGTTACCTTGGCAGTACTTGTACAGTCTGTGGCAAAGGTAAACAAAATAGCTTAAAGATTTTTTTCCTGCAAACACAGAAATGGCTTTTATTTTAGTATGAATTTAAGAAATGAGGATAAAATAACCCTTGTTTATTATGACTTTTGTATGTACATCTTTTGGTTTGGTTCATTTTTGAAGTTATAAGTCTTTACTCATGTCTTTTCCTGTGAATGGCAGCTTTTGTTTTAGGAAAAAAGTCAAAAGTGTCTTTACTAAAGTGGATGACAAATTTAGTTAGACTTTATATCAAACAATGAACGCATGTTGTGTGTCTAGTTCTGTATGATGATGCACTAACCGATTCTGAAATCATTTTTAATTCTCACTGAGCAGTGTAGTAAAGTGTAAAAAGTTGTGGTAATGGTGTTGCAGTGAAAATACCTGAAAGAGTGCTTCCAGTGAAAGTTTATTTACTAAAGCCATTGTGAGGTAGTAGTGATCTCTCTAAACACAATTATTTAATTCACACTATTGTTATATATAATGGTTTTATTCATCTTGGAGAAAGGATGATAAAATTATGTTTAACTCCTTAAATTACTTCCTAGGAAGTTTTTTTTTTCTCCCCACTAAATTGTTTAGGGTAATGAGTGATTGAGTGGTGGAGGATGTTCCGTAGAAGGAAAGTAGCTTTTTGGGGTTTAGAAGTAATAATTGTTAATATCACTGTTGAATTAAAGCTTGAGAATGATCTTTATTGTTAAGAGTTTTTAATGCTTCCTTAATGGGAGTACTTGTGACAAAGACCTTTGCTTTGGTAAATGGAACTAGAAATAATCTTTTCAAGATGAGGTGGTGAGGCTTTTGAATGGTGAGGCTTTATTTTTCAGGGCAGTTGCATTATTGCTTTGCATTTTACTTTTAGGATGCAGTGCAGTTTAATTTTATTAATATTCAAGCAGCAATGTCATCACTCATTGGTTATCAAGAGAGAAATATAGAAGTGTATTCTGAGAGTAGTTAAGTAATTATGAAAATATTTATTAGAATATGATTTTGAAGTTAAAATATTTCAATGAAAATTTATTTTAATAGATGTGTTTTCTGATCTAGGAGGAAGAAACCATAAATTTGTCACTGGGAAATAGCATGCTTATCAGTCAGGTTTTGGAAAACCATCTTTTTTTCTCTCCTTTTGCTGCTTTTATAAAGTCTAGCAAGAGAGATTTGTTGTAACATACAATGATGATGGTCCTCGATTTTCTGTGGGTATTTTAAATTTTGTATATTCTGTCTTGTAATCAGACCATGCATGTATCTTTTTGCTTTGAAAGATGCACACTTGGCACATATGAATGTTACAAAGTCTAGCTGAAATCTTTCTTGTGTTAGTGATGGAGCAATGAAAAATGATGTTTTGTGGATTGAACATGTTTAGCATTGCCTTTTTTTTCTAGATTAGAAAGAAAATTTCTGAATATTCTTACTAAATTGAGGAGTAATAAGACAACTATAAATATGGAAAATAAAGTCTATATTCTAGTTAGATAACTTCCTGCAAAAAACACTTTAACACATTGTGCTGATTTGCAAGTAAAGGAAGGCTGCTTGACTTTGTCGTCAGATCTTGGTTCTGATCCCAGCTCTGCCACTGACAAAGTTATGAGACATCTTCTGTAAAATGGGAAGGAATTTTACCACCTGCCCCACAGAATTGTTAAAATTAAGTGAAACAGTGGTGTGATAGGTCCTAGGGGTTGCTTGAGGCTTAATGTACGAAGTGTGTACAAAATGTGTATTGCCTCATCTCCCTCCATCCCGTCCTTCCTGTGATGATTGTGTGGGCGATCTGCCTCTTACATGCATCTTTGTGTTTGTTACCAGAAAGGAGTTCATATAATGCATAAATACAGGAGAATATATTTGTTTGGGATAAAATATCCCAACATCTTAAATTCATTGTCCTGTTATACATTAAATGTTTATTTGGCTTATCTGCAGTGATTGTTGGATTCTAACTTCCATGATCTCTCTGCATATTAAAAAAAATAAAAGTCAAATGTGAGTATATTTCCTAACTTTCAATGAAACATATCTCTCAGTGATTATTTGTGAGAGGCATCTTTAAAATAGGGTATTTAAAATTTGAAATTAGAAAAGATATTTTTATAACATACCTGGTTTAGTCACTAAGTCACATCCTATTCTTGCATCCTATGGGCTATATGTAGCCCATCAGGCTCCTCTGTCTGTGGGATTTTCCAGGCAAGAATACCGGAGTGGGGTGCCATTTGCTTCTCCAGGGGATCTTTCCCATCTAGGGATCGAACCTGGGTCTCCTGCCTTGCAGGAAGATTCTTTACTGACTGAGCCACTAGGGAAGCCTGGTGTATATATATCTAAAAAATAGCTTTTCTCTAGTGGGTAATTATAATTTTTTATTCTTCATTTTAATTGTTTGGTGGAACTAAATTATTTTTGTATGCTTTATCTGTGTACTCTATGATAAATGGATGACTCCAGTTTATTATAATTGAGAGTGTAAGCCCATTTGTTAATAAGTCTCATGCATGGCACAGGATATGTGTTAACACATAATTAATAAATACTACATTATATAGATGTTTGTCATTTGCTGATTTTAATAATTATTATTGGAATTGATACTTACTGAAGTTAGTAGTTTATTTAACATTGAATCATCTTAGTAATCACTCGAAATCATAAAAAAAAATTAGCTGGTTTATGAGGCTAATGGTGTTATTTGAACAGTGGTGTAGGACAGCAGATAATTTACTACTTCATCAGTTTAATGATTGATGATGTTGAAAGCTAGAGGAATTGTTAACAAGGGTGCAAAAACATACTAGCTGATCTGATTTCTAATAACTGTCAACCAAGGCATATCTTTTTATGGTTGTCTTGAATCCGTACTCATTTTATTTTCCTCAGAAACTTTAATTTATGAACTTAAATTCAGCAATCAGTAAAGTTACATTGTTACATGTTTTGAGAAATGTTTTGGTAGTGGGTGGTAAATTTATACTGCATGAGCTGGACCTTTTTCAGCAGCTTATTTTTGTTGCCAGCAGCATGTATGTGGAGGTTGACTTGGATTACTTTGAGGTATGATTTGTCAACCTTGGAACAAAAGGAAACTCTTCATGTAAGCTAGTAAGATAACTAATAACTGTTGGCTTATTAAAACAAGGTCTTTTGCTTTGACTGATACTGTGTTTACTTGTCTTTTTATCCCCACCCCTAGCAATCTATCTTTTCTATAAAGACTAGAATTATATTTCTAAAATTCAGATCTAAGTGTTATACTTCTTTTAAGAAAAACTTCAAAGGCATATAAAATCAGTAAAGAGGCAGTAATGTAAGAGATAAGAGGTTGATCTCTAAAATCTGACTGCCTAAGTTTTAGAATACCCACTCTAGCACTTTTTGTTCTTTGGCAAGTTCTCAATCTTCTTGAAGCTCAGTGTATAAAACAGTGATTATAATATTATCTACTTTATAGAGTTGTTGAGAGGATTGAATGAGATGTATATTATCAGGCTTTTAGCACAGTGCTTGGTACCTTAAAATGTAGTTTTTTTTTTTTTCTCTTACTGTTACTATCATTACTACTACTGCTGTTGCCATTATTAGTCATGGTTCACTTCATAATATATTCTATCCTATCTTTTCAGGCTCATTGTCAGCAACAACCCTTCAGTTTCTATGACCCAGTTAAGGCCAGCTGTTTGCTTTTCCCTGAAAAGGCTATTATTTTTATGCTGATGTCTCCCACTTTTATTTTTCTAGCCCAGAATTTTCCTGATTTTGATACCCACTTGGAAATCTAGTTGGGATTTCAAACATAATGTTAGCTACATGACTAAAATATAGCTATTTACTCCTCTCTGCCAACCTTCTTCCTCCCTCTTATGTTCAAACCCTGATGTCTCTGCTGGCTTTCCCCATCTTAGTAAGTGGCAGTACTCAAGCCAGAAACCTAAGATAACATTTTGGATTCCTCTCTTTTCTCTCAGATGCAGTTCATCCACACGTTCTGTTGTACCTTCGGAGTTTATCTTGCGCCAATCCACTGCTCTTAGCCATCATTGTGAAGTGAAAGTCACTCAGTTGTGTCCGACTCTTTGCAACCCCATGGACTATGCAGTCCATGGAATTCTCCAGGCCAGAATACTGGAGTAGATAGGCGTTCCCTTCTCCAGGGGATCTTCCCAACCCAGGAGTCGAACCCAGGTCTCCCACATTGCAGGTGAATTCTTTACCAGCTGAGCCACCAGGGAAGCCCTTCATTGCCGCCTGTTTATTTCACAGCATCATGATCTCTTACATGAATTATTGCAGTGGCCTCCTAACTGGGCATCTTGTTTCTTTTCCTGTTCCTCATAAGTTCTTTATTCACACCGCAATCCTAGGGACCATTTTAAGAGCCTCAATCTTGTCATTTTTTGCTTAAACTCTTCCAGTGACTTCCCATTCTGATCTTTCTTGTTCTCATTATCTTTTTCTTCATTGGAGGCCAGCTACTTGCACCTCTCAAGAGTTTTTTAAACTCTTTACTTCCATTTTAGGGTCTTGTGCACTTTTTGTACCACCTGCTTGAGATGTTTTTCATAAGGCTGACCTGGCCAGACTCTTTGGAACTTGGCCCAAATCTCACTTCTTTACTCAGACCATCCTGTTTAATGTTGCAGTCCAGTAGTTACTCTATCCCATATTTTATTTCCTTTAAGAATACTTAGTATATTTGTAGGTATCTTGTTTGATTATTGCATAAGTATGGTCTTTATCTCTGTTATCTGAATGTAGTATTTCTGTAGCTTGTTCATGTTTTTGCCAGGGATTGGAATGCTCCATTGTTCATATACCTACTGAAAGTTATCCTTTAAGTTATACCCCAAATGTTATCTTGATACTGATTTTAATCTTTTTAGACAAAGTTTACCTCCCTTGCTCTCACTGCAAACAATATTTGTAGAGTAAAATGCGTTATTGAATATTTCAGTTCAGTTCAGTTGCTCAGTCATGTCCAACTCTTTGCGACCCCATGGACTGCAGCATGCCAGGCCTCCCTGTCCATCGCCAACTCCCAGAGTTTACTCAAACTCATATCCATTGAGTCAGTGATACCATCCAACCATCTCATCATCTGTTGTCCCCTTCTCTTCCTGCCTTCAATCTTTCCCAGCATCAGGGTCTTTTCCAGTGAGTCAGTTCTTCACCTCAGGTGGCCAAAGTATTGGAGTTTCAGCATCAGCATCAGTCCTTCCAATGAATATTCAGGACTGATTTCCTTCAGGATGGACTGATTGGATCTTCTTGCAGTCCAAAGGACTCTCAAGAGTCTTTTCTAACACCATAGTTCAAAAGCATCAATTCTTCAGTGCTCAGCTTTCTTTATAGTCCAACTCTCAAATCCATACATGACTACTGGAAAAACTGTAGCCTTGACTAGACAGACCTTTGTTGACAAAGTAATGTCTCTGCTTTTTAATATGCTGTCTAGGTTGGTCATAACTTTTCTTCCAAGGAGCAAGTGTCTTAATTTCATAGCTGTGGTCACCATCTGCAGTGATTTTGGAGCTCAGAAAAATAAAGTCTGTCACTGTTTCCCCATCTATGTGCCATGAAGTGATGGGACCAGACGCCATGATCTTAGTTTTCTGAATGTTGAGTTTTAAGCCAACTTTTTCACTGTCCTCTTTTCACTTTCATTGAACATTTAAAGTATTGTAGTTGACGTCAGTCTCTTCTGCTAGGGTGAGTTCCTATGTCAGAGATACTGCCTTGGTCTTTTAGTATGCTCAATACAAACCTGTCTTGCCACATAGTGAATGCTCAGTAAATGTTGAATTGCGTGAAAGTTGTCTGAAAACTAAGATGACCAACCCAAATCAAGTTTTCCAAATGTGACTTTAAAAATGATAAAAGTGCTTTCCAGATTATAAAATACTAGTTTGTGCATTTTTTGTACATATTGACATGCATGGGTCAAGGTTGGAATCCCAGACTATTGAGCATATCCTGAGATTCCATCTTGTGAGAGTTTTTGTGGCCAGCATTAGGAACCGAATCACTGTTTGTAATGGTGAAGATCATTCTACATTCTAAACATCTGACTTACAAATGAGATTTTGAAATGTGACTTATTTGCACGTTGGGGACTACTTTGTCAAATGTTTATTTTGGTGATGAAAACTTTTAATAGAGTTAAGGTGACATGGATCATGAAGAAAAGGGAGAAAAGAATCTGGGAGTCAAAAGATTTTATTTTTCAGAAATGACTCAGTTTACCCAAAGTAATGTTTTGGTGTTGGCAGAAGGTTGTTGTTGTTTTAATGTTTTATTTTGGGAAAACTTTAGATATAAGACTAATTCAGTGAGCTCATATACTTGTCACCTAGATTCATCAATTGTTAATATTTAGCATATTTGCCTTATGGTTCTCTGTATTTGCAGAGTGATTTCAAAGTCTGGAAACATATTATTTTATCTATAATTTGAAGCTCCATGATTACATCTATAGAGGATACCAAAGATTCAAGTGTATTCGGTTAAAGTCAAAGGCATATCTTTTGAGGCAGAACATCACAGACCCATACAAGGGATAGAAATGCTGCATTCATGTACATTGCTGACAAGGAAACCACATATTAAACATACAACATACCATATATTACAATGTAATAGCAGAAATCCACTCTCTAGATCTTCTTTTTCCTACTCTACCCTCCTCCTCTTCCTGTCATAATTATTGTTATTGTTGAGCCATTTGAGAGTAGGTCTCATACATCGTGATCCTTTACCCCTATATGCTTCAGCAATATTGCCTAAGAACAAAGAGATATTCTTACATAACCACAGTATGATGGATTCAAGAAATTTAATACTGATACAGTAGTTTATTATACAGTTCATGTTGGAGTCTCTTCAGTAGTGCCAGTAAGATTCTTTAATAGTTTTTTTTTTTAATTCCTTTTAAATTTTATTTTAGTTGTCATATATCCTTTAACCTGAGACAGTCCTTGAACCTTTTTCCCCATGAAATCGTTAGTTTTGAGGAGTACAGTCCTTTGTTTTGTAGGATGTCCATTACTTTGGGTTTGTTGTGTTGCTTCTTCGCTGGTAGATTCAAGTTCTGCATTTTTGGCTAAGCTTTGATATGTCTTTCCTTCAGTGCATCACTGTCAGGAGGCAATATCATGTCTGTTTGATCCCTTGTTGTTGATGTTTACTTCTATCACTAGTTAAAGTTTGCCTACCAACTTTTTCTCCATGTAAAAATTTTCATTTTCCTCCTTGTTATTATGGAATAATCTTTGGTGAGCCGCTTTGAGGCTGTGTTTTTGTTTTCCCTAAAATGTTCACATAATGGTTTTAACATTCATTAATGATTTTTGCCTGAATCAGTTATTGTACAGTGGTTCCGAAGTGGTGGTTTTTTTTTTTTTTTTTTTTACTGTTTCTTCTACATTTGCTAGTTGGCCTTCTATTAAGTTGTAAATTAGAACTTTTCCTTCTCATTTGTTTATTTAATATCAATATAAATTCAGAGATTCTTTTTTTAAAATTAAGTAGGTTATTCTCTCATTACTTGTCAGTATTCACTTTGATGTTCCAAATAAACTCAGATTTGGTCAGTGGGAGCTCCTTCAAGTTAACTCATCGATTGACACATTCCTATCATTTTTGGAGCACTTCATTCCTTTTGAGACAAAAGATATTTCAGGTTCATTGTCTGCTTTTTCTGCTGTCCTAGAATCAGCCATTTCTTCAAGGAGTCCTGGTTTCTTTCATTGGGTCAGAGTATTTAGAAATCAAGAACTGGACAGCAGGTAAGCTTGTTGACACTGGAATATCATTGTTTTGAGCCCTTTCAGCTGACTAAGCTAAGAAATTTTGAGTTTATGCTGATTGCTCAGGCAGTAGGTTGTAATTTTTCTTACATTCCTGAAACATCTTGCAACAGAATCACTTCTTTTGAAACTGTTAACCATTTAAGTGACTAATTTGTCCTGTAATTTTTCTGTTTAATTTTGTAATGGTTGGGTCTCATTTTCCAAAACTTACTTTAAACTTTGTGGAGATAGGAATTCTGTTTTGTATCTTTGTTTGCTCAGTGAGTATGTTTCACAGTGCCTTGAGCATGATTGGTACCCATGTGTTGTTTATATTATAAATATAATAATGACTCAGTATTATTTTTATTAGTGTTATACCATAGTTAAATAATCTTGTGTTTTGTTAAAAGTTTTATGGAAACTTCTAAGTGAATTGATGATTCATTTGTTTTGTTTTTAATAGTTCTGCTAACCTTGAAATAAAGTTTTTCAGCTTTAAAATTTTAAAAACCTTATTCCTGAGACTAAAGTATGTAATTAAAGAACATCAAAATGACTAATCCTGGCATTGCTGTTTTGTACTGTTCTTTAGCCCTTTCTGGGCTTCACTTTAATTATAAAATGAGATGATATCTAGATCCTTTTTAACTCTAGGTTATATGCTTTATATCTAATTAACATTGATTTGTTTATGAAAATAAAATTAAGTGCTGCAAAGTATAGTGGAAAGAATATTGTGTTCCTGAGCCAGAAGTCATTGGGTTCTAATTCTTTGTAAGCATTATGTTACTTTGGTAATTTGTTTCATAGTTTGGTTTTCATTATCTTATTCAATCCGTAGGGCTAGGTGATGAGGAATAAGAATGAACACTTGCTGTGTGCTTGATGTGTGGAGTGCTGCAGGAGCACATAGAAGGCACAGTTCACCCAGTTTCAGGGAGATGCAACCAGTCCATCCTAAAGGAAGTCAGTCCTGAATATTCATTGGAAGGACTGTCGCTGAAGCTCCAATACTTTGGCCACCTGATGCAAAGAACTGACTCATTTGAAAAGACCCTGATGCTGGGAAAGATTGAGGGCAGGAGGAGAAAAGGACCACAGAGGATGAGATGGTTGGATGGCATCACCGACTGGATGGATATGAGTTTGAGCAAACTCTAGGAGTTGGTGATGGCCAGGGAGGCCTGGCATGCTGCAGTCCATCAGGTTACAAAGCATTAGACACAACTGAGCAACTAAACTGAGGAAAATTTATTCCAGTGACTTCTTCAACTTAGGTTGAAGTCTAAAGGGTGAATAGGACTTAGCTTTGTGAAGAGAACGGGTAGAGAGTACCAGACCTGTAATAAAGACAAGAGATATGCTTGGGGAGCTTAGATTGCTTGGAGAACCTCAAAGAGTACCTATGGATGAATCAGGCAGTGCCAGAGAGATGACACTGGAGAGGTAAGTAGGGACCAGATTTGAAGAGCCCTTTAAGCTATGTTAAGGAATTTGTGGAGCTTTCCTGGTAGCTCAGACGGTAAAGCATCTACCTACAATGCGGGAGACCCGGGTTCGATCCCTGGGTCGGAAAGATCCCCTAGAGAAGGAAATGGCAACCCACTCCAGTGTTCTTGCCTGGAGAATCTCAGGGACGGCAGAGCCTGGTGGGCTGCCATCTATGGGGTTTCACAGAGTCGGACACGACTGATTCAACTTAGCAGCAGCAGCAGCATATCCATTGAGCCAGTGATGCCATCCAGCCATCTCATCTTCTATCTCCCCCTTCTTCTCCTGCCCTCAGTCTTTCCTAGCATCAGGGTCTTTCCCAGTGAGTCGACTGTGCATCAGGTGGCCAAAGTATTGGAGCTTTCAGCTTCCTCATCAGTCCTTCCAGTGAATATTCAGGGTTGATTTGTTTTAGAATTGACTGGTTTGATTTCCTTGGTGTTTAAGGGACTCTCAAGAGCCTTCTCCAGCACCACAATTCAAAAGCATCAGTTCTTTGGCATGCAGCCTTCTTTATGGTTCAGCTCTCACATCCGTACATGGCTACTGCAAAGACCATAGCTTTGACTATATGAACTTCTGTTGACAAAAGTGATGTCTCTGCTTTTTAGTACACTGTCTTGGTTTGTCATAGCTTTTCTTCCAAGGAGCAAGCGTCTTTTAATTTCGTGGTTGCAGTTAAGATTTTCTTAAGTTAAACAAGCAAAAAAAGAAAAAAACCCACAACAAATAAACACATTTTTCTTAACAAAGCAGGAGGCTGTTTAATTGCTCCAGGCTCATCTTGTATTTTACCTTTTCCAGTCCTGGAATCACCCTCTTTTCTGAAGAGCCTTGGCTCCTTTTATTGGAAGATGGCATTTAGAAACCAAGATCTGGGTGCTAGGTGTGCTAATTGCCCCTGAGGTATCATTGTTTCTATGCCTTCTCAGCAGAGCTAAGAAATATGTGTATACTAACCCATACATTCACATCTACAGTTGGTTCCACTGAAACGTAGAGTGTATGTTCCTAAAAATCACTGTGCTGTGCAGAGTTGTGTAGTAAAGATCATGGGGTTTGGGGCATCCGTGGATCTAGGAGAATATACTCAGACTTTGTCAGTGACACATTAAAGGCTTCCCCTGTGGCTCAGTGGTAAAGAATCTGCCTGCAGTGCAGGAGGTGTGGGTTCAATCCCTGGTTTGTGAAGATCCCTTGAAGGAGGAAATGGCAACCCGCTCTAGTATTCGTGCCTGGAAAATCCCATGGACAGAGGAGCCTGGCAGTCTACAGTCCTTGGGATCTCAAAGAGTCAGACATACTAAAGCAACTGAAGACACACACACAGGAACCTAATAAACCTATTTACAGCAGCCATGGTTTTAACTGTGGTTAAGTACAGTTTTAACTGTATTAAATAGTTTAAGTAATCATAAAGAGTAAATATGCCTTTCTAGTATGGGAAACACATGAAGTTTGCTAATGTAGATGAATTTTGGAAGGGTTGTGGCTTATGAATTATTATGAAGTCGTAGATAGTTAACCTGAAATCAGATGAAACAACACTAGATGTGGATGGATGTGGCTCATAACAGATGCTGTTATATTATGGACTGTGGTAGATCATTTTCATTTGAGATAATTCTTCCTTGGGTGCCTTGCAATTTATTCTTCATTTCTGTAAATTTTTTTCTAATTTTTTAAATTCAGTTACTTTTAACTTTCTTGTTTTTGTTTTTAGTTTTTCGATTGCTGAGACAAAGTGGTTTTCATATCCTCAAATGCTTGTTTGAATATATTAATCCAGTTATTAATATAATAATAGTTCTTAATTACTAGGGATACTAAATTAATAGAATATATTTAATTCTGTTTGGAATACTGACTTACAGATTTTTTTCCTGCTTTGAGGTTATTTTTGGTAGGGTTTTCCCCTCACATGATATGTCAAATTCTGTTCCCTGATTTTCTGGATTGCACTTTTCTTTTGTTCATTTTTATGGTAGTGGGTTTTTTTTACAGTATTCCTAGTTTAATGGTGCCCTCTTCTGTCAGTATAGAATAGTCCTGTTATTTCAGTAGTTTTTATTTGTCTGTTTTAATGGTTGAAGAGATGGATTGTGAGACTTCCATTTCTATGATTCTTTTTGATCTAGCAAGGCCTTAAATTTTTCCCTTTTTCTTTTTCTTTTACCATCCAGTTGCCAAAGGACACTCCTCCTTTTTTTCTGTCTTCTCCCAGAGTGTTGTGCTCAAGGTTGTACCACTTTACATGGTGGATCATGCTTTAAATGATACCTATTTGTTTAAATCACCAGAAGTTTGAACTTCCTTGCCTATATTCTGTGGTCTGCTCTGCCCATTCCTCCAGTATTTTCCCAGATTTAGAGTGGGTTTAATATTTTTGGTGGTCTTTGCAAATGACCCTAAGGCCTGTTTGCTGGCACCAAGCCTTGTGGTTTAGTGGGGGTGGAGTGACAGTCTTAGAGGTCAGGCATTGAGATTTGGTAGTTTTTCTGTTTCTAGTCATACTTGTTTCGTTGTTGTTGTTTTTGGTTTTCAGGCTGTGCTGAAAGCTTGGCTTTGAGTAGAATTTCCTTTGCCTCATTTTTTTCATACGGTTTGTGTTGTGCTTAGTTGCTCAGTTGTGTCCAACTCTTAACAACCCCATGGTCTGCAGCCCACCAGGCTCCTCTGTCTATGGGGATTCTCCAGGCAAGAATACTGGAGTGGGTTGCCATGCCTTCCTCCATGGGATTTTCCCAACCTAGGGATTGAACCCAGTCTGCCACATTGCAGGTGAATTCTTTACCATCTGAGTCACCAGAGAATAGGGGGAATATTTTTAGTTACTTAGATAATGCTACCACCAGCATCCTCACTAAAATGTCTACTTCTGGGGGAGAGAGAGCAGGAATCTATTGCTTACACTACTGGTGCTACAAAGCTTTTAGTTACGAAAAGGAATAAGTAAGTCAACTTCCATTGCTGAGCTGGAGACTTTAGAAAGTACCTTGTAGGAAAAATAAGCTAGTTTAAATATTTTTACTTCATTCTGCTGGCGTACAAATGCAGGTTCTAGGTTACTACAGGAGTCTTAAGTACTTTTTTCTGTCAAGTTATTAATTCAAAGATTTATTTCAATAATGTATATTAGAAATACTTTGGTTTTATTATAATATGAATGAGTTATAGACCTATATTCAACCTAAGACTTGGTACTTATTTATTCTAGTGACAATATAATATAATACCTTTTTGAAAAAGATAATTTATAAACTTGGAAATTGATCTGATAGATGTTGACTTCCTTGAAAGTCAAACTACTTGTATCTCTTCTCATTGTTTTTCTACTCCTTTTCAGCCTTCTCAGTTTTATGATTTGAACTGTTGTCCTTTGATTACAGTAAACTGTAGGTATTGTGTTATTTCTTGGTTGTATACTTTTTATTGTGTTTAATAGGTTAGCACTATGTTTATTGAAGCTAAAGTTGATTAGTTCTCTCTTATATACTTTATATCTCTGTCTTTTTAACATGAGAAGTTTAACCTAAAGTTGGAAGTTATTTATGCTTGGTTTCTAGAATTTAGTTGCTTAAAATATTTTTTACATTTAAACATTTCTTTCCATAGAATTAACAAGTTTTTGATCAGTGTTTTATGTTGTTGGAGTAGAAATTGACATGTTCTACTAGTCATCATACATTTATTTTTAAAAATATAGGCCAAAATTAAAAGGTGTGTTGACTTTAAATATCAGAAATCTTCCATAATATAAATCAAAACTTATTATTAATGATGTGTTTTTGGAATTTTCCTCCAGCCTTTTTCATGGTGTTTAAAGGCAGTCAGTACTTACGCCCAGCTGCCTGTCTTTTGTATCTCATATATGAGCTTTCATTTCTTTTTTCATAGCTTCTATAAGTCATAGATAATGACTTGACAGGCATTTTATACAATTTCTTTTCATTGCTCTACCCCTTTTCTTCCTGGTAAATATGGTAGCCTGGAAGCAATCTCCATGGCTCTGTTCCCTTGCGCCTTCCTTTTGTATTTTTTTCATTTTCCATTGTCACTACTTTAACTATTGTTTCTGTATCATTGATGCAGAAACATAAGCACATATAAGATATAGCTCTTTGCTTCTAGTTGGTGATTGTGTAGAAAGAGTAAAACCCCATTTATTACTGTGCTACATTAATTACCATGTGATGTGTAAATTTAGACACAATGTATAGAATAAGGAGTTCAGGGAAGGAAGAGTTTAGAAGTGACCAGGGGATGCTTCATGGGAGAATTGATATTTGAACTGGATGTCAAGCTTTATTGTCAGAAATGTAGAAAATACATTCCACATGTATTGAACCCAGTTTGGCTCAGAAGTTCAGTTCAGTTGCTCAGACCTGTCCAACTCTTTTGTGACCCTACGGACTACAGCACGCCAGGCTTCCCTGTCCATCAGCAACTCCCGGAGCTTGCTCACACTCATATCTATTGAGTCAGTGATGCCATCCAACCATCTCATCCTCTGTCATCTCCTTCTCCTCCTGCCCTCAATCTTTCCGAGCATCAGGGTCTTATCCGGTGAGTCAGTTCTTCATATCAGGTGGCCAAAGTATTGGAGTTTCAGCTTCATCATCAGCCCTTCCAATGAGTATTCAGCACTGATTTCCTTCAGGATTGACTGGTTGGATCTCTTTGCAGTCCAAGGGACTCTAAAGAGTCTTCTCAAACACCATAGTTCAAAAGCATCAATTCTTCAGTGCTCAGCCTTCTTTATAGTCATACCTGACTACTGGAAAAACCATAGCTTTAACTAGATGGACCTTTGTTGGCAAAATGATGTCTCTGCCTTTTAATATGCTGTCTAGGTTAGCCATAACTTTTCTTCCAAGGAGCAAGGGTCTTTAATTTCATGGCTGCACTCACCATCTGCAGTGATTTTGAAGCCCCCCAAAATAAAGTCTGTTTCTGTTTCCAGTGTTTCCTTATTTTTTGCCATGAAGTGATGGGACCGGATGCCAAGAACTTTGTTTTTTGAATGTTGTTTTAAGCCAAACTTTTCATTCTCTTCTTTCACTTTTGTCAAGAGGCTCTTTAGTTCTTCTTCAGTTTCTGCCATAAGGGTGGGGTCATCTGCATATCTGAGGTTATTGATATTTCTCCCGGCAATCTTGATTCCAGCTTGTGCTTCCATCCAGCCCAGCATTTCTCATGATGTACTCTGCATATAAATCAAATAAGCAAGGTGACAATATACAGCCTTGACGTACTCCTACCAAATTTGGGACCAGTCTGTTGTTCCATGTTTGGTTCTAACTGTTGCTTCTTGACCTGCATACAGATTTCTCAGGAGGCAGGTCAGGTGGTCTTGGTATTTCCATCTCTTGAAAAATTTTCCACAGTTTGTTGTCATCCACAAGTCAAAGGCTTTGACATAGTCAATAAAACAGAAGTAGGTTTTTTTCTGGAACTCTCCTTTTCGATGATCCAGTGGATGTTGGCAGTTTGATCTCTGGTTCCTCTGCCTTTTCTAAATCCAGCTTGAACATCTAGAAGGTCACAGTTCATGTACTATTGAAGCCTGGCTTGGAGAATTTTGAGCGTTAATTTCCTAGCCTGTGAGATGTGAGTGCAGTTGTGTGGTAGTTTGGACATTCTTTGGCATTGCCTTCCTGTGGCTACTTCTGAGTTTTCCAAATTTGCTCATAAATTGAGTGCAGCACTTTTACAGCATCATCTTTTAGGATTTAAAATAGCTCAACTGGAATTTCATCACCTCCGCTAGCTTTGTTCATAGTGATGCTTCCTAAGGTCCACTTGACTTCACATTCCAGGATGCCTGACTCTAGGTGAGTGATCACACCATTGTGGTTATCCGGGTCATGAAGATCTTTTCTGTATAGTTCTTCTGTGTACTATTGCCTTGTGGCTCAGCTGATAAAGAATCTGCCTGCAATGCGGGAGACCTGGGTTCAATCCCTGGGTTGGGAAGATCCCCTGGAGAAGGGAAAGGCTCCCCACTCCAGTATTCTGGCCTGGAGAACTGCATGGACTGTGTAGTCTATGGGGTCGCAAAGAGTCAGACACGACTGAGCGACTTGCGCTTTTGCATTCTGTGGAGTCTTTTGCCACCTCTTCTTACTATCTTCTGCTTCTCTTAGGTCCATACCATTTCTCTCCGTTATTGTGCCCATCTTTGTATGAAATGTTCCCTTGGTATGTCTGATTTTTTAATTTAGTTTCTTTTTTTTTTTTTTTTGCTGTTGAATCTTTTTTTTTTTTAATTTTAGTTTTTTATTTTTTTAAATTTTAAAATCTTTAATTCTTACATGCATTCCCAAACATGAACCCCCCCTCCCACCTCCCTCCCCATAACATCTTTCTGGGTCATCCCCATGCACCAGCCCCAAGCATGCTGCATCCTGCGTCAGACATAGACTGGCGATTCAATTCACATGATAGTATACATGTTAGAATGTCATTCTCCCAAATCATCCCACCCTCTGCCTCTCCCTCTGAGTCCAAAAGTCCGTTATACACATCTGTGTCTCTTTCTCTGTCTTGCATACAGGGATTATACAGAGTGAAGTAAGCCAGAAAGAAAAACACCAATACAGTATACTAACACATATATATGGAATTTAGGAAGATAGCACTGTCTGATTTTTTTAAAAAGATCTCTAGTCTTTCTCATTCTGTTGTTTTCCTCTTATTTCTTTGCACTGATCATTGAGGAAGGCTTTCTTATCTCTCCTTGCTATTCTTTGGAACTCTGCATTCAGATGGATATATCTTTCCTTTTCTCCTTTGCTTTTCGCTTCTTTTCTTTCCTCAGCGATTTATAGTGCCTCCTCAGACAACCATTTTGCCTTTTTGCATTTCTCTTTTTGGGGGATGGTCTTGATCCCTGCCTCCCCTACAGTGTCACGAACCTCCATCCATAGGACTTCAGGCATTCTGTCTGTCAGATCTAATCCCTTGAATATATATTTCACTTTCACTTTCATTATATTTCATTATACACTTTCACTGTACAGTCATAAGGGATTTGATTTAGGTCATACCTGAATGGTCTAGTGGTTTTCCCTATTTTCTTCAATTTAAGTCTGAATTTGGCAATAATGAATTCATGATCTGAGCCACAGTCAGCTCCCTGTCTTGTTTTTGCTGACTGTATAGAGCTTCTCCATCTTTGGCTGCAAAGAATATAATCAGTCTGATTTCAGTGTTGACCATCTGGTGATGTCCATGTGTAGAGTCTTCTCTTGTGTTGTTGGAAGTGGGTGTTTGCTATGACCAGTGTATTCTCTTGGCAAAACTCAGCCTTTGCTCTGCTTCATTCTGTACTCCAACCCCAATTTTGCCTGCTACTCCAGGTATCTCTTGACTTCCTACTTTAGCATTCCAGTCCCCTGTGATGAACAGGACATCTTTTTTTGGTATTACTTCTAGAAGGTCTTGTAGATCTTCATAGAACTGTTCAACTGCAGCTTCTTCAGCATTACTGGTTGGGGCATAGACTTGGATTACTGTGATATTGAATGGTTTGCCTTGGAAACAGATCACTGTGTTGTTTGGCTCAGAAGTAGAAGGCGGTAAACGGGAGAGAGCATGAAACCAGGCTGCGTGGAGCAGGCTCAGCTTGGCTCTTCAGCTGAGTAAGAGCTAGTGAAAAGTCTTTTAAACTTGGAATTGACCAGGGCCTTCTTTAATACTAATATACCAATATAACGAGATAGGGAAGATATGTCTAATAAAAGCTTGGTTCCTTAAAGAATAATACTTAGCAACACCTATTTAAAAAGGACAGTTCTAGCCTCATTCTTTGATTATTTGAAATAAATTCATGGGAATATATGCCTTCAAGTAGAAGATATGTATAAAGATAGACATTCTTTTCTCCCTCTTCTCTGAATCTCACTTCTTGATTGTCTTTCCATGTCAGGGCAAATGTTGTGTTCTCCATAAAGAACTCATTTCTTCCAATTAGGAGGCTTTTCTTTTGAAATCCTCCATTAAACTTCGTATCTGTCCTTTTGTACCTACCATGTTTGATGTTATAATAAAGGCAGTAGATGTATACACACTGCATTGAAGGTTTTATGCTTGTGTCTTATTCTTGCATTTCCATGTTGATTTTTGGTGAGTATATAGTGATCTATTAAATTTCTGTCTTTAAAATGAGCCTAGATTTTACCCTAGGATTTGGGCTGAACTGAGGTTTTGGACTGAACTGCTGCTGCTGGTCTGGATCAGTAATTCTGAACATTTTTTTCTGCTAGGAGATACAGTAGATGAAATTTTGACACATGCACTTCCATGGATCTGCTTAGCAGGGAAGTAAACTGTTGCAGTGGTTTATAATTGCCACAGCTCTTCTAGGATACGTTGTCAGTGTAACAAGCAGTAGATGCTGTACAGTTCTCAGGGCAGTAGCTGTAAGTCTTCCTAATTCTGTGCCACTTAGGAAAGTTACACCAGAATGCAAGCAGAGGTAATACTGTCGGGATAATCTAAAGACCCCCACCTCTCTATTTTAAGGCTCAAAGCAGCCCTTAAACAATATCAAATTATTTGCAATGGAAATCCCAAGTTATAGTATTCATCTTTGAGAATAACTTTAGAGTGGTTTGGGTTTTTTCTTTTCCATTAGTGCAGATATTTTTGTTGTTACTATTAGTTTTAAATAGATTGAACCCTCTTTTGATGTGGATTAGACTGGTAGTCTGAATTTTACGCCTGGATTCCATTTCATTTCATCAGTTTTAGAGCTTGTCTTCCTAAAAAGACCTCTGAGGCATATTCCAATTCAAACTGTAGGAAATAAAGTGTTCAAATTTTTTCTAGATTCTGGCCAACATCCTTATTAATATGGACATCTGTTTGACACACTTTGGCAGCTTACCAGACTTTTTAACCAAAGTGATGTATATTTGGCCATTCATCATGTTAAGTGCCTAATGTGAAATTTTAAAGTGTGTTTATTTAAAAATTTTTTTTTCTGGACGAAGTATACTTTTTGTTATTAGGGTTTGAGTGGTTGAGGACTGTGAAAAATGATAAATTCCAGTAACTATATGCCTGACAAGGAATACTAGGAGTGTTAGCCCTTAAGGTTGGGTGGAAGCATAGAACAGACGGAGCTTCAGCGTTTGAGATGTAACATCCTCTACTTGGTGAAATATAGCAGTATCAGAACATGTAATAAATGTTGATATTAAATATTAATATGAATGCTGTCAGTATGGTTGCTGATTATAGATTTGAGGGTGTTAAATTATTTGGAGAATAAAATAGGAACTAGTAATTTATGTAAAATGCTTAGTCATTTGTGGCTCAACTTCAGATATGTGTATCATTATGGGGAAGATGTTAGATACCATAACGAAGCAAGAGTATAGAAAATAAAATGCAGAGATACTGTATTATAACAGTAGAAATGAACACATATATCCACACAAAAACTCATATACCATTGCTCATAGCAGCATTATTTATAATAGGTAAAAAGTGGAAACAATTCAAATGTCTGTCAGCTGATGAGTGAGTAAGTAAAATGTGGTGGGTTGTTGTACTGATGCATGCTATAACGAATGGATCTTGAAAACAGTTAAGTGAAATAAGCTAGTCATGGAAGACCATACTATGGTTCAATTTATAGGAAATGTTCAGAATAGGCAATTCTAGAGAGACAAAAAGTTGGTGCCTAACTGTAGGGCTTGGGGTGTGGGTTGGGAATAGGGAGTGGAGAGTGACTGCTGAGAGATAAAGTTTCTTTTAAGGGTGATGAAAATGTTCTAGAATTACTGGTGAAGGTTGCATATTCTTGTGAATATAAAAAACATCCAGGTGTATATACTTGAAATGTATGAATTCTATGCTGTGTGAATTATATCTCAAAGCTATTTCCTTTTTCATTTTGATTTTTAAACAGAGGCTGTGTGAAGAGATGTTTTGGAGTAAATGGGTACTTTGGGGGAAGCAGATGGAAGTGGAAGGGAATGGAGGAAGATGGGCATTTCTTGGCATCAGTGTACTATCACATTCTAACGCAAATGATGCCTTCTCCATTTGCTGGCTAAGAGTGTGACAGATTGTGTTTTAGTGGGCATTGTATAAGAACCTAGCTTTTTAACATTATACTGATGCTGAAATTGTGCATTGTTCCACTCGGCAGGATTAGTCTTGCCTTTGTCTTATTTTTGTATTTTTTGTAGTATTAGGTTGAAATGCTTTCCTGTTTTCAAAGTGGTGCATAATTGTGTTCTGCCCATCCATCCATTCTGCACCCTGCTTTGCTGTTTTTGTTCACACTTGCTCTCATTTGTGTCATCTTTCTTACCTCCTGTATTTTGAAAGTCCCTAGTTTCCTGTGTACTTGAAATCACTTTCTTCCTTCAATGTTTGCTTCTGTGAAATGAACAAAAATGTATTGTTTCTTGTGGCTTAGTATCTTTTTATGTGTTTATAAATCTGTCCTTTTAAGGCCTTAGTAGTATTTTTTTTTCCAATTCTAGCGTTATATTAAATGATCCCAAATATATTCCAGAATGTCTCATTTGGCCTTTGCTGTGTACAGTGTTTGGGCTTCCCAGGTGGCGCTAGTGGTAAAGAACCCACCTGCTAATGCAAGAGGCGTAAGAGAGGAGGTTTTGATCCCTGGGTCAGGAAGGTCCCCGGAGGAGGGTATGGCAACCCACTCCAGTATTTTTTTACCCCAGGTTTTTTTTTTTTTTAATTAATTTGATTGGAGTATAATTACTTTACAGTATTGTGGTGGTTTTTGCCATACATCGACATGAATCACCCACAGGTATACATGTGTCCCCCATCCTTAACCCCCCTTCCACCTCCTCCCCACCCCATCCCTCTGGGTTGTCCCAGAGCACCGGCTTTGAGCGCCCTGCTTCATGCATTGCACTTGCACTGGCCATCTGTTTTACATATGGTAATATACATGTTTCAGTGCTGTTCTCTCAAACCATCCCACCCTCCCCTTCTCCCACATAGTCCAAACATCTGGTCTTTACATCTGTGTCTTTTGCTGCCTTGTGTATAGGATCATCATTGCTGTCTTTCTAAATTCCACATATATGCATTAATATACTGTACTGGTATTTCTCTTTCTAACTTACGTCACTCTGATAGGCTCTAGTTTTGTCCACCTCATTAGAACTGCCTCAAATGTGTTCTTTTTTATAGCTGATATGCACCACAACTTCCTTATCCATTCATCTGCCAATGGGCATCTAGGTTGCTTCCATGTCCAGGCTATTGTAAACGGTGCTGCAATGAACATTGGGGTACATATGTCTCTTTCAGTTCTTCTTTCCTTGGTGTGTATGCCCAGCAGTGGGATTGCTGGGTCATATGACAGTTCTGTTTCCGGTGTTTTAAGGAACCTCTACACTTATCTATTGTGGCTGTACCAGTTTGCATTCCCACCAGCAGTGTAAGAGGGTTCCCTTTTCTCCACACCTTCTCCAGAAATTTATTGTTTGTAGACTTTTTGATGATGGCCATTCTGACTGGTGTGAGCTGGCACCTCATTATGGTTTTGATTTGCATTTCTCTGATAATGAGTGATGTTGAGCATCTTTTCATGTGTTTGTTAGCCGTCTGTATGTCTTCTTTGGAGAAATGTCTGTTTAATTCTTCGGGCCACTTTTTGATTGGGTTGTTCGTTTTTCTGGCGTTGAGCTGCATGAGCTGCTTGTATGTTTTGGAGATTAATTTTTTGTCAATTACTTCATTTGCTATTATTTTCTCCCATTCTGAAGGCTGCATTTTCACCTTGCTTATAGTTTCCTTTGTTGTGCAAAAGCTTAATTAGGTCCCAATTGTTTATTTTTGCTTATATTTCCATTACTCTGGGGAATGGGTCGTAGAGGGTCTTGCTGTGATTTGTGTCTCTTACGTTTTTGTGATTTATGTTTTTGTGGTTTCCTCTGTATGTATGCTTATGTTTTTGTGATTTATGTGATTTATATTTTCCTCTACAAGTTTTGTAGTTTCTGGTCTTACATTTATCTTTAATCCATTTTGAGTTTAGTTTTGTGTATGGTGTTAGAAAATGTACTAGTTTCATTCTTTTACAGGTGGTTGACAAGTTTTTGCAGCACCACTTGTTACAGGGATTGTCTTTTTGATCCTTTGCCACAGATGAGGTGTCCATAGGTGCGTGGATTTATCTCCAGGCTGTTTTGTCCCATTGATCTACATTTCTGTCTTTCACCCCAGTATTCATGCCTGGAGAATTCCCATGGACAAAGAAGCCTGACAGATTACAGTCCATAGGGTCAAAAAGAGCTGGACACTCAGCACGCACGCATGCATGTATACAGTTTTTGATTTCTGATTTCTTCAATAAAGTGATCATTTTTTAATAGGAATATTGCTGACCAGTTGACTTCCAGTGGCATTCTCCATCTCTTCCACTTGCCTCCTTTTCTGGGTTATTTCTTTACAAAGCTAGCACTTAGAGCTTGTACTGTATGTCAGGCAATATGCTAAGTATATATGCTTATTTAATTCTCATAACTAAATTTATGAAGTGTATGAACTATTACTGTAGTGTTTTATAGATGAGAAAACTAAGACTCAAAAGATAATGCTGATTGTTCTTGGTCTTAACTACATATGTGTAGCTTTTTGGTGTTGTATATATGTTTTCATAATGCATGACCTTCGTATGTATTTGATAGTTGCTCAGAATTTTGCAAATGTATTCCTGAATTGAATCATACAATATGTATTCTGTATCTGGATTTTTTCCCTCACCAAAATGTTTTTTGCAGTTAATCCATGTTTATGTCTATCAGTATTTTGTTCCAGTTTACTGTTGCCTAGTGTTCCTTCATATGTTTATATCACAATTTTTTCATTCACCTTTGATGAACATTTTGGTTTCCAATTTGGAAATAAAATTTCTCCCCTTCATTTTTGTGCTATTTTCATCATCTGTTTTATGCTGCATGTTGTCATTTTTTTATATTATTTCTACTTTTGCTTTACAAACTTGTATCTTTTTAAAAATTAAAAGAAAATAAACTCATACATCATTTCTGTTGGTCAGTCTTTGTGTAGAAATAAGTTTTTATCTGCTGTTTCTTAGAGCAGATTTATTGGAGAAGGCAATGGCACCCCACTCCAGTACTCTTGCTTGGAAAATCCCATGGATGGAGGAGCCTGGAAAGCTGTAGTCCATGGGCTCGCTGAGGTTCAGACTTGACTGAGTGACTTCACTTTCTCGCATTGGAGAAGGAAATGGCAACCCACTCCAGTGTTCTTGCCTGGAGAATCCCAGGGACGGGGGAGCCTGGTGGGCTGCCGTCTCTGGGGTCGCACAGGGTCGGACACAAGTGAAGCGACTTAGCAGCAGCAGAGCAGATTTATAGAAAAATTGAACAGGAAGTACAGAGTTCTCATATACTAATACTTGTTTCTCTCTCATTCTTTATCTGTCTCCTTTTCCTATTATTAACATGTTGCATTGGTGTGATACCTTTGTTACAGTTGATATTGATGCATTATTATTAACTAATCCATAGTTTACATTCACTTGGTTGTACGGTTCTACTGTTCATCCTGAAGAACTTCTTTCAGTGTTCCTTGTAGAGCAAGGTGACAGACTGGTGACAGGTTTTGAGCTTTGGTATATCTGAAAGTGTCTTTATTTGTCCTTCATCTGTGAAGGGTATTTTTGCTTTATGTCGATTTTAAGTAACAGGTTTTCTCCCCTAGCACTTTAAAGGCGTTATTCCTTTGTTTAAACTTGTTAAAACAAGTTTTCCCTTACTTTGGTTGCTTTTAAGATTTTTTTTTTTTTAATATTACTGGATTTTAGCAGTTCAGTTGTTAATTATGTGCTTTGGTATGGTTTCTTTGTGCTTGTTTTTTGTTCAGTGAGTTTCTTGAATATACAGGTTTAGTTTTTCTCAAATTTGGAAATTCTTTTGCCTTTATTTCTTCAGATGTTTTTTTCTGACTCCCTATCCTTCTGGGACTACAATTACACCACTTTTAGACTGCCCTTGATATTCTTGCAGGTACTTGATGCTCTGTTCTTCATTTCTTTTTTTGCTTTCTATTTTCACATCTTCAATTTAGCAGTCTTTTTTCCCTGCACTGTTGAATCTGTTGCCAAGTATATCCAGTTTTTTTTAATTTGAGATACTGTATTTTCCATCTTTAGAGATTCATTTGATTCTTTTCAAAGTAATTATCTTTTTTCTAGTTTTCATTAAATCCTGTAATATACTTGCAGCATTTTAAAGTTTATATCTTTGAGAATATCATCTTTTTCTTGTTTCTGGGTCTGTTTTCTTTTCTCAAATTTTTTCCCCTTGATACGTTAACACATTTTCCCATTTTCTTATGTTTAGTAAGTTTTGATTGACTCTTGGACATTCATCATGCTGTTGTGTGGATTTTGTTGGTTTCTTCTCAACAGATTTTAATTTGTTTTGGTGGTATATTCAATTTCTTATGGAAAAGTAGGTTAGCATTACTATTAAGAGGGTCATTCTGCTTTGGTTTCTACTGATGGCACCAGGTTTCAGTGAGATCCTTCTCCCTTCTGGTTGAAACTTGAACATTTCCAAATCTTATGTAACCTCTGGTAGCTTTTGAAATTTGAAATGTATTTGAAATTCATATCTCAGCAAATAAACACCTTGTATTGTGTTTATAGACAGTTACTTTATGTTTTGGGTTTTTTTGGTCTGTTTTATTTTTGTTTTAATCTGGATTGACTTTTCAAACTGTTTTTACATAGACAACTCTTTTCTTTGACAGTGTGTTATGCTTAAATTTTATGCTCAAAATATGCAGAAACTGATAATTTCCAAACATAAAGACAGTAATTTCCTTCATAATTTTATCAATAATTTTAATCAAAATTTGAGGAGATACTTCTTAGGCCCTCAGGATTTGAGACTAGGAATGCCAGTGTCGTGTTAGCAGCACTTTGGTTTCACTTTGCTTTCTAGGTTATTTACATTCACTGATTAGACACTTAAATAACAAGCTAATATGGCAAGAGAAAGGAGGTAAGGAACAGATCACTTAATTTAGGTCATTCAGGTCTTCAGTAACAACAGTTGTACTGGATTTTGTCTGTTTGCTTGGTAAAGCATATTTGGGACATTTGAAGAAAGGTTTTGAACCTTGGTCGTTTGTTTAACCCTTTTTGTTGATACAGAAAACTGGAAGATGACAATAACTTGTGCTACAGTATAAAATATGAATTGCAACATATAATTATCATTGAAATGATAATGCCTTCGAAGGACTTACTTATTTTAGGGTACCTTTTAAAGAGTTTTTTTAATGATTTCCATGTGATTTTTGTGATACTGTTTGTGTGATTTTTAGTTACGATAATTGTAATATAGAAACTTAAAAATGTATTTTTAAGGTTGTAGAGAAATGATCAGTGCTTATCAGTTTTTGTTCATATCAAGCACTGACCTGTTATTTGTCAGGATGTCTTCATGGGTATTGATATATGCATTGTATTTCTGAAGCTGCTCAAATGTATTAGCCCTCTGAGACTGATATACATTGCTGTCTTTTGAGTATATTGCTGTATTATACATTCATTTATTTCATTTACTGAATTTATTCAGCACAAGCATTAACTGAATTGTGGTTATACATAGCTGTTAAAAGCATTCCTGGGTTCTAATCCTGGCTTTACTGCTTTATTGATTTAGCTGTATGATTTTGGCTAGTTGCTTCTTAGTATTTGTTTCCTCCTGAGGCTAATGGTGAGAGGTTATGGTTAGCTTTACATCACTTTATATGTGTAAAGCAGTTAGGATACTGATTCAGTTCAGTTCAGTTGCTCAGTTGTGTCCGACTCTTTGCGACCCCATGCATCGCAGCACACCAGGCCTACCTGTCCATCTGGTAAATACTCAAATGTTATTGTTGCTGTATAGTTATTATTAGTATCATTGTTATGTTAGGCCTTTGCTGGATACCTTTTCTCAAGTTTTAATCCCCTCCCTATGATAGTACTTCTTTTCTGCTTTTTTTTTTCTCATTGAAAAAACTTTATACTAACCTGTGTATATTATATATCCTGTATTCACTATGTGTTGCACGTCACTTCCACTAGAATGTAAGTTCCCTTAAGTCAGGAATAGATATAGAAATTTATTCCTAGCACCTAGAAAAGTGTCGGGTATAGATTGGATGCTTAGTAAATGTTTTCTGAATGCATGCTGAAGTGTGTGCCAGATATTGACTAGATATTGGGGATACAGAAATGAATAAAGTACAAAAAAGTTCCTTCTGTTAAATAAGCATATAGTATAATAGACTCATACCTATAAAACTGTACTTAGTTTGCCCCCCTGTAAGTGATGGTAATGGTAAAGGATACCTGAGGATGCCTTCACAGAAGGTGTCATTGAACTGGACATTTGGTCTACCTAAGAGACAAGGGGGAAAGCTGTTTCCAGTCAGAGGTCAAAACTTGAACAAAACTTAACAAGCCATTGTTACCTGGGCTATGATAGCTTGTAGGCCAGGTTAACAACAGCGGTAACAGTTGAGGGAGAAGAAAATAGAGGGTGCTAGGAAATTGGTGGGGACCACGTTTGGGAAAGCTGCCTCTTAGAGGTACCAGCTGTCTAGCTGTTGCCTGGACAGAGTAATGGGATTTTGGATATTCAGTATGTGAAACTTAATGATAACTGACTGAACCACTAACATTTTAGTTTTGGTTTTATTTTTTGAGGGTGAGGGTATATTTCTCACTATAAGAACTTGGTTTTTAGAATATTGCCTCTTAACAACTATTTTAGAACTGCATATAAAACAAACTTGCCAATAACAGTTAACTTATAGAATTGAGGAATTAATGTTTTTGATATAAGAATATGTATTATGTGTGTAATCATCAAATTTGTATTTAATGAGTTATTTACCAAGGGTCAGATTGCTAAACTTTTAGTTCCTTCTATGACACTGACACAAATCTAGTGTCAAAGTAGATTTAAAATAATTAGTTTTGTTTAGGCTGAGAACACATGAAAAATAGTTTTGTTTTGAATTATTAGATTTTAGAAGTTAGTACTGTAACTGTATTTGAGGACCTTTTTCTGAGTTCTACATTTCAGTACAATTAGATTGAAAGCAGAAATCAGGCTTCTAGCTCCTTTTAACTTCACAAAAAACAAAAGGCTTAGTTGTTTGTGTATGTGTGTGTTTTAACGTTCAAGTTTTTAATACTTGTTTATATAAAATGAATGTTTGGCATATTGTGGCTTTCCCCCTGCCTCTAAAAGGGGTGTACATTTCAGTTAGAAACAAAACTGCAGTACCACAATAATTAATACTACTGAATAAGATTAAAAATGTTGGTGTTTGTGTGGAGAAATTACCATTTTCATTTGATGAAGCAGATTTACTTGGAGATTGCCATAATTACTGAGTCATGCAATTCTAAATTGCTATTAGGTTGGTACAAAAGTAATTGACGATTTCAGACCTTGAATTTTAAATCGTTATAACTAGGCTCAAACACATCTTTATTAATAGAGATAGGAGCCATTATAATCAACACATTTTTGCCAATGAGAAATAAGTTTGTTTATTCCTGCAGCATAAAAGTCCATGCTTTGGAAACTGTTGGAACTCTTTTTTGAGTCCTGCTGGTTGTTGAAGCATTTTCCCTCCAAAAAGTTGTCGAGATGCTTGAAAAAGTGGCAGCTGGTCGGCAAGCAGTCAAGTGAATGTGGTGGATGAGGCAAAACTTTGTAGCGTGGATTGTGTGACGAGCAGTTGGGTGTTGTCATGGAGAAGAATTGGGCCCATTCTTTTGACCAGTGCTGGCTGCAGGCATTGCAATTTTCTGTGCATCTCATTGATTTGTTGCATACTTCTCATATGTAATGGTTTCACCAGGATTCAGAAAGCTGTAGTGGATCAGACGGGCAGCAAACCACCAGTGACATGACCTTTTTTGGGTGCAAGTCTGACTTCAGAAAGTGATTTGGAGCTTCTTCTTGGTCCATCCACTGACCTCGTTGTTGCCGATTGTTGTATAAAATCCACTTCTCGTTGCGTGTCACCATCCACGCTAGAAATGGCTCAAGGTTGTTGTGTAGAATAAGAGAAGGTGACACTTCAAAACAATGTTCTTTTTTGATTTTTGGTCAGCTCAGGAAGCACCCACTGATTGAGCTTTTTCACCTTTCCAGTTTGCTTCACATGCTGAATGACCATAGAATGGTCAACATTGAATTCTTTGGCAACTTCTCCTTTAGTTGTAAGAGGATTAGCTTTGATAATCCTCTAAGTTGGTCACTGTCAACTTCTGATGGCTGGCCACTGTGCTCCTCATCTTCAAGGCCCTTGTCTTCTTAGCAAAACTTCTTGAACCACCACCGCACTGTACGCTCATTAGCAGTTCCTCGGCCAAATGTGTTGTTAACATTACGATTTTTCTCTGCTGCTTTACTACCCATTTTGAACTCGAATAAAAAAAATCAGTTGAATTTGCTTTTGATCTAACATCATTTCCCTAGTCTAAAATAAATATAAAATACACAGCAAGGTATCTTTTGCCCTTTCATACTGTTCATGGGGTTCTCAAGGCAAGAATGCTGAAGTGGTTTGCCATTCCCTTCTCCAGTGGATGTTTTGTCAGAATTCTCCACCATGTTGACCCATCTGTATTGAGTGGCCATACACAGTATGGCTCATAGATTCATTGAGTTAAACAAGGCTGCGATCCATGTGATCAGTTTGGTTAGTTTTCAGTGATTGTGGTTTCCATTCTGTCTGCTCTCTGATGGGTGAGGATAAGAGGCTTGTGGAAGCTTCCTGATGGGAGGGACTGGCTGTGGGTAAAACTGAGTCTTGCTCTGGTGGGCAGGGCCATGCTCAGTGAATCTTCTAGTTCTGCTTCATTGACTTACCATCTACTTTGACATAAATAAACATTGACATAAACATCTACTTCATTGACATTAATATCTACTTCTGCATTGACTACGCTAAAGCCTGTGACACTGTGGATCACAGCAAACTGTGGGAAATTCTTCAAGAGATGGGAATACCAGACCACCTTCCCTACCTCCTGTGAAAACCTATATGCAGGTCAGGAGGCAACACAGAACAATGGACTAGTTCCAAATTGGGAAAGGAGTATGCCAGGGCTGCATATTGTCCCCTGCTTATTTAACTTACATGCAGAGTACATCATGTGAAACGCTGGATTGGATGACGTGCAAGCTGGAATCAAGATTGCCAGGAGAAATACCAATAACCTCAGATATGCAGATAATACCACTCTTATGGCAGAAAGTGAAGAGGAACTAAAGAGCCTCTTGATGAGTGTGAAACAGGGGAGTGAAAGAAACTGGCTTAAAATTCAACATTTAGAAAACTAAGATCATGGCATCTGGTCCCGATAGTTCATGGCAAATAGATAGAGAACAGTGGAAACAGTGACAGACTTTATTTTCTAGGGCTCCAAAATCACTGTGGACCATGCCTGCAGCCATGAAATTAGATGATTGCTTCTTGAAAGGAAAGTCCCTTGGATTGCGAGGAGATCAAACTAGTGAATCCTAAAGGAAATCAATCCTGAATGTTCATTAGAAGGACTGAAGCTGAAACTCCAATACTTTGGCCACCTGATGTGAAGAGCTGAGTCATTGGAAAAGACCCTGATGCTGGGAAAGATTGAGAGCAGGAGAAGGGGATAACGGAGTACCAGATGGTTGCATGGTATCACCGGCTCAATGGACATGAGTTTGGGCAGGCTCAGGGAGATGGTGGAGTACAGGGAAGCCTGGTGTGTCGTGGTCCATGGGTTGGAAAGAGTCGGACATGACTGAGTGACTGAACAACAACAACACAGCAAGTAATAAGTCATTAAAAGTGAAGTCACTCAGTCGTGTCCGACTCTTTGCGACCCCATGGACTGTAGCATACTACGCTCCTCTGTCCATGGGATTTTCCAGGCAAGAGTACTGGAGTGGGTTGCCATTTCCTTCTCCAGAGGATTTTCCTGACCCAGGGATTGAACCCAGGTCTCCTGCACTGTAGGCAGACGCTTTACCGTCTGAGCCACCAGGGAAGTCCCTAATAAGTCATTAGCCAAAAAAAAAAAGATGAGAAATGCATATTAAAATGATGTATAACTTTACCCACATTTATTTAAAAATGTATTGCAATATCAAACAGCAAAGTTCAACAGTGCAAAATTGCAGTTACTTTTTGTACCAATTGAATAGATTAACATTAAAATTTACCTGGCCAACCAGGATGAGGAGAGGCTTACATCTTTCTCTTTCCACCGAAGTGTCTTGCTACTGGAGCTTCCCTCATAGCTCAGTTGGTAAAGAAGCCACCTGCAATGCCAGAGACCTCAGTCTTGCTTCTATTTCCAAGCAGAAGTGTAACAAGACTGGATCATTCTTTATGCACTACACCATTGGTTAGCATTCACTAGTGTTCCTTTATTAATGTGAATAATAGACATTATTCAGTTTCATACTTGGTTTTGGCTTTTTATAAAAGTTCATTTTTGTTGTTCCCTTTAAAAGAATGAAAACTCTTAAATATATGCAATTGCATTGCTGCTGCTGCTGCTGCTGCTGCTAAGTTGCTTCAGTCGTGTCCAACTCTGTGCGACCCCATAGACAGCAGCCTGCCAGGCTCCCCCGTCCCTGGGATTCTCCAGGCAAGAATACTGGAGTGGGTTGCCATTTCCTTCTCCAATGCATGAAAGTGAAAAGTGAAAGTGAAGTCGTGAAAGTGAAAGTCAGTCATGTCTGACTCTTAGCGACCCCATGGACTGTAGCCTACCAGGCTCCTCCGTCCATGGGGCTTTGCAGGCAAGAGTACTGGAGTGGGGTGCCATTGCCTTCTCCGGCAGTTGCATTGACTACATACATATTTTATGGCAGTATAAGACACTGACCCTTTGACAGTTTTTTCCCTAAGTGAGAACGTAATACAGTGAATATTTTCAGCTATTTTATGAGAACGTAAGTTCAGTAGGCTCTGTGTACCATGTAAGTGTAAAGTATATCTTGGGATACAGAGGATAGGAAAATGAGACCTGGGACACCAATTTGTGGATCTTGGTATGGGTAGAATATTACTAAACATTTAAGAAAACTTGAAAAATTGGATTAGTGACATTAGAAATGCCTAGTTGGCTAACATTATGTTTTTATTAGCCAGATAAAACAACTGAGTTATAAAGATGTATTTTCCATGGTGCTGATGAACCTGTTGCTGGGCAGGAATAGACACACATGTGAGAATGGACTTGGTGGACACAGTAGTGGGGAGGAGAGTGGGATGGATTGAGAAAGTAGCATTGAAGCATACACGATGCTGCATGTGAAACAGATGGCTGCGGGAAGTTACTGCATAACACAGCTCAGCCTGGTGCTCTGTGATGATCTCAGAGTTGGAATGGGCAGAGGGAGGGGACATATGTATACTTACTGCTGATTCACGTTGTTGTACGGCAGAAACCAACAACGCTGTAAAGCAGTTATCCTCCAGTTAAAAATTAAAAATTTAAACATTATTTTTCTATTCAGTAAGTATTTGTAGAACTATCTGCCAGGGGTAGTGTTGAGTGTTGAAATTTGTAGTGATGAAATTATGTTTAATTTTGTTTTAGAGTTAAGAATAATAACCCACTTAATATATATATATATATATATTTTAATTAAGGAATTGGACTTTGTAAAAAAGGAACAAAGAAGAGTTTGCTGCAAGGATCACATCTAAGTGCACTTTTTGCTGATACATCACTTCTAGTAAGACTTTTTTTTTCATTTTTCTGTGTTATGAAGTACATAAATACAATGGGAATCTTTTTGAAAAAAAAATCGACTGTCTCGTGAGCTTGAATAACAGTCATTTTGGAGTTTACTTAGGGGATTAATGTAGATTAATTAAGGAAATGTGTAAAATCCAGTCTGATATTCACATACACACAATATATGTAATATTGTATGATGACAGTTTCTGTGACACTGCTGAGATAATTCCAGACTTTTACATCTTTTCCACTTTTATCTTCCATGACAATTACACATATTTGAAAATAAAGAAAATCTATGGTCCATACATACTGAGACAATAAGTTGGCAGAATATAGGGATTTTCAAATGAAAGACAAAGTGGATAGGTCTAGCCATATTTTTTGAAAGGTAGACGGATTGAAGGAAAAAATTAAGCAAATTTAAGAAATCTTTTAAACGTGAACTTTTTTTGTGACTTATTTTTTGCCTTAACTCATACGCCCATATTTGCAGAGTTCTGGAGTAGGCTATTTTGATTTAAAAACTTACATTGGCCTAGCTTAATTATTTCAATATGCTAGTAAGATGTGTAGTTCTCAAAAAGCTTTCATAAGTGAAACTTCACCTGAATTCTGTTTTCTGTTCAAAATGGAAGAGAAGTGAGTTATAGTAATGTTAGAATGTTGCAAAATAATGTAATTTCGCAAAACACTAGGGGATGGTTTTTGGTGTGTCATATGTTCACACTGACATTCTATTAGATACAATTGATCAAGCCTGATGGTTATGTCAGTAAATCTTGTGAAAGGTACTTAAAATATTTTCTGTTGTTACTGTTCTTTTCATTTTAAGAATAGTTTTGCTACTTAATGTAAGGTTTAAATTTTTCCTTCAGTGGTAGAAAGAACTTTTATGAACTTACAAAATGAGTTTTTTCTTATAATACTTTATTCTGATATCAAGCTTCCTATGGGTATACATTTTTCTTGTTAAATCTTGACTGCAGAACAACCCATTTTATGATATTCTTCAGGTTAGGGAGCTAGGGGAAAAGGTATTTTTTTTTATTGAAAAGTATCCTTTAGTTGAAAACTTGTATATACACAGGAAGAATGGGGAAAGTGAAGTTTAATTCACATTTTAAAATATAAATCTTGTTTAATTCAAATTTTAAAATATGTCTTGTTTAGTTTTCTAGAAATCTTTCAGTGTTTGATTTTTTTCTTTTCTCATCTCATATGTATATATTTTGTTCACTAATAGCGCAACACTGAGTGATTTGAATTAAAGCACTGCAGGAATTTAGCCACTTCCATTCCAGAGAATTTTCCCTATAATTTCCCTGTATTTCTGTATCTTCCCCTGAACCTCTGGTGGCTATGACCATAGCTTTAGCTGTTGTATTTGCTTCAGGGAGTCGTCTATGATAACTTCTTTTACTCAGTTCTAAAGATTATTCTTTATAGCAGGCTTTGCATGGTTCTGAGAGATGTGATTGAATTAAGAACTACTTGGTTTGGAGTTACTGAGTACTTAGAGGGAAATGCTCTTTCCTTTTGAGTAGTTTCAAATGTTGACTTAACCTCAGATTTGTTTTCCTTAATGATTATTCTGCCCTAATTTGAAGTAGAAATTGGAGGAATTGGCATAGATATTGGGCAATATTTTCCCTACCTTTTTTCTTTTTCTTCAAGTCTTGAAACTGCTTTAGGCTCTTTTATCTCATTTGAGTTAATTTTAATGTATGGTGTTACATAAGAGATGAGATTTATTTCTTTGCCTATGAAAGTCAAATTGTTCAAGAAGCATTATTGAAAAGGTTGTTATTTTTCCCTACTGAACTACCTTGGCAACTTTGTTGAAAATCAGTTGACATTATATGTGGGCCTATTTCAGAACCCTATTATATCTATTGATCTATGTATCTATCCTTATGACTTTACTGTCCTGATTATCATAGCTTTATGTAAGTCCTAAAATCAGGGAGTGTAAACCCTCCACCTTTGCTCTTTTGTTTCAAGGTTGTTTTCTAGCCTAAGTTTTTTCCATTTCTCTGTATTTTAGAATTACCTTGTCATTTTCTGCAGAGAAGCCTTAACAAGATTTTGATTATGAATGCTGTTATCATGGAGGCTAATTGGGAGCGAATTGATTTCTTAAGGATGTTAAGTCTTCTGTTGCATGAACTTGGTATCTCTCCCCATTTAAGTTGTCTTTAGTTTCTCAGCAATATTTTGTAGTTTTCACTGTAAAGATATTGCATATATCTTGTTGGTCTCTGTTTCCTATTTTTATGTTATTGTAAATGGTTATGTAATATCAGTTCCAACTGTTTATTTTTAGTATACAACAATATAATAGATTTTGGCATAAAACCTTGTAATTTATGATTCTGCTAAACTCACTAGTTCTGGTGGCAGTTTTGTGGATTCTTTCAGATATTCTGGGCAGACCCTCATCTTGTCTGTAAATAGACTATTTCACTTCTACCTTTTCAATTTTTATACCTTTTATTTCTTTTGTTGCTTTATTGCACTGCCTAGTAGTCTCAGTGCAATGGTAAATAGAAGTGATGAGCTGCCATTGTGCCTTACTCCTGATCTTAGGTCTTTTACCATTAAGTACATTGTGCAACAATGTATATATGTTGTATATAAATTGTTGTAAAATTCAGATTTGTGTTAATGAGAGATGCTTTCATATATGTTCATGGTATACATGGGTTTGTAGTTTCCTAAAAAATTTTTAATTGTAGGATATTTGCTTTATAATGTTGTGTTGGTTCCTGCTGTATAGCAGCATGAATCAGCTGTGAATATGACTCTGTGGATCACAGTAAACTGTGAAAAATTCTGAAAGAGATGGGAACACCAGACCACCTGACCTGCCTCTTGAGAAATCTGTATGCAGGTCACGAAGCAACAGTTAGAACTGGACATGGAACAACAGACTGGATCCAAATAGGAAAAGGAGTACGTCAAGGCTGTATATTGTCACCCTGCTTCTTTAACTTCTATGCAGAGTTCATCATGAGAAACGCTGGACTGGAAGAAACACAAGCTGGAATCAAGATTGCCGGGAGAAATATCAATAACCTCAGATATGCAGATGACACCACCCTTATGGCAGAAAGGAAAAGGAACTAAAGAGCCTCTGGTGAAAGTGAAAGAAGAGAATGAAAAGTTTGGCTTAAAACAGCATTGAAAAAATGAAGTTCATGGCATCTTGTCCCATCACTTCATGGTAAATAGATGGGGAAACACTGCAAACAGCAACAGACTTTATTTTCTTGGGCTCCAAAATCACTGCAGATGGTGACTGCAGCCATGAAATTAAAAGACCCTTGCTCCTTGGAAGAAAAGTTATGGCCAACCTAGACAGCATATTAAAAGACAGAGACATTACTTTGCCAACAAAGGTCCATCTAGTCAAGGCTATGATTTTGCCAGTAGTCATGTATGGATGTGAGAGTTCGGCTATAAAGAAAGGGGAGCACTGAAGAACTGATGCTTTTGAACTGTAGTGTTCACAGTTCAAAGGAAGAGAAGACCCTTGGGAGTCCCTTGGACTGCAAGGCGATCCAACCAGTCCATCCTAAAAGAGACCAGTCCTGAGTGTTCATTGGAAGGACTGACGTTGAAGCTGAAACTCCAATACTTTGGCCACCTGATACGAAGAGCTGACTCCTTGGAAAAGACCCTGATGCTGGGGAAGATTGAAGGCAGGAGAAGAAGGGGATGACAGAGGATGAGATGGCTGGATGACATCACCAACTCGATGGACATGAGTTTGAGTGAACTCCAGGAGTTGGTGATGGACAGGGAGGCCTGGCGTGCTGCGGTTCATGGGGTCGCAAAGAGTCGGACACGAATGAGCGACTGAACTGTACTGAATACATATATCCCCTCTCTAGAGCCCCTCTCCCACTCCTCACATCCCACCCATCTAGGTCGTCACAGAGCATCAAGCTGAGCTCCCTGTATTACACAGCAGCTTCCCACTAGCTTAACTGTTTTGCACATGGTAGTGTGTATATGTCAGTGCTGCTCTCTCAGTTCGTCCCACCTTCTCCTTGCCCTCCTGTGTCCATAAGTGTGTTTATATCTGCATCTCTATTTCTGCCCTGCAGATAGGTTCGTCAGTACTACTTTTCTAGATTCCATGTATATGCAATAATTCATTCTGTATGGCAGACTCTATGCACCTCGTTACAGCTGACTCAGTTTTGTTCCTTTTTATGGATGAGCAATATTCTATTCTATATATGTACCACAGCTTCTTTATCCATTCATCTGTTGATGGACATCTAGGTTGCTTCCATGTCCTGGTTATTGTAAATAGTGCTACAGTGAACACTGGGGTACTTATGTCTTTTTGAATTATGGTTTTCTTAGGGTGTATGCTCAATAGTGGGGTCTGGGTCATATGGTAGATTTATTCCTAGCTTTTAAAAGAATCTCCATATTGTTCTCCACAGTAGCTGTTATCAGTTTACATTCCCACCAGCAGTGCTAGCGGGTTCCCTCTTCTCCACATCCTCTCCAGCATTTATTGTTTGTACATTTTGTGATGATGGCCATTCTGACCACTGTGAGGCGATACTTTATTGTGGTTTTAATTTGTGTTTCTCTGATGGTGAGTGATGTTGAGCATCTTTTCATGTGATTGTTGGCCATCTGTATGTCTTCTTTGGAGAAATGTCTGCTTAGGTTTTTGGCCCATTTTTTGATTGAGTTGTTTATTTTTTCTGAAGTTGAGTTGCATGAGCTGCTTGTGTATTTTGGAGATTAATCCTTTATCCATTGCTTCATTTGTGATTATTTTCTCCCAGTCTGAGGGTTGTCTTTTCATCTTGTTTATAGTTTTGTTTGCTGTGCAAAAGCTTTTATGTTTAATTAGGTCTTGTTTATTTTTGTTTTTATTTCCATTACTCTAGGAGCTGGATCAAAGAGGATCTTGCTTTAATTTATGTAAGAGAGTGTTCTGCCTATGCTTTCTGTTAAGAGTTTCACAGTGTCTGACCTTGCATTTAGGTCTTTAATCCATTTTGAGTTTATTTTTGTGTATGACAATAGGAAGTGTTCTAATTTCATTCTTACTATGTGTAGCTGTGCAGTCTTCCCAGCATCATTAATTGAAGAGACTGTCTTCTCCATTGTATATTCTTGCCTCTTCTTTCAAAGATAAGGTGCCCTTAGGTGTGTGGGTTTATCTCTAGGCTTTCTATCTTGTTCTTTTGGTCTTTATTTCTGCTTTTGAGCCAGTACCATACTGTCTTGATGACTATAGCTTTGTAGTATAGTCTATAAAGTCAGGAAGGTTGATCCTTCTAGCTCTGTTTTTCTTTCTCAAGATTGGTATGTAGTTTTTTAAAATAATGTCTTTGTCTGGTTTTTATATCAGGATAATAGAATAAGTTAGATTTTCTTCTCAAAAAGTTTTTATATAGTTGTTGTTCTTCTCTAAGTGTTTGGTGGTAGTGTTCAGTCACCACTCGTATCCACTCTTTGCAACCCCATGGACTGCAGTGTGCCAGGCCTCCCTGTCCCTCACCATCTCCTGAAGTTTGCCCAAGTTCATGTCCATTGCTTTGGTGATGCCATCCAGCCATCTCATCCTCTTATGCCCTTTTCTCCTGCTCTCAATCTTTCCCAGCATCAGGGACTTTTCCAGTGAGTCAGCTCTTGGCCTCAGATGTCCAAAATACTGGACTTCTAGCTTCAGCATTAGTCCCTGCAAGTACTCAGAGCTGATCTCCCTCAAGATTGACTGATTTGATCTTGCTGTCCAGGGGACTCTCAAAGAGTCTTCTCCAGCACCACGGTTCGAAGGCATCAGTTCTTTGTTACTCTGCCTTCTTTACAGTCCAGCTCTCACAACCATATGTGACCACTGGGAAGACCATAGTCTTGACTATACGCAGCTTTGTTGGCAGAGCGATGTCTCTGCTTTTCAACATACTGTCTAGGTTTGTCATAGCATTCCTGTTAAGAAGCAGACATCTTCTGATCTCATGGCTACAGTCACCATCTGCAGTGATTTTAGAGCCCAGGAAGAGGGAATCTGTCACTATTCCTTTTCCCCTTTTGTTTGCCGTGAAGTAATGGGGATAGATGTCATGATCTTAGTTTGTTTAATATTTAGTTTTAAGCCAGCTCTTTCACTCTTCTTCTTCACCCTCATTAAGAAGCTCTTTAGTTCCTCTTTGATTTCAGCCATTAGAGTGGTATCATTTGCATATCTGAGGTTGCTGGTGTTTCTCCTGCCTATCTTGATTCCAGGTTGTAACTCATTCACCCTGACATTTCTCATGATGTGCTCAGCATATAGATGAAACAAATAAGGTGACAGAAGACAACCCTGTCGTACTACTTTCTCAAGCTTGACCCAGTCAGTTTTTCCTTTGTTGCTTCCTGACCCACATACAGGTTTCTCAGGAGACAGGTAAGATGGTTTGGTATTCCCATCTCCTTTAAGACTTGAATTACCATGATGTTGAATGGCTTGCCTTGGAAACAACTGAGATCATTATCTCATTTTTGAGGCTGTACCCAAGTACTGCATTTTGAGCTCTCTTGTTGATTATGAGGGCTATTCCATTTCTTCTGTGGGATTCTTGCCCACAGTAGTAGATGATAATGGTCATCTCAATTAAATTCACCCATTCCTGTCCATTTTAGTTCACTGATTCCTACGATATCGATGTTTATTCTTAGCATCTCCGGCTGGACCACCTCCAATTTGCTTTGATTCATGGACCTAACATTTCAGGTTCCTATCAGTAATGTTCTTTGCAGCATTGGATTTTACTTTCATCACCAGACATCCACTACTGAGCATTGTTTCTGCTTTTCCCAACTGCATCATTCATTCTGGGGCTATTAGTAGCTCTCCACTCTTCCCCAGTAGCATATTGGACACCTTCAGATCTGGGGGACTCTTCTTTCGGTGTCATATCTTTTTGTCCATTTATACAGTTCATGAGGTTCTCACAGCAATTATACTGGGATGATTTGCTGCCCCAGTGTTTGGCAAAATTCACCAAAGTAGATCTCTGGCCTTGGAGTTTCTTTGTGGGAAGATTTTAAATTCTGGATTTGATTTATTTGGTTGAATAAATTGATATTGGCCTATGCAGATATATATTAATTTTTTTTGAATAGCTTTAGTTTATGTGTCTTAAGGAATTTGTTTTTACATAGGTTGTCTAATTTATTGGCATGAAGTTTCATATTTCTTTATTCTTTAATGTTTGAAGGATCTATAGTGATATCCTGTCTTTCTAGTATTTGAGACCACCATTTTCTAAAGGAGCACTTAATATTTAAAATTTCTTCTCTGTCTGATTCATACAGAGTATCTTTACATGTGTTTGTACACATGAAGTTAAAAGAATTCTTAAGCTCCTTTGTGATTTTTTTCTTGGACCTATATAATTTCCAAATAGGTCCTTAATTTTCTAGTTTCCTCTAATAGTTTTTTAATTTAATTCTGTTGTGGTTCAGTAACATACTTCCTATGTTTATTATAGAGTGCAGAATGTTGTCTGTAAACAAATGTTTTGTGTATGCTTAATAAGAATGTGTATTCTGTATTGTTGAGTGAAGCTTTCTAAAAATATTAGTCAGATTGATTGGTAGTGTTCTTCAAGATTTGTCCCTTCTGATTTTCCATTTGTTGCAGTAATTGCTGAGAGAAGGGTTTGGAAATCTTCAGCTTTAATTGTGAATTTGTCTTTTTCTCCCTTCACTTACTGATTCATGTATTTTGAAACTCTGTTAATAGGTATATGCATTTTAAAACATGTTTTTGATGAATTGAGCCTTCTGACTTGAAATAGCCCTCTTTATCTCTGGTAATATGTTGTGAAGTTATTTCTGAAATAAGTTGTAAAGTTCTTGACAGAAAGTCTGCTGTTATTTTTTGTTGCCTCATATGTAAACTTTCTATTTTGTTTGATTGCTCTTCAGCTTTACAGCTTTTTCAGTGATTGTGATTATGATGTCATTTGATTATAATTTTTTATCAATTATATGCCTTCATACGGTTTTCTTTGAGAAAATGATGTTTTAGTGTTTTTGAGTGTTTTTTGGTAACCAAATTTAGAAACATTGGCCACTATTTCTTCCCAGTATCCAGTAATCCTAGGCAATATTTTGGAGGGAGGGAATTTCAGTTAAACAGTTGAGATTGTTTTTTGGCCCTTGACTCCCCATCCCCTTTCATTATTTGAGTAGTTAATGTCATGTTTCTAGGTTCACTGATTTTTTGTGTTTTTTCAGTGTATACTCTGTTCTTACTGTATCCAGTGTGTTTTTTTATTTCTCATGATTATTTTTTAATTATGAGTTTTAGATGATTTTTCCTCTCTCTTCAACCTATTTATGTTTTGCCATATTAATGATTTAACCTGAAACATTAAAAACAAATTCATAATGAGAAGTGATATTTTGGTGTTATGATTTTAGAAAGGACACAGTATTTAGTATCTCTTTGAATATAAAGGTTATACACTTATAGTTATTATTTGAAAATGCAGTTTTGCATTAACTTTTAGTTGCCTTAACTTTTCTAAAAGGTAGTCTTTTGGATGTGGTATAGCCAGGCGACAGCTAGCCCTTGCAGAGTTAGATAAAAGCTCTTTTCTCAGTTTTAGATGGATGATGCTCTCTGCCAGGGTTCAGGGTTTAGAGAGCGGAGAACAAACTGGATTCAGTCCCCGCTTTCCTTCACTCGGCCATTTGTCCATGTGCAGGGTACAGCCTCCATCTTTATTCATGTTGCTTTGAGACCTTATGATTTCTTGCCTTTCTTATGATACAGTTATAGCATTAGAAATGTTTTCTCAGGCCAGAATATCTATCACAATATCCACAAGTTTGTTAGGCAATCTCTTTTGTAGTTAGTATGGGATTATTTTCTCAATGCTTTCTGTACTTTGTACTATTATTGATCTTATTTCTTGAATTGTATGTTAATGTTGTTGAATTTTACCTAAAATTTATAGCAGTAAAAGTCAGAGCTTCATAAAATTAAGTGTAATTGTTTGTAGGGCATATTTTGCCTTTATATAAGTTATATAGCAAAACTGCATTTTCAAATAATAGCTATAAGTGTATAACCTTTATATTCAAAGTAAAATTTGTTTTCCTTGTTGAATCATGTCATTAAATACTGACTAGTAGCCATCACTATGTTCACAACATATCTTTGTATTTTTAAAATGTGTAATTAGGATTCAGTATGTGCAATTTTGGATGAAATGGAATGCTTTGCTCATTTTCCATAAAACAATAGTTAAGTGATAGTCTTAATTTAGAATTTGAATTTCTGCCTGGATTTAATTGTTTGTAAACAATAATTAAAGCATTCTATTTTAGAGGAAGAAAAATGTTCTTATATTAAAATTAACTGAAAGATAATTCTGTAGGAGCAGGGAATCTCTAATTGCGTTGAAACTTACAGTAAAATAGTCTCCCTCAAGTTCCTGTGACTATGAGAATGAGTGGTTATTTTGTTCATATAGTTTATAAGGAAATGCAAGACATCATTTGTGTCTGTGTGTGAATGTGCGGTTGCATTGCCCACTGAAAATTGGGATGAAGACTGGCACTGCTTGATTTTTTTGAATATTTTTTATTAAAGTGGATGACTACTAGAGTTTCTTGCTTGTTTAGATCAGTTTTTTCCCCTTGTGTGCTGTGATCCTGTATTAAGTTGCTTCAGTGGTATCTGACTCTTTGTGATGCTATGCACTGTAGCCTACCAGGCTCCTCTGTCCATGGGATTCTCCAATCAAGAACACTGGAGTGGACTGCCATGCCCTTTTCCAGGGGATATCAACCCGGGGATTCGAAAGCCCTTTTCTTTTTGTAGTAGATAAAAATTAAAGGACCTATGACATCCATGTTTAAATGCAATAAAAAAATAACATGCTACTAAAAAACCAGTGGGTCAGCAATGAGATCAAAGAAATCAGTTAATACCTCGAGACAAATGACAATGAAAATAGAGTCTTACAAAATCCATGGGATGCCCAGAAGTAACTTGATGAGACATAGTGATATAGTTCATAGTGATATAGACTTTCCTCAAGAAACAAGAAAAATCTCAATGAATAATCCAACCTACCACCTAAAAGAATTAGAAAGAGAAGAAACAAAACCCAAAGTCAGCAGAAGGAAGGAAATTAATATGAGTGGAAACAAATAAAATAGAGATCAACAAGTAATAAAAAAGATCAATAAAACCAAGAGCTGGTTTTGTGAAAGGATATATAAATTCGACAGGCCTCTGGCTAGGCTCACCAAAAAGAAAAGAAAGAAAACCCAAAGAAATAAGATATGAAAGAAGAAAAATAACAACTGATACTATAGAAATACAAAAAACTATAAGATAATATTATGAACAATTATATACCAGCAAACTGTACAGTCTAGAAAAAATGAACAAGTTCTAGAAGCATATAGCCTACTAAAACTTAATCAAAAAGAAGTAGATAATTTGAATAGACGAAACACTAGATGTGAAATAGAATCTGTAATTAAAAAAAAAGCAAACTTGCAAACAAAAGTTCAAGACCAGATGGCTTCACTGGGAAATTCTACTAAACATACAAAGAACTTATACCAATCTTTCTTAAAGTCTTCCAAAAGATTAAATAGGAAGGAACACTCCCAAAGTCATCCTATGATGCCACCATCACCCTGATAGCAAAACCAGACAAAGACACAACCAAAAAAGAAAATTACAGGCCAGTATCTTTGATGAATATAGATACAAAAATTCTGAACAAAATATTAGCAACCCAAATCCAGCAACACATAAAAATACACTACAAACAGATTGGATTTATCCCAGGGTATGTGAACAAGGATGGTTCACATACACAAATCAGTCAATGTGACACTCTACATTAAGAAAAGAGACAAAATCCACATGATCATCTTAATAAGTGCAGAAAAAAATCAACATCCATTTGTGATAAAAACTCACACCAAAGTGGGTATCAGTTCAGTTCAGTTGCTCAGTCATGTCCGACTCTTGGCGACCCCATGAATCGCAGCACGCCAGGCCTCCCTGTCCATCACCAACTCCCGGAGTTCACTCAGACTCACGTCCATCGAGTCAGTGATGCCATCCAGCCTTCTCATCCTTGGTCGTCCCCTTCTTCTCCTGTCCCCAATCCCTCCCAGCATCAGTCTTTTCCAATGAGTCAGCTCTTCGCATGAGGTGGCCAAAGTATTGGAGTTTCAGCTTCAGCATCATTCCTTCCAAAGAAATCCCAGGGTTGATCTCCTTCAGAATGGACTGGTTGGATCTCCTTGCAGTCCAAGGGACTCTCAAGAGTCTTCTCCAACACCAAAAGTGGGTATCGTGGGAACATATCTGAACATAATAAAAGCCATTTATGACAAGTTCATAGCCAACATAATACTCTGGTGAAAAGCTGAAAGCCTTCCTGCTAGTTTATGAGCAAGCCAAGGGCTCCCACTCTTACACTTCTTTTCAACATAATATTGGAAGTCCTAGTCACAGTAGTCAGACAAGAAAAAGAAAAGGTATGCACATTGGAAGGGAAGGGGTAAAATTGTCCTTATTTATAGGTAACATAATACTCTGTATTATTATTGTTGATCAGTGGCTCAGTTGTGTCTGACACTTGGTGACCTCGTGGACTACAGTACACCAGGCTTCTCTGTCCTTAACCATCTCCCAGAGCTTGCTAAAACTCATGTCCATCCAGTTGGTGATGCCATCCAACATCCTCTGTCGTCCTCCTGCCTTCAGTCTTTCTTAGCTTCAGGGTCTTTTCTAATGAGTCAGCTCTTCACATCAGGTTGCCAAAGTATTAGAGCTTCAGCTTCAGCATCAATCCTTCCAATGAATATTCAGGATTGATTTCCTTTAGGATTGACTGGTTAGATCTCCTTGCAGTCCAAGGGACTCTCAAGAGTCTTCTCCAACTCCACAGTTCAAAAGCATCAGTCTTTTGGTGCTCAGCCTTTCTTTATGATCCAACTGTCATATCCATACATGACTACTGGAAAAATCATAGCTTTGACTAGATGGGTCTTTGTTGGCAAAGTAATGTCTCTTCTTTCTAATGTGCTGTCTAGGTTTGTCAGCTTTTCTTCCAAGCATCAAGCATTTTTTAATTTCATGACTGCAGTCACCATCTGCCAAAAACCCTAAGACTCTACACAAAAATTAATACGTGAAATCAGCAAGGTAGCAGGATATAAGATTAATATACAGAAATGTGTTGCATTTCTTTACAGTAACAATTTTTCAGAAAGAGAAAATGAAAAAAAATCCCATTTAGAATCACATCAAAGAAATACCTAGGAATAAATCTAACTGAAGAGGTGAAAGACCTGTATGCTAAAACTATAAGACATTGATAAAGGAAATTGAAGGTGATTCAGAGAAATAGAAATATATTGGATTGGAAGAGTGAATATTATTAAAATGGCCATACCTCAAAGTAATCTAGTGATTTATTGCAATCCCTATAAAAATACCGATGACATTTTTTTTTCACAGAAATACATCAAATACTAAAATTTGTATGAAACCATAGAAGACCCCGAACTACCAAAACAGTCTTGAGGCAAAAGAAGAAAGCTGGAGACAAAACCCTCCCAGACTTTAGAGACTACCGCAAAGCTACAGTAATCAAAATAGTATGGTATTGGCACAAAAAATAGACATAATAGATCAATGGAACACAATAGAGGGCCCAGAAATAAGCCTATGCACCTTCAGTCAGTCTTAGGGGAGGCAAGAATGTACAGTGGAGAAAAAAATGGTCTCATTGATCAGTGGTGTTGGGAAAGCTGGGCAGCTGCATGTGAAGTTAGAACACACCCTCACACTGTGCACAAAAATAAACTCAAAATGCTTTAGAAATATAAGACATATCACTATAGAACTCCTAGAATAGGACATAGGTAAAACAGTCTCTGACATAAATCATAGCAATATTTATGTATATCAGTCTTCCAAGGTGAAAGAAATAATAGCAAATATAAGCAAATGGGAGCTAATCAAACTTACAAGTTTTTGTACAGCAAAGGAAACGATCAACAAAACAGAAAAACAACCTGTGGAATGGGGGTAGATATTTGCAAATGACCAGCAGGGACTTAATTTCCAAAATATGCAAGCAGTTCATAAAATTCAGTATAAGAGAACAATCTAATCAGAAAATGGGCGGAAGAACTAAGTAGATGTTTCACCAAAGGAGATACACAGATGGTCAGTAGGTACATGAAAAGGTGCTCAATTTTGCTAATTATTAGAGAAGTGCGAATCAAAACTACAGTAACATATCACCTCATGCCGGTCAGAATGGCCATCATCAAAAAGTCTACAGATAATAAATGCTGGAGAGACTGTGGAGAATAGGAAACCTTCTACACTGTTGATGGCAATGTAAATTGGTGTTGCCACTATAAAAAACAGTATGAAGGTTCCCTAAAAATGGAATTATTAATGCTATATGATTCAGCAGCCTTACCCGGAGTTTGTATCTGGAAAAGACTAAAACTCTGAATTCAGAAAGACAGACAGATGCACCCCAGTGTTTATAGCAGCACCATTCACAATAGCCAAGACATGGAACCAACTTAAGTGTCCATTGGATAAAGAATAGACGAGGAAGATTGAAGAGAGAGAGAGAGAGAGAGAGAGAGAGAGAGAGAGAGAGAGAGTGTGTGTGTGTGTGTGTATAGTATGTATAGCTGTCACGCAAAGTAGTAGAGAATATCATGCAGAGCGAGGTTTGTCAAAGACAGTTACCATATGGTATCACATGTGGAATCTGAAAAATAATACAAATGAATCTATTTACAAAACAAACAGACTCACACACAGAAAACAGTCTTACAGTTACAAAGGGGAAAAGGGATGAGGAGAGGTAAATTAGGAATCTGAGATTAACAGATACTTGCTGCTATATATAAAATCAGTTCAGTTCAGTCTCTCGGTCATGTCTGACTCTTTGTGACCCCATGGACTGCAGCATGCCAAACTTTCCTGTCCGTTGCCAACTTCTGGAGCCTACTCAGACTCATGTCTATCTAGTCGGTGATGCCATCCAACCATTTCATCCTCTGTAGGTAGGCAATAAGGATTTACTTCATAGCACAGGAAACTATATTCAGTATCTTAAAATAACCTATAATGGAAAATAATATGAAAATTATATGTTTATTATGTGTATGTGTGTATATAACTGAACCACTTTTCTGTACACCTGAAACTAACAGTATTGTAAATCAACTACCTTCAATAAAAAATAAATGCAGTAAGTGTCTAATTACTTTTTAAAATGTTATTCTGTATTTTTGAAGTCTAGAATCATGTAGAATGATAGTGGAATCCATAAATGAAATTAAGGAAACAGTTTTGTTTATAATAGTATCAAAAGAATAGAATACTTAGGAATAAATTTAACAAAGAAGTGCATTTCCTCTACTCTGAAAACTAGAAAACATTGTTGAAAAAATGTAAAGTCAACCTAAGTAAATGGAAAGGCATACCATGTTTATGAATTGGAAAACTTAGTAAGATTGCAGTACACCCCAAACAGATTCAGTGCAATCCATGTCAGAATCTTAGCTGGCTATTTTTGAAGAAATTGACAAGCTGATCTTAGAATTCACATAGAAATTCAGGATACCTTGAATAACCAAAGAATGATCTTTAAAAATAATAAAAGTTGGAGGATTCCCATTACCTGATCTTAGAACTTACTACAGAGCTATAGTAATCAAGACATTGTGCTTGCTACTCATGCAGGGATATACATATAGAATAGTGGAGTAGAATTGAGAGTCTCTAGTAGTAAAACCATTCATTTATGGTGAATTGATTTTTGACAAGGGTGCCAAGACTATTCACTGGGGAAGCAATAGCCTTTTTAAAAGATTTAATAGGTAATTTATTTACAGTATTGTGTTGGTTTCTGCCAAACATCAACATTAATCCGCCATAGATATACATGTGTCCCCTCCTTCTTAAACCTCCCTTCCACCTCCCTCCCCATCCACACCCCTGTAGGTTGGTACAGAGTCCCCATTTGAGTTCCCTGAGTCATACAACAAATTCCCATTGACTCTTTATTTTGCTTATGGTAATGTATGTTTCCACCTTACTCTCCTCTTAGCTTCCATCCTCTCTTCCGCCCCCGCTAGTGTTCATCAGTCTGTTCGGTCTGTGTCTCCATTCTGCCCTACAGATACTTTCATCAGTATCCTCTTTCTAGATTCCATATATATGTGTTAAAATACAATATTTGTTTTTCTCTTTCTGACTGACTTCACTCTGTATAATAGGCTCTAGGTTCGTCTGCCTCATTAGAACTGACCAGATGCGTTCCTTTTTATGGCTGAGTAATAGTCCATTGTGTGTAGGTACCACAGCTTCTTTATTCATTCATCTGTCGATGTACATGTAGGTTGCTTCCATATTCTAGCTATTGTAAATAATGCTACAGTGAACATTGGGGTACATATGTCTTTTTCAGTTTTGGTTTCCTCAGGGTATATGCATAGTGGTGGGATTGCTGGGTCATATGGACAGGGAAGCCTGGCATGCTGCAGTCCATGGGGTCGCAGAGTGAGACACGACTGAGTGACTGAACTGATGGTGGTTTTATTCCTAGTTTTTAAAGGAATCTCTGTACTGTCTTCTGTAGTGCTTGTATTAGTTTACATTCCCACCAACCGTGTAAGAGGATTCCCTTTTCTCCACACCCTCTTCAGCATTTATTGTTGGTAGACTTTTTCATAAAACAATGCTAGGACACCTAGATATCCACATGTAAATGAACAGAGTGGGTTCCTTGCTTTATATGCTGTTCTGTCTTCAGTTACTCAGTGGTGTCTGATTTCTTACGACCCCATGGACTGTAACCCACCCACCAGGTCCTCTGCTTATGGGATTTCAAGGCAAGAATACTGGAGTGAGTTGCCATTTCCTACTCTTGGGGATTTTCCTGGCCCAGGTGTTGCACCCGTTTCTTGCGTCTCCTACATTGGCACACAGTCTTTACACTGTGCCACTTGGGAAGCCCCTGATAAGCGTCTAATATCCAAAATATATGAAGAACTCTTACAAGTTAACAATAAAAAGGCAAATAACCCAGTTTATGAAAGGATTTGAAATACATATTTCTTCAAAGAAGATATACAAATGACCAATAGGTTTACGAAAAGATACAGTCTGTCAGGGATCCCCAACCCCCAGGCCTTGGACAGATAGTGGTCCGTGGCCTGTTAAGATCTGGGCCGCACGGCAGGAAATGAATGATGGGCTAACGAGTGAAGCTTCGTCTGCTGCTCCCCATCATTCGTACTACCGCCCGAACCATCTATCCCACCTACCCCCACTCCCACTCCAGTCTGTGGGAAAATAGCCTTCCACGAGACCTGTTCCTGGTGCCAAAAAGATTGGGGACCGCTGCGTTGTATCATGAGTCATTAGAGAAACAAGTGAAAACTACACTGAAATACCACTTTACATCCGTTAGGATGGTTGTCACAAAAATAAGACAATAGCAGGTGTTGATGAGGATGTGTAGAAATTGGAACCCTTGTATATTGCTGCTAGGAAGGCAAAATGGTTCATACCCCTTGGAGAACAGCCTGGCAGTTCCTCAGAAAGTTAAACATAAAGTTAGTATATGACCCAGCTATTTTCCTCCTAGACATACACCCAAGAAAATTAAAAACATTTACACACGAAAATCTGGGCATCACTGTTCATAGCAGTGGAAATAACCCAAATGTTCATCACCGTTGAATGAAGAAATAAAATGTGGTATCCATAGAATACAGTATTATTCAGCCAAAAAAGGAATGAGGTGCTGATAATACTTAACACAAATGAGCTTTGAAAACTGAAAGAAACCAGACACAAAGGGCTACCTATTATCTGACTCTGTTTTATGACTTGCCTCAAATAGGTAAATCCAGAGAGTCAGAAAGTAAATGAGTAGTTTTCAGGAGCTGGGGAGAGGAAGGAATGGAGAATAATAGCTAATGGGCATTGGACTTCTTTTTAGGATGATAAAACTGTTCTGGAATTAGATAGTAGGGATGGTTGCACAACTTTGACTACTGTTTAAAAAAAGCAAAATTGTACACTCACAACTGTACACTTTTAAAAAGATCTTAATGGCATATATGAATTACAAATTGGTTAAAAGGCATATAGAAATGAAAACATTGGCCTACTTCGGATATAATTTATCTTCAAACCAGGATATTTTTGAGAGTGAGGGGTCTCACTTAATAATTACTCCCATACAATAAAAATAAAGTTGCATGCCCCAGGTACACCAGAATGTGTGTTCTCCCTGCTTCTTTGTATCTTTAAGCTGTTTCTCCTCACAGAAGACATATGAGGATTACAAAATTCTTCTTGTCTGTCTTTATCAAATATGGGAAAAAGACTAAGACAGCCCCGTAATTCCTGTAAAATAAATGGGAGAGAAGGTTTTTCTTTGTGGAGATGAATATAAATATGTGTATGAGGTGCATTGTATAGCTGTGATAGAATTAGATCTTTATTGATTTATGTGATTTTGTCACTTAACTGTCACACATAGCCAACCAGTGTTAGAGTGAAAAAGAAGTTTAGTGCTGTAACATAATAAAGCAGTTGCTCTGAGCCAGGGATGTGCATCATAATAGGTGCATAACAGTATGTGGAACCTTTAAAAATTACTCTTGCTTTGACATTAGTCTCAATTATGATTTGATAGATTTTTGTGGGGCCAGGGTAAGTTCATGCATGCAAAATAGATGTTTTAGCTCCTCAGTTGAATTTAATATCCATTTAAGTTGAGAGTCACTGCATTAAATTGAGGAATTTTATTGATTTATTTATTGAAATATATAGTTACTACTGTTTGGTGCATAAACAGTAAACAGCTGTAGTAACTGAGAGAACCTCAGTCTAAAGTATACCCTCCTCATCCCCAACCCCCCGGCCACCCTCTGTCACCTGAGCTAGCCATTGGTAATCTAGAAATTGTGATTCCTCTGATCCTCCAAGAACAGAGATTGGGAGGAATATTGGTTTATTGATTTTTTTGATTTTTTTTTAAATTTTGGCTACATTGAGGCAGGATTAGTAATGGGAAATAGGCAGAAGCTCAGGTTCCTCTGCAAATGCTTGAAACTATATCCTTGGCAGGTATAGGAAGGGTGTCATCTCTGCAGAATAAGAGGGGTTGGGAGATGGAGACCTTGTAGGAGGTCAGAACTCTCAGTTACCTGATAACTGCTCATGGCCTTTGTATTTTGGCAGCCCATTGTAGCTCCAGATAGATTGCCCTCTGACGTTGGAACTAAGGAGCTAGTTCAGTGGACACAGAAAGGAAGGACGTAGAGCAGCGTCGCGGTTTCTCCTGTACAGCCACACACAATTGAGAAGAAATTATCTTGATGCAAGACCCACGAAATTGGAGTTGTGTCACACCCTGAAGATTTTGCAGTTCAGTTTATTTAGTGATGGATCATTCCCATCCAGACACGTCCCCCTGGCATTTTTAATTGGTAGCCGTTCTTCAGCCACCGCTCAAATTGTCCTGCTGGTGGTGCTATGCTGCTGTCCCCCTCCCTGTGCTATAGAGTGGGTTCTTATTATTTGTCTCTTTCGTACATAGCTGTGTATATTAGTTGATCCCAGTCTCTGAATTTATCCCCCACTTCCCCCCCAACCCATGATGCTTTATTGTTGTACTGTACATGGCATTATTGCCCAGATTTTAACTTTGCCTCCTTGGTATGACTTTGGATGATGACTAGCCATTTTGTCCTCAGTTGCTTCACCCTGGAAATGGAGCAAATGCTAACTACCTCACAAGGTTATTGTGACTACTAAATGAGATAGCACACATTAATTTTTGACACAGCTGTTGGTACATGTAGAATTGGATGAATGTTAGTGACCTGTAGTTCGGTGAAAAACAACTGACTTCTTTCAAAAGGTTGACTTTAGAGAATTTTCACAGCCTGAGGCCTGAAATCTTTCTTATACTTTGATTTATTGCCTCCATTCATTAACTAAGTGACTGTTTATTGAACATCTATTTTGGGCAGGGTACTTTGGTAGCTTTTGGGGTTTTAGGAAAGGCAGAGGAAGCAGAGATCAAATTGGCAACATCCGTAGGATCATCAAAAAAGCAAGAGTTCCAGAATAACATCTGCTTTATTGACTGTGCCAAAGCCTTTGACTTGTGGATCACAACAAACTGGAAAATTTTTAAAGAGATGAGACTACCAGACCACCTGACCTGCCTTCTGAGAAATATGTATGCAGGTCAAGAAGCAACAGTTAGAACTGGATGTGGAACAACAGACTGGCTCCAAATTGGGAAAGAAGTATGTCAAGGCTGTATGTTGTTACTCTGCTTATTTTATGCAGAGTACATCATGCAAAATGCCAGGCTGGAGGAAGCACAAACTGGAATCAAGATTGCTGGGAGAAATATCAATAACCTCAGATATGTAGATGACACCACCCTTATGGCAGAAAGTGAAGAACTAAAGAGCCTCTTGATGAAAGAGGAGAGTGAAAAAGTTGGCTTAAAACTCAACATTCAGAAAACTAAGATCGTGGCATCTGGTCTCATCATTTCATGGCAAATAAATGGGGGAAACAATGGAAACAGTGAGAGACTTAATTTTGGGGGGGCTCCAAAATCACTGCAGGTGGTGACTGCAGCCATGAAATTAAAAAACACCTGCTCCTTGGATGAAAAGCTATCCCAACCTATACAATATTCAAAAGCAGAGACATTATTTTTCCAACAAACGTCCATCTAGTCAAAGCTATGGTTTTTCCAGTAGTCATGTATGGATGTGAGAGTTGGACTATAAAGAAAGCTGAGTGCTGAAGAATTGATGCTTTTGAATTGTGTTGTTGGAGGAGACTCTTGAGAGTCCCTTGGACTGCAAGGAGATTCAACCAGTCCATCTTAAAGGAAATCAGTCCTGAATATTCATTGGAAGGACTGATGCTAAAGCTGAAACTTCAGTACTTTGGCCGCCTGATATGAAGAACTGACTCATTTGAAAAGAGACAGATGCTGGGAAACTTTGAAGGCAGGAAGAGAAGGGGATGATTGAGGATGAGATGGTTGGATGGCATCACCGACTTGATGGACATGAGTTTGAGTAAGCTGGGGGAATTGGTGATGGACAGGGAATCCTGGCATGCTGCAGTCCATGGTGTTGCAAAGAGTTGGACATGACTAAGCAACTGAACTGATTATCTAAATCTACAAGTTTACTGTTCCAGTTTGCTGCTTTATCTTTGTTACAGTCATTTGTTAATCTGCTTTTTAATTTGCATATGATTATTGTCAGGTAGAATAGAAAAAGGAGTCCAAGATGGCAGAATCAGGCTGAAGGTAAAAATTAACAACAGCACAAAAGTCAGTGAAAGGGGAGGTTAAGGAACAGAGTGGGAGTCTTCATCAAAAAAAAAAAAAATGCCCAAAACACACCCCCTTCTCTCTGATTGGTCTTGTGTATAACCAATCAGGTGAACGCTGGTACAGTTCCCCTGTTTGCGTAGGATGTAAACAGACCCAGGGACAGAACAATTAATCGTATTTGCATAGGACTGTCTAGTCAAGTCTGTGGTTTTTCCAGTGGTCATGTATGGATGTGACAGTTGGACTGTGAAGAAGGTTGAGCGCCGAAGAATTGATGCTTTTGAACTGTGGTGTTGGAGAAGACTCTTGAGAGTCCCTTGGACTGCAAGGAGATCCAACCAGTCCATTCTGAAGGAGATCAGCCCGGGGATTTCTTTGGAAGGAATGATGCTAAAGCTGAAACTCCAGCCCTTTCGCCACCTGATGCAAAGAGTTGACTCATTGGAAAAGACTGATGCTGGGAGGGATTGGGGGCAGGAGAAGAAGGGGACGACAGAGGATGAGATGGCTGGATGGCATCACGGACTCGATGGACGTGAGTCTGGGTGAACTCCGGGAGTTGGTGATGGACAGGGAGGCCTGGCATGCTGCGATTCATGGGGTCGCCAAGAGTCGGACATGACTGAGCGACTGAACTGAACTGAACCAATTAGGCTTCAGGGGGAGGAGACAAAGTATACAATGGGAAGCTAGATGGGATGGGACTCCCTCCTGGATGGATCTGCCCTTGCCTCTGGGAAGTGAACTGCCTGCTTCCTGCTTGAGTTGTAACAAAGCTGTAACTAGTTTGTCCTTATGAATGCTGCCTGCTTAATAAAATCCTGCCTGTTTGAGTTACAAGTGATTCGTCGTTAAAAAGTGATCCACTCCGCTACAGTGAGACAAGAACCAATGATGGCTAAATGAACCAGACATTATGAAAATCAGTTACAGGAATTGATTGCTCATCTTTGAATTTTGCCTTCTGTCACCCAATACTGCTATTGGTTAGCAGTGTTTCATTGTGTGCTCAGCTCACACAACATTTCTTGTAAAGACTGCTGTGTTGTGTTGTTAAGTTGATAAGTTATGTCCCACTCTTTGCGGCCCCAGGTACTGAAGCATACCAGGCTTCCTTGTCCTTCACCATCTTGCGGAACTTTCTCTTATTCATGTCCATTGAGTCAGTTATGCTATCTATCCATCTCACGCACTGCAGCCCTCTTCTCCTTTTGCCTTCAATCTTTCCCATCATAAGGTCTTTTCCAAAGAGTCGGCTTTTTTCATCAGGTGGCCAAAGTATTGGAGTTTCAGCATCAGTCCTTCCAGAGACTGTTCAGGGTTGATTGCTGTTAGGATCAGCTGGTTTGGTCTTATAGGCCAAGGGACTCGAGTCTTCTCCAGCATCACAGTTTGAAAGCATTAATTCATCTGCTCTCCACCTTCTTCATGGTCCCACTCTCACATCTGTATGGTTCAGCTCTCACATCCGTACTTGACTACTGGAAAAACTATACCTTTGACTACATGGGCCTGTGTCAGCAAAGTGATGTCTTTGCTTTTTAACATGCTGTCTAGGTTTGTCATAGCTTTCCTTCCAAGGAGCAAGTGTCTTCTGATTTAATGGCTGCAGTCACTGCCCACAGTTATTTTTAGTCAAAGAAAAAAAATCTGTCACTGTTCCCACTTTTTCTCCATTTGCCATGAAGTGATGGGGCCAGATGTCATGATCTTAGCTTTCTGAGTGTTGAATTTTTAAGACAGCTTTTTCACTCTCCTGTTTCACACTCATCAAGAGGCTCTTTAGTTCCTTTTCACTTGCTGCCGTTGGAGTGGCATCATCTGCATATCTGAGGTTGATGCTTCTCCTGGCAATCTTGATTCCAGTTTGTTATTAATCCAGCATGGCATTTTGCATGATGGACTGTGCATATAAGTTAATAAGCAGAGTGACAATATACAGCCTTGTCGTACTACTTTCGCAATTTTGAACCAGTCCATTGTTCCCTGTCATGTTCTAATTGTTGTTTCTTGACCTGCATCCAGGTTTCTTAGGAGGCAGGTAAGGTGGTCTAGTATTCCACCTCTGGTATTCCTTGTCTTTAAGAATTTTAAATTTGTTGTGATCCACACAGGCAAAAGCTTTTACATAGTCAGTGAAGCAGAATAGATGTTTTAATGGAATTTCCTTGATTTCTCTTTGATCCAACAATTTTGGCAAAATTTGACCTCTGGTTCCTCTGCCTTTTCTAAACCCAGCTTGTACATCTGGAACCTCTTGATTCACATACTGCTGAAGCCTAGCTTGAAAGATATTGAGCATAACCATAGTAGCATGAGAAATGAGTGCAGTTGTCCGGTAGTTTGAACATTCTTTGGCACTACCTTTCTTTGATCCCAAAGAAAGAAAACTGACCATTTCCAGTCTTGTGATCACTGCTAAGTTTTCACAGTTGCTGACATATTGAGTGCAGCACTTTAACAACATATTTTAGGATTTGAAATAGTTCAGCTGGAATACCATCACCTCCACTAGCTTTGTTCTTGATACTGCTTCCTAAGGCACGCTTGACTTCATACCTGTATGTCTGGCTCTAGGTAAGTGATCACATCATTTTGGTTATCTGGGTCATTAAGATCTTTTTTTTTTTTTAATACAGTTCTTCTGTGTATTCTTGCCACTTCTTAATATTTTCTGCTTCTGTTAGGTCCATGTGATTTCTGTCCTTTATTGTGCCTGCCTTTGCATGAAATGTTCCCTTGATATTTCTAATTTTCTTAAAGAGAAATAGTCTTTCCTATTCTGTTTTCCTCTTATTTCTTTGCATTGTTCACTTAGGAAGGATTTCGTACATCCTCTTGCTGTTCTTTGCTTCTTTGCATTCAGATAGGTATTTCCTTCCTTTTCTCCTCTGCTTTTCGCTTCTCTTCTTTTCTCAGCTACTTTTAAGGCCTCCTCAGACAACCATTTTGCCATTTTGCATTTCTTTTTCTTGTGGATGGTTTTGATCATTGCCTCTTGTATAAAGTTACAAACATCTGTCCATAGTTCTTCAGGCACTCTATCAGATCTAATCCCTTGAATCTATTTGTCACTTTCACTGTATAATCGTAAGGGATTTGATTTAGGTCATACCTAAATGGCCTAGTGGTTTCCCCTACTTTCTTCAACTTAAAGTCTGAATTTTGCCGTAAGGAGTTTGTGATCTGAGCCACAGTCAGCTCCTGGTCTTATTTTTGCTGATTGTATAGAACTTCTTTATCTTCAGCTGCAAAGAGTATAGTCGATCTGATTTTGGTATTGACCTTCTGGTGATAGTCATGTGTAGAGTTGTCTCTTGTGTTGTCACAAGAGGGTGTTTGTTATGATCATTGCGTTCTCTTGGCAAAACTCTGCTAGCCTTTGCCCTGCTTTACTTTGTACTCCAAGGCCAAACTGGCCTTTTACTCCACGCCTCTTTGACTTCCTACTTTTACTTTACTGTGCCTTAGTATGAAAAGGACATCTTTTTTTGGTGTTAACTTCTGGAAGGTTTTGTAGGTCTTCGTATAGCTGTTCAACTTCAGCTTCTTCAGCATTAGTGTTTGGGGCATAGACTTGGATTACTGTGATACTGAATGATTTGCTTTGGAAACAAACCGAGAGTATTATGTCGTTTTCAAGATTTTACCCAAGAACTGCACTTCGGAATCAGTGTTTAAGGAAACATTAGTGTCATCTGATTTTTTTCCTACCAGCTTCTGTAGCAGCGTATTTCTCCCATGTTCTGCCAAAGGTGAATTAGTTCTTGTGTCCTGTCCCCTCAGAGAGGCTTGTCATCTTTTATAATTTACATGGTTGTCTTGCAGCCTCAGCTTCTTGATAGGTTCAAGAAAATTATGCTTTTGTTAGGATAGGAGCCTCTAATGTTTCTAACATCCTTGTGCTAACTCGCTTCAGTCATGTCCAACTCTTTGAGACCCTATGGACTGTAGTCCACCAGGCTCCTATGTCCATGGGATTCTATAGGCAAGAATATTGGAGTGGGTTGCTATGCCCCCTTACATGGGATCCTCCTGATCCAGGGATTGAACCTGCTTCTCCTCCAAGGCAGATTCTTTGCCACTGAGCCACCAGGGAAGCCTTAACATCATTAGCTGAAGTGAGTGTTTTTGTTTTTTTTTTTTTTTTAAATAGATAAAGTCCTTTCTTTTATAAAGTTTAGAGTGTTGCAAAAAATGTTAATATCAATTAGGTAATCAATGTGTATATTTTCTTAAAATATATATTTTAGGGGTTTTGGCTGTATGTTAGTTCTTTGGAAGTATACACTCAAATTAGTTGAAATTGAATGAATCATATCTTGGGATGATAGAAATGTAATGAAAATATGTCAAAATTTTTGGGATGCATTTTTTTGTTGTTAATTACACAAAATCTTTTCTGCCCTAAAAATAATCAGTTGTTGTCTTGAATTCCTTTAGAAGTGAAAGGTTGGACTCTGTTAGGAGTCTTCCTTATATTTGTAATGGCCAGAGTAAAATGAAGTAAAGTGTAGCAGGTTAAAGATTTTTGTTCTCTGTTTAGGTTCTGTCTGTAGAAGAAAACAATCATGCTAAATTAGAATGCCACATAGAGCTAGAATATTCATGTGAGAATGTTCATGTGAGAATGTTCAAGTCTCTTTTTGCGTTTGTGCTTTTTATACCTTTATTATTTCTTACACTTAACTAAACATTGAAACACTTGAAGATTTTTCCTTACCTTTGGCTGTTCTGAAAATATGTTGTTTCTAATGGTTATCAATAAATACCTTATCAGTTAAACTGGGCAAATTTCACTGAGTTCAAAGTATTAAACTTTCCTTCTGGTTTTGTTTGTCTTGCTATCTGGAAATCTAATTATCTTGAAAATAATGCAAAGTTTTTACCTTCCCAGAAGTGTCCTTCCTTCTAATAATAATGTTGAAAATGCGATCCTTGCCTTGCATAAATGTCATGTAAAAATGTGCAACCCCATAGATGGCAGCCCACCAGGCTCCCCCATCCCTGGGATTCTCCAGGCAAGAATACTGGAGTGGGTTGCCATTTCCTTCTCCGGTGCGTGAAAGTGAAAAATGAACGTGAAGTCGCTCAGTCGTGTCCAACTCATAGCGACCCCATGGACTGCAACTTGTCAGGTTCCTCCGTCCACGGGATTTTTCCAGGCAAGAGTGCTGGAGTGGGTTGCCATTGCCTTGCATGCCTTTATTGGTCTCACTTCTTTTCGTGACCAACTTTGGGATTGAGGAGACTTCTTTTTGCTTCTGGACACAGTTTACTTATGTAATAGGAAGATATTGGGATTCATGTCTCTTTCTAACTGCTGCTTGCTGCTGCTGCTGCTGCTAAGTCGCTTCAGTTGTGTCTGACTCTGCGACCCCATAGACGGCAGCCCACCAGGTTCCCCCGTCCTTGGGATTCTCCAAGCAAGAACACTGGAGTGGGTTGCCATTTCCTTCTCCAATGCATGAAAGTAAAAAGAGAAAGTGAAATCGCCTAGTCGTCTCCGACTCTTTAGTGACCCCAGGGACTGCAGCCCACCAGGCTCCTCTGTCCATGGGATTCTCCAGGCAAGAGTACTGAAGTGGGGTGCCATTGCCTTCTCCACTCTTTCTAACTATTGGGTATTAATCATTTTAAAGTAATAATAAGTCTTAGGGAAAAGTGTTTAATGTAGATGCATGTTAATAAGAACTGTTATGAGTGATTTTCTGAGAATCCAGTCAAAGATGGGAAAGTTTCCTTCATACTCTTGAGATGTCACTGGAAAGCAGTAATGATTCTTTCCTGGCTCTTGACTTTCAGTTGACCTTTTAATCATACATTGTAGCTACAAAATATGTATATATAATTGATTTTTTAAAATTAACCAACACAAACTTTTGGAATGACGGAGTAATGGTACTTCTGGGCACCTGTGGAATTCTTACTATGTGGATAGGCCAGACAGATCCCTCCCTTCAGTTTCAAAAGATTTACCGTGATTATTGTAAGAATGACAGCTGAGAGTCATAGTAGCGCTTTCACATTTCATTTGAGAGGATTTGGGTAGATTGATGTAGCATTTTTTTCTTTCTTTGCAGCATTTTGTGGTTTTCCTAAAAGTACAGAAACACAGTAGAAAATAGTGTCTTATCTGACCAGGGAAGCCAGTTTGGAGAAATACAGTAGTTTTTCCCTCCCCCATAGTGACATCTTTAGGGCTTCCTGGTGACTCAGACAGTTAAAGAATATTCCTACAATGCAGGGTTCAATCCCTAGGTTTGATCCCTAGGTCAGGGTTCGATTCCTAGGTCAGGAAGATCCTGTGGAGAAGGGAATGGCTACCCACTCCAGTATTCTTCCCTGGAGAATTCCATGGACTGACGAGCCTGGCAGGCTGCAGTCCACAGAGTTGCAAAGAGTTGGACACTACTCAGCGACTAACACTTTCACTTCACTTGCAGTGAAATCTTTAATAATTTTTTGGATGTCCTTGAAATTTATACACTGATGGTTTATGTTGTCTGCATAGTATTCACAAAGGTAAAAATCAGTCTTCAGCAGAGATTATAATCTTCAAATGATTTTGTATGTTTCATTTTAGAAATATGTAAATATTAATTAGAATTGTGGAATGTTAGAGCTGAAGTCCTGGCTAGCATTAACAGAACACTTTATATATGCTTGGCACTCTAAGGAGAATTTTATGCAAATTTCACTTATTCTTTAGAAAGTCTGTGTGATACATATATATGTTATTATTATCCATAGTTTATAGTTTTGCAAAGAGAAGTCAGGTGATATTTCCAAGGTCACACAAAGCCAGATAGAAATATCAGTGGTTTCACATTCCATTTAGGATAAAGTTCATATCTCCTGCTTACATCTCCTAATCGTCTTTTTTCATTATCTTACCTGTGGCACAACCATTTCAGCTCCTTATAGTTTTGTTAAAGTTTCTCATTGTCTTTCATACCATGTACTCTCTATCCCAGTAAATATGTTAACAAACTTGAAATCAGACAAACCAATTAAATGAAACAGTTGCTCCCTCCTCTTGTTGTCGTTGTTCAGTCACTAATTTGTGTCCAACTCCTTGCGACCCTGTGAACTGTAGCGCACCAGACTCCTCTGTTCTCCACTAGCTTACAGAGTTTGCTAAGTTCATGCCCATTGAGTCGGTGATGCTATCCAACCATCTCATTCTCTCCTGCCCCCTTCTCCTTTTGGCTTCAATCTTTCCCATTATCAGGTTTTTTCCAGTGAGTTGACTCTTGGCACTAGGTGGTCAAGATATTGGAGCTTCAGCTTCAGCATTGGTCCTTCCAGTGAATCTTCAAAAGCACCACAGTTCAAAAGCATCAATTCTTTGGTGCTCAGCCTCCTTTATGGTCCAGCTTTCACATCCGTACAGGACTGCTGGAAAAACCGTAACATTGACAATACAGATCTTTGTTGGCAAAGTGATGTCTCTGCTTTTCAATACACTGTCTAGGTTTGTCATAGCTTTTCTTTCAAGGAGCAAGTGTCTTTTAATTTCTTGGCTGCAGTCACCATCTGCAGTGATTTTGGAACCCGAGTAAATGAATCTATCACTGCTTCCACTTTCCCCACTTCTATTTTCTCCCTTTTACTGTGTTTGTAAATTATATACATTTGTTTGTTTTGGAATGTAGCACTATATTGATATTTATTCCCATGGCTCTCTTAAAGACAAAGTTTTTTTTAGTTTTTATTTTAAACATTCATATTTGGTTTCTTAGTGTTTAGCCTAGTGCCTAATACTCAATATTTGCTGGTTGTATGATATGTTACACTGAACTTTGTAACTTTGAGACTGTTACTTCTAAAAATTAGTTTCTCTTGTCCATAAAATGAATAGGATTAACATGTCTGTTCTTCTTTTCTCCTTTAAAATTCAATACTTGTAAGTTTTATTATGTTGATTTTATTTATCAAGCTTTTGGTATTAAGCCTGCTTTCCTCATATTATGTTAATAAATAGTTACAATGAAATTTAGTGAGGAAAATGAAGATGATCTCTATCAATTGATACAATAAGTGAAAAAGAAGATACAATAAGTGAGAAAAAGTAAAGTTGCAAAAGAGCAGGCAGGTAGAATTACTTTCATGTTTGAAAGAAGGTACATATCTGTATAACTTATCTGTATTATCTTAGTTTTATAGAGAAGAAACAGAAAAGATAAACTAGTAAATGTTGAAATTGGTTACCTATAAGAGGAGGGAAGGGGAAAGAGGTAGGGAAAAGTAGACACTTGCTTTGATTCTAGGTTTCAGTATAGTTTTGATGTGTATAAATTTGTTAATATTTTGCATATTAAAAAAATTAAAAGGATAAGAGGGAAAAAAATCCTAGAGCTGAACGTGCATAGAAATGAACTTATTTGTGTATATGGTAAGTGAATAGCTACCATCACTCAGAATAGGGGAAGCAACTGATCCAAATAATTTTTGAACATAGTACTTGACGATATCTCCTTATTCTATGTAAAAAAGAACATATGGAGCTCTTTCAGTGATTTGGGGTTGAGGGATGGCTGTTAATACTATATGTGAGTTGGTCTTCCCAGGTGGCGCCAGTGGTAAAAAGTCTGCCAATGTAGGAGACACAAGAAACGTGGGTTTGGTCCCTGGCTTGGGAAGATCCCTTGGAGTAGGAAATGGCAACCCACTCCAGTATTCTTGGAAAATTCCATAGACAGGAGCCTTGCTGACTACCGTCCACTACAGTCCATGGGGGCGCAAAGAGCTGGGCATGACTGAGCACACATGCACACGCAGAGTTTAAGCGGGGCCGTTCTAAAACGGCTTTGTGTATATGGCAGGCAGTGCTTCTGTGCCAGGCGCTTCTGACCCCTTGAGGAAGACAACTTTGGATATATTTTATTTTTTATTATTTAGTTTTATTAGAATATAGTCATTTTACAGGACTGTGTCAGTTTCTGCTGTACAGCAAAGGGAATCATCAGTACATATACATATGTTCCCTCCCTTTTGGATTTCCTTCCTATTTGGGTCACCAGAGAGCACTGAGTAGAGTTCCCTGGGTTGTAGAAGAGGTTCTTAGTAGTTATCTATTTTATATGTGAAAGTGAAAGTCACTCCGTTGTATCCGACTCTTTGTGACTCCATGGATTATACAGTCCATGGAATTCTCCAGGCCAGAGTACTGGAGTGGGTAACCTTTGCCTTCTCCAGGGGATCTTCCCGACCCAGGATTGAACCCAGGTCTCCCGCGTTACAGGCGGGTTCTTTACCAGCTGAGCCGCAAGGGAGGCCCGTTTTATACATAGCAGTGTATGCGTCATCCCTAATCTCTCAGTTCGTCCCATATCCCCTCACCCTTCTCCTTCATATCGATACATTTGTTCTGTATGTCTGTGCCTATTTCTGCTTTGCATATAAGATCATCTGTACCATTTTTCCAGATTCCATTTACATCAGTTAATATATGATAATATGATAATTTTCTCTTTTTCTGTCTAACTTTACTCTGTATAACAGTCTCTAGGTTCATCCATGATTATTTCATTCTTTTAATGACTGATCGTATTCCATTGTGTATATATGTATGGCATCTTTATCCATTCATCTGTTGATGGACATTTAGGTTGCTTCCATGTCATGTCTATTGTAAATAGTCCTGCAGTGAACATTGGGGCGCATGTATCATTTTAAATTATGGTTTCTCCAAGTATATGCCCAGGAGTGGGATTTTTGGGTCATATAGTAGTTCTATTTTAGGTTTTTGAGGAACTTTCATACTGTTCTCTATAGTGGCTGTATCAATTTACATTCCACCAACAGTGTAAGTGGGTTCCCATCTCTCTGTACCTTCTTTAGCATTTATTATTTGTAGATGTTTTTAATGGTGGCCATTCTGACTGGTGTGAGGTCACACCTCATTTTAGTTTTGATCTTCATTTCTCTGATAATTAGTTATGTTAAGCATCATTTCGTGTGCTTATTGGCCATCTGCTGTATCTTCTTTGGAGAAATGTCTGTTTAGGTCTTCTGTCCATTTTTTTATTGGTTTGTTTGTTTCTTGATATTGAGCTGCATGAGCTGTTTGTATATTTTGGGGATTAATCTTTTGTCTGTTGTTTCACTTGGAAATATTTTCTCCCATTCTGAGGGTTGTCTTTTTTGTCTTGTTTATGGTTTCCTTTGCCTTACAAAAGCTTTTAGGTTTAATTAGGTCCCATTTGTTTATTTTTGTTTTTATATTAATTGTTCCAGGAGATTGCTCAAAAAAGATCTGGCTGCATTTTATGTCAAAGAGTGTCCTGGCCTCCAAGAGTTTTGTAGTGTCTGAATTACCTTTAGGCCTTTAATCCATTTTGAGTTTTATTTTTGTGTATGTTGTTAGGGAATGCTCTGATTTCATTCTTTTACATGTAGCTGTCCAGTTTTTGCAGCACCACTTATTGAAGAGACTATCTTGTCCATTGTATATTCTTGTCTCTTTTGTCGTAGGTTAGATGATCGTAGGTGTGTTGGTTTATCTCTGGGCTTTCTGTCCTATCCCATTGATCTGCATCTGTGCCTGTGTGTGTATGCGCGTGCGTGCGCCAGTACCACGCTGTCTTGATTTTTGTAGCTTTGTAGTATAATCTGAAGTCATGGAGCCTGATTCCTCCAGCTCTGTTTTGCTTTCTCAGGATTGCTTTGACTGTTTGGAATCTTTTGTGTTTTGATACAAACTGTAAAATTTTTTGTTGTGGTTTTTAGAAAAATGCCATTGGTAATTTGATAGGAATTGCACTGAATCTGGAGATTGCTTTGGATAGTATAGTCATTTTCACAATATTGATTCTTCCAATTATGAATATGGTATATCTCTCCAGCTGTTTGTGTCATCTTTGATTTCTTTTCATCAGTATCTTATAGTTTTCTGTACCAGTCTTTTGATCCCTTAGATAGGTTTGTTCCTATTTATTATTTTGGTTGTAGTGGTAAATGTAGAGAAGGCGATGGCACCCCACTCCAGAACTCTTGCCTGGAAAATCTCATGGATGGAGGAGCCTGGTAGGCTGCAGTCTGTGGGGTCGCTGAGTCAGGCATGACTGAGTGGCTTCACTTTCACTTTTCACTTTCATGCATTGGAAAAGGAGATGGCAACCCACTCCAGTGTTCTTGCCTGGAGAATCCCAGGGACAGGGGAGCCTGGTGGGCTGCCGTCTCTAGGGTCACACAGAGTCGGACACGACTGAGGCAACTTAGCAGCAGCAGCAGCAGTGGTAGATGAGATTATTTCCTGAATTTTTCTTTCTGATCTTTAATTGTTAGTGTATAGTAATGCAAGAGATTTCCATGTATTGAATTTTTATCCTTCAGCTTTACTGAATTCATTGGTTGGCTCTAATAGTTTCTGGTGGCATCTTTAGGATTTTTTTTTTTTTTTAAGGATTTTCATTGTATCATACCATGTCATCTACAGACAGTGACAGTTTTACTTCTTTTCCAGTGTGGATCCCTTTTATTTCTTTTTCTTTGATGCTGTGGCTAGGACTTCCAAAACTATGTTAAATAATAGTGGTGAGTGGGCACTGTTGTTTTTTTCCTTTCAAAGAGAAAAAACTTTCAGTTTTTCACCATTGAGAATAGTGTTTGCTTTGGGTTTGTCACGTTGTTCAGTTGTTAAGTCATGTCCGACTCTGTGGCCTTCATTATGTTGAGATATGTTCCCTTTGTGCCCACTTTCTGGAGAGTTTTTTTTTTAATCGTAAATGGATATTGAATTTTGTCAAAAGCTTTTTCTGCATCTGTTGAGATGATCATATGGTTTTTATTCTTCAGTTTTTTAATAGGGTGTATTACATTGGTTGATTTGTATATGTTAAAGAATCCTTGCATCCCTGGGATAAATACCACTTGATCATGGTGTATAATCCTTTTAAGGTGGTGTTGGATTCAGTTTGCTAGTATTTTGTTGAGGATGTTGTGTCTTTGTTTACCGGTGATACTGACCTATTAGAGGATGGTGGCCTCATAGAATGAGCTTGGAGTGTTGCTCCCTCTGTAATTTTTTTTTTCTTTAGAAGGATTTGAGAAAAATAGGTCTTAGCTCTTCTGTAAATTGATAGAATTCAGCCATGAAGCCACCTGGTCCTGGACTTCGTTTGTTGGAAGATTTTAAATCATAGTTTCAATTTTATTACCTGTGACTGAGCTGTTTATATTTTCTATTTCTTTTAGGTTCAGTCTTGAAGATTGCGTTTTTCTAAGAATTTGTACATTTCTTCCAGGTTGTCCATTTTATTGGCATATAGTTGCTTGTAGTAGAATGTTTGTATTTCTGCAGTGTCAGTTGTAACTTATTTTTCATTTCTAACTTTATTGATTTGGGTCCTCTCCCCTTTTTTTCTTGTTGAGTCTAAGGGCTTATCAATTTTGTTTATCCTCTCAAAACACCAACTATTACTTCCTTCATTTCTATTTCATTTATTTCTGCTCTAATTTTATGATTTCTTTCTTTCTACCATCTTTGGCTTTTGTTTTTCTCTCTCTAGTTGCTTAGGGTATAAGATTTGATGTTCATTTGAGATTTTTCTTGTTTCCTGAGGTAGGACTTTATTGCTATAAACTTCTCTCTTAGAAGTGCTTCTGTGGCTTTCTACAGGTTTTAGGTCATTGTGTTTTCATTGTCATTTGTTTCTAGGTTTAAAAGAAATTTTCCTCTTTGATTTCTTCATTGATCTCTTGGTTATTTAGTAGCATGTTGTCTAGCCTCCATGTATTTGGTTTTTTATTTTTTTGGCAGTTTTTTTTTTTTTTCGTGTAATTGATTTCTGATCTCATAGTGTTGTTTTCAGAAAAGATGCTTGACATTATTTCATTTCTTAAATTTTCCAAGGCTTGATTTATGACCCAAGATGTGATCTTTCATGGAGAACGTTCCATATGCACTTGAGAAGAAAATGTATTTTGCTGCTTCAAAATGCAGTATTCTAGGTATTAGTTAAGTGTGTGTGGAATAATTGTCAGTTAAGGCTTGAATTTCCTTATTAATTTTCTGTCTGTATGATCTGTCCTTTGGTGTAAGTGGAGTGTTAGTGTCCCCCACAATTTTTGTGTTGCAGTCAGTCTCACCTTTTATAGCTGTTAGCATTTGTCTTTTGTATTGAGGTGGCTCCTGTGTTGGATGCATAAATATTCACATTTATGTCTTCTTGAATTTATCCCTTGATCATTATATACTGTCCTTATGTGTCTCTTGTAGTACTCTTTATTTAAAGTCTATTTTGTCTAATATGAGTATTGCTACTTTAGCGTTTTTTTTTTTTTTTTTTTGATTACCATTTGCGTAGGTTATCTGTTTCCACCCCCTCACTTTCAATTTGTATGTGTCCCTAGGTCTGAAGTGGGTCTCTTGTAGATGGCGTGTATATAAGTTCTTGTTTTTGTATCCATTCAGCCAGTCCGTATCTTTTGGTTGAAGCAATTACTGCATTACATTTAAGGTAAGTGTCAATATGTGTGTTCCTATTACCATTTTCGAAATGTTTTCGGTTTGTTTTGGTAGGTCTTTTTCTACCCTTGTGTTTCTTTTTTAGAGTAGTTCCTTTTACATTTGTTGTAAATCTGGTTTGGTGGTAATGAGTTCTCTTAGCTTTTTCTTGTCTGTAAAGTTTTTGATTTCTTCACTGAACTTGAATGAGATCCTTGCTGGGTAGAATATTGGTGGTAGCTCTTTGATTTTCATTAGTTTAAATGTATCCTTCCACTCCCTTATGGCCTGCAGAGTTACCACTGAAAAATCAGCTAATAACCTTATGGGAATTCCCTTGTATGTTATTTGTTGCTTTTCTGTTGCTGCTTTCAGTTTGTTTTCCTTTATATGTCCTTCTTGTTAGTTTGATTAGTAGGTGTCTCGGTGTGTTTCTCCTTGGGTTTATCCTGTATGGGACTCTGAGCTTCCTAGATTTAGGTGACATATTCCTTTCCCATATTAGGGAAGTTTTTGAGTATAGTCTCTTCAAATATTTTCTCAGGCTGTTTCTCTTTCTCTTTAATGTTGGTGCATTTAATGTTGTCCCAGAGGTCTGTGAGAATATCCTCATTTCTCTTCATTCTTTTTTCTTTATTCTGCTCCATGGCAGTTATCGCTGCCATTCTGAAGTCTTTCAGCTCCCTTATCTATTCTTCTGCTTCATTTGTTCTGCTGTTGGTTCCTTCCAGTGTTTTTCACGTCATTTATTTTGTTGTTCATCATTGGTTGGTTGTTCTTTAGTTCTTCTAAGTGCTTGTTAAAGATTTCTTGTATCTTTTCTATCCATGCTTCCATTCTGCTGTTGAGATCTTTGATCAGCTTTACTCTCTTTATGCTTAATTCTTTTTGCCTAACTTCTCTTAATTTATTTGATCTTGTGTGTTTTTACCTTGCTCCTTCGTCTGCAACCTACTTCTGTATTGTCTCATTTTGTCTAGCTTACTGGTTTTGTGGTCTGTCCTTCTCACAGGGACTTCAGGGCCATCGTTCCTCCTGCTTCTGTTGCTCTGCTCCCTGGTCAGTGAGGTTTGTCCAGGAGCTTGTGGAGGCTTCCTTGTGAAAGGGGCTGGTGGGTGGAGCTGTGTCTTTCCCCTCTGATGAACAGAGCTGCGCCAGGTTGTATGTTTTGGGATGTCTCTGAGTTTAGCACAGCTTGGAGCAGCCTTCCTGCTAACGGATGGGGCTTTGTTCCTGCCTTGTGTGGCATGAGGTGTCCAGCACTGTCACCTCCAGGCAGCTAGGTGGAGACATGTCTTGGAATCAAGATGGATACCTATGGGAGAGCTCATGCTGATTAATATTTCATGTACCTGGGAATTCTCTGGCAGTCCACTATCCTGGACTTGGTGCTCCCACTCTGGAGGTCCAGGCCCAACCTCTGACTTGGGAATTAAGAACCCACAAGCTGTGCAACACAGCCAGAGAAAAAAGAAAATAAAGGAAAAGAACACAGACGAGGAAAACCCAAGAATGATAACAAAGCAAACAGAAACAAATAAGAACAACACTAAAAAAGAAAACAAACAGACCAAACCCAACAGAACTGATGAAAAAAAAAAAAAAAGAAAGAAACAGGAAACAGACAAAAAACAAAACAAAAAGCCCCCAACAAACAAAATAACTTAAAAATGAGACTAGTCAGTATATACTAAACTAACAAAAATAAAGAATAAAAAATAACACAAAACAGAAGTAAGCTAAAAGTGAAGAAAACAGCAAACAGAGAGATTAAAAAAAGAGACAAAAAAGGAAAGCACAAAGTGAGAAAAAATTAAAAATATAAAAGAAAAAATATACTAGAAGAAATAATAAAAACAACTGCTGAACAAACAATAATGAATAATAGCAATTAGAATCTATTTCCAGGGGCCTCTGCTATCAGTGTATTTGCTCCAACAGTGAACCACAGTCTATGCTGGAGGCCATCCAGTAACTCTGTGTAGGTCTCTGGACCTGCTGTGGGCACTCACTGTGATCTTGTTTAACTCCCACATGTACCTTGCTCCCAAGCTTACTGCCACCAAAGTTAGACTGGTCTGAGTTGTGGGAACACTCATTGTTGCCTATTCAGATATTTCACAGAGGCAGGACACAAGGATTTAATCTGTAGCTTGTGTAGCCACATGGAGAGAGTTCCTTTCCTCTTCATTAGTCTTGTGGTCTTTGGGGCTTAGCTTTGGTTTTGGCCCCACCTCTGCATGTGCAGCACTCTCAGGCATCTGATCCCTGTCCATGCAAGAAAGAACGAAAGCAGTAGCTGATTCGGGCTGACTCACTTAGGCTGGGAGAGGCATAGCAACCATCACTGGTGTGTGTGTGAAGTTTCTACAGAGTGGGGTGCGCTTGGTCTGTTGGGAGTCCTTCCCAGTGCCCACAGAGGCAGGGGCTGGGACTGTGGAGTCAGTGGTGGTCCTGCCTCTTGTGTGTCACTGAGCAAGAGTCCATGGTTTCCTGGGAAGACCACATTTCCTCCAGTGGCGTTCCTGGCCACGGAATGCCTCAGCCCTGTTCCTCCAGTTGTATCTGTATAGCCAACTATCGCCCTTCCCTGGATTCTCTCTTCAGCATTCACACTTTAGCACTCAGCCCCACCAGCATTGATGGATTCCCATCTCAGGCAGGGGCACCAGGGCTGACTTCCAGAGGCGACTTTGCCCTGGGCGGCTCTCATGATCCTGGAGTCTGTGTGGGCGAAGGAGGCCTTGGCTGGAGGGATGGGTAAGCCTGCCCAGATGCGTGACCCTCCCAGTGCCTTAGGAGGCAGAACCCCATGGGTGAAGAACCGGATTGCAATGAGGGCACAACCCCTTGTGTGCCACTCAGTACCAGTGTGTTGCTTCTGTGGTGTCCTGGGCTGCTTCTCCAAACCTTCCTGGTTGTAGAACTTGCTACTTTTGTCCTTTCTGGCTGTCTTTTCACAGCAGGCAATGGTACTCCCTGGGTCTGCGCTCTAAGCCCCGCTTTCCAGCACCCAGCACCACTGCCGTGCCCCCTGCACCCCTCTCCTCTGAGGCAGCAGGAGACAGGTGGCTCAGGCTGTGTTGTGGCACAGACCGTGCATGCAGTTCCAGGCAAGAGTATTGGAGTGGGGTGCCATTGCCTTCTCCAAAGGAAGTGCTCTAAGACTATATAAATAAGTCACAGGACCCAGCTTGAAGGGGGAGGGTCTCACTAGTCAAATTGAGCATAATTTGATCATCAAAATGAGTAATAAGGGTAATGGATTTTAACCCTCTCAATAAAAGAGGAACATACAAATCCATACTGATAATAAATATATAAATAATATAGAGCAGAGAGGCAGACTCTTCTTTATGGTTGATGAATGTGGAGGGTGTAGTGGAATCCAAAGACTGTCATTTTATAATTGTCATGGTATAGATTGGTTCAGGTAGGAATCATCAAAGGGTTCTCAATCCAGGGAATGAGTTTGATAGGAATAGAATATTTACATAGTTTTATCTTCCCACAGATTGCTTGTTATGTGCAAGAGGCAGATAGGTCTATACAGCAGAGAAATTGGATGATGCTTTGATCAGGTGATCAAAATGAATATCAGTGAGTGAGTAGATGGACATCAAATGCCTTTGCATATGATGATTCTAAGAAGGATGCAGAACCACTTATGTAGCGTTTTGGCTGGGAATTTAAATGTGAGGAAACATAAGACACATATAAATTCTGGAATATTCTATAGAATAACTGGTTCATATTCTTCAAAATGTCAATGTCACGATAGGCAAGGGCCAAGAAACCTTAGTTTAAAGGAGACTGAAAATATGGACAGCCAAATATGACATGTGAATCTGTAAAGATGTTGTACTGGAGAATGGGAAATAAACCTCTAAAGAACATTATTGGGATAATTGACAAAAATGGAATATGGCCTGTACTTTAAAGTATTATATAAATGATATGTTTTCTGAATTTGATAGCTGTACTTTGCTTATATAAGAAAATATTCTTCATTCCATGAGGGGAGAGGAAGAGAGAATGAGAAACTGTGAGAAAATGTTAAAAGTTTAAAAATAAAAATTTCTCTAAATGGTTGCAGACATTAGTATACCTGCTGAAGACACTCTTTTTACTTTCTTTTAAGGCACATGTGAATTTTAAATTGTGCAAGAGTAGTATAGTAGGTCAAGGAAGATCTATATCTCATAGTGTGGGCAAGCAGAAGAAGAGAGCAGCTGCAGCTTAAAGGATTGTGGTGTCCCTGGCGTGGCCATTAAAGATGGAAGGGGAGAAGAGGAGGGGAGGAACTGGAAGTGGTGGTGAGGTTTCTGTATCTAGCTGGGATTCGTAGTCCCTGGCTTTTTGTTCTTTGCCACGGTGCTCCTTTGCCAACAGTGAGGTAAGTGTTTCTCTGCTAAGGCTGGGCTAGTAGCGAGACTGTTGACCTGGGATTTCTGAACCCAGGGTCCCTTCCTGGTCAAGGCTGGTCCTCGGCACCTGAGACTAGCTGCGGTGGGAAAACAAAGGGTGGGCTTTAGCTTCGAGTCTACAGCAGCAGGATACAACTGTAAACGTGCTATTACGGAGTCACATGGACTTGGATTGAGTCTTGGCTCCAGTTTGAGAAGACTATATGAATCTGATTGAGAAGATAATACGTGAATGAGTAAAAAAAAACAACTGCTGTGTTATAGTAGAAAAGTTCCTGGCTGTTGGAACTGAGATTTTGGAGGGCCCACTCTTATCCTTGGACATCAGTCTCTTCGCTGAAGGGGGTAGGGTTTATAATACAAGATGATTTCTAAGGAAACGTGAAAATTACAGTATTCTACTCTTTTTCTTTTTAAATTTTTATTTTTACTTTATTTTACTTTACAATACTGTATTGGTTTTGCCATACATTGACATGAATCCACCACAGGTGTACATGCGCTCCCAAACATGAACCCCTCTCCCACCCCCCTCCCCATAACATCTCTCTGGGTCATCCCCGTGCACCAGCCCCAAGCATCCTGTATCCTGCATCGGACATAGACTGGCGATTCGTTTCTTACATGATAGTATACATGTTTCAATGCCATTCTCCCAAATCACCCCACCCTCTCCCTCTCCCTCTGAGTCCAAAAGTCCGCTCTACACATCTGTGTGTCTATTTAAGCAGCTTGATTAAATTTTGGTGAAAAATTAGGTTTAGATTAAAACAGGTCCTGGAGTAGTATGGACTCAGCACTCTTTCTTCCTCTTCTGTTCATTGATAAAATATTTATAGAAAAAGTAAGAAATCAAGTGAGAGTATCTACTGAACCTAAGGAGAAAATTTCAAGCTATATATACATAAATGTATATGTGTGTGTGTATACACCCTAAATAAAATTAGACACTATATTACTATGTATTGTAACATGTTACCAGTGTATATTTCGTGTTTATTTGCTTTTTATAAGGTATAACCTTAGATACCAATTTGACATTCAGTTACTGAAAATTATTAATACCTACTGCTTTTCATCTAATTTTTTCTCTTGATTTCTGCTGTATATGCAGTAAAAGTATAAATACGTTTCAGGGGACATAAATACGTGAAATAGCAGACAGTAAATTACTCATTTCTGATCATAAATATTAGGTATAACATGTTATACTATGCTTAGAGATATATTTGTCAGAAGTAATAATAAGTCATTTTCCTCAAATATTTGCAAATATATAGTATTCTAGCCTTGTGTGGTACATATAGCATATATAATTTCAACTTTTTGGTTATAAAAAGTTACTTTTACTTAGAAATTGTCATGCACCAAAGGTTGCACAGCTAGCTTAGTGACACTTGGGTCTGGGACCCGTGTTTTCCCACTTCACTTGTAGTAGACCGACTTCTCAGTCAAATAAGCCTCGAAATTCCAAGCAAGTTGTGAACAAAGAACAACTGGAAATTGTACAAGATGCTAAAGTAGAAGGAACATTTCAGTAATGCTTAAAGTTCATGCTTGCTATCTTTCAGACTCTTAATTTTCTTTTAATTTTAAAAGTGGCCATTCGTTTTTGTTGTAATTTTTTTCTTTATCACAATAATATTTATTTTATAAAAAAATGAAAATAATCTTTAAAAAGTGTCAACAGGTTATTTATTAGTTTCCTTAACATGAGTATACAATGCCTCTTTTATACCATACCTACAGAATTTAAAAGAAATGATACTAGAATTATATACTTTCTGCCCACAGCAATATATTGTGGACATTTGCTGTAAAATGTTCAACCTTTTTAATGGCTGTGGTATTTTATTATATAAACAGGTCATTCCTGTATGCTTGCATATATCTTCCCTCGACGTTTTCACTACTTTGGTTGCATTGGGATGAACATCCATATATGTAAATATTTTTTGTCTTTGTCTTACTATTTCCTTAGAATAAATTCTTAAAAGTAGAATGGTTTTTTCAAGGGAGGCTGAAAGTCTGATTTCTTTTTGAAAAATTTTTTTTTAATGTTGGCCAACTTGTTTAAAGCCTTATGTCTTGAGGATCATTTTGGACTATTCATTTGCAACAATAATAATAAATCTTCCTTGGGGCTTTCACTCTCCCTGTTCATTTTACATTTTATCCTTAGGTGAGCACATTGTTTCCCACATGACTCCCCAAAGTGTATTTTTTGCTCTAAGGTCTGAGTCTTATATCTAGCTTCCTTTTTGACATTTTCAATATATGATGCATGACTGTCTCAAGTTTATTATATCCAAAATTGAATTTTTACATTCCCTTCTTTTTAACAAAGTTATGAGTCATTAGAGATTTTCTCTTGATAGATACCTGTTTATTTATTTAAAATGTTCAGTTGTTGATGTACATAGTGACTTTTATTACAAAGTTTATTTTAGTAACTTCTGGAAAAAATTAATAAATAATTGATTTACCAGAATCACCAAAATGGGATGTTATGATGAAGTCAAAAGTTGGTATCAAGAAAGGCCAGGTATAAAAAGTAAAGATTACCTTCTGTTTCAAGTCCATGCTCTTAAAATATTTATTTACTTAAGCAACAAATTTCTTTAAAATAGTAAATTGATTTTAAAAGACTGGACATGTATAATCAGTGTTAGTATGAATTGGTCTGAATCTGAGTGCCAGAGTCCATGATATCCCTTAAATTAGGATGGCACAGCCCATACTGGGAATTAAAAAAAAATCTTTAAAAACATTGTTGAGGTTTATTTGATTTAAAGTATTATATAATTTTAAAAAATAAAAATAAAGTATTATATAGTTTAAACAAAAATAAAGTATTATATAATTTTCATGTGTACAGTACAATGATTCACAGTTTTTAAAGATTATATTCCAAGTTACCTATGGGGAATCTTTTTAAGATTGTAGTTCCTCATTTTAACAAAAATGACTTAGGCTGGCATAAATCCTTTTGAAGGAGGTCACCATTACTCTTACCATAGTTTGGCCTCAGGATAAACTACAGGGAGGTAGCATAGCCCCACCCATCAACAGAAAATTGGATTAAAGATTTACTGAGCATGGCCCTGCCCAGCAGAGCAAGTCCCAGTTTCCCCCACAGCCAGTCCCTCCCATCAGGAAGTTTGCACAAGCCTCTTATCCTCAAAGGGCAGACAGAATGAAAACCACAATCACAGAAAACGAACCAGATTGATCACTAGCTTTGTGTAACTCAGTGAAATATGAGCCATACCGTGTAGGGTCACCGAAGATGGTCGGGTCATGGTAAAGAGTTCTGACCAAATGTGGTGCATTGGAGGATGGAATCACAACAACTTCAGTGTTCTTGCCTTGAGAACCCCATGAGCAGTATAAAAAGCCAAAAGGATACAACAATATTGAACGATGAACCCCCCGTGTTGGTAGGTGTCCAATATGGTACTGGAGAAGAGTGGAGAAGTAGCTCCAGAAGGAACGAGGAGGCTGAGCCAAAGCAAAAACAGTGCCCAGTTGTGGATGTGACTGGTGGTGGAAGTAAATTCCAGTGCTGTGAAGAACAGTATTGCATAGGAACCTATAATGTTAGAGTTGTGGCTCAAGTTAAATTGGAAGTGGACAGACAGGAGATGGCAAGAGTGAACGTGACAGAGTATTTACCATTTTAACTATTCATAAGTTTTCAGTCCAGTGGCATTGCTAAGCAGTGATCACCACAGGCCATCTCCAGAATGCTGTCATCATCCGGTACTGACACTGTATCTATTAAACACTGACACCTCATTCGTTCTTCTGTTCCTTATCCCTTCCATCTCTGGCAACTACCATTTTATTTTCTGTCTCTGAATTTGACTCCTCTGGGAATATCATATAAGTGGAATTACACAGTATTTGTCTGTCTGCAGCTGGCTTATTTCACTTAGCCTAATATTTTCAAGGTTCATCCTTGTAGTATGTGATAGGGTTTACTTTTTTAAGGCCGAAAAGGATTCCCGTGTGTGTGTGTGTGTGTGTGTGTGTGTGTGTGTGTGTGTGTGTGTGTGTATACAGACACCACATTAAGCTGCTTTGTTCATCTTCCAGTGGACGAAAAGGATTCCCTTGTGTGTGTGTGTGTGTGTGTGTGTGTGTGTGTGTACAGACACCACCTTAAGCTGCTTTGTTCATCTTCCAGTGGACATTTTGGTTGTTTCTATCTTTTGACTATTGTGAATAATGTTCCGGTGAACATTGGTGTACAGATACGTTATTCAAGTCCTTGCTTTCAATTTTGTTGTGTATATACCTCTAAGTAGGATTGCTGGATCAGTAGTGATCTATATTAAATTTTTTAGTAAGAGCCATTCAGTTTTTCACAGCAACTGTACCATGTCAGATTCCCCAAAACAATGCATAAGGGTTCCAGTTTTTCCACATCTACCTTAACACTGGTTTTTTGTTTGTGTGATAAAATAGCTATCCAAATGGGTGTGAAGTGTTATCTCATGATATACATTTGCCAGAAGATCAGTGATGTTGAGCATCTTTTCATGTGCTTATTGGCCATTTGTGTATCTTTTTTAAACAACTGTCTACTCAAGTCCTTTTCTTGTTTTTAAAATGGGCTCTTTTTTGTGTGGGGTTTTAAGGATTCTTAATATATTCTAGATATTAATCTCATATCAGAAATGTAATATAAAATTATTTCCTCCCATTCTGTGGGTTGCTGTTTTTATTCTGTTGATAGCATCCGCTGATACTTTTTAACGTTTGACCATGCATGCATGGATTTCTTTATGGGTTTTTTGTTTCTTTGGCCTGTATGTCCTTATGCCAGTACTGTACTGTCTTGATTATTGTAGCTTTGTGGAAAATTTGATGTTAGCTAGTATGACTTGCAGTTTCTTCCTTTTTGTATTGTTTTGGCTGTTTCTTGATATTACATACGAATTTTTGGAATGTTTTTCCTATTTCTGCAAAAAAATTATTGGGGTTTTCATAGAGGTTGCATTGAATTTGTAGATCACTTTGGGTATTATTGGTGTGTTAACACAATTAAGTCTTTCATTCTGTGAATGTGGTTTTTTTTAATTGTGTCTGTTTTCTTTGTTTTATCAGTCTTTTTTAGTTTTCAGTGTGTGCTTCCTTGACTAAGTTTATTCCTGAATATTTTATTCTTTTTGATGCTATTGTGCATGGAATGATTTTTATTTCAAACTGTTTAGTGTTAGTGTATAGAAATGCAGCTGATTTTTGTGTCTTGATTTTATTCTACTTTTTTGATGAATTTATTGAGCAAGGTTTTTTGTGTAATATTTTGGGAACTCTACATATATGATCATGTCATCTTCAAACAGATAATTAGGCTTTTTCCTTTCCAGTTTGGATGCTTTTTATTTGTTTTTCTTGATGTTTTGCTCTGGCTGGAACTTCTACTACATTATTGAATAGAAGTAGCAAAATTCGTTATCTTTGTCCTCTTCCTGAACTTAGAGGAAAAGCTTTCAGCCCTACACCATTGAGTATGGTGTAAGCTGTTGGAGCTTTCTCTTATATATTTTTATTATGTTGAGGTAGTTTCTTTCTATTCCTGGTAGGAATTTTTTTTATCATAAAATGATAGTGTGTTTTGTCAAATCCTTTTTCTGCATCAATTGAGATGATTATGTGATTTTTCCTCTTCATTTTTTTAATGTGGCATATCACACTGGTTAATTTTAGTATGTTGAACTATTCTTGAGTTTGAGCAATAGATCCCACTTCATCTTGGTGTTTAATCCTTTTACTATGCTGCTGAATTTAGTTTGCTGGCATTTTGTTCAGGGTTTTTGCATCAGTGTTCATAGGGATATGGATCTGTACTTGCCTTTAGTGTCTTTGGTTTATTATCAGGCAAAGCTGACCTTAGGAAATGTTTCTTCCTCTTCCATTTTCAGGAAGAGTCTAAGAAGGATTGGTGTTGGTTCTTCTTTAAATCTTTGGTAGAACCCACCAGTGAAGCCATCAGATTGAGTACTTTTCTTTATTAGGAGATTTTTGATTACTTATTTGGCCTTCTTACTAGTTGTAGGTCTATTCAGCTTTTCTTTCTTCTATTTAGGTTTTGTGTTTCTAGGAATTTGTGGATTTTATCTAGTTTATTCCATTTGTTGGCATACTTTTGTTATAGTAGTCTGCTACTGTCATATTTATTTCTGGTAAGTAAGATTGTCTCTTTCATTTCTGATATTTTATTTGAGTCTTCTTTCAAAACCCATCTAGCTAAAGGTTTGTCCCTTTTTGTAACCTTTTTTCAAAACCAATTTTTGGTTTTATAGATTTTTTTTTTTTTTTACTCTTTTTCTATTCACTCTGTTCTGATGTTTACTATTTCTTTTCTTCTATTAGCCTTGAGTTTTCTTTTCAGAACAGTTTGGGGGCACACTACCTTAATTACTTTAGCTTTATAATAAGCCTGGTGAATCAGTGGTCCCTGACCTTCTTGACACCACAGACTGGTTTTGTGGAAGACAGTTTTTCCACAGACCAGGAGGTGGGAGTTGGTTTTGGGATTATTCAGTTTCATTGCATTTACTGTGTACTTTATTTCTTTTATCATTACATTTTGATATGTAATGAAGTAATTATACAAATCACCATAATGCAGAAGCAGTGGGAGCCCTGAGCTTGGTTTCTTGCAACTAGACAGTCCTTTCTTGGGGTGATGGTATATTCAGTCTCCATAATCTCGTTTTGGTTGCTGTCACTGCAGAAAACCCCGCTTCACGAAGAGACGATGTTGGAAATGGAAGCAGGCTTTTCAGTACTTTTGTGGCAATCTCAGGATATACTGCCTTGACTTTAATCCCGAACATACGGAGATCTGAAGTTGTCTCAAACATACTTTAAAGACCACCATCATTTGCTGCATCAAGCAGTTGATACTCTTCTAGCATAGACAAAGTAGATTCATCTGGCTTTTCACAAATGGGTCTTGGATCCGTTCCTTCCCAGTTCAGAGAAGTAATGAATGCTCTGACTCTTGAAAGCTGATACAGGTGATCATGCACTAGCTGGGAGAAAGACCCTGACTCAGTCTCTTTCAAAATCTCTGCTAATATTTGAAATATGTCAAAAAACCCCAGTGTTCACTCATTGATCCGTAATTCCAGTTTGACTTCGAACACAGCCATTTTTTCTGCTGACTTGAACAGTCTTCTTTCTCCCCTGAAGTGACAGATTGAGTTCATTGAGCAGGTTTAATATGTCACACGAGTAAGCAAGGTTTACAACCCATTCTGTATCACTGAAATGTGTTGCTAGTGGTGACTATTTTTCCAAAAGAAATCTCTAGAGCAGCTCTCATAACTCGAGAACTCTAGCCAGTAACCTACCTTTAGAAAGCTATCTGTGTATAAGAGAAGACATATGTGTTGTGTATTCATCTCACACAGTTACGTGAACAGATGTAAGTTAAGGCCATGTACTTTAATGTGATTGATAATTTTAATCACATCCTACAAAACACTGTTAAGTTCAGGTGGCATTTTTTGGCTAGCCAGCATTTCTCTATGGATGACATAGTGTGTAGACTCACATTTGAAAGCAACCTCTTTGACCTGACTAGTGAAACCATAAAGCCATCCAGTCATGGCAGCTTCTCCATCCATATAAATACTGATAAAAATGACCAGTTCTGTTTTCCTGATATGTACTCAAAGACTTGGACCTGTGGTGTTGGTTGGCAACAAAAGTGCACATAATATATCCCTATGCACATCCTCCTGAACAATGTATTGCATGAAAACAAGCATGATTGTCTTGCTGTCAACACTAGTAGATTTGTCAACCTCAGTTGAGTACCACGTGACTCATTAACCCTCCCTGACAACTGTGCCTCAGTATTCTTTGCTGTTTCATCAGTTTGTCTAGTTTTGGTGCTAGTCAAAAAAAAAGAACACATTTCACCTTTTGTACTGCAGCCCCTGCTGAAAGTTCACAATGGATTTCCTTATCAGCAGGCAGGATCAACTCTTCACCAATAGTAAGGGGCTTCTTAGCTTTAGCAATGAGATTAAACCATTAAGAATGATGCTCTTAATGCAGACACATTTGAAGAAATGCTGGCCTTCGATGATTGTTCCTGTTCTTTGTGTTCACAGCTTTTTCTTTTGAAAAATTCCAAAGACTTGTCTTAATGCAGGGTGCTTGGTTTCCAGGAGGCAGAGCAATTTGGAGTGTTTCATGGCTTTGTTATGTAGCCAGTTGCCACATACTATGCAAAGCAGGCTTGGAGAATGTGAATCACCTGTTGCAATGAAACCATAATTTAAATAGGACTCTTGGTATTTCCTTTTAAATGCAGTTTTCATTTTGTTAACAGTCAGTCTTAGAATCTTCTGCTGTCTCATCACTGGATCTTTCCCCCTTTGCAAAGAGGCTTTCCGGTGATTTTTTTTTTAAAACTCATTTTGGCTAGGATTAGCTTGTGGGCTTCCCAAAACTATGACTGAGACAAGTGTGCAGTGCAGGAAAGAGATGCAGATAGAAGAGGTAAATCAAATAATGGGCAGGCCACGCGCAGAGTAAAATAATATCGGATTCTGCTTAAAGCCTGGCCCCAGATGCAGCTGTACAAAGGAAGTGCATCAACTCACTTGCCACGATATAGCCTGCCACCAGGTGCAGCTTGATTGTCACTTGTCACTCACTGATTGGGTTTTGATATGAATCTGCAAGAAGTTGACTTATTAGGACTCTGTAGTCAAACCTCTCTGCTAATAATCTGTATTTGCAGTCCCTCCGCAGTGCCTCAGCCCCACCTCAGATCATCAGGCTTTAGATTCTCATAAGGAGTGCACAGCCTAAATCCCTTGTATGCACAGTTCACAGTAGGGTTTGCTCTCCTATGAGAAGCTAATGCTGCTTCCTATCTGACAGGAGGCAGAGCTCAGGTGGTAATGTGAGCAGTAAAGAGTGGCCATGAATACAGATGAAGCTTCACTGGCTTCCTCTCCACTCACCACCTGTTGTGCGGCCCAGTTCTTAACAGGCCACAGACTAGTAGCAGTCTGTGACCCGGGGGTTGGGGACCACTGTGGAGCTTTATCCTTCAAGGTAGCCTTCACTATTCTTGTAACTTTGTATTTCCAAGTGAATTTTAGATTGATATTGTCAGTTTCTGCATATGGTAAAAGAAACCTGCTGGTATTTTGACTGGGATTGCATGGAGTCTTAATTTGGGGAGAATTGACATCTTTACAGAATTGGAACTTCTGACAATCAGCAAACATTAATTTATCATTTAATGTATTTTAAGTGTTTCTCAGGATCAAGATTTTTTGTTTGTTTTCTGTGTTTTGTTTTAGGTAAGTGAAGTAATAGCGTCTTTTGTTTTTTTGCCGGTGGGAACTCTTCAGTATGGAAGAAAAAAATAACATTGAAGGAAAGAAAAGAATTGTTTGAGGCAAGATTTTAAAAAGAAGGAAGGCAGAGTATATGAGATAGATTCTGGTGGGTTGATAGTTGTGATAGCAGGAACTTGAAGAGCTTCTCTTCCGATTGCGCTTTTTTGGTGGTTGTTCCTGTCAGTAGAGTAGGTAGCAAAGTCATCACCTGAAAGTGAAGGTTAGGGATGAGTGTGGTAGATGTGAGGGGATATAATACGGTGTTAAATGATCAGCTAGGAAATTGGGAAATAGAAGATTGCTAGGCAGTAGGAAGGGAATATTTAAGGTTTGAGGTTCATGATCATGAATTTAGTCAGAGTAATTATAATTAGCATGGTTGTTTGTTTTTCAGCCATATTCAGCTACATGGGAGTAAGCCATCCTTGGCAGGGGTGGGTTTTTCCCCAGGAAATATGGGCATAGGAGGGATAGTCGGAGCCAAAGGAGTAAGAATATATGAAAATTAAACTGGGTAAGGAGCTATATCCACATAAAGTGGGTGAGGGACAGTGAAATGTGATAAGCTTAATAAATTGTAGGACCTAGTGGGATCAAAAGATTGTTGGAATTAGGCTATTTGAGTGTGTGAGCTGGACATAACAGCAGGTAGTGTTAGAATTATACATGCCGACTTAATTTCATGCTAATACACGATTTGCTGTACTGTCACATTTTTATTGTTTGGATCACTCTTCATGTGATAAATGTATGTATAGGACAGTCTGTGTTTCTTTATGTAAGACTTCTGGGACCAGATAGGTTTTGGATTGCTTCCTTTTTTCCTATATTACTCTTTTCAGAAGTTTATCAATTGTTACTAGTTTTTCGAATAACGAACTTTTGGCTTTGTCGCTGTCTGTTGTATGTTTGTTTTCTGTTTTGTTACTTTTTGCTCTTACCTTTCAGTTCAGTTCAGTCACTCAGTCGGGTCCGACTCTTGGCGACCCCATGAATCGTAGCACGCCTGGCCTCCCTGTCCATCACCAAATCCTGGAGTTTACCCAAACTCATGTCCATCAAGTCAGTGATGCCATCCAGCCATCTCATCCTCTTTCATCCCCTCTCCTCCTGCCCCCAATCCCTCCCAGCATCAGGGTATTTTCCAATGAGTCAGCTCTTTGCATGAGGAAGCCAAAGTATTGGAGTTACAGCTTCAGCATCAGTCCTTCCAGTGAACACCCAGGACTGGTCTCCTTTAGAATGGACTGGTTGGATCTCCTTGCAGTCCAAGGGACTCTCAAGAGTCTTCTCTAATACCACAGTTCAAAAGCATCAATTCTTCGGTGCTCAGCTTTCTTCACAGTCTGTCACATCCATACATGACCACTGAAAAAACCATAGCCTTGACTAGACGGACCTTTGTTGCCAACGTAATGTCTCTGCTTTTGAATATGCTATCTAGGTTGGTCATAACTTTCCTTCCAAGGAGTAAGCGTCTTTTAATTTTATGGCTGCAGTCACCATCTGCAGTGATTTTGGAGCCCAGGAAAATAAAGTCTGACACTGTTTCCACTGTTTTCCCCACCATGAAGTGATGGGACCAGATGATTTAAGCCAACTTTTTCACTCTCCTCTTTTACTTTCAACAGGCTGTTTAGTTCCTCTTCACTTTCTGCCATAAGGGTGGTGTCATCTGCATATCTGAGGCGATTGATATTTCTCCTGGCAATCTTGATTCCGGCTTGTGCTTCTTCCAGCCCAGCATTTCTCATGATGTACCCTGCATAGAAGTTAAATAAGCAGGATGACAATATACAGCCTTGACGTACTCCTTTTCCTATTTGGAACCAGTCTGTTCCTCCATGTCCAGTTCTAACTGTTTCATCCTGACTTGCATACAGGTTTCTCAAGAGGCAGGTCAGGTGGTCTGGTATTCCCATCTCTTTCAGAATTTTCCACAGTTTATTTTGATCCACACAGTCAAAGGCTTTGGCATAGTCAATAAAGCAGAAATAGATGTTTTTCTGGAACTCTCTTGCTTTTTTTGATGATCCAACTCTTACCTTTACTTTATCATTTATTCTGTTTTGGAGTTCAGGTTTTTTTGGGGGGGGTACCTCTTTCAGATTGTTACTTACAAAAGTGGTTTTTGGCCTTTCTACTGAATATGTATTTTAGAGCTAAAAATTTTCTTCTTAAGAACAGTTTCAGCTGTGTCCCTACACATTTTGATAGTAAGTGTTTTAAAAACATTCCATTAAAAATTTGCTTTAGCTCTCCCTATGATTTTTTCTTTTACTCATGGGCTGTTCAGATGTTTATTGTTTAATGTTCACATATATAAGGATTTTCTTATATTGTTATTAATTCATGTCTTAATTTGTCTGAGATTACAGACATGCCTATCCTTTGAAATTTGTTAACACCTAGTTTTGCTTTAGTGTGCGGTCACTTTTGGTAAATGTTTTTTATGCATTTACCAAGAATGTTATTTTCTGCACTTGTTGGGTATAGTTTCTAAACGTCAGGTTGTTTGTGGTGAAGTGCAGGTCTTTTCCTGTGCCTTCGGGTCTGCTTGCTCTTGTTTTGGCATGCTTGCTCCTCTAATCACTGAGAGAGCTGTGTTAAAGCGCACTTGTTAGGGTTGTGGACGTTGCACAGTTGTATTCATGTTGACTTTATGTGACATATCCTTGTTTATTAGTTTATTTAGGAAGAAATGGCTTTTATATCTGTAAAATTTAATGCAATATTTTAACAAGTCTATGAGGAAGGTCACAAATTACCCTCCAAATGAAATTTCTTAAATATTAGAAGCACTTGTAGACATTTTGAAGCATCTGCCGAGTGTCACCAAAAGGAGAAGGGGATGACAGAGGATGAGATGGTTGGATAGCATCACCAAGTCAATGGACATGAGTTTGAGCCAACTCCGGGAGATAGTGAAGGATAGGGAAGCCTGGTGTGCTGCGGTCCATGGGGTCACAGAGTCAGACACGACTTAGCAACTGAACAACAAAACAAAAGGATTGTGCATCTCTAATATTGTTGGAGAGATGGGAATACCAGACCACCTGACCTGCCTCTTGAGAAATCTGTATGCAGGTCAGGAAGCAGCAGTTAGAACTGGACATGGAACAACAGACTGATTCCAAATAGGAAAAGGAATACGTCAGGCTGTATATTGTCACCCTGCTAATCTAACTTCGATGCAGAGTACATCATGAGAAATGCTGGGCTGGAAGAAGCACAAGCTGGAATCAAGATTGCCGGGAGAAATATCAGTCACCTCAGATATGCAGATGACACCACCCTTATGGCAGAAAGTGAAGAGGAACTAAAAAGCCTCTTGATGAAGGTGAAAGAGGAGAGTAAAAAAGTTGGCTGCATTGCAGGCAGATGCTTTACCATCTGAGCTACTAGGGAAGCCCAAAAGATTTGAAGTTTAAATGAGAAGTGATTGGGGAGCATTAATTAATATGTTATATGATTTTTCATGTTTAAAGTGGAAAAAACAAGCTTATGATAAGGATTTTGCAAAAAATAGCTCCATTTCAGGAAAAGATACCTGACTTTTGGTGTTATTGAAAGTGAAAGTGAAGTCGCTCAGTTATGTCCAACTCTTTGCGACCCCATGGACTGTAGCCTACTAGGCTCCTCTGTCCATGGGATTTTCCAGCCAATAGTACTGGAGTGGATTGCCATTTTCTTCTCCAGGGGATCTTCCCGACCCAGGGATCTAACCTGGGTCTCCCGCATTGTAGACAGACGCTTTACCATCTGAGCCACCAGGGAAGTTTAGTGTTATTAGGTAAATTCAAATTTGGAATTGTGGTGCCTTCCTGGTAAATTGAACAATTATTATAATGAAGTATTCCACTATATTTTTACCCATGTATCTATATATATCTTTCTCATGCATTAAAGTTTTCTGTGATAAAGTATAGCCCTACAAGCTTTCTTATGGTTTGTGTCATACAAAATATATCTTTATTTATGCTTATTCTTTCCATAATCCCATATTTTAGATATATTTTCTATAATCACCTTATAATTAGGTGTTTTAAAATCTAATCTGGATTATTTATTGATCTTTTCCCCCCTCTGTTATTAATAGCTTTATTAGCTATACAGTTAGCCCTTCATATACATGGACTTTGTAACTGTGGATTCAATCAACTATGGATTGAAAATATCCCAGAAAAAATTCCAGAAAAATCCTCAGAGCAAAACTTGAATTTACCACATGCAAGAAACTATTTAATAGCATTTATACATTTATCTGGTATTATAAGTAAAATAAGAATGACTTAAAGTATATGAGAGACTGTGTGTTTTTATATGCTGATGCTATGCCATTGAAGTCACTCAGTCGTGTCCAGCTCTTTGTGACCCCATGGACTTAACCTACCAGGCTCCTCAGTCCATGGGATTTTCCAGGCAAGAATTCTGGAGTAGGTTGCCATTTCCTTCTCCAGGGGATCTTCCTGACCCAGGGATCGAACCCGGGGTAAGGGACTTTAGCATCCTCAAATAAAATGGCCTGGAAGGGTGAATTTAACTCAGATGACCATTATATCTACTGCTGTGAGCAGAAATCCCTTAGAAGAAATGGACTAGCCATCATGGTCAACCAAAGAGTCCAAAATGCAGTACTTGGATGCAATCTCAGAAATGACAAAATGATTTCTGTTCCTTTCCAAGGCAAACCATTCAGTATCACAGTAATCCAAGCCTATGCCCCAACCAGTAATGCTGAAGAAGCTGAAGTTGAACGGTTCTATGCAGACCTACAAGACCTTTTAGAATTAACACCCAAAAGAGATGTCCTTTTCATTATAGGGGACTGGAATGTAAAAGTAGGAAGTCAAGAAACACCTGGGGTGACGGGCAGATTTGGCCTTGGAATACAGAATGAAGCAGGGCAAAGGATAATAGAGTTTGCCAAGAGAACACACTGGTCATAGCAACCACCCTCTTCCAACAACACAAGAGAAGACTCTACACATGGATATCGCCAGATGGTCAACACCGAAATCAAACTGATTATATTCTTTGCAGCCAAAGATGGAGAAACTCTATACAGTCAGCAAAAACAAGACCAGGAGCTGACTGTGATTCAGATCATGAACTCCTTATTGCCAAATTCAGACTTAAATTGAAGAAAGTAGGGAAAACCACTAGACCATTCAGGTATGACCTAAATCAAATCCCTTATGGTTATACAGTGGAAGTGAGAAATAGATTCAAGGGAGTGGATCTGATAGACAGAGTGCCTGATGAACTATGGACGGAGGTTCGTGACACTGTACAGGAGAGCAAGACCATCCCCATGGAAAAGAAATGCAAAAAAGCAAAATGGCTGTCTGAGGAGGCCTTACAAATAGCTGTGAAAAGAAGAGAAGCAAAAAGCAAAGGAGAAAGAAATGATATAAGCATCTGAATGCAGAGTTCCAAAGAATAGCAAGAAGAGATAAGAAAGCCTTCCTCAGCAATCAGTGCAAAGAAATCGAGGAAAACAACAGAATGGGAAAGACTAGAGATCTCTTCAAGAAAATTAGAGATACCAAGGGAACATTTCATGCAAAGATGGGCTCGATAAGGGACAGAAATGGTATGGACTGAACAGAAGCAGAAGATATTAAGAGGTGGTAAGAATACACAGAAGAACTATACAGAAAAGATCTTCACGACCAAGATAATCACGATGGTGTGATCACTTGCCTAGAGCCAGACATCCTGGAATGTGAAGTCAAGTGGGCCTTAGAAAGCATCACTATGAACAAAGCTAGTGGAGGTGATGGCATTCCAGTTGAGCTATTTCAGATCCTGAAAGATGATGCTGTGAAAGTGCTGCACTCAATATGCCAGCAAATTTGGAAAACTCAACAGTGGCCACAGGACTGGAAAAGGTCAGTTTTCATTCCAATCCCAAAGAAAGGCAATGCCAAAGAATGCTCAAACTACTGCACAATTGCACTCATCTCACTCACTAGTAAAGTAACGCTCAAAATTCTCTAAGCCAGGCTTCAGCAATATGTGAACTGTGAACTTCCAGATGTTCAAGCTGGTTTTAGAAAAGGCAGGGGAACCAAAGATCAAATTGCCAACATCCACTGGATCATGGAAAAAGCAAGAGAGTTCCAGAAAAACATCTATTTCTGCTTTATTGACTATGCCAAAGCCTTTGACTGTGTGGATCAAAATAAACTGTGGAAAATTCTGAAAGAGATGGGAATACCAGAGCACCTGACCTGCCTCTTGAGAAACCTGTATGCAGGTCAGGAAGCAACAGTTAGAACTGGACAGGGAACAAGAGACTGGTTCCAAATAGGAAAAGGAGGACGTCAAGGCTTTATATTGTCACCCTGCTTCTTTGCAGAGTACATCATGAGAAACGCTGGCCTGGAAGAAGCACAAGCTGGAATCAAGATTGCCGGGAGAAATATCAATAACCTCAGATATGCAGATGATACCACCCTTATGGCAGAAAGTGAAGAGGAGCTAAAAAGCCTCTTGATGACAGTGAAAGAGGAGAGTGAAAAAGTTGGCTTAAATCTCAGCATTCAGAAAACTAAGATCATGGCATCTTGTCCCATCATGGGAAATAGATGGGGAACAGTGGAAACAGTGTCAGACTTCATTTTGGAAGGTTCCAGAATCACTGCAGATGGTGATTGCAGCCATGAAATTAAAAGGCACTTACTCCTTGGAAGAAAAGTTATGATCAACCTAGATAGCATATTCAGTAGCAGAGACATTATATTGCCAACAAAGGTCTGTCTAGTCAAGGCTATGGTTTTTCCAGTGGTCATGTATGGACGTGAGAGTTGGACTTTGAAGAAAGCTGAGCGCCGAAGAATTGATGCTTTTGAACTGTGGTGTTGGAGAATACTCTTGAGAGTGCCTTGGACTGCAAGGAGATCCAACCAGTCCATCCTAAAGATCAGCCGTGGGTGTTCTTTGGAAGGAATGATGCTAAAGCTGAAACTCCAGTCCTTTGGCCACCTCATGCGAAGAGTTGACTCATTGGAAAAGACTCTGATGTTGGGAGGGATTGGGGGCAGGAGCAAAAGAGGACAACAGAGGATGAGATGGCTGGATAGCAACACTGACTCAATGGACAGGAGTTTGAGTGAACTCTGGGAGTTGGTGATGGACAAGACGGCCTGGCGTGCTGTGGTTCATGGGGTCACAACGTGTCAGACACGAGTGAGCGACTGAACTGAGGTTCCTGAAACAGATACCAAGGAACAACTATATATAGTCTAATTGACCATCCCAGCGATTACCATATACATCTTTCATGTACTGAAATTTGAAGTAAATTAGAACTTTTTCAATTTCCTAGTCATTGAAAGGTTTTAGAACACTTCAGCTTATCAATACTACTCCTCCAAATTATGTACTGTTATTGTTGTCCATTGTAATATTTTAGATTGTACAAAATGTTGTCATTATTCTGTTTAGTCAGTATTCATTTAGAGTTACAGATTTACCCTCTTCAGTGTATTTCATATTTTGGTGTATATCCAAGCTGCATCTGGAAGCCCTCTTTTCTTCCTACCTGAAGAAGTCTCTTTAGTGCTTCCTGGTGACAGATTCTCTGATCCTGTGTGACTAAACATGTCTTTATTTTGTCTTCATTTCTGAAGGGTATTTTTTCACATACAGAAATCTGTTTTGACATTTCCCCTTTTCCCAGCACTTTGAGGATATCCTTTTGTTGTCCTCTGGCTTCCATTATTTATTCAAAGCCAGCTATATCTTACTGTTACTCTTAGAGTTAATATTCTTTAATTTATTCTGGCTGCTTTTTAGGTCTGTTGCGGCTGTTTCTGTTTCTCTGTTTCTGTCCATCCCTCCACCTTCCCCCTTTACTTTTATTTGCCTAAGTGTGGTTTTCTTTCTATTTGTTATGCTTGGAAGTTTAGATCTTGAATCTGGCTTGATGTCATTGTTCAGTTTGTTTTGTTTTTTGAAGTTTTAAACTATCAGGCCCTTAAGTATTTTTTCTTGCTCGTATGTGGTTACCTTCTTTCTGGATTCTAGTTACATATTTTGGACCTTTTCTTCATGTGTCATATTTTTTCATACTTTTCTGTATTTCCCATTTTTGTGTCTTTTTTGGGCCTCAGGGTATGTTCTTCTTTTCTGTTTTCTGGATCATTCTTTCTCTAGTTGTACCTAACCTAATGTTAAAGTCATCCATCAGTTTCTTAATTTCTGTTTTTAAAATTGTATTTTTCAATTTTCTGTTTTCCATGTTTTTAGCATTGTTTAAAACTGTTAAAAAAAAAAAACTCCTTTTAACACATTAAAGTAGCTTAGTTTATGACATTATTAACTGAGGGTTTTTTGCAGAAACTAACCCCCCTGGTTGGTGATTTGTTACATATGAATATTGCAACTTCTCCCAGTCAGTAGCATCCAGGTGACAAAAGATGTGTTAATATGTCTCTGGTCAATAGTGTATTAAAACTGTTTTGTGCTAGCGCCATTTTCTGGATCTACTATGGGTCTGTTTCTAGTGCTATTTTAAAACCTTGGTGTTCAGTCAGATCTTGATTGGGTTTTTTTCTGTAGACTTTTATATGAATAATGATAAGATAATTGATATTTGGGGTCTTTTTGCTGATAAGATTTACTTTTGCCAAAACCTTTTGGAAAGATTTTATTGGTATGCAGCTAGGCTAATGATACTAGGTGTAGCCTATAGTACCTTAATTAATATGGTCAGGTTGAAAAGATTTGAAGCTATACTTCTTAAGTCTGGTCCCACCTGTTTCATCTAGGTCTCAGAAGAATTTCTGTGCAAATTCTCACTGTCTTGAAAGTTCTTTTGTTTTGTTTTGTTTTGTTTTGTTTCAATTCTTCGGTTTTAAACAGACTACTTTTTGCTCTGCTTTTCTAGTGATTATCAGGGACATACTGGTTTAAATCAACCTACTGTACCATTGTCAAAAGCAAAATGCTCAGATATGTTTAGAATTTTACAGATCATACAGGATAATACAGTGCATATACCTTATAGAATTTAACGTATTATCTCAGTGGTGAAATGTGTGAATATTTGTCTTGCTTGCTACAGTGCAAGTTTTCATAATGGGAATTGGGTGCACTGTCATCTGTTAGGGAACGTGATTTGGAATAAGCCAACTTCTATGGTTTATATTACAGTCTGTTAATAAACAGATATTCTACAGCACAGCTACTTGTTTGATTGATTCGTACAAGTGACTAACTATCCTTCAGTTCCTCTTATATTTCTTGCTCTTTCTTAGCACAGAGTTTTTGCACATACTGTTCTCTGTCTGGTATAAACACCTGCATACTCAGGTTTGAGTATGAGGCAGTTCTCAGTGAAGCCTGCCCTGACCATGAATTTAGGTCAGATAAATGAGTTTTTGTACGTACTCATTTGTATGATGGTTTGACTAATGTCTGTTTTGCCCTACTAGACTCTGAACTGTGAGGTTAGAAATTTTGCCTTTTTTTCTTGACTATTTTATCATAGGTACCTCGTTCAGTATTTCAAAGTACCTGTTTTGCATAGGTTATTAGTTATTAATAGATTATCAATTAATACATGTATAAAATAACAATGAATAAGGGAAGAAATGTAAGAAATGCTGAGATAATAATGAATAAAAATTGAAGGCTCACCGCTTTTGAGCAAAAGCCAAATTTAATCAAACACTGGATTTGCACAGTACAGTTAAAGTTCTATAGAGTTACATGTACAGTGTTAAAAAATACTTCAAAAGATTCCCCTGAAAATTTATTACTGTGTTTTAAGGTTTGTCCCCCATCCCTCTGTAAATATTTTATTACTTAAGTTTTAATAGCATTGTGTTTTGGATGAAACTATTGTTCAGAGCATGACAAACTATATCATTGCCAGTCATTCTACAATAGAGATAAGTGGGGGGGGGTGGGAATTGTTATTCTTGAAAGATTCACAGTCTGAGAGGTAAATGATTTTGGAACTTAACGTACAAAATAAGATGCTGTGGTTTATTCTACCAAGGGCTATTGGCCTTTTATTTATCCAGGGTGATGACATTTGAACTGGATCTTGATTGATGAGGAAGAGTTAATTAAATGGCTAAAGGAATAGTTTAATTTAGGTATGTATTATTATGAAAGCATATAATGTCTTTGTGGATTGACAAATAGTAATTTTGTTACTGGCTAGGGCAGTTTGCAGGAAGAATTTGTAAAAGCAGATTGGGGCTACACATGTAGATTTATGAGTTCATCCTTTGACATGGGAGCCATCAAAAGCCATTAAGGATATTTGCTGTTATTATATGCATTGAGGAAAAACTTAAAGGTTATAATTGTTATATTGTTTTAGCCAGAATTAAGGGCATGAAAAAGTTCAGGAGCTATTTTAGTGGTAAAATTAACAAGATTTCAACTTGTTTACTGATTTTATGTAGTGAAAAATTTCAGCTAATAATATAGTCAAAGGCAGGTTTAAAATTTGTATAACATTTGCATGATGTGCTACAGAACATAAATTTTCTAATTTGTGTTTTCTTTCAGATCTTACAGAAAATTTTGGCTGTAGCCCTCAAACTAGAAGCTGAAATAATAGAAGCTGTGTACCATGCATTAGGGTATTAAAGAAAATCAATTTTTGATTCAAATATTTGGACTATAAGGAAGGAAAGGTGACTGAAAATGGGGCGGAAGAAAATACAAATCACACGCATAATGGATGAAAGGAATCGACAGGTAAATGAAAATTTTAACTTATCTATTTTAATAGATGTAAATTAAAAAGTATAGAATAGAATGGTGTTTTAATTAAAGTCTAAATATTTTTATTTCTAGACTACGTTAAAAAATTTAGTTACCAAAATTTCTGACTTTCCATCATATGCTTTAAAGTAACTTTTTTATTATTATTGTAGAAATCATTTTGTTAATTATAGAAACATAGATAAGCAACATAGAGGAAAGTAAAATCACTGCAATTCCACTGGTACCATCCATTGTGTAGGTTTCAGTTCAGTTGCTTATTCGTGTACGACTCTTCACAACCCCGTGGACTGCAGCACACTAGGCTTCCCTGTCCTGGAAATGAACAGAGATCATTCTGTTGTTTTTGAGATTGCACCCAAGTACTGCATTTTGGACTCTTTTTGTTGACTATTAGGGCTACTCTATTTCTTCTAAGAGATTCTTGCCCACAGTAGTAGATAAAATGGTCATCTGATTTAAATTCACCTTTTCTGGTCCATTTTAGTTCACTGATTCCTAAAATGTCGATGGTCACTCTTACCATCTCCTGTTTGACCATTTCCAATTTACCTTGATTTGTGGACCTAACATTCCAGGTTCCTATGCAGTATTGTTCTTAACAGCATCAGAGTTTACCTCCATCACCAGTCACATCCTCAGCTGGGCATTGTTTTTGCTTTGGCTTAGTCTCTTCATTCTTTCTGGAGTTATTTCTCCCCTCTTCTGCAGTAGCATATTGGACACCTACTGGCCTGGGGAGTTCATTTTTCAGTATATCTTTTTGCCCTTTGATTCTGTGCTACATACAGTAGTCACATCCTTATGTGACTGCTGGAAAAACCATGATTTTGACTATATGGACCTTTGTAGGCAAAGTAATGTCTCTGCTTTTTAATAGTGTCTAGGTTTGTTACTGCTTTTCTTCCATGGATCAAGAGTTTTGAGTTACCAGAGTTTTTGAGCTCATAAATATCACACTTCATATCATTGGAACAGCATGCGTTCTTTGTGCAGCATTATGTTTGTGAAATTCTTCACTGTTATTGTTGCATGGAGATACACTTAGTAAATTTTCATTGGTACATAATATTCCATTGTGTGGATAGAACACAGTCTATGTGTGTGTATATACGTGTATATATATATACGTACACATTTTTCTCTTGTAAATAGGCTTTTGGGTTTTAGATCTACTGTTCATTTGGAACTTGGTTTTTATGTGTTTTGAGGTGTAGGGGTCAAAATTTGCCACTTTTCAGATGGATACTCTTTTGGCCCTGTGCGTTTTATTGCAAAAATTATCCTAGGAAAGCACAAAAAAACACAAGCTATTCATAAAAAAATTCAACAACAGGCATAATTAATCTGTGGTGCCAGGTTTCTGACTTTACTTGAGACAAGGTGATAATGACTGGGAGACAGGACAAAGAGAGTTTTTGGGTTATGCTAAATGTTCTTTTCTTTTTTTCCCCAAAAAATTCAGTGAGCCACACACTTAATGGTTTGTGGGTTTTCATTTATGTTATATTTTAATATGAAGTTTACTTTTTTAAAAGAAGTATTAGAAGGACAAGAAGGACAAACACAGTTTCACCAGGAGCTTCTAACTGGAAGTGAAGTCTTTCATCCCTCTAGAGTTTTGGCATCTTCAGTCCTTGGTACTTCAGCAGCTTTCTGATGTCTTAGAACAGGTATTCGGTGTATTTCACTGTTTTTTGTAGTTGATCTCAGTGGGTTCTTTGTTCTTCCACCAGTCACTCCATTTAGAGGCAGACATCCTCTTATACTTTTTAAAAAAATGAGTTGAAAAATTATTTTAAGGCAGAATACAGAGAACAATACCTCAAACACTGTTACTTTTTCAGAAGTAATGTAGGTCGATTCTGACATATTTGCTGCAGATACCTTCCCTTGTAAAAGAAGAAAATTAGAAATGTACTTCCTTTGTAATTTTTGGAAGTCTCATTCTTCTTTTCTTCCCCAAAGGAACCTTGCATAATGGATTTAATTTTTATTTTCTTTATTAATTAAGCATACTATCATTATTTCAGCACAATTTAAAAATCTTACGTAATTAGCATTCTCATCTGCACTTGCTGTTTCACTCAATGTGGTGTTTCAGACATTTGTCTGTGTAACTCATTCTTGTAGTACAAGTAGTTTGCAGGAAAGAATGTGCATCAATTCATTTATCAATGCTTCTATCAGAGAACATTTAGGTTGTTTCCAGTTTTTTAGAAATTTTGCTACATGTTATGTTAGAAATGATGCCCAGGCTACATCTGTGAACATGTCTCTGTGATTCTAGAGGAGTTGCTGGGTTGAGTATATCCTTCATAACTTTATACTGTGAGGTTTTCAAGTTGCTCTGCCAAGTGGTTGTACCAGATATACTATAGTAAATTATGAAAATTTCTTCTTCCTGTACACTTTACCTTTCTTCTTTCTTTCTTTCTCACTTTATGGTTTTTCATTTTATTTTGCATATTTTTTGGCCTAATGAAGGTAAAATGTTACCTGTTTGTGGTTTTGTGGTTTTGCTGGGTTGTTGATTTTTTTCTTAGAATTTCTTCATATATTCCAGATATTAATTCTGTGTGTAGTTAATCTGTTTCAGATAGTATAGTTCAGTCTTTACCAAAACACTTTATAAACACTGTTATGACAGGACTTATTTCAGTGTTTCTTAGCAGTTTATTTCACCTTTACCAGTAGATTATGAACACTTGAGGCTGGCAGAACAGCCTCTCCCTCAGACACTGTTGGTCTCATGAAGCAACACCATTTTAAATTCTGCCCACATTTCATTAGCCAGAGAAAGAAACTTGGGCACTCTTGATTCTGAGAGGACAAGGAATATATAATCTTGCCAGAAGAGGCTCCACCAATTTCATGATCAAGCCAGATCTCAGTGAGACAGGAGAGTATGCTTCCCCCTCAGGAAGGTGGAACAAATATAATCAGCTACAATAACTAATTGTTCAAACTTTATAAAACACAGAGAAGATAAAGAATCTGTTTTCTTGTTAGCCATATTGATCAAATTTTGTATAACTTTACAGTTTAATATCTGTAACTGGTTTACTCTAGTTTGTTACGACAGTTGAAAACAGGGAGCCATATGTCTTTTTGGCACTTTTTTTTGTTGTTGCTTAGAGTTTTTATTTGTATAGAAAGATTGTTCAGTGTATTATTCTGTTTTTCTTTAAATAAACTTGAATGTTCTAGGCTAAAAAAAATTAAAAAAGTGAAATGATTTAAATCTTGCTTCATTTTCTAAATCATAAATAATCAGCTTGTAAATGTTCCAGTTGAACTCTAGATAAATGTGTATTCTTTTAATTGTGGCATACAGGATTCTGAATGTCTATTAGTTCAGTCTTATTTTGTGTTCAGATTATCTGTATCTGTATTTTATTTATGTATTTGGTTTTGGCTCAGTGAGACATGTCAATAATTACACTTACCACAATATGGATTTGTCATTTTCTGTATATATTTTACTAGTTTAACACATATTGTGTTAGATATTTGGGGAATATTTCATTAGGCTCATACGTATTTAGAATTGTTATGTGTTCTTGGTGAATTTTTAAAATACTTACTGACTTTTTCTGTCCTCAGTAAGGCATGCTGTTTTAAACTACTTAAATCTACTGTCTCACATTACTATAGCTACTACATATGTCTTTTGGCTAATATTTTCTTGATAGGTCTAATTCTCTACATTTACATTCAACCTATCTATATCTTTATACTTTAGGTATATTTCTGTAAATAGTATATGGCTAGATTTTAAAAAATCTATCCTGATAATATATCTTGACTCCCCAGTTTTCTTGGACCTTACTCTTTATCATCCTTTGTATATATATTTGGACTATTTTATATCATCTTAGTTGATTATTTTGATTTACTATGAGAATCTGATAGAGGTCCTACAGGTAAAACTCACATAAGTGTAGGTGTACCCTCCAAAACTGGGTCCCCCTAGAGTTGTTAATCTTTATACTTGTCCAAAATTAGCCTCCAGTGATTCACTAATTACAGTTCAGATTTTCCTACCCTTGTACTGATTCCTGTGGCAGTTTCTGTTTATGGCTCTGGTGATTTATGGTTCTTAGTATCTGTCTCTGTCTGTCTCCAGTTTGGCAGGTGGGGCAGAAGTTGCCCTGGGACCTCAGCTCTTTGAGGAATCTAAGAAGAGTTGTTAATTTTCATTTTGTTCTGTTTTATTACTTAAGTGGCAACTTCCACTGGAGTTGGAAGGGCTAGAACAGACACTTGAAGTCTCTCCTGGACTTTTAAATTCAACAGTGAAATAAAGATATGTCTAAATGTATATGGTGTAAAAATTTTGCAGGTCCTTGGGATTTAAAATATAAAAGATCTTTTGGAGATGATATAATCTAACCTTCTTGAATTCAAAGAATTGTATTAGTTTAATTTGACACAAAATCAGTAAAGCTGGTTAGATTAAAATAAAATCTACCTCAGTTTATACTGGCACTGAATTTTGTAGGCTAGCCTTTAGTCCTGTTCTTTTTCTTTATAGTGACTATAATACTGGAATAAAATTAAAATTTAAAAATAAAATTAATTTATTTTGACTAATACTGAAATGGCTTTATTAATACTGATTTCTTATATTTAAATTTTATAACATTTAAAATGAAATGCTAAATATATCTCAAGTAGAAAAATAAACCTGTTGCAAAATAAAGATTCAGATTTATAGGTGGAAATCTTGGTAATCAGAGTAACGGTGGCTGAATAAATCCTGACTCTTCCAACATAATTTTTCCAAAAATGTAGAAAAACAGGAACATAAAACCTACAACCTTGGCACAACTAGAAGGCAAAGAATGTCTAAATTCACATTACCTGCAGGTAGAAAATTATTTCCAAGTCACTGTGTGCTGTTTCTTGACATCTATTGCAAATCTTTGTGGTGACCCAAGCATACATCTTTAGTCTTTCCCATTCTATTGTTTTTCTCTATTTCTTTGCATTGATCGCTGAGGAAGGCTTTCTTAACTCTCCTTGCTATTCTTTGGAAATCTACATTAAATGGATGTATCTTTCCTTTTCTCCTTTGCTTTTCACTTCCCTTCTTTTCACAGCTATTTGTAAGGCCTCCTCAGACAGCCATTTTGCCTTTTTGCATTTCTTTTTCTTGGGGATGGTCTTGATTCCTGTCTCCTGTACGGTATCACAAACCTTCATCCATGGTTCATCAGGCACTCTATCTATCAGATCTAGTCCCTTAAATCTATCTCTCACTTCTGCTGTATAGTCATAAAGCATTTGATTTAGGTCATACCCAAATGGTCTAGTGGTTTTCTCCACTTTCTTCAATTTCAGTCTGAATTTGTCAATTAGCAGTTCATGATCTGAGCCACAGTCAGCTCCCTGTCTTGTTTTTGCTGACTGTATAGAGCTTCTCCATCTTTGGCTGCAAGGCATATAACCAGTCTGATTTCGGTGTCAACCATCTGGTGATGGTTGTAGAGTCTTCTCTTGTGTTGTTGGAAGAGGGTGTCTGTTATGACCAGTGCGTTCTCTTGCCAAACACTATTAGCCTTTGCCCTGCTTCATTCTGTATTCCAAGGCCAAATTTGCCTGTTACTCTAGGTGTTTCTTGAATTTCTGCTTTTACATTCCAGTCCCCTGTAATGAAAAGGACATCTTTTTGGAGTGTTAGTTCTAGAAGGTCTTATAGGTCTTCATAGAACTGTTCAGCTTCAGCTTCCTTGACGTTACTGGTTGGAGTATAGACTTGGATTACTGTGATATTGAATGACTCGCCTTGGAAACAAACAGAGATGTTGTTTTTGAGATTGCATCCAAGTACTGCATTTTGACTCTTTATTGACAATGATGGCGACTCTATTTCTTTTAAGGGATTTCTGCCCACATTAGTAGATATAATGATCATCTGAGTTAAATTCATCCATTCCAGTCCATCTTAGTTCACTGATTCCTAGAATGTTGATGTTTATTCTTGTCATCTCCTGTTTGACCACTTCCAATTTGCCTTGATTCATGGACCTGACATTCCCGGTTCCTATGCAGTATTGCTCTTTACAGCATCAAACCTTGCTTTTATCACTAGTCCCATCCATAAGTGGGTCTTGTTTTTGCTTTGGCTCCATCCCTTCATTCTTTCTGCAGTTATTTCTCCACTGGTCTCCAGTAGCATATTGGGCACCTACCAACCTGGGGAGTTCATCTTTCAGTGTCCTGTCTTTTTGCCTTTTCAACTATTCATGGGGTTCTCAAGACAAGAATACTGAAGTGGTTTGCCATTCCCTTCTCCAGTGGACCACATTCTGTCAGACCTCTCAACCATGACCCGGCCGTCTTGGGTGACCCCGCATGGCATGGCTTTGTTTCATTGAGTTAGACATTTCATGCAAAGATGGGTACAATAAAGGACAGAAATGGTAGGGACCTAACAGAAGCAGAAGATATTAAGAAGAGATGGCAAGAATACACAGAAGAACTGTACATAAAAGATCTTCACAACCTAGATAATCACGATGGTGTGATCACTCACCTAGAGCCAAACATCCTGGAACGTGAAGTCAAGTGAGCCTTAGGAAGCATCATTACGAACAAAGCTAGTGGAGATGATGGAATACCAGTTGAGCTATTTCAGATCCTGAAAGATGATGCTGTGAAAGTGCTGCACTCAATATGCCAGCAAATTTGGAAAACTCAGCAGTGGCCACAGGACTGGAAAAGGTCTGCTTTGATTCCAATCCCAAAGAAAGGCAATGCCAAAGAATGCTCAAACTACCGCACAATTGCACTCATCTCACATGTTAGTAAAGTAATGCTTAAAATTCTCCAAGCCAGGCTTTAGCAATACGTGATGAACCGTGAAATTCCAGATGTTCAAGCTGGTTTTAGAAAAGGCAGAGGAACCAGAGATCAAATTGCCAACATCCTCTAGATCACAGAAAAGCAAGAGAGTTCCAGAAAAACATTTATTTTTGCTTCATTGACTATGTTAAACTCTTTGACTGTCTGGATCTCAATAAACTGTGGAAAATTCTTCAAGCGATGGGAATACCAGACCACTGACCTGCCCTTGAGAAACCAGTATGTAGGTCAAGAAGCAACAGTTAGAACTGGACATGGAACAACAGACTGGTTCCATACAGGAAAAGGAGTACGTCAAGGCTGTATATTGTTATCCTGCTTATTTAACTTATATGTAGAGTACATCATGAGAAAGCTGGGCTGTAGGAAGCACAAGCTGGAATCAAGATTGCTGGGAGAAATCAATAACCTCAGATATGCAGATGATGCCACCCTTATGGCGAAAGGGAAGAAGAATAAAGAGCCTCTTGATGAAAGTGAAAGAGGAGAGTGAAAAAATTGACCTAAAGGTCAGCATTCAGAAGACGAAGATCATGGCATCTGGTCCCATCACTTCATGGCACATAGATGGGGAAACAGTGGCTGACTTTAGTTTTTTGGGCTCCAAAATCACTGCAGATGGTGACTGCAGCCATGAAATTAAAAGATGCTTACTCCTTGGAAGGATAGTTTTGACCAACCTAGACAGCATATTCAAAAGCAGAGACAGTACTTTGTCAACAAAGGTCCGTCCAGTCAAGGCTATGGTTTTCCAGTGGTCACGTATGGATGTGAGAGTTGGACTATAAAGAAAGCTGAGCACCAAAGAGTTGATGCTTTTGAACTGTGGTGTTGGAGAAGACTCTTGAGAGTCCCTTGGACTGCAAGGAGATCCAACTAGTCCATCCTAAAGGAGATCAGTCCTGAATATTCATTGGAAGGACTGATGTTGAAGCTGAAACTCCAATACTTTGGCCACCTCATGCGAAGAGCTGACTCATTAGAAAAGACCCTGATGCTGGGGAAAATTGAGGGTAGGAGGAGAAGGGGACGACCGAGGATGAGATGGCTGGATGGCATCACCAACTCGATGGATGTGGATGTGGGTGAACTCCTGGAATTGGTGATGGACAGAAAGTCCTGGCATGCTGCTGTTCATGGAGTCGCCAAGAGTTGGACACGACTGAGCGACTGAACTGAACTGAAGCATACATTAGGAAAAAGTATGTGGGAAAAGAGAAGAGGAGACCTTGTAGCTGTCTTAAGACTGATTTGAAATCACTACCCAAAAGAGGAATTCTAACTAAGTCCAAAAATTCTGGAAAATACTCCTTGTAGATCAGAATTGACCATAGGTAAAGAAAGGACTAAAAGTATATGTCCAAGCAAGTCTGTAGTCTTCAAAAAGCAGCTGTTTCAGGGAAAAGAGGGCCAAAAGGAAGGCAGAGGTACTTTTTGGAAAATGTTAGATAAATGGAAATGAAAGAAGATACACACACACATCCTTCAAGACAAAAGTATATGCAAAAGTATTTTAATTAAAGGACACAAAACTCTTTTCCCCACTGCCAGCACTCCCCCCAAAAGCCTTTCATTAAAGAAACCATACTTAACTGCTTTAAAAGGAGAGGTGCTCTTGAACTAAGAATATTTTCAATCACTACCCACTAAGTGCTGCTAATTCTTTCTGTAGAAATTCATTGATGCAGGCAAACTTCTATATCAGTTCAGTTCAGTTCAGTCACTCGGTCGTGTCCAACTCTTTGTGACCCCATGGACTGCAGCATGCCAGGCCTCCCTGTCCATCACCAACTCCTGGATCCTTCTCAAATTCATGTCCATCCAGTCGGTGATGCCATCCAACCATCTCATCTTCTGTCATCCCCTTCTCCTCCCACCTTCAATCTTTCCCAGCATCAAGGTCTTTTCCAATGAGTCAGTTCTTTGGATCAGGTGGCCAAAGTATTGGAGTTTCAGCATCAGTCTTTCCAATGAATATTCAGGACTGATTTCCTTTATGATGGACTGATTGGATCTCCTTGCAGTCCAAAGAACTCTCAAGAGTCTTCTCCAACACCACAATTCAAAAGCATCATTTCTTCAGCGCTCAGCTTTCTTTATAGTCCAACTCTCACATCCATACATGACTATTGGAAAACCCATAGCTTTAACTAGATGGGCCTTTGTTGACAAAGTAATGTCTCTGCTTTTTAATATGCCGTCTAGGTTGGTCATAGCTTTTCTTCTAAAGAGCAAGCGTCTTTTAATTTCATTGCTGCAGTCATCATTTGCAGTGATTTTGGAGCCCCCTAAAATAAAGTCTCTCACTGTGATTCCCCATCTATTTGCCATGAAGTGATGGGACCAGATGCCATGATCGTAGTTTTCTGAATGTTGAGTTTTAAACCAACTTTCTCACTCTCATCTTTTACTTTCATCTCCTATAAACTGTTATAAAGAAAAGAAAATGATATTTATAGCTATTCATGTGACAAGATTGTTCCCCAAACAGTGAAGCAGTGGGGAAAAAAAACTGCTAATGACTATCCATGCTGAAATGAATTTCCTTAAACAAGTAGTTAGGAGTGTTACAGACAAAAATCAAGATTCAGAATTTTGAATACTGAGAATGGAAATGAATTTTTTTAAGAAATCATGGATGAAACAAAGTGATTAAGCTGATTAAGTCAATTGAAAGAAAGAAAAAAGAGAAAATAATATTAAAACAAAGGCTAAATTACGAAGTGGCCAAGGAATATATACTCAAATGAATCTTTAATATTAATTGAAGGCAGGCAGGAACAGGCAGGAACTAAATGAATGAAAATAAGTAATGTCAAAGGGTTTGAGAGAAAATGGTTGAAAGGGAGATAAAGAAGATCCAACTTCTGTATAAAGAAAAAGAAACCATAGAACTGATACATAATTAAAGTTTTCATAAATAAGATTCCAAGGATTAGGTTGGAGAAGGCAATGGCTCCCTACTCCAGTACTCCTGCCTGGAAAATCCCATGGATGGAGGAGCCTGGTAGGCTGCAGTCCATGAGGTCGCTAAGAGTCAGACATGACTGAGCGACTTTACGTTCACTTTTCACTTTCATGCATTGGAGAAGGAAATGGCAACCCACTCCAGTGTTCTTGCCTGGAGAATCCCAGGAACGAGGGAGCCTGGTGGGCTGCCGTCTATGGGGTCACACAGAGTCGGACACGACTGAAGTGACTTAACAGTAGCAGCAAGGATTAGGTGGACCTGTGGAGGTCAGCTTTGATACGTATCCTAGTGATAATAGGATTTTTTATTGGTAGTTGAATGAGCTTTATTTTTCATTCTGCTACTGACTTTATCTTTGTAAAATTGATCTGATTACGAAAGATTCATTAGTTTTCTTTTTTTAGTTCCAGGAATTTACTTGTAGCGATTTTTTGCATGGACAATCATGTCATCTATGAATAAGGACAATTTTATTTCCTTCTAATTTGTTTACATTTCCTTTCTATCCTTTCTTTTTTTCTCTTATTTTTTTTTTATTGGAGTGTAATTGCTTTCTTTTTTTTTATTTTTATTTTTTTTAATTTTTATTTTTACTTTATTTTACTGTACAATACTGTATTGGTTTTGCCATACATTTACATGAATCCACCACAGGTGTACATGCGTTCCCAAACATGAACCCCCTCCCACCTCCCTCCCCATAACATCTCTCTGGGTCATCACCGTGCACCAGCCCCAAGCATACTGTATCCTGCATCGGACATAGACTGGCGATTTGATTCTTACATGATAGTATACATGTTACAATGCCATTCTCCCAAATCATCGCACCCTCTCCCTCTCCCTCTGAGTCCAAAAAGTCCGTTATACACATCTGTGTCTTTTTTGCTGTCTTGCATACAGGGTCGTCATTGCCATCTTTCTAAATTCCATATATATATGTGTTAGTATACTGTATTGGTGTTTTTCTTTCTGGCTTACTTCACTCTGTATAATCGGCTCCAGTTTCATCCATCTCATCAAAACTGATTCAAATGTATTCTTTTTAACGGCTGAGTAATACTCCATTGTGTATATGTACCACAGCTTTCTTATCCATTCATCTGCTGATGGACATCTAGGTTGTTTCCGTGTCCTGGCTATTATAAACAGTGCTGTGATGAACATTGGGGTACATGTGTCTCTTTCAATTCTGGTTTCCTTGGTGTGTATGCCCAGCAGTGGGATTGCTGGGTCATAAGGTAGTTCTATTTGCAATTTTTTAAAGAATCTCCACACTGTTCTCCATAGTGGCTGCACTAGTTTGCATTCCCACCAACAGTGTAGGAGGGTTCCCTTTTATCCACACCCTCTCTAGCATTTATTGCTTGCAGATTTTTGGATCGCAGCCATTCTGACTGGTGTGAAGTAGTACCTCATTGTGGTTTTGATTTGCATTTCTCTAATAATGAGTGATGTTGAGCATCTTTTCATGTGTTTGTTAGCCATCCGTATATCTTCTTTGGAGAAATGTCTATTTAGTTCTTTGGCCCATTTTTTGATTGGGTCGTTTATTTTTCTGGAATTGAGCTGCATAAGTTGCTTTATATTTTTGAGATTAGTTGTTTGTCAGTTGCTTCACTTGCTATTGTTTTCTCCCATTCAGAAGGCTGTCTTTTCACTTTGCTTATATTTTCCTTTGTTGTGCAGAAGCTTTTAATTTTAATTAGATCCTGTTTGTTTATTTTTGCTTTGTAATTGCTTTCAATGTTGTGTTAATATCCTTTGTATAACAAAGTGAATTAGCTATATGTTTACATAGATCCACTCCCTTTTGAAACTCCCTCCCAACCCCGCCCCATCCCACCCCTCTGGGTCATCACAGAGCACCAAGCTGAGCTCCCTGTTCTATATAGCAACTTCTAACTGCTTCCCTGTTTTACAGATGGTACTGTATATATGTCAGTGCTACTCTCCCCATTTCATCCCACCCTTCCCTACATATCCATTCTCTTCTTTACATCTCCATAGATTTTAAGATAAAGAAAAAAATCATCAGAGCTTCTGGTATAAAACAAAAGCAAATTTGTAAGTACAGAGAACTAAACTGGCATCAAATTTTGCAAAATCAAGATACAAAGGAAGACATTAGAGCAGCATTTTCAATAAATGCAGGGGAAAGTATCTGAAGGTAGGATTTCATTTGCAGTTAAGCTGTATTCAAATACAAAGATGTTTCAAGTTACTCCTACTAGAGCTCAGGTAATTCTGTACTCAAGAGCTATTATTATGTATCTAGTTATGACCAACCTAGATAGTATATTGAAAAGCAGAGACATTACTTTGCTGACTAAGGTCCGTCTAGTCAAGGCTATGGTTTTTCCTTTGGTCATGTATGGATGTGAGAGTTGGACTGTGAAGAAGGCTGAGCACCGAAGAATTGATGCTTTTGAACTGTGGTGTTGGAGCAGACTCTTGAGATCCCTTGGACTGCAAGGAGATCCAACCAGTCCATTCTGAAGGAGATCAACCCTGGGATTTCTTTGGAAGGAATGATGCTAAAGCTGAAAATCCAGTCCTTTGGCCACCTCATGCGAAGAGTTGACTCACTGGAAAAGACTCTGATGCTGGGAGGGATTGGGGGCAGGAGGAGGAGGGGACGACTGAGGATGAGATGGCTGGATGGCATCACTGACTCGATGGACGTGAATCTGAGTGAACTCTGGGAGTTGGTGATGGACAGGGAGGCCTGGCGTGCTGCGATTCATGCGGTCACCAAGAGTCGGACACGACTGAGCAACTGAACTGAACTGAGTAGAAGATAAGCTCCATACAGCTGAGAGATGCCTGAGGAAATAAGGAAAAAGATCCTTGACCAACATTTAATATACTTAACTATAGATATAAGCCTAAAGCAACAATGGGGGCAAGAGTGGAAGAATAATGTGTTATATATTATTTATTATATATTACTTTGGTTTGAACAAAACAATGCAGTCGAGACATGGTAAGAAAGAAAAGGGAAACAGGAAAGTAAAACAAGCGTACTGATATTATTTATGCAGTAGGTGGGAGTTAAAAAATTTCACTAAGATTTGACATAGCAAATAGTTAGGGATTAAACATGAAAACAGAGACTAAGGGCATTTACAAAAGTTGTAACTACAAAGATAACCACTAGAACAAAAATGCTAATTCTCATTGAATTTTTCTGAAAGAAGCAAAGAAAACACATCATTTAGAGGAAAATAACAGGAAATATACATAATACATATAAATATTAATATTAAAGTACTAAAAACTCAATGAAATCTCTATTATCAGTCACATCAATAAATGTGAATGGGCCTGTTTATTTAAAGGAAAATCACTTCCATTTAGTTCACAAGGTCCAAATATAGGCAGGAGACACAATGGACTCTTTCTTCTTTTTTTGTTTTTGATAAATATTCTTTATTTATTTAAATTGATTTTCAAATGTTAAACCAACCTTTTTTTATTGGTATCCCCCCTTTTTTTAATATAAATTTATTTATTTTAATTGGAGGCTAATTACTGCCACATGAGTGTATGCTCGTCGGTTCTGTCTCGTCCACAACAAAGATTTGGAGGGACGGACATTAAAGCCCTCGGTGTGTCACAGCTCTCGGGTCTTGGACAAACCATGTTATAGCTCTTAGACAAATCAGTGTTACAACTCTATTTTATTTAGACGATAGCAGGAGAATCCATCCTGGAAGCATGAGGGCATGCCAACCCAAAGATGTGAAGAAAAGAGAGTGGAGGAGGGTGCCAGCTACGGGGAAGGGAGGGGGAGAGAGAGAGGGAGAAAGAGTACATGCACGTGGTGGAGGGGGCAGGTGGGAGAGAGAGAGAGAGAAAGAGCGCACGCGTCGGGTATGAGGGTGGGAGAGAGAGAGAAAGGGCGCATGCCCATGGAGGGGAGAGAGAAAGAGCACAGGCACATGGAGGGCAGAGAGAGGGAAAACACTTTGGCTCCTCCTTTTATATGTTTTCTCCTCCTCCTGGGCCTGCCCTGTGCAAATTGGGCTTAGTCAGGAGTGCTGTTTGTTCTACCTGAGGTCTTCACTCAGGTCCTCGGAACTTCCTTTGTTCTATTTTCGCGGGCTTTTCCCTTCCTTGTCTTTTAGCCACTGCCATTTTGAAATCCTTTTCCCTACTCTGACTAGCTAACATTACTTTATAATATACAATATTGTATTGGTTTTGCCATACATTGACATGAATCTGCCATGGGTGTACATGTGTTCCCCATCCTGAACCCCCATCCCACCTGTCTCCCCATCCCATCCCTCTGGGTCATCCCAGTGCACCAGCCCCAAGCACACTATATCATGCATTAAACCTGGACTGGTGATTCGTTTCACATATGATAATATATATGTTTCAATGCCATTCTCCCAAACCATCCCACCCTCACCCTCTCCCACAAAGTCCAAAAGACTGTTCTATACATCTGTGTCTCTTTTGCTGTATCGCATATAGGGTTATTGTTACCATCTTTCTAAATTCCATATATATGTGTTATTACACTGTATTGGTGTTTTTCTTTCTGGTTTACTTCACTCTGTATAATAGCCTCCAGTTTCATCCACCCCAAATATCAGAAAGAAAGAGATGAGAAAAGGTATACCAGACAAAAGTATATATAGAGCATTCACCAAATTGATTAAAAATTACCTACCCAACCAAAGAAACAACAGTAAATTCAGTAAAGGAGAATATTAAAAACATATACTGATTACCAGGTAGTAAATCTAAAAAGTCTGTTGTGGGTTTTCTTTTTTTTTTGACATCTGAGCATGGGCTTTCTCTAGTTGCAGTGAGTGGGAGCTACAGTTGTGGTGTGCAGAAAAAGAAATAAGATTTTTATTTTGTACTTTGTAAGAGTAGTAACATTTATATGAAAAAATTATGAAATTATTCAGAAGACTACCTAAGAACTATACTGTTTGACTTACACATTTGTGAGGTGTGGCTTGATGAGGAAAACAAAAAGTATTGGATCAGTTCAGTTCAGTCACTCAGTTGTGTCTGATTCTTTGCAACCCCATGGACTGCAGCACGCCAGGCTTCCCTGTCCATCACCAATTCCCAGAGCTTGCTTATCTCCATCGAGTCAGTGATGCCATCCAACCATCTCATCCTCTGTCATCCCCTTCTCCTCCTGCCTTCAGTCTTTCCCAGCATCAGGGTCTTTTCTAAGGAGTCAGTTCTCCACATCAGGCGGCCAAAGTAGTGGAGCTTCACCTTCAGCATTAGTCCTTCCGATAAGTATTCAGGACTGATTTCCTTTAGGATTGACTGGTTGGGTCTCCTTGCCGTCCAAGGGACTCTCAAGAGTCTTCTCCAACACCACCGTTCAAAACAATGTCAAAGAGTATTGATAAGAGTCCCAGTTTCATAAAACGCTGACAAGATCCCTTATATGTATATATATCTAAATGTATATATGATTATATGATCTTGTACAAAAATGTGAGATGAAAAATACCAAGTTGAAAACATGCGTTAAAAGGAGGCAGGCAAAACACATTATATATACATTTATATAAAGTCATATATTTGTGTATTTGTATTTTAAGGACTTTTTAAAAAGGTTAAATAATGATAAGAGATTTTTCTCTTTTTTTTAAAAGGAGGGAGAAGGAAATAGATGTGATGTGAAGAGTGTTTCACAGAGAGGGGAAATAGCCAAGTTCCTAAGATAGGGAGTAGTAGCTGGTGGTTAAGAAAAACCCACACACTGTACACACCAGTGCAGCATAATGTGTGTGTGAGAGAGAGAGAGAGATGAAATAAGGTCACATAGTTTGAAGCCAGATCATTTGTTTCCTTAATGAGTTTGACTATTACTTTCAGTGCAGTGAAAAACTCTATAAACTCCTACTTAGACATTTTGATTTATGATTCAAATATATCAGTCTGTCAGGTATGTGGCCAATAAACTGTAGGGTGCAATAGGTAAAGCAGGAACTCTAATAAGGTGATTCTAGAAATAATTCACATGAGATACCATGTTACTTAACCTAGGGTGGTATAGTGGTGTAGATAGAAGTGGATCGATTTGGGATATGTTTTAGAGGTGGAGCTAACACAATTTACTGAAGGACTAGGTAGAGTCTTTGTGATTGGAGAGATGAAGGATAACTCTTAGACATTTGCTTTTGTTTGAATGGATGACAGTGCCATTTGCTGAACTGGAGGAGACTGTAGAAAGAGCATATTTGTTACTTTTAAAATTATGAAGCTGGATAGCTGGATGCAATTACCTGGAAGGACTGTGAGGGTAAAGAGAAGGGATCCTTGATCTAAAGCTCACAGGCACTTCAATGTGTAAAGGTTGAGCAGAGAAAGACGGTATAGCTCTAAAGGCTGAGAGGAAGAAGTCAGTCAAGTAAGAGGAAAACTAGGACAGTGTGGTGCCATAAACATTGGAAAAGAAAATGAAGACTGAGAACATGGTCGAATTTGTCAAATGAGATGTATGGTAAGATAAGAAAAAAAAAGTGATCATTGACTTCAGTCACGTAAATTGAAGGTCAGTGTCATGATATTGGCAAGTCTTAGCAGAATATGAGGACGGGAAGTCTGATTGCAGTAGGATGGGGAGAGAATAGGTGGTGAGAAATTAGAGGTGATAACTATAGACATTTCTTTCAAATATTTTTATTCTGAAGTAGAGCAGAAAGAAGGGCAAGAAGAAGGGGTGGTGACTGGAAAGGCAGTGTAAAGTCATAAAGAATATGCTCGAGCATAAGTTTATGGCCTTTGATCTGACAGAGAGCAAGGAAACCATGATGAAGAAGGAGAGTGCAGCATCTGGAAAAGACTAGAAACAGAGATGTCACTAATACCAGCAGAGAAGGAAGAGTGTGGAAACGTACAGACGAAGCGGTTGGACAGATAGATTCAGTGATGGGAAGTGAGACAGTTGCTACTTGCTTCTGTTTTCTCAGTGGTTTGAAGCAGGGTGGCTCAGATGGTAAAGCATCTGCCTACAGTGCGGGAGACCTGGGTTTGATCCCTGGGTTGGGAAGATCCCCTGGAGAAGGCAGTGGCACCCCACTCCAGTACTCTTGCCTAGAGAATCCCATGGATGGAGGAGCCTGGTGGGCTACAGTCCATGGGGTCGCAAAGAGTCGGACACGACTGAGTGACTTCACTTCACTTATCAGTGGAGAGTGGATTTGAGGGAGAGAAGATAGGAAGTATCTCCACCTGGAGAATGGGCTTTGTTGTCATTCAGTCGCTCAGTCCTGTCCCATTCTTCCTGACTCCATGATCTGCAACATGCCAGGCTTCCCTGTCCTTCACCATCTCCCAGAGCTTGCTCAAAGTCATGTCCATTGAGTGGATGATGCCATCCAACCATCTCATCCTCTGTCACCTCTTCTCCTCCTGCCCTCACTCTTTCCCAGCATCAGGGTCTTTTCTAATGAGTCAGATTTTCACATCAGGTGGCCAAAGTATTGTAGTTTCAGCTTCAGCATCAGTCCTTCCAATGAACACTGGGAACTGATCTCCTTTAGGATGGACTGTTTGTATCTCCTTGCAGTCCAAGGGACTCACAAGAGTCTTCTCCAACACCACAGTTCAAAAGCATCAATTCTTCGGCACTCAGCTTTATGGTCCAGTTCTCACACCCATACGTGACCACTGGAAAAACCATAGCTTTGACTAGATGGACCTTTGTTGGTAAAGTAATTTCTGTTTTTTAATATGCTGTCTAGGTTGGTCATAGCTTTTCTCCCAAGTGTTGCAGGAAGAGGGACCCCTTCCAGGGCCCGAAACTGGGCTCTTGTCTAACACTCGGAAATGAATTGTCCGAGGAGACACATGTGCTGACAAACAAGAGATTTTATTGGGAAAGGGCACCTGGGTGGAGAGCAGTAGGGTAAAGGAACCCAGGAGAACTACTCTGCCGCGGGGCTTGCAGTCTCGGGTTTTATGGTGATGGGATTAATTTCTGGGTGGTCTTTGACCAATCATTCTAATCCAGAGTCTCTCCTGGTGGCGCACACATTGCTCAGCCAAGATGGATGCTAGCGAGAGGGATTCTGGGAAATGGACGGACACGCAGTGTCTCCCTTAGACCTTTCCCAAACTCTTCCGGTTGATGGTGGCTTATTAGTTCCATATTCCTTATCAGGATCTCCTGTCATAAAACAACTCGTGCAAATGGTTACTATGGTGCCTGGCCAGGGTGGGCGGTTTCAATCAGTGTGCTTCCCCTAACACAAGGAGCATGCGTCTTTTAATTTCATGGCTGCAGTCACCATCTGCAGTAATTTTGGAGCCTAAGAAAATAAAGACTGCCACTGTTTCCATTGTTTCCCCATCTATTTGCCATGAAGTGATGGAACTGGATGCCATGATCTTAGTTTTCTGAATGTTGAGTTTTAAGCCAACTTTTTCACTCTCCTCTTTCAGTTTCATCAGGAGGCTCTTTTGTTCCTCTTTGCTTTCTATAAGGGAGCTGTTATCTGCATATCTGAGGTTATTGATATTTCTCCATGTGTAGAGTACATCATGTGCAGTGCTGGGCTGGATGAAGCACAAGTCGGAATCAAGATTGTCGGGAATAAGGAGTTCATGATCTGAGCCCCCGTGAGCTCCCAGTCTTGTTTTTGCTAACTGTGTAGAGCTTCTCCATCTTTGGCTGCAAAGAATATAATCAATCTGATTTCATTATTGACCATCTGGTGATGTCCATGTGTAGAGTCTTCTCTTGTGTTGTTGGATGAAGGTGTTCACTATGACCAGTGCTTTCTCTAGATAAATTGTTAGCCTTTGCCCTGCTTTGTTTTGTACTCCAACCCCAAATTTGCCTGTTACTCCAGGTTTCTCTTGACTTCCTGCTTTTGCATTCTAGTCCCCTATGATGAAAAGGACATCTTTTGGGGGTGTTAGTTCTAGATGGTCTTGTAGGTCATCATAGAGCCATTCAACTTCAGCTTCTTCAGTATTAGTGGTTGGGGCATAGACTTGGATTGCTGTGATATTGAATGGTTTTCCTTGGAAAGAGACATCATTCTGTCATTTTTGAGATTTCACCCAAGTACTGCATTTTGGACTCTTTTGTTGACTATGATGGGTACTCCGTTTCTTCTAAGGGATTCTTGCCTATAGTAGTAGATATAATGATCATCTGAATTAAATTCACCCATTCTGGTCCATAAAGTTCACTGATTCCTAAAATGTTGATACTCACTTTTACCATCTCCTGTTTGACCACTTCCAATTTACCTTGATTCATGGACCTAATATTCCAGGTTCCTATGCAATGTGCTTTACAACACTGAGCTTTACTTTTACCACCAGACACATCCACAGCTGGGTGCTGTCTCCGCTTTGGCTCAGACTCTGCTCCTTCTGGAACTGTTTCTTCGCTCTTCTCCAGTAGCATATGGGTCACCTGTCACTGTGGGTAGTTCGTCTTTCAGTGTTATATCTTTTTGCCTTTTCATACTGTTCTTGGGGTTCTCAAGGCAAGAATGCTGTAGTGGTTTGCCATCCCCTTCTCCAGTGGACCACATTTTGGCAGAGCTCTTCACCCTTAGCCATGCGTCTTGGGTGGCCCTATACTGCATGGCTCATACTTTCATTGAGTTAGACAAGACTGTGATCCATGTGATCAGTTTGATTACTTTTCTGTGATTCATTCTATCTGCTGCGAGGTCAGGTGCACTCTGTATAACAGTTCTGGTTGCCAGTGACATGCTGGCATAAGTCCTTTTGAAGGAGGTGGACATTATGCCATTACCCCTACCATGGTTTGGCCTGAGGCCAAACTACAGGAAGGGAACACAGCCCCACTCATCAGCAGAAAATTGGATTAAAGATTTACTCAACATGGCCCCGCCCATCAGAGCAAGATCCAGTTTGCACAATAGCCAGTACCTCCCATCAGGAAGCTTCCACAAGCCTCTTATCCTTATGTATCAGAATGGGCTGCTGGGACAAATAAGCTAAGTTATAATGTCAGGCAATGTTAAGTGTTAGTTCAGATGTATGGTCATCAGTTTAGAAAAACAAGGGGGTGTGGATTTGAGTGTGCATGCACATTTATGTTCCCAGTAATTGTCAGCCACTTGCATAAAGATAAAGGAATAAATGGGCAAAGAGTTGGACACCACTGAGAGACTTTGACTCGCTCACTCAGAAAGAGATATGACACTTATCAGTGCATGGGGATGAATGACTTCGAGGTCCCCACAAGGAGAGTTTGAAAAGTGAAAGTCTCTCAGTTGTGTCCAACTTTTGTGACCCCATGGACTATACAGTCCATGAAATTCTCTAGGCCAGAACACTGGAGTGGGTAGCCTCTCCCTTTTCCGGGAATCTTCCCAACCCAGGGGTTAAACCCAGGTCTCCATCACTGCAAATAGATTGAGCTTCAAAACATTGGGGGTTTTTAGAGAAGAAAGGAGAATGGAGGAGAGAATGGGAAGCAAAAGAGGACATATCTTCCAGACCCTTGAGTACAGGACATGTAGTATTTGAAAAGAAACAAATTAGTCTCTATTTGAGAGGGATTCAGGTGAGAGGTTTTAGTTAGAGAAATATTCAAGGAAGACTTTGAGGACATTGAGGAATTTGCTGATCTAGACTGTGAATTTTCATGGGTGAAATAGAAGGGATTGGAAAGGAGAGGAAGGATAATTTAGATTAGTGGATGTATTTTGTTGTTTAGGGATTAAAGTTTGAGTAATGACGGATTCCCTGGTGGCTCAGCAGGTAAATAATCCAGTGCAATGCAGGAGATACAGGAGATGCGGTTCGATTCCTGGGTCGGGAAGGTCCTCAGGAGAAAGGGAATGGAGCCACTCCAATATTCTTGCCTAAAAAATCCCTAGACAGAGGTGCCTGGCAGGCTACAGTCCATGGGGTCGCAAACAGTTGGACAGGAGCAACTCAGCACACACACACACGATGGACTACTTGAGGCAGGACTTGGACTTTCTAATGCCTTTTGAAGCTGGGTGGTAAGAGGCCACTAGTTAGCTGTTTCCTTCTTTGGTTCTTTGCCCAGAGTTGCAACCAAGGATAAAGGAAGCCTCCTCAGGAGACTACTCTGTCAGGCCCTTGGAGGTGCAAAATATATGTAGAATTGTAGTCCTTTGGCAAACTGGGGAAAGAAACTCATGTGGAGTATGAAGCTGGGAAGTTTTTTCACCTTTGAAATCAGACTCATTATTAAAAGAGAACTCATCTCCAGGTAGCCTATATTCCAGTACTACTAATAACTTTTAATAAAAATACATGTTTTTAAATTTTCTAGGTCACTTTTACAAAGAGAAAGTTTGGATTAATGAAGAAAGCCTATGAACTTAGTGTGCTCTGTGACTGTGAAATAGCACTCATCATTTTCAACAGCTCTAACAAACTGTTTCAGTATGCCAGCACTGATATGGACAAGGTTCTTCTCAAGTATACGGAATATAATGAACCTCATGAAAGCAGAACCAACTCGGATATTGTTGAGGTAACAAATACATCTAGTGATGCCTGAATTGCAGATAGTAATTAAATTAGATCACTTTTTATAGCCAAAACATACATCTATTATATTTTTTCTATGAATTGTTTCTTAGAAGGACCTAATTATTACTATGTGATGACCCATTTATAAGCATATCCTAATCACCAAGAAAAAATAAACAAGGCTGATATAGTATGTACATCCGTATAATCTAACATTTCATCTGTGATTACTTTTTATATGCGTTTTAGAATTAATCTTATAAGAAACTATATCACTTTGGACAGTATGAAGTTTTAGTTTTTTTATGTCTTAATTATTTCATTACCTCAGTGACTAACCACAATTTTAAACACTAATGAAATGGAAGAAGTTATTCTGTTTTGTTTATAGTCCTTTAGTTCTGGGAGGAGGATGGTCCCTTTTTTTTTTTTTTTAAATTTCTTTTCCTTCAATATCTCATAGTTCTACCAACCTATTTAGTGAAAATAAAAGTTGTTTAGAATGATTTTAGTCCATTCAGAAAGTATTTTAGGACAAAACCTTAAAAAGGAGAATCAATATGCTTTTCCCTTTAATTCTTTCCTGTTATAAAAATCTTCTTAGATAAGTTTTTGTGTATATGTCTATAGCATTTTATACTAGTTTCACATTTACTTTTATCTTTTTCTTTATACTTAGAAGTTTTGTTTTATTTTTGTTCAAAACAGGTTTTTGCCCCACTGCATAAAAAGATGTCTTTAATTTTATAATATTAGAAAACTATTTCAATAAATTAGAGATTTCCTTGGTTAAAATACTGAAATCATGGGAAGTGAAGCAGAAATAACCATAAGAGAAGAAATGTAGTCCCAACATAGGTTTTATTTCAGAAATTGAAATTAAGATACTTTATTGTGTAGGGATCTAATTTATTTGCCTCCACACATTGTTATAGTTCTGAAAATGCATTTTAAATATCTCCCCTGTTTTTCTGCCTTAACCATTCCTTTTGGACAGTAATTGATTCATTCTAACTGCCAAAAAAAATCCGCTACTTTTATTAGAAAAAATCCTTATTTTTTAAATAATCAGTTGCTTAAAATGGAAAGTAATAGTCTGACTACAGTTACAGTTCGTCTGTTGCTTGATGTGCCCACTGTTTTATTTGTGTCACTGTTTTATTAAGTGTCTGTGAAGCTTTTGATCTTGCTTTTGCTGATCACTTAAACTACATGGTTACATCTTTTAACTGGACTCCTTAGCACAGTTATGTTTTTATCAGTTGTAAATTATTTTATATCATTTAGCTTTTATGGTAAATCTTATTACTTATGTGCAATATAAACTAGTAGACTCTTGTTACATATCAGAATGCATTTTGAATCAAAATTTTATAAATTAGGGGATCTTGATTTGAATAAACTTCATAAGAGACTTTGTAACTGGATTTCGTTGAAACAGAAGGTATCCCTGGTGTTTAGTTTAAAATGACATCTTTATTTTAAAAACTCTCTGTCTTACCAAAAGCTCCACTACCTTAAATCAAAGAAAAAGAGTTGACCTTAATAAACAAATAGATATTCAGACTAATTTCATAATGGAAGGCAACCGCCTTCCTTGACCCTAACTACTCTGCTGTTTCATTGCAGCAGTTTTTGCTCTTGGGCCCTGGAAGTTGAGGGTACTTTGCACAGACTAAAGCCTGCTTCCTTGGAGAATATGAAGAATATAGGGTGACTTAATCCTCACAGAATTTTCAGATTACCTGAGTCTTCATCTCAGGTTGTGGTCAGCAGTGAGTGTCAGAGAGTAAATCCCAGTCATTTTTTAGCACTCCTCCTATATTATAGTTTACTTCGGTATGAAAGAAAATGTTTGCAGCTCAATTATCAGTTGGCATTTTGATCATTTATTTTTTAATTGAATTTCTTAGACATAAGCAAACATGGATTTTACCAGTAACTCTTTTTGAAGCTCTGAATTATGTAAATACAAGACACATATGAATAAAAGACAGAAGACACATTGAATTATAAGGGATTTAATTTGTTGCGATAGGATAAAATTATAAAACTTAATGCACCTTTCTTGTATGTCAGTGTCTTTCTTACTGAGTTAATCGTCATAAAACTGGATGATTACCATTATAAGACAGTCTTTCTTCCACATGTAAAGGTGATATGCAACTATATCCTCACTAGTAGTGCATACAAACTTGAGTTCTTTTTATTGGTTGTAGTGATGGCTTTATACTAATGGAGCTACCAAGATTGTTGTGGACCAGACTAAGTTAATATGATAAGAGTAATGACAAATACTTATACAGAGCTTCCTATGGGCTACTTTCTAAGTGCTTTACAAATATCTTACTTAGTATATTTTTAGAATATCATTTTAAGTATATTTTCCTTTTACATATAGTTTTGTTTCAAAGAGTTATAGTAATCGGAAGCAAACATTTAGACTTGTGTTTGTTTATTTAACAAACATTTTTGAGGGACTTCTGTGTGCCAGGGACTCCACAAAGTGATTTTTAGATTTCAAAATCAAGCCACAATACTGTTTTTTTTCCTACCTATGGTTCTGTAAACCACTGAAATATACTTTTACCAACTGAAGATTTTATATTAAACTTCTGACAAGTTGGTTCTGGACTCTTTGGCTATCTCATGTGGCTGAGTACATCAGCAATAAATAGAGTCATGTGCAGCTACAAGTGATCTACTTTAGACTATTACCTTATGTAGTATGAACAACAGTGAAACTAACTGAAAACTTCATGAACAGCTTTCATAAGGCCTCTAACCTGAATTCACCCATTTCCTCTTGCATATGATAGTTTTTAAAACTAGCAGGATTTTACTTTCCCACTTGTTACTAAAATATTCTTTGACAGAATCTTGAATATGTTAAAATGGAGTCTTGTGTGGATGTATTTGTATTCTATTGGATTCAACACACAGGCCCTTTTGATATGTACTGGGTAGAATAGAGGGATGCGTGCCCTGTACTGTTGATCACATCTACATAGTCTACGAAATAAGGACACACATGAAATTAAATCTAATATGTTTTCTGGGAGCACTGTAGAATAAATACAATAAAGTAGAAGTAGTTGGTATTTGAATATTGTGATGATAAACGTAGGAGGACATAATACATTCATTTACCTTTCAGTTTTTAACCACAGGTATTAGGAACACATATATAGAATGGTGTTTGTATCTTTGCTTTCCTTATTTCATATACATTTTAAAACCAGTCTCAAAATTTTAATCAGTTTTAACATTTTAATCATAGTTGATAAGAATTTTTTTCTTTATAGCTTATTAAAAGTCAATAGCATTTATGTATTTTAAGTTGCATTTAGGTATTTTAAATTAAGGTTTGCAGTGTTGGATATATATATCACCTATGATGTGGTATATTCTTTATTAAAAAATGAGTTTTACTACTTTAGTACGTATAGTTCATTAGAAAACATCAAGATATACATTATATCTTTTTATGTATGTACACAAAAAAAGATGGCAGATTTTGTTTGGTCCTATCAAAGATAGTAATTTAACCGAAGGTACAAAGAAAATGTTATAACCCCCAAATCTTCTTTTCAGGATATTGATTTAAAAATTTGTGAACTTTATTATGCGATTTTATAAGAATATTAGATATATCCTAGAGTATTAGAAACTAGAAATAAATATCACCAGTATAATTAGTTGCCATTATTCATTCACATGTGTGTATAAATTGAATTTAAACTCAATAAAAGCCTAGACCATAGAATGGTTCTGCATCAAAATAAAAATTATGCTAAAGGAATGAAGTGAAGTAGCAGCTGCTACTCAATAAATGCCCAAGATGACTTTGTAATGACATATCTTTCACTTTGCAGTATTTGCAGTAATATTTGAAATATTAGGTATTTCTCCATGTAATATATTTAAAATGACTTGGTGGCATTGAACATTCAGTAAATAGTTAATGTGGTGATTCAGATCATCATGCTGCCATTTAAGCATGTAAATACAGAAGCCATGCCCATTGTCTTTCTTATTAATATCTTGTGAACTGTTCCCACATAGCAGTACTTTATTCATCACAGAATACTATAGTATTAAAAAAATTTTTTTTCACTTGATTAGATATTATTTGATCTTCATATCCAAGGTAAGCTTTTTCAGAAGCAGAAGTTGAGACCAGAGTTAAATGACTTGCCTAGAGTCATTTAGCAGTTTAATGGGAGAAGTGGGTTAGAACCTGGGTTTTTAACATTAACTCCTCCCTTTGTTCCCCAGTTTACCAGATCCATCGGAGCTCTGCAGCATTTCACCATAAACAGATAAGATTTTATACATATACCAGTAATGTATTAACATGTGACAAACATGAGTAAGTTTTCCTCAATAATGAACAGAAAATTAGTGAGGTAATTGCAATAAGAATAATATAAAACATTTATCAATGTACTCATTATGACCTGGTACTCTTCTTATCAATGTACTCATTATGACCTGGTACTCTTCTAAGGGCTTTTATTGATATTATTATCTTATTGATGAGATGGTTAGATAGCATCACCAACACAATGGACATAAATTTGAGCAAACTCCGGGAGATAGTGGAAGACAAAGGAGCTGGCACACTGCAGTCTATGGGGTCACAAAGAGTCAGACACAACTTAGTGACTTAAAGACAACAAAATTATTTTATCGAATCCGTCTAATTGTCCCCATTTCACAGGTGAGAAAATTGAGGCGCAGTGGTGAATGAAGTAAAATGATAATTTGCATTCTGAAGGAAGAGAAAATCTACTTTTTGAGTCGTAATAGTTCTTCCCTGCTTTAAAATTACAACAGAATTTGGAAGTAATATAGAAAGGAGGATAGGGCATCAATATAAGATGCGTTTATGAATTATTAAATAAAAACAGCTGGTAGCAAAAGTAATCATACCAGTGATTCATGCCATTTAAAATCAGTGGTTCTTAAAGTGTGATACCTTGACCAGAAGCATCAAGATTACCAGAGAACTTGTTAGAAAGTTTTGAGGTTCCAACTCAGACCTATTGCATCAGAGACTTTTGAAATGAGACCTGAGCATCCTGGTATTTATTAACTTGAATCAACTTGTCCTAAACATGCAGTCTCTCGGCAGTGGTTATCCAGCTTTTAAAATATATTTATCTCTAAGACTTCCTCTGAAATAGTTTCGAGTTGTGGGCAAGCATAAGTCATATTTTTTAAGACCTTCTAAAGAATAGTTCAAGATAGTATGCTGATATTGGTGTGAATTGCAAACTATTTTTAATGGGTGACATTTTGATTTAATTCTATATGATTATCAAGTGCTTCTTTGAATGTATTTAGGGGATCTGGTGGGGATGTGTGGGGAGATGGACTCCAGTTCTCAGTTGAGCAAAAAAGATGGATGACTTTTTTCTCCTGAGATCACCTAGCTACAGAACTGGAGGTGCGATTATGTTTAGGATTTCTGACAGTATTATTATATCCTCAAAAAGTCTTTTTGAGCCCATCAGTTTTTTTCTCCGCATATTACAGATGAGGAATGGAACAGACAGGGAGTGTTTAAGAGGCTTGCCTAATGTTTTACAGGGCTGCAGTGGAGCGGCAGGGAAAGGGAAAAAATAATGAAACATCTGAAGACAAGACAAAGCTTTCCTCCACCTCCAGCCCCCTGCCCTGCTCTTTTATTCTAACAGAGCCTGAAGCAGCAGGACGGTGATGCCCAGGGTGAGGCCCCCAATCCTCACGGCCCTCCTCCTCCGCCCACATGTCCTGCGCCATTGCCTCATGCAGCAGTCACTGTAGCTCCTGCAGTTTTGGTTTTACTATTTTCATTTTGCTATGTATTTGAATATTATTATTTATCATACAATTATTGGTTTTCATTTACGTGCTTTTTATAAGGAATTGTGCATTTCTGCGTGTGATTTTTATTTTCTTGAAGTCAGGTTTTTCTCCATCAGAGATTGATGTTACTGAAAAATAAACAGGAGTTCATGTCATGGGTGGAAAGGGTTGTGATATATATATACATATATATCACTTCATAATACAGCTCATTTCTGTAATGTATTTCTTGTGATTATTGATAAATATCTTTGTATCCTTTTTATATCCCTGTGTGTCATGGGTTGAGTGTTTCAGTACTTATGATGAGATAAATTGTTCTTTTTTCTCGGGAAGTTCTTCAATACATTGACCAGATTTTTGACCAAGGAGGGAAGGAGGGTACAGAGAATTGGGAGAAGAGTGTTCAGAAAAAGCTCCTTCTAGAGGCAACACCATCACCTGAGTCCTTTAAAGGGTAGGGTTGGAGAGAGAAAGGGGGTTAGAATCAGAAGAAAGGTAGATGGGGTGGGATAGCTTATGTGAAAAGTAGGAAATGAAGCATAGCATGCTTACTTTACAAAGTTAAAAATCAGCTAAGAATAGCTATAGTGTAGTGTGAAGAGTTTGGAGAAGGAAGTGGCAACCCACTCCAGTATTCTTGCCTGGAGAATCCCAGGGACAGAGGAGCCTGGTGAGCTGCCCGTCTATGGGGTCGCACAGAGTCGGACACAAGTGAAGCGACTAAGCAGCAGCAGCAGCAGCATGAAGAATGGAGATAGCTAAAACGCGAGAAGTAAACCAGATCCCAAACAGATGTATAATAAATACCCTTGACTTCCTTCTGAAGATATGGGTACCTGTTGAAAGAGCCTAATAAAGCTACCTGAGTTTTACTGAGTCTTGCATTTCCCAAGCTGTAAATTGTTAGAATTGCTTTATAGTTTTTTTGAAAGGCGTTGAAGAGAAGTGAAAAGGGTAAAAGTATTGGATGTACTGCATTATTTCTTCATTTTTCAATTTATCGAACTGATGTTTATCATACTGTATATGAGACGTTGTACTGGACACTAGGAGTATGGTGATAACTGGACATGTTTCTCTGTTTCCCTAATAGGGTTATGTGTGGCTATTTTATTATCTTACCTCAGAAGTCCCTTTGTTGGATACATTTCAGTATGGATTCAAGGCACTTAGAATTCTAAGATACTGATGTTTACGACCAAATATTAACCATTCAGCATATAAACATTATATTACTATTAGAGCTGGAAGCCTATTTAGAGCAAAAGATGTAGAGTGCTTACCATATTCAACAATGATATGGGTATGCCTGAAAAGCAAGATATATCTATAGTCTTAAGAGATATTTCAGTTCTTTTATATAAAGATAGCTAATACATTCAATTAAAAAAAACTGGCCATTCAATTCATTTAAAATTAAGAGGATAACTATATATTTATTGGTGCACAAGTAACTGTGGTTTTGTCGTGTTGAAATTTGCCATTTGATATTGGAATACATTCTTAAATGTGGTTTTGTTATATATCATTTTAATACACATTTCTTACTTTATATATATTTTTTACTAATGACTTATTTCCTGTGCATTTTAGATTAGGGAAATGATGTTAGAAAAAAAGCAAGTTGAAAGAATTTTCTTATTTTGAGTTCAAAATGGGTCATAAAGCACTGGAGACCACTCACAACATCAACAATGCATTTGGCCTAGGAACTGCTAATGAGCATACAGTGCAGTGATGGTTCAGGAAGTTTTGCAAAAGAGACAGTAGCTTTAAAGATGAGGAGCATAGTGGCCAGCTATTGAAAGTTGGCAGTGACCACTTGAGAGGATCATGGGAGAAGTTACCTAAGCACTCGACCATTTTACTGTTGTTTGGCATTTGAAACAAATTTGAAAGGTGAAAAAGCTCAATAAGTGGGTACCTCATGAGCTGACTGAAAATTTTAAAAAATGGTCGTTTTGAAATGTCATCTTATTCTGTGCAACAACAGTGAACCATTTCTCAATTGGATTGTGAGGTGTGATGGAAAGTGATGACTAGTTCAGTGGTTGGACTGAGAAGAAGCTCCAAAACACTTCCCAAAGCCAGAGTTGCACCAGAAAAGGTCATGGTCACTGTTGGGTGGTCTGCTGCCCATGTGATCCACTGCACCTTTCTGAATCCCAGCAAAACCATTACATCTGAGAAGTACGCTCACCAGATCAGGGGGATCCACAGAAAACTGCAACACCTCAGCTGGCATTGGCTAACAGAAACGGCGCAGTTCTCCACAGCAGCGCTCCACCACGCATTGCACAACCAGCACTGCAGAAGTCGAATGAATAGGACTGCGAAGTCTTACCTCATCGACCATAGTCACCTGACTTCTCGCCAGCTGACTACCACTTCTTCAAGCATCTTGACAACTTTTTGTAGGGAAAACACTTCCACGACCAGCAGAAGGCAGAAGATGCTTTCTAAGAGTTCATTGAATCCCAAAGCACAGATTTTTATGTTACAGGAATAAGCAAACTTAATTCTCATTGGCAAAAATGTGTTGATTATAATGGTACCTATTTTGATTAATAAAGGTATAGTTGAGGCTAGTTATAATGATTTAAAATTCACAGTTCAAACCACAATTACGTTTGCACCAACCTAATATTTTGAAGTTATTTTTGTAGCTCAGTCCTGAGAGGAACTCAGTTTTGGAATCTATAGTCTAAAGAAAGCGAGACGTTTTCTTGGCATAGATAGTCATAACTGTACTTTTTAATTTACAATTGTGCTATCAGTGTTGTACCTATAAACAATTCCAATGGTAGTGTAAACTGCTTATATAAACAATTTTGAATGATAGTATGCACATACATTATAATTATCTAGGTTTTTGTTTGAAGGGTTGATTCGCACCTGTAATGTATGCTTTAATCCTTATGTATCCTAAGGCTGTTCTAGCACACTGGTATGTGATTATTATATTTATTTATTCAAATAATATTTCTAGTAGTTCTTATTTTAGTTCATTAGCACTAAAGTACCAGAAAGTAAACTTTTAGTACTGTTTTGAAAATGTTAGTGAATAATGTTGGTAAATAAGCTATATGCTTGAGTCTTCGTGAATGTATGAACTCATGATTATTCATATTGGAATTTACCTCTTATAATTCAACAGAGAATCTTTTTCTGAAAGATTTTGCTACTTTACAAATTTTCTTGCATATAACTGGTTAGTTATTTTGTGGCAATTCCTGGACTTGACTTATTTCTAGAATCTGTCTTAACCTCAAAAATATTTATGTTCTATGAAGAAAACTTAGAAATATCAGCTAGTATTTGTACAGGAATTTAAAATTTTTGCTTGCTTCTTTATGCCACCAGTGTTCATACAGAATTATCTCATAGTATTAAGTAATTAGAATATTGTTATTGCTGTTTTCCACATTTGTATAGCTCATTAAGTTTTTAAAAATTGCTCTGTTACTTTGAAGAGTAAAACCTACCAGTTATGTTCTGTAGGACAGTAGAAAGTAAGATTTTAGGTGGATATTTAGCTGTTTTGTGAGAAGTGATATTAGAATTCTCAAATCCTATCATTTGATATTTTCTTAATAACAGTTCAAATATAATTAGTATTGTAACTAGCTTTTCTTGGATATATGAGTTACTGAATGATTTTGGGTATGCACATAGAAAAAAATCATTATCTGTTTCACATCATACACAGAATTTCTGTTGAATAGAGAGTTTGTGTAGAGGAGTAATAAAATAAAGGAAAAACAAATTGGGTATAGTTGATGGAACGTCTTGTATTCCAGGCTGTGGCATTTGACATTTGTCCTGTGGTCACTGGACAGCTGTTAAAGGTATTTAAAAGTCCAAGTGGTCAAATAATTGTAAGAATGATAAGCTGGAAACAGATAACTAACTTTTAAAAAGAAGTTTATAGAAATAGACTGTTACCTCATCTCTTAATTATGATAGATTTTTAGCTATGTTGAGATTTATATGATGCTATTCCACTTGGTTTGAAAGGGGAAGTAGGATTAAATTGGGGATTTAGGCTGTGTTCTAATTAATACATTGTTAGTTGGATTTATCCCAGGAATGCAGGGTTGACTTAACAGAGTATCCTATTATTATGAACGAAAGTTTTAATATGTCCATGCTACATGAATAATCCATATAGAGTCAAGCAAATGCCAGTCAAGATCCCAACGAATTAATTTTTTCAAGAATTCAAAAACTGACCCTTAAATATATAGGGAAATTAAGGGGATAAGAAGATACTCTGAAGAATAGCAAGATGAGAAGCTTTGTATTACAATATATTGAGACTAATATTATAGCTATAGCAACGTGGCATTGGCACAAATACTAAATAAATCAGTGAAGTAATAGCTCAGAAACAGAACCATGCACATAATGTGGTGTTGCACGTCAAAGGGGGAAAGAACCAACTCTTTAGGCAGTGATGCTGGGACATTGGATACATACATATGGGGGAACTGTGAGACTGAACCTACCTTGTATCTTATACAAAACTGACATCCTGAAATATTATCGACCTAAATGTGAAAGGCAAAATTGTAACACTTCTGGGATATAATGTAGGAGAATACCTTCATGATCTGGAGGTAGGGAAGGAATTCTTGTACAAGACATAAACATTGCTACCATAGAGGATAATTGTAAAGGAAAAATGAATAAATTTAATTTTGTTAAGAACCTGTATTCATCCAAAGACAAGTGTTAAACATGTCACAGAGTAGGAAAGGATTGTTTTCAACAGTACGTAAAAGTGGCAAAGAACTTATGTTGATTACAAGTAAAAGAATGACTGTAAAGCGATAAGAAAAAGACAGCTCAATAGGAAATTGGCAAAGTCCTGGAACACTTGGCACCTCACAAAAAAGAAAATGCAAATGGCTAGTAATTTTGAAATGTGCTTCATTTTCTTGGTAATGAAGGGAAAGCAAGTTAAATCTTCATTGCAGGTAGAATACATTGATACAACTACTTTAAAAAATTGTTCAGCATTATCTAGTGTGACGATATCATTTTATGAACTAACAGTTCTGCTCTTAAGAATATACCCTGGAGAAGTGTGTGCAGATACACAGTAAACTATGTCTGCAAAAATGTGCATAGCTCCATTTTCATAATAGCTCATAGGTTGAAGCACCTTCAATGTCTATCTGTAATAGAATGGATAACAAGTTTTCTCCCACATAATATAGTACAGTATTCAATAAAAACGTTCAAGCTGTAACTACCTGCAACCCCAAATGTCCAGTGTATTGAAGGAGAACAGACAAAATAATACAGTGCATATATTCCATTCACATAATATTTAGAAATATGTGCATGCTCAGTCACTAAGTCATGTCTGTTTGCAACCCCATGGACTGTAGCTCACCAGGCTCCTCTGTCCGTGGGATTCTCCAGGCAAGAATACTGGAGTGGGGTGCCATTCCCTTCTCCAGTGGATCTTCCTGACCCAGGGGTTCAGTCCATGTCTCCTGCATTGTAGACAGCTTCTTTACCAGTGAGCCACTGGAGAAGCCAGTTATAGTTTGAGGGATATATATCGTAAACCTATGATAAAAGTACAGGAAGTTGACACCACAGACTTAGGATGGTATACTATGGAGGAGAGAGGGGAGGGTTATGTGATTGAAGGAGATACACACGGTTCTGGTTCTAGTGTATTTTTTGACCTGATTAGAATTACTGTTGTTCACTTTGTAATTGTTGAATTTTATATAAATTTTGATGCACCTTCTGTTGTTGGTGGTTTAGTCACCAAGTCGTGTCCGACTCTTGGCAACTCCATGTTCTATAGCCTGCCAACCTCCTCTGTCCATGGGATTCTCTAGGCAAGAATACTGGAGTGGATTGCCATTTCCTTCTCCAGGGGATCTTCCTGACCCGGGAATTGAACCCAGGTCTCCTGCACTGTAGGCAGATTCTTTTGCCGACTAAACTACGACGGAAGCCCTTTTATGTATTAAGTCCAGTTTTTAAAAAACGTTTTTGTTTTCAAAGTGTCTGGAAAGAATAAGTATCTTTCAGAATTGGAAACAATTATTAAAAATGGAAGAAAGGAGAACCTTTCACATTAAAAAAAAGTTCTAAAATCTAGTTTAAGTTCCTTGGGACTTAAGACATCATTCCATAATTTTAAGCACTAATATATTCTTTATGCTAGAGGTGAGAAATCCATTCAGCCAGTGTTTATGGAGTTGTTTAGTTGTTTCACTGAAATGTGATTTAAGGTGGTTGATAATATTGTGGATTGGTATAATTGATGAGCTCATTGTGCATTTTAAAACTATGTGTATATACCTTTTGAGTACTTTTAATTCCCTGGTTTCACTTCTAGGTGCTATGATTATTACTACTTTGGAATGGAATTTGATAGTTATCATTATAAAATTGAGTGTGTGTCAAAGAATATTTTTAATTCTTGGTTGACGGTAGTTAAAAATACAGTCTTATTTGACATGGGCTCTGTTAAACAGGCAGTACAGACTCCTGAATCCAAAATTCATTATCATCTAAAAATTCCAGAAAATACCAGTCCTCTGGGATTTTTATCAGTTTTTATTTCAGACTCCACATGATTCAAATGTTTATTTAAATATATTTACAATGAACAATATCCTGAGTCCTAAATTTCCTCATTCTGTGAACAAACACCAAAGGTTATAGTGAGTGTGTATATATATATATATATATATATATATATATATATATATATATATAAAAGCATATATATTTTATATATATCTGCATTGTATATATAATTTCCATGGAGAACAAATGTTATTTTTATTATGTTTGAAATTTTAAATGTTATTTTTTTGCTGATGAAAGAATATAAGCAAAAGGAAATCTATTTAAAATTAGCTTCCTCTGCCTAATTTAAAATCCTTTTTGAAATATGTTTCTGTTTATTGTGTTTAAAAAAAACCCTGAGATATCCAGAAAAAAGTCTAAAACAGCATTGTTCTTGCCTCCTCTGGTTTCTTTTTCCTGGTTTCTATCTCGTTTTTACTCTTCCCTTATTCTTGCTGTCTTCAGTGGGCTTCCTTGGTGGCTCAGAGGTTAAAGCGTCTGCCTCCAGTGTGGGAGACCCGGGTTCGATCCCTGGGTAGGGAAGATCCCCTGGAGAAGGAAATGGTAACCCACTCCAGTATTCTTGCCTGGAGAATCTCATGGGCAGAGGAGCCTGGCAGGCTACAGTCCATGGGGTCACAAAGAGTTGGACACGACTGAGCGACTTCACTTGACTTCAGTTTCACCAACAGGTTTAGTAATGTAAACCAGAAAGTGACAAGCAAATGTTCAGTGCCAACCAAACAGTGTTTTATATACCCAGAATTCTGAAACTGTTTCTTTGAACTTGAAAGATGAGGTTGTGAATACTTTATAAGTAGAACAGTAAAATATGTTCTTTGTTGTAAACAAACAGTAAAAGATCTTTATTGGTGTATATACCATACCATAATTTGAGTCAGCTTTTCCAAGTTTGGGATCTTTTCTGGTCTCAGTTATGGAGGCATTAGCCAGGCTTGCTTAGGAGACTTAGATGACTTAGGTAAGGAGACTATTAACTAATGACTCAAAGAATTGTGACAGTTTTTTTTCATAAAGGTTCTTTGATTATAAAGAATAGGAATTCATTTGAAGTGACTCTAACTAAAGAAGAATATATTGGAAAAATGTAGGCAGATGGCATCCAAGTCTGAAAGGAATGCCTGGCTTCCTTAAGGCCTGAAGAGGAACTCTGTCTCAAAGTTTCCATAGTCCCTCATCTCTGCCACCATGGCTAGTGTGCAAGATGACTCTCCTGAAGGCACAACTGATGGTCTTCATGTAAAACTAATTGATGTTCTAGGTTCTTATACAATTAGCCATTTTTGTAACCAGAACATAATTCCCAAATTTTAAAGAAACTTAAGTTATGATACTGTCTTGCTGATGCTTTCTCAGTAGTATAAAAGATTTAGTGAACTGTGGACCTTTGTCTCAGTGCTAACATGATTTTTTTAACAGAGTTGATCCTCTGTAGATGACATGGAGTTTCTCTTATTTAAGAAAAGTATGACTTTTGATTTTTAGACCTCTTGGTTTATTCTTCAGCCGTCTTTGTTTAACATAAGATCCAAAATAAGAACTTTTGGCTGTTAGTTGATTATAGCTAAATGTACACTTAAAATGAGAGGTCTTCTTGCACTACCAGTTCTAATCTTTCGTATCCAAAAGCCCACTGGAGAGTATCCCAGAAGCTTTCAGAGTCTAGATTGTTATTAGTTGAACTTGCATACGAAATTATAGTTATAAAATTGTATTTTTGTGATTCAGATGCAGTCAGCTGTCAACAATTTCTGTGGATCGACCTAGTACAAATTAATGTCTCTGAATTGCCTTATATTATTGCTTAAATATAACAAATTCATAACTTTTTGTTTTAGAAAACATCTGAAGTAACATCACATCATCCTGGTCTCTCCTTTGCTATGTGGTTTTTTTTATTGTGCAGGTATTAATAAATATTTCATATGTGTGTGGCACCTTGTTTGTCTAGACTCTGAAAATGTAAAGCAGTCTATACTTCAGTCTGAAAGTTCATACATTAGTTGAAGAATACAGGAAAAAAAGCAAGAGAGTTCCTGAAAAACATCTATTTCTTCTTTATTGACTATCCCAAAGCCTTTGTGTGGATCACAAACTCTGGAAAATTCTTCAAGAGATGGGAATACCAAACCACCTAACCTGCCTGTTGAGAAATCTGTATGCAGGCCAGGAAACAGTTAGAACTGGACATGGAACAACAGACTGGTTCCAAATAGGAAAAGGAGTATGTCAAGGCTGTATATTGTCACCCTGCTTATTTAACTTCTATGCAGAGTACATCATGAGAAACACTGGACTGGAAGAAGCACAAGCTGGACTCAAGATTGCTGGGAGAAATATCAGTAACCTCAGATATGCAGATGACACCACCCTTATGGCAGAAAGTGAAGAGAAACTAAAAGCCTCTTGATGAAAGTGAAAGAGGAGAGCGAAAAAGTTGGCTTAAAGCTCAGCATTCAGAAAACGAAGATCATGGCATCCGGTCCCGTCACTTCATGGGAAATAGATGGGAAACAGTGTCAGACTTTATTTTGGGGGGCTTCAAAATCATTGCAGATGGTGACTGCAGCCATGAAACTAAAAGACGCTTACTCCTTGGAAGAAAAGTTATGACCAACCTAGATAGTATATTCAAAAGCAGAGACACTACTTTGCTGACTAAGGTCTGCCTAGTCAAGGCTATGGTTTTCCCTGTGGTCATGTATGGATGTGAGAGTTGGACTTTGAAGAAAGCTGAGTGCCGAAGAATTGATGCTTTTTAACTGTGGTGTTGGAGAAGACTCTTGAGAGTCCCTTGGACTGCAAGGAGATCCAACCAGTCCATTCTGAAGGAGATCAACCCTGGGATTTCTTTGGAAGGAATGATGCTAAAGCTGAAACTCCAGTACTTTGGCCACCTCATGAGAAGAGTTGACTGATTGGAAAAGACTCTGATGCTGGGAGGGATTGGGGGCAGGAGAAGAAGGGGACAACAGAGGATGAGATGGCTGGATGGCATCATGGACTCGATGGACATGAATCTGAGTGAACTCCGGGAGATGGTGATGGACAGGGAGGCCTGGCGTGCTGCGATTCATGGGGTCGCAAAGAGTCGGACACGACTGAGCGACTGAACTGAACTGAAGTAAATACAGTGTTGCATATGTTACATGAATGCTCTGAAGAGTAAGTGCTCTTACAATTTCAGCATATGAAGCAGTGGGGAAAGAAGGTTTCATGGAAAAATGCAGTTCAAACTAGGCCACAGTGAGCTATAAGGTAGTCACACAGGTAAGAGAGAAGACAGGGTTTCAAGCAAGTGGGGTAACATCAGTGAGGGATTTTTATGACTGTAAGGAGGACAGTAATTTTGACTACTCTGGCTGGGTCAGAAGTTTCAGGGAGCATAAAAATGGGAAAGGAAAAAAAGGCTTTTAGGTAACTTGCAGTCAGGCTAAGGAATTTTGATTTTGTACTCCATGTTTGTTATTTCAGGAGGGATGTAAGATGTATAAAACTACTGCAGTTTCAGGGAGAAAATAATAGAAATTATATTTTATCCCAAGATTTGTTTGTTACTGTTTTAGAAGATTGACAGTCATTCATGCTTATAATTTTTTCAGTGTATGCATATATTAGGGGCTGTGCATGAAATATGTTTACAGGTGGGGTGGGATAATCTAAAAAGTTGAGAGAGTACTGCTTTTAGATCACTGAGAGCCATCAAATATTTAAAACAAGGGTGACAAATACAAAGTGATATGGAAGAGAACTGAATCTGTAACAATTTATGGGACAAATTAGAAGAAAGAGAAGTGAAGGAAGGTATAGTAAGAGTCCAGGTATAAAGCAGCACAGGCCTGCGTGAGTATGGAGGCAGTAGAAGTGGAATAATATATCTACAAAATTTGGAATTCCATGTTAATGTGGGGAGGGAGCAAAGTGAACAGCAAGATTGCTTGCTGTGTTGACTAGACATAGCTAAGTCCAAAGAGGAGATCTATTGATACTTGATAAAAGATAAGAAATTCCATCTTGATTAAATTGAAGTAGTGATATTAGCCGAATATCCAAATGAAAATGTGCATTTGTCACTTGGGTGTATAGTTTTTCAAAGTTTCAGAATAGATTTGGAAGAAGGTATAAAATCATTACTCTCATCCAACTATAAAGTGAGCTTCAAGTTACTCTTCATTTCAACAAAACTGATTTAATTAATACCAAAACTGAGAAGAAAACATCCTTTTACTTGTAAGTTTGATTTAGGTATATGCTGTTTGGAAAGTTTAGATACATTATAGGGATTCCTTCTCCCTGGAAATGCTTATAGTCAAAACACTACCTACTCTTTCCCCAATAGCTTAAATTTTACTTTGGCCCTCGTAAGCTTCAGATGGAGAAGGAACCCTGTTTTGAGAGAGTCTGTGGTTTGCACTTTTAGATGATTACACTCTTAATACTGTAGTATGAATAATAATTTCATTTATGAATTGTCACAAAAATTAAGGATTATTCTCCTTAATTTCTTGAATAAGAGGACTAAAATCTGATAATTCTCTGATCATAATTATCTTAATTGTTGATACCATAATAAATTAATACAGGTCATTAATTAGGTAATCAAATATTTAAAAAAATTTTAACAGCACATTGTTTTTAAATACTCAGTCCAGTACTAAGTTCTAAAAAGAGCAGACTCTTTCCCCTGCATTTGGATCTGCTGTGAATCATGAGTCAAGGGTGATTTCACTCTTAGAACTGTTAAACAGGTCGTTTTGTGTTTTCTCCAGAAAAAGGTAAAATCATGACTCTCAGCTATATAATGAACATGTCAAGAGTTTAACTTACTAATTTCTGAGGGAGCACAAAAAATGTTGCAGCTGGTTAAAGGTAAATCCAAAGGTAAACCCAAAGACAAGTGCATGAGCCCATCTAGAAGCTTTTCTGTTGATTCAGACAGTGAAGACTCTGCCTGCAATGCAGGGGACCCAGATTCAGTCGCTGGGCTGGGAAGATTCCCTGGAGAAGGGAATGGCTACCCACTCCAGTATTCTTGCCTGGAGAATTCCAGTAGAGAGAGGAGTCTGGCCGGCTGCAGTCCATGGGGTCTCAGAGTTGAATGTGACTGTCACTCATCAAGAAGGCAAAATGAATTTTATTCATAGATGCAAAACTGACCTCTTCCTCATTGAGAAAAGAGGTCAGTTGAGACCACCCGCAGACAGCATCTATTTGTATGTCTATAAACGGTAATTATTTGTATTACTCTCAGCTTTCTACAAATAAACTTCTGTTTCTGCAGAGTTGTAAAAGAGCTCAAAGACCAGCACAAACCTCAATGAATCAGATAACCTGGAAGGATGTGTCCTAATGGATGCATTGCTTTAAATTAAGGACACTTAGCAATTATTTTTTCATCCCTTTAAGAAATTTTTACAATCTGTCTTTATGTAATGAGTATTGAAGGTAAATGTTATCTAAGGGTATTCATTATTTAAAACCTATGTAAAATTTCTCAACATCACAAAAAGAAAAGCTATTAAAGAGTTTAACTTTGTTGTGACAAGTAGAAAGTTTGTGTTTTTAAAAGTGTTTAACTGACACTCCAAAAATAAAATGTCTGTCTTCTGTAGAAATAGATTGATAAAATTTGTAGGTACACTAATTTTACAATTTCATGTAAATAATGTTTCTAGTTAGACCCTTTAGATATATTTGGAACACTGATATAAAGACACAGAACAGATTGTATCAAGACAGCATAAATTGATTAATAATTTAATTTTTCATCACCCATTGATCCCTTTAGCAATTCATAATCTATACTTCAGAATACAGTCATTTAAGAAAAGCAAATAGAATACATTAACTTAAGTGATGTATGCCCCTGAAAATATCAAATTATTCTGGCACAATAGAGTCTTCCCCTTAAGTTTTGCCATAATGGTCTGAAAAACTGTCAATCACATGTATAAGAATGAAATACTTTAAAAATCTTGCTTACTTAAGAATGTGGAACATTATTATCATCAGTAATAACTATAAAGAGTACACAGTGCTAATATTCTTGAATGTTCCCACTTAAAAGCAGACTCTCCCCTTAATGGTGACCTTTCAGGTTGTATTTTCCAAGTGTTTTTATTGAGGCTAGCTTGCAGTATTTAAGAAAGCTGAAGCTAGCCTGTTTCTTATATGCCTCGCCTGACCTTGTTAATAGATACCAGCATTCCACTTGTTAGTACCAGTGACACAGGAGAAACTTTTAATATTATGGTATGGTGTATTGATAAAGAAGACAGAAAAAGTCTTTTTATGGTAGTTGGATCCGCAAAACAACTCTTCATGTTCTAGTGATAAAACCCAAGTTGGATATCCAGCAGAGGTACATGAGCTTATCTGTAGAGCTGATACAGCCTCTTGAATTCTCTCACCATGACAGGAACCCCATCTAAAGTGAAGGCTTGCAGAACTGGAGATACCAGAACAGTTTTCTTCCTCATTAGTACAAGTAGGGTTAACCCTACTCTTCTAGGATAAAAGTGTGTGATTATTAAACAAAGGCCATATTCTTTTTCTTCTGTAATTTGAAAATGTTCAGAGAGACACACTTGGGTGATTGTTGTTACTAGAAGAGCAAGACTGTGAATTACCTAGCCTTAAGGTATAGGAATAGGAGGGAGAAATATCTGGAGATTTCAGTATAGAATAAATCAACTTCATGATAAAATCTGTATATAGGCATCTACTGTATTTGTTGTTTCTGTAGCTGTGTTGGTTATGAGAGTTCATTGTGTTCCAGTATTCTCAGTGTTAACTTCTTCATTGCTGATAGCAAGTTGCAGAGCTTTGGCAGGCAGAATTTGCTACCATGAATGGGGCAGAATTTATCTTCACCCTTTAGTTAGAAACAACAGGACTTTTTATGACTAAGTATACATAAAAGTTCAGTGATTACTTAGACCCACATATATAACTTAGAGCCTTGAGGCTAATTTTGGAGAAATAGGTGTGGTGTATGCTGCCTCACACGCTAGTAAAGCAATGCTCAAAATTCTCCAAGCCAGGCTTTAGCAATATGTGAACTGTGAACTTCCAGATGTTTGAGCTGGTTTTAGAAGAGGCAGAGGAACCAGAGATCAAATTGCCAACCTCTGCTGGATCATTGAAAAAGCAAGAGAGTTCCAGAAAAACATCTATTTCTGCTTCATTGACTATGCCAAAGCCTTTGACTCTGTGGATCACAGTAAACTGTAGAAAATTCTGAAAGAGATGGGAATACCAGACCACCTGATCGGCCTCTTGAGAAACGTATATGCAGGTCAGGAAGCAACAGTTAGAACTGGACATGGAACAACAGACTGGTTCCAAACAGGTAAAGGAGTACGTCAAGGCTGTATATTGTCACCCTGCTTCTTTAACTTCTGTGCAGAGTACATCATGAGAAACGCTGGACTGGAAGAAGCACAAGCTGGAATCAAGATTGCTGGGAGAAATATCAATAACCTCAGATATGCAGATGACACCACCCTTATGGCAGAAAGTGAAGAGGAGCTAAAAAGCCTCTTGATGACAGTGAAAGAGGAGAGTGAAAAAGTTGGCTTAAAGCTCAGCATTCAGAAAACTAAGATCATGGCAACTGGTCCCATTACTTCATGGGAAACAGATGGGGAAACAGTGGAAACAGTGTCAGACTTTATTTTTGGAGTCTCTAAAATCACTGCAGATGGTGATTGCAGCCATGAAATTAAAACATGCTTACTCCTTGGAAGAAAAGTTATGACCAACCTAGATAGCATATTCAAAAGCAGAGACATTACTTTGCCAACAAAGGTCCATCTAGTCAAGGCTATGGTTTTTCCAGTGGTCATGTATAGATGTGAGAGTTGGACTTTGAAGAAAGCTGAGTGCCGAAGAATTGATGCTTTTGAACTGTGGTGTTGGAGAAGACTCTTGAGAGTCCCTTGGACTGCAAGGAGATCAAACCAGTCCATTCTAAAGGAGATCAGTCCTGGGTGTTCTTTGTTAGGACGGATGCTAAAGCTGAAGCTCCAGTCCTTTGGCCACTTCATGCAAAGAGTTGAGTGATTGGAAAAGACTCTGATGCTGGGAGAGATTGGGTGCAGGAGGAGAAGGGGACGAGGATGAGGGGAAGAGGATGAAAAAGCTGGATGGCATCACGGACTCGATGGACAAGAATTTGAGTGAACTCTGGTAGTCGGTGATGGACAGAGAGGCCTGGCATGCTGCAGTTCATGGGTTGCAGAGTCGGACATGACTGAGCAATTGAACTGAACTGAACTGATGCTGTCTGCTCATGTTTAGTGATGTGTTGTGGTGGAAGTTTGAGGCATTATGGTGGGATTCCCAGTGCATGCCAAGAAATTTGAGCAGTTAACATAGACATCCCAATGATTACTTCTGATTCTTTAAGCATCAAATTGAACAAAGTGAAATTTAAAAATGGACCAGACAAATTTTTAAAAAATTCTCATATCTTAATGTATTGTGTGTTTATATTTTACTACTTTCAAGAAAAGAATTTAAGTAGCATTCACAGTTATTATAAATCATGTTTGAAAGGATACCAAGATCCATTATTATGAATTAATTTAAAATATACCTTAAGTTAACATAAATAATCATTTGCAGTACAAATGCATTCATCTAATGTTAGTCTATTGTTCAAACATTTCTTAGGCTAAGTTGGTATGCCTACTTGGAAAATTTTAACATCTGAAAATTTCTCTGTGGTTGGCTTGAAAATCAGCAAATCTAAAAGCTATCTAAGTTGTTGAGCTTAAAAATCTACTTTAAAAAAAATTCTACTTTATAATAAGACCGATGAGGATTTTTTTTTAAATTTAGACATTCTGGAAGTTAATTAATATTCTATAGATTAGTAAGCCCTAGTCTTTTAACTAAACAAGTCATTTTGTAGTGATTTTAAGAAAAATGCAATATGAAAAAAAAAAAACTGTTCACTATATTTTTATCCTTAAGTAAGAAAACAGAAAAATAATCAATATGGTCCAGGACATTCAAGAAAATTCTCCAGAAAGTCAATTCAGTGGATTAAATTAATCCATGAGGGAGCTCTATAGAAAGAGGTAGCAAAGGGTGGGAAATATCATGCTGAATTAGTTTTTATCACAAAATTTAAAGATTTGTGAAGTCAGTAATATGTACATTCTGTGTAAGAAAGAGTCATTGCTGTCATACATAGATAGGTATTTGAGTTTTTATGCTTCAGAGTTATGTAGGAAAATCAATGTGCGTGCATGCTAAGTTGCTTCAGTCGTGTCCAACTCTGTGACCACATGGACTGTAGAACTCCAGGTTCCTCTGTCCGTGGATCTTCCAGGGAAGAATACGTGAAGGTGAAAGTCACTCAGTCCTGTTCGACTCTTTGCGACCCCATGGACTGTGTAGTCCATGGAATTCTCCAGGCCAGAGTACTGAAGCCTTTCCCTTCTCCAGGGGATCTTCCCAACCCAGGGATTGAATCCACGTCTCCTGCATTGCAGGCGGATTCTTTACCAGCTGAGCCACAAGGGAAGCCCAAGAAGGGAAGCCCACTGGAGTGGATAGCCTATCCTTTCTCCAGTGGATCTTCCTGACCCAGGAATTGAACCAGGGTCTCCTGCATTGCAGGCAGATTCTTTACCAACGGGGCTATAAGGGAAGCCCTAGAGTGTGTTGCTATTTCCTCATCCAGAGGAGTCTTCCTAACCCAGGGATTGAACCCACATCTCTTACATCTCCTGCATTGACAGGAAAATCATAGCATTTAAGAACAAATTAGGGATGAAATTATTGGGATATCGTGCATATTCTTTCTGGTGAATGGGATAAACTCTCAGGCCAAAAGGAATGTCAGTAGATGAAGTTGCTGAAATGTTCATTTCATAAAGATGCTGCAATAACTTCTCAAAGTATCATCTTGATATATTTTGGGATCTCATACTCATTGATCCTGTCAGACATGTTGATTAGGCTGTAATCAGATTTAGATTGTAATTATCAGAACAGTGAGTAATTTCATATTCTCTAGGAAGTTTGGAAAGGAAGAATCCAAATATGGAAATACTCCTTTTCTCTTAATGTACAATGGGAACATAATTTTGCTTATGATAAGGATTACCTTATTTGAAGAATTACAGTACACTTGTGATCATTTAAAACCATTTCAGTGGCTCTTGTATTACTCAGTTCATTCAGTCTGTGCTCTCTTACTTTTTACAAAAAAGACTCATGGCAAGTTAGTATCATTTGTGTGTGAATTTTCCAATTGTATTTCAGACTTTAAGAAAAAAAGGCCTTAATGGTTGTGAGAGCCCTGATGCTGACGATTACTTTGAGCACAGTCCACTCTCGGAGGACAGATTCAGCAAACTAAATGAAGATAGTGATTTTATTTTCAAACGAGGCCCTGTAAGTACTTTTACTTTACCTCTACTTTTTATTTGTTGATCCTTTTTGTTAACTTCATTATTTAGGCTCTGAACAAGAAGGAACACAGAGGGTGCGACAGCCCAGACCCTGATACTTCCTATGTGCTAACTCCACATACAGAAGAAAAATATAAAAAAATTAATGAGGAATTTGATAATATGATGCGGAATCATAAAATCGCAGTGAGTACTAAAGGATGGTTTGTGCTTTTATCTTGTGCATGAAGAGACTGACCACACCTCTTGTTGTTTGTTTTCACAGTGGGTGATGACAGCAGTAAGTAGAAGGGGGGGGGGAGGGGGAGGGACGAATTTCTTTTGAATTTATAGAACTTCAAGATAAAATTGTGGAAATCTTAACAGTAGTACATCTTCAGTGTCTTAAATGCAGAAGTGAAGAGAAAACATCCTAATCTGGGCTCTGCTACTATCTCCTTACTTTTGAATAGGGCATCTAAACATCCTAGATTCCAATTTCCTCATCTGTAAAGTGAATGAATTGGCTCACATAAATTTTTTAAGGTCCCTTCCAGCTTTAAATTCCCATGATTTTAAATATAAGGATGCATTTGAGACTTCCCTCTCCCTCTCACGACTTTTAAAATACTATATGGACTTTAGATTTTGAGACTATAAAATATAAAATAGCTAGATTTCATTACATAATTTGGTGCTTCAAAATTGTTTTTAATTATTTTATATAATTGCTATAATAGTAGCTTACTTTTTGACTCTTTGTAAGTGTCCTAAAACAACTTGGTGACAGTACCTCCAAATTCCTATTCTTTTCTTGCACTGTCAGTGTTAAGGAAGAGCGCCTTGACTTGATTTTAATTTAAGGAAACAGTGTTCTTAAATTGGTTGCAAAACAAATAGTTATACTTAAAAAATTTTCCATGCTCACACATCTAATGGTAAAACAGTGCTCTTTTGATAGTTCAAAGAGTTCTCACTGAAGTTCCATTGGCAAGAGTTGCTTAAGACAGTTATTCTTGATCTAATTTTTCTAACACTATGTGTATGTGTTGTAGTCTTCCTGAATAAATTGGTGCCACTGCTATTTATTTCACTACCAGAGTTAATTCTCTTAAAACTATGCCCTGAAGTATGTATTATGGATTATTTCTTCAAAATAGTCTGATGCTATAAGAAGAAGCCCATGGACAACAGATTTAAGGAGATATTTTTGTGGTAATATCCTTCTTAGGAAAGATAACAACAGAAAAAATAAAGTAAAATTCCTTTTGACCTCATATGGATGTTGGAGACCTTGCAGATAACGTTAAGCTGCAAAAACTTTATATAAATAAAAGTGCTTTACCTTTAAAAAGTTTTTATCATGTATCTATTGTTTTATATCTTTTAATGAGTTATAATTTTCTCCCTGAAATAAACTATCGAATAAAGTACTTAGTTATTTATACTCTTTCAACTTTGAATTAGTAGTATTACCTTAATTTGGAAATCACTGTTTTAAAATGTAAGGAGAGTAAAGTTTTTTATTTTCTCTCAAATTATAAAGAGGATTGTTATATTTATCATGGTTAACAAGTATAAGTGGCCTATGGAGGAAATGAAAGAGGAAAATTGAAAATACTGTTTTTAAGGGACCGTGGTATATTTTGGAGGAAAGTAACATAACTTTGTAATTTAATCTTTATACATTTAAAGATAACTTGTCAGTAGTTAATTTTGCTTAAGTTTTTTTTTTTTTTGCATTTTTATTACACTTGTGCATTGTGTTATATATATATATATATAAAATTTGGCTTTTTTTTTTTAGTTTTGTCCATGAAGGTTAGTGAATTAAATCAGACCAGGGCAGATTTGATGTATGAAGTTTATAATACGTGTACATCCTTTCTCTCTTTTGTTATATTTGGAATCTCCCAACTGAAGTGTAATGTTACTAAACTGATTTGCATGTATATAAGTGCTAATTTATGCTTTCTTGGTAACAATGATGTATTTATAATGTTTTAAGTTGGACAGCACATCTTTAATATCAGGTTCTGGCCTTTCATGTTCATCTCTATGAATATTTGAAATATATAATGTACATATTATATTAGAATATATGTATTACTGTATAAAAATTGAAGTTGAAAATGTTCATGGTAAAGATTCTCATATAATTGTAAAGAAAGTTAAACCTGCAAATTTATTTTAAGAACTTACCTCCATCCTCTACTTTTAGTAACTAGTGTTACCTTACCAAATTAAAGTGCATAAGTTATTAAATTTAATTAGATGAAAATGAAACTTAACAGTCTTCTCTTCCTTGTTCTTTATTTACAGCCCGGTCTGCCACCTCAGAATTTCTCAATGTCTGTCACAGTCCCTGTGACCAGCCCCAGTGCTTTGTCTTACACTAACCCAGGGAGTTCGCTTGTGTCCCCGTCTTTGGCAGCCAGCTCCGCATTAGCAGATACAAGCATGCTCTCTCCACCCCAAGCCACATTACATAGAAATGTATCCCCTGGAGCTCCTCAGAGACCACCAAGTACTGGCAGTGCAGGTATGTACTGATACTTATTCTTCTGATTCTTTAGCTAAAAGAATGAAAAAACTAATTGCTGATATGAACAGTTTCTTATTCTGCTACTCTTAACGTTCTTGCTTTGATGAGCAAGTCACTACTACATAATTGCCCCCATTGTAAAGTATTTTTTTTTGAAAGTCTGTGGCTCTAGCATTGTACAGGTATTGTGGAACAAATAGAGAACCTGCCTATTTTGGAAAATAAGCTTTCCATATCATGGGGACACTACACCTAGACAGGCAGACAATTTATTTAGGATATCATAAAGATTAAAAATTGATTGTGAGCCAGTTGTGTTAAAAAATAAATGGAGAAGTAGACTCACTTAGAGCATTTTCTGCATCCCCTTCCTCCTGATTTGTTCATTAACTCAGAAATTTGAGGTGCATTTACTGCATCTCTGTGTATAATGCAATTATCTCCTGTCCCATTATTCCTAGGTTTTATAGCACTCATTAGCACTGCCCCTGTTCTTGTCAATATGTACTTACTTGGTATTGAGTCACAAGACGGCAGACATGTCCAGAGCTTGATAAATGAGTGCCTGTATGTTTTGACTACATCATAATGCCTAGTTCAGACTGGGCTAGTTTTTATTTTTGTGTGTTTTAGGAATGAAGTGAGGGTCACCTCTGGGCAGGTCATTCTCATTCAGATAAGGAGAGTCAGTTCGCATTCACTTCTTGCCCTCTCTCCTCTCTCTGTAATGTTGTTAGGTGGGATGTTGAGCACTTCGGACCTCACAGTGCCAAATGGAGCTGGAAGCAGCCCAGTGGGTGAGTGAATTCCTACTGCTTCACTTTGTTGGCATCTGTCTTATCTGGGATATAAGGAATACTGTCCCTCGAACAAGGGTTTCTACCAAGTAAAGAGGAAAATATGGGGATAAATGACTAGAGTAGACCATGCACTTTATGATTTGTTTAGTTATTGCTTTCACTAATACTTAAGAGTTTTTGATACCTCTGTGTTATTCCTCATACCTTGGCCTTACATTCACTTATTCATTCAGTAAGTATTTATTGAATGCCTCCTTCATAGCAGACATTGTTCTTTTCTAAAGACTAAATTGCCTTAATAAAATTTTTACATTAAGACAGTTTCTTAAAGAGAAGCTTTCTGTGTCTGTCCCTACCAAGGTCAGACTGTTAGCAGACTGCTGTATTTTACAATTATGTGAAATGTTTTCAGGGAGATTGCCCTAGGAGGAAATAGTGGGCCTCGTTAAGAAGTCTGTCTCCAGAGGATCAGTTTTGATGGTCGCGTGTGGAGCATTTACGTGTTGTCATGGTTGCTGCCAGGTTGGCTCTTTTGCTTTGGAACCCCTCCCAAGATGACTCACAGTTTAAAAGTGTCGTAAATGTGTCTGCCCAGCCCTGAAATCCTGGTAAAGATACATTATGATCTTAACATTACAGAAACATGGCATATATGCCATAGAGTCACAGGAATAACTACTATTTTAGGTTACCATCAGATTTAGTTGTGTTGGTCTCTTCATGTATGATAATCCCAGTTACCTTCATTTTTATCTGAAAGCAAGGGAAGGAATTCCTTTCTGTTTTTAGATATTGTGTGATCAAAGAGACATCTGAAAACAGATCACTTATAGAAAAATTCCCTATTACATATGTTCAACCCACTTATTCCAAAAATGTAAGAAGCTGCTTCCCTTGTGACTCAGCTGGTAAAGAATCCGCCTGCAATGTGGAAGACCCAGGTTCCATCCCTGGGTCAGAAAGATCCCCTGGAGAACAGAAAGGCTACCCACTTCAGTATTCTGTCCTGGAGAATTCCATGGACTGTATAGTCCATGGGGTCGCAAAGAGTCGGACATGACTGAGAAACTTCTACTTTTCAGCCTTAATAAAATTTTGATGATTGAATAACTTAATTTAAAATGATGAGAAAGAAAGAAACACATTATTTAATGAGAGTTACAAAACATATAATGACCTAAAGTAGGAATAAATGCCTAATTGTTTCTGCCTCTGTATTGATCTGTTTTAATGGACTCAATAGATAGGACCTGTTATATGATCTTTCTAACAGATAATTAAATGTGAAGAAATTCATAAAGGTCTTACCAATTATACATTAGGACTGCTATCCTTGTAACTGTATTTCCTAATATTTATAGTTTATATCTTTTCAAATCTATTTTAGTTGTTTACATGCCCATATACTCTTTTTATTGGAATGGACTCAATAGATAGGACCTGTTATATGACCTTTCTAACAGATAATTAAATGTGAAGAAATTCATAAAGGTCTTACCAATTATACATTAGGACTGCTATCCTTGTAACTGTATTTCCTAATATTTATAGTTTATATCTTTTCAAATCTATTTTAGTTGTTTACATGCCCATATACTCTTTTTATTGGAAAAGGCAATGGCACCCCACTCCAGTACTCTTGCCTGGCAAATCCCATGGACAGAGGAGCCTGGTAGGCTGCGGTCCATGGGGTTGCGAAGAGTAAGACACGACTGAATGACTTCACTTTTACTTTTCACTTTCATGCACTGGGAAAGGAAGTGGCAACCCACTCCAGTGTTCTTGCCTGGAGAGTCCCAGGGGCGGGCGAGCCTGGTGGGCTGATGTCGGTGGGGTCGCACAGAGTTGGACACGACTGAAGCGACTTAGCAGCAGCATACTCTTTTTGTGTTGCATTTTCCTATATGCTTTTATTCTCCCAACACTATGCATCTTGCTCTCCTCTCTACTTTCCAGCCTGCTGAAGGCTAGAATCAATAATTTCTATTTTGTTTAATATTAATTTTGATTAGTTCTTAGTTTCAGTTCCAAAATTATTTTTATTTCATAACTATTTGAAGATTTCTAATGTGTTTTCCCTTTGCCTTTGTTTTTTCTTCTCATCCTTTTGGCTTGATAAACATGATTCTCCTTCCTATCAAACAAGTCTTTTAATTCTCTTCTTGCTTTATTTTTGGTTTTTGTACTGTCCATACTTCCCTAAAGCTTTTTCTCTATTGTTTCTTATCTGCCGTGCAACTATAAATCTCGACTTTGCTGCTGAGTTTTCTGTGTTCCATTTGATGATTTCAGACTCAGATTTTGTCATCGTCTTAATTTGACCTTTTACATATTATCTAATCCTGTTACTTTTATTTCTTTTTTAAATTCATGTTTCTTTTGTAAGCTTCCTCCGCTTGTTTCTAGACCCTCAGGTTTGGAGGGTCACATTAGTCACACTATTGAAATCATGGCACGTCATCTCAGCATCGCTCAGTATGCTATTCACTTACCCTTTACACTTCTTCTCCACTCCTGTCCCCTTTCTCCTCCCCCACCCCCAGTCCCCAGTCATAGGCAACTGTTTTAATATGTTTAGTGCTAATAGTGTTAATTAATCATGTTAATGATCATAATTAGTGAACATGAATTTTTTTTAATTTAAAATTTAAGTATTAAGATATTTTAACTGCTTAGTGAGTTACTTGAAAGTCTATTTGTTACTACACAATAACACAGTATAACCTCAGTCTTACGACACATCAAGATTGAATGTCTTGATTCCTCACTGGTTCATACTCTTAAATGCCTATTTTACCTGTGCTAGGTGTATTTCTACTTTTTCTACTTGTTTGCTTTATATCCTAAATGATGTTTTTGTTGTAACTGCTTTTTAACGTGTACCACCTTAGAATTCAGATTCAACTAAGTAGACACATTGCATCACTTAATTCAGATACCAAATGGAAGTTATTATTTTTGTGTGGTAGTTATAGCATACTTGTTTCTTGCTGTAAATTACCCCCCGCCCCAATAAATGGTCTCTCATAGGTATTGTAGAAGTATTGTTAGTTTTTGTGAAGAAGAGTCAGAAAATGTATTTTAGCCTATAATGATGCCGTTTTGGTTTAGTAGTTTGGAAAAATAGTTTAAACTCAGTTTTATCCCTGAAACCTTTTTTAATGTAAAGATTAAACATTTTAAATTCCCAGAGAAATTAAGAAGAAAATATATTAAAAATTGTGGATATGATTTCTCATCTACATTTTTCAAAGTATGTTTCTTGGAACTACATGAAAAGAATTACTTACCTATATGAGTGGCAAACCTTGTACCAAGTAAAACTAAACAGGTTTCTTTACTGTAGGACATGGCAGAGCCTTTACAATGCTAACCTGTTTAGCATTTTTACTAATGCCTTAAACTGTGGTTATTCAAAGTGATATTACAGTAGAACCCCCCCTTTTTTTTTCCTAATGAAAAATCATCTTGCAGGATTCAGTTCAGTTCAGTCACTCAGTTGTGTCCAACTCTTTGCAGCCTGAGGGACTACAGCATGCCAGGCTTCCCTGTCCATCAGCAACTCCCAGAGCCTACTCAAACTGATATCCATCCAGTTGGTGATGCCATCCAACCGTCTCATCCTGTGTCATCTCCTCCTCCTGCCTTCAGTCTTGCCCAGCATCAGGGTCTTTTCCTATGAGTCACTTCTTCAAATCAGGTGGTCAAAGTATTGGGAGTTTCAGCTTCAGCCTCAGTCCTTCCAATGAATATTCAGGACTGATTTCCTTTAGGATGGACTGGCTGGATCTCCTTGCAGGCCAAGGGACTCTCAAGAGTCTTTTCCAACACCACAGTTCAAAAGCATCAATTCTTCAGCATTCAGCTTTCTTTATAGTCCAACTCTGACAGCTATACATGACTACTGGAAAAACCATAGCTTTGAGACGGACCTTTGTTGGCAAAGTAATGTCTCTGCTTTTTAATATGTTGTCTAGGTTGGTCATAGCTTTTCTTCTAAGGAGCAAGTGTCTTTTAATTTCATGGCCACAGTCACCATCTGCAGTGATTTTGGAGCCCCCCAAAACAAAGTCAGCCACTGTTTCCACGGTTTCCGCATCTGTTTCCTGTGAAGTGATGGGACCAGATGCCATGACCTTAGTTTTCTGAATGTTGAGCATTAAGCCAACTTTTTCACTCTCCTCTTTCACTTTCATCAAGAGGCTCTTTAGTTCTTCACTTTCTGCCATAAGGGTGGTGTCATCTGCATATCTGAGGTTATTGATATTTCTCCCGGGAATCTTGACTCCAACTTGTGCTTCATCCAGCCCACCGTTTCTCATGATGTACTCTGCATATAAGTTAAATAAGCAGGGTGACAATATACAGCCTTGCTGCTGCTGCTGCTGCTAAGTCGCTTTAATCATGTCCAACTCTGTGTGACCCCATAGACTGCAGCCCACCAGGCTCCCCTGTCCCTGGGATGCTCCAGGCAAGAACACTGGAGTGGATTGCCATTTTCTTCTCCAAGGCATGAAAGTGAAAAGTGAAAGTGAAGTCGCTCAGTCATGTCCGACTTGTAGCAACCCCACGGACTGCAGCCTACTAGGCTCCTCCATCCATGGGATTTTCTAGGCAAGCGTACTGGAGTGGCTTGCCATTGTCTTCTCCAATACAACCTTGACATACTTCTTTTCCTATTTGGAACCAATCTGTTGTTCCATGTCCAGTTCTAACTGTTGCTTCTTGACTTGCGTACAGATTCTTCAAGAGGCAGGTCAGGTGGTCTGGTATTCCCATCTCTTCAGAAATATTACTGTTCTCATCCACACAGTCAAAGTCTTTTGTGTAGTCAATGAAGCAGAAGTAGATTTTTTTGTTTGGAGTTTCCTTGCTTTTTCTATGATCCAGAGGATGTTAGCAATTTGATCTCTGATTCCTCTGCCTTTTCTAAACTCAGCTTACACATCTGGAAGTCTCTGTTCAGGTACTGTTGAAGCCTAGCTTGAATTTTGAGCATAATCTCACTGGCAGTTGAAATGAGTGCAATTATACGGTAATTTGAACATTCTTTGGCATTGCCTTTCTTTGGGATTGGAGTGAAAGCTGACATTTTCCAGTCCTGTGGAATTGCTGAGTTTTCCACATTTGCTGGCATACTGAGTGCAGCACTTTAACAGCATCATCTTTTAGGATTTGAAACAGCTCAACTGGAATTCCATCACCTCCACCAGCTTTGTTTGTAGTAATGCTTCCTAAGGCCCACTTGACTTCACACTCCAGGATGTCCTGCTCTAGGTGAGTGATCATGCCATTGTGGTTACCTTAGTCATTAACAGCTTTTCTGTATCATTATTCTGTGTATTTTTGCCACCTCTTGTTAATCCCTTCTGTTAGGTCCTTGCTGTTTTTGTCCTTTATTGTGCCTGTCTTGCATGAAATATTCCTTGGTATCTCCAATTTTCTTAAAAGAGATCTAGTCTTTTCAGTTCTACTGTTTTCCTCTATTTCTTTGCATTGTTCACTTAAGAAGGCTTTCTTATTTCTTCTTGCTCTTTTCTGGAACTCTGCATTCAGCTGGGTATCTTTCCATTTCTCCGTTGTCTTTTGCTGCTCTTCTTTTCTTAGCTCCCAGACAACCACTTTGCCATCTTGTATTTCTTTTTCTTGGGGGTGGTTTTGGTCATGACCTCCTGTACAGTGTTAACAAACCTCTGTCAATAGTTCTTCAGGCACTCTGTGTACCAGATCTAGTCCCTTGAATCTGTTCATCACCTCCACTGTATAACGGATTTGATCTAAGTCATACCTGAGTGGCCTAGTTGTTTTTCCTACTTTCTTCAGCTTGAGCCTGAATTTTCCAATAAGGAGCTGATGATCCTGAGCCAGAGTCAGCTCCAGGTTTTGTTTTTTGCTGACTGTATAGAGCTTCTCCATCTTCTGTAAAGAATATAATCAATCTGATATTTATATTGACCATCTGGTAATGTCCATGTGTAGAGTCATCTCTTGTGTTTTGGAAGAGGGTGTTTGCTATGACCAGTGTGTTCTCTTGGCAAAACTCTATTAGCTTTTGCTCGGCTTCATCTTGTACTCCAAGGTCAAATTTGCCTGTTACTCCAGGTATCAAGGTCCCCTATGATGAAAAGGACATTTTTGTTGTGTTTGTTGTTAATTCTAGGAGGTCTTGTGGGTCTTTATAGAATTGTTCAACTTCATCTTCAACATTAGTGATTGGGGCATAGACTTGGATTACTGTGATATTGAGTGGTTTGCCTTGGAAACGAACTGAAGTCATTATGTCATTTTGGGTACCTGTAGAATAATAATAAAAAGAATAAAACACCCTTCCAGACCTTATTATTTCTGTTTGACATACCAGCAAATTACTAACTAAAAGTGCAATTAGGAGCAATACAAAATAAATGAAAGCCTGCATTAAAAATGGACAATAGAACCAACTTCTTAGAAATTCCAGGGTTTGGGGTTATTGGGCACAGACTTTGACTTTAACATAGCAATGTTTATTATGTCAAGGAAATGAAAAGTAGATTAAGAATTTTGTCCAGAGAACTGGCATCTTTAAAAAGGAACATTTAGAACTAAAAAATGTAATACTGTTTAAAACTTATTAAGTGGGTTTTGTAAGAGATTTAGTCAAAGCAAAAGGGAGAATTGGTGAATTAAAAGATAAGACAGGAACAGTATTCAGAATTTTTGAGATTAAAGAATGGATAATTCAAAAGAAGATTAAGACCTACAAGGTACAGCGAGAAGTTGTAACATAGTTAAAATTGGAATCCCAGTAGGCAAAAAGAGAGAAAATTGGCCAGAAGCAGTATTTGAACAGATAATCACTGAGCGTTTTCTAAACCTGACAAACACATCAAGCCACAGATTCCAGCAACTGAACTGAACAGATTCCAGAAGGCTTATAAAACCCATGTGGGATGTAGGTAAAGTTGTGCTTTAAGAGAAATCTGTCTTTTAAAATGGAAGGCTGGAAAACCCTGAGCTAAATAAGTAAATAATCCTGTATCTCTGTAGGAACAAAAAAGTTAAACAAAATTAGAAGTAAGTTATAAAGATAAGAGCAGAAGTTATTGAAGTGTTATATTTGTATCAATGTTCAATTCAAAATATATTCTAATTTCTATTCTCTAATTTCCATTATAACCTCTCTTTTGATCTATAGTTATTTAGAAGTCAGTTTCCTAATTCCAAATGCATGGCGTTTTGTAGTTATCTTCGGGTATTGTTTTCTAGCTGAACTGTTTTGTTACCAGAGTACTTACCTCCGTATGATTAAATTCTCTGAAATTTGTATACTTGTGTGTGTGGCTCAGCATGTGGTCAGATTTGGTTCTTTGCACACAAAATAAGTTTTTGTTTTTATACAAAAAGAATGTAAACATTGGAAAGAATATTTATTCTATACTGTAAGCAGAGATTGTCCATTCTACTTGTTTTAACCAAATGTTTTATACTTAAAATATGTGATAACTTATTGTATTCGTCCACATTTAGAGACTTATGATAGACCAGTTCCAGGTAGTTTCACTTTATCTTTAAACTGCCATCAGTTTTATTGATCCTGTCATTTTCAAATGCATAATACATTTATAGGTGAATCCCCCATTTGCCTTAATCTTATTTTAACTTTTTTGGAGTCTTCTGTCTGTTTCTAAAAGCTGGAAGGCTTCAGGCCCATGTCCTATTGAAAGCAGAAGCATCCTTGAACTTTTTAAGTGTTGAATAAACTCTGAATATTCATTGAAAGGACTGATGCTGAAGCTCCAATACTTTGGCCACCTGATGGCGAAGAGCCAATTCATTGAAAAAGACCCTGATGCTGGAAAAGATTGAGGGCAAGAGGAGAAGCAGGTGACAGAGGAATGAGATGGTTGGATGGCATCACCAACTCAATAGACATGAGTTTGAGCAAACTCCAGGAGATAGTGAAGGACAGGAAAGCCTGGCGTGCTGCAGTCCATGGAGTCACTAAGAGTGGGATATCACTTAGCGACTGAACAACAACAAAACTCAGGATAAAAAGAGACTTACCAGAGAAAGCCTAACCGTAAAGGAAAGATTGATCAGCTTGCCTGTGTTAAAATTTGGAACCTTTGTTCATCAAGATACCATAAAGAGAATGAAAAGGCAGCATAGAGTCAGAGAATATATGTGGCGTACATATAAAACAGGTCTTTTTATGAAGAACACATACAAATTATAAAGAAAAGGAAAATTTAGTTTTTAAAAATGTGCATGAAAACAGACATTTCAAAAAAAAAACTATCCAAGTGTCTAATAAACATGTGAAAAGAAGCTTGTGATTCACTAATCAAGGAAACGCAAAATTGAAACCACAGGATAGCATTGGGTACCTACCAAAGCAGCTAAAGCAAACTAGATAATACCAAGTGTTAACAAGAGTATGGAAAAGTCCAAACTCTTATATACTGACGATGGTAGTGCAAATTGGTGTGATCATTTTGACATTATCTACTCAGTTGCAAATATGTGTATTCCATGACCCAGCATTTTCACTCATCTTTACATACTAGAGAAGTGCATATTTGCATCATGAGCACCAAGAGATATATAAAAGAATGTGCATGTCATTATTACAGCCAGCATCTAGAAAGAATCCAGATTTCTGTCCACAATAGAGTAGATGAGTATATGATAGTATCTTTACACGAAGTAACGCTATACTTCAATGAATATGAAGGAACTGTCAGTTCAGTTCAGTCGCTCAGTCATGTCTGACTCTTTGTGACCCCATGAATTGCAGCATGCCAGGCCTCCCTGTCCATCACCAGCTCCCAGATTTCACTCAGATTCATGTCCATCGAGTCAGTGATGCCATCCAGCCATCTCATCCTCGGTCGTCCCCTTCTCCTCCTGTCCCCAATCCCTCCCAGCATCAGGGTCTTTTCCAATGAGTCAACTCTTCGCATGAGGTGGCCAAAGTACTGGAGTTTCAGCTTTAGCATCATTCCTTCCAAAGAAATCCCAGGGTTGATCTCCTTCAGAATGGACTGGTTGGATCTCCTTGCAGTCCAAGGGACTCTCAAGAGTCTTCTCCAACACCACAGTTCAAAAGCATCAATTCTTCGGCGCTCAGCCTTCTTCACAGTCCAACTCTCACATCCATACATGACTGACTACTGGAAAAAGCATAGCCTTGACTAGATGGACCTTAGTCAGCAAAGTAATGTCTCTGCTTTTGAATATGCTATCTAGGTTGGTCATAACTTTTCTTCCAAGGAGTAAGCGTCTTTTAATTTCATGGCTGCAGTCACCATCTGCAGTGATTTTGGAGCCCAGAGAAATAATGTCTGACACTGTTTCTACTGTTTCCCCATCTATTTGCCATGAAGTGATGGGACCGGATGCCATGATCTTTGTTTTCTGAATATTGAGATTTAAGCCAACTTTTTCACTCTCCTCTTTCTCTTTCATCATGAGGCTTTTTAGCTCCTCTTCACTTTCTGCCATAAGGGTGGTCTCATCTGCATATCTGAGGTTATTGATATTTCTCCCAACAATCTTGATTCCAGCTTGTGCTTCTTCCAGCCCAGCATTTCTCATGATGTACTCTGCATATAAGTTAAATAAGCAGGGTGACAATATACAGCCTTGACGTACTCCTTTTCTTGTTTGGAACCAGTCTGTTGTTCCATGTCCAGTTCTAACTGTTGCTTCCTGACCTGCATACAGATTTCTCAAGAGGCAGGTCAGGTGGTCTGGTATTCCCATCTCTCTCAGAATTGTCCACAGTTTATTGTGATCCACACAGTCAAAGGCTTTAGCATAGTCAATGAAGCAAAAATAAATGTTTTTCTGGAACTCTCTTGCTTTTCCATGATCCAGTGGATGTTGGCAATTTGATCTCTGGTTCCTCTGCCTTTTCTAAAACCAGCTTGAACATCACAGTTCAAGTATTGCTGAAGCCTGGCTTGGAGAATTTTGAGCATTATTTTACGAGCGTGTAAGATGAGTGCAATTGTGCGGTAGTTTGAGCATTCTTTGGCATTGCCTTTCTTTGAGATTGGAATGAAAACTGACCTTTTCCAGGCCTGTGGCCATTGCTGAGTTTTCCAAATTTGCTGGCATATTGAGTGCAGCACTTCCACAGCATCATCTTTCAAGATTTGAAATAGCTCAACTGGAATGCCATCACCTCCACTAGCTTTGTTCATAGTGATGCTTTCTAAGGCCCACTTGACTTCACATTCCAGGATGTCTGGCTCTAGATGAGTGATCACACTATCATGATTATCCGGGTTGTGAAGATCTTTTTGTACAGTTCTGTGTATTCTTGCCACCTCTTCTTAATATCTCCTGCTTCTGTTAGGTCCAGACCATTTCTGTCCTTTATCAAGCCCATCTTTGCATGAAATGTTCCCTTGGTATCTCTAATTTTCTTGAAGAGATCTCTAGTCTTTCCCATTCTGTTGTTTTCCTCGATTTCTTTGCATTGATCGCTGAAGACGGCTTTCTTATCTCTTCTATTCTTTGGAACTCTGCATTTAGATGCTTATATCTTTCCTTTTCTCCTTTGCTTTTCGCTTCTGTTCTTTTCACAGCTATTTGTAAGGCCTCCTCAGACAGCCAGTTTGCTTTTTTGCATTTCTTTTCCATGGGGATGGTCTTGATCCCTGTCTCCTGTACAATGTCACAAACTTCATTCCATAGTTCATCAGGCACTCTGTCTATCAGATCTAGGCCCTTAAATCTATTTCTCACTTCCACTGTATAATCCTAAGGGATTTGATTTAGGTTCCTACTTTCTTCAATTTAAGTCTGAATTTGGTTATGAGGATCTCATGATATGAGCCACAGTCAGCTCCTGGTCTTGTTTTTGTTGACTGTAATCAAACTAGCAGTATTCTTTGGGGTTCTAGCAATGTTCTTTTTCTTGGTCTGCTAATGGTTTCAGGGTTCATATGGTAAATCCTTGCTCCTCTAAGTTTTTGTTTTGTACAATTTTCTGTATGTATTAAAAGTTTTAGAAATACACTTTGCTATTAAAAATAATTATAATCACATATGTTGAGATAATTAAAACTATAAGAGAATGTAATTGTATAGTAGTTATACTATTAATTCTATTATATACTATTAATTGTATTATATAATAGTTATACTATTAATTCTGAAATTTAGAGAGAAAAAAAGTTCACACATTCACAGTCACAAAGATTTGGTGGCCTTTTGAATCTGAGCTTTACTGTCTGCATGTAGCAGCTGATAGGCAGCTTAATCTTAAAATCATGAAGTGACTTGGTATAATGACAAGCCAACAATAGCCCAGGTCGGCAAAGTGCAAAGCTGTAAAGACTGTCTGTCCTCTATGTTGAACTCTGCAGGCACTGAGCCTGCAGCCACTTTCCCAAGCCATCTTATGTGAGAGAATAGATTTTTTTCATTCTTAAGAGAAATAGGAAATAGAGACACAAGCATAGAGAACAAATATGTGGATACCAAGGGGGAAGAGGTTTGGCATGGGATTAACAGATACACACTGTTGGTACTGTGTATAAAATGGAACAGTAATGAGAACATACTCTACAGCACAGGAACTCTACTTAATTAATGTACTGTGGTGACCTGTAGGGCAAGGAAATCTGAAAAGGAGGGAGTTGTATGTACAGCTGATTCATTTTGCTCTACAGTAGAAACTAACACATTGTAAAGCAACTAAAGTCCAATAAAAATGTAAAAGAGAAGAAGATAAAGTACAAGCCACATCTAATATTTGATAAATGGATAAACATTTAATGTACTTAAATGTGCAATGCAGAAGAGAAACCCAACTGGTATTTTTAAAATTGAAAAGGGTGTTCATTGTTGATAATAATCATAAATTCAAATAAAAATGAAACCAAAAATCCCTACCTAGTAATTGTCAACTATTGCCACTTTTTATTGTGACATGGAAAGCTGATGAAGGCAGTTAAAGCTGATGATCTGTTATTTGTTTGTAGTATTGCAAATTAGTAACAGTTGTTTTGGAAAGTTATTGACAGGATATTTCAGTAGTCATAAAAACACCCATTTTCCTCTGAGATGTGTAAGAAATATGTAAGTTATCACATTTCTAAGAATCTCTCCTAAAGAAATCAATCAGATTATGCAAAGGTTCCTTGCAACATTATTTTTAGTAGGGAATAACAGGAAAATATCAACATATTCAACATATGAAAATTAAGTAAATTAAAAATTTCAACTTAATTCCTTTTTAGTTGTGATTTAAAACTATGCCAAAAATATATACATGGAAAGGAGAAGAAACCTGAAATGATTATAATAGTTAGAATAGTGGGAATGTGTGTGTTCCCTCCTTTTCTCTAGTTTTTGAACTTTGTTGTTCTTGTTGAGCCTCTGAGTCCTGTCTAACTCTTTGCAACCCCGTGAACTGCAGCACACCACCCTTCCTTGTCTTTCACTATCTACTGGAGTTTGCTCAAACCCATGTCCATTGAGTCAGTGCTGCCATCCAACCATCTCATCATCTGTCACCCTCTTCCCCTATTGCCCTCAATCTTTCCCAGCATCAGGGTCTTTTCCAATGAGTCAGCTCTTTGCATCAGGTAGCCAAAGTATTGGAGTTTCAGTATCAGCAACAGTCCTTCCAATCAATGTTCAGTGTTGATTTCCTTTAGGATTGACTGGTTTGATCTCCTTGCAGTCCAAGGGAGGACTCACAAGAGTCTTCTCCAACACCGCAATTCAAAAGCATCAATTCTTGGCACTCATCCTTCTTTATGGTCCACCTGTGCATGACTACTGGAAAAAACCATAGCTTTAACTGTATAGACCTTTGTCAGCAAAGTGATGTCTCTGCGTTTTAATAAGCTGTTGTCTAGGTTTGTGATAGCTTTTCTTCAAAGGAACAAGAGTCTGTTAATTTCGTGACTGCAGTTACCATCCACAGTGATTTTGGAGCCCAAGAAAATAAAATTTTGTCATATCTATTTGCCATGAAGTGATGGGACTGGATGCCATCTTAGTTCAATGAATGTTGAGTTTTAAGCCAACTTTTTCACTAGGCTCTTGAGTTCCTCTTCAGTTTCTGCCTTTAAAGTGGTATCTGCCTGTCTGAGGTTTTTGATATTTCTCCCAGCAATCTTGATTCCAGCTTGTGAGTCTTCCAGCCTGGCATTTCACATGATGTACTCTGCATATAAATTAAATAAGCAGGGTGACAAAATGCAGCCTTGACAATATGGTACCTCTTCAATCATAAAATTATTATAGTAAAGTAGGACATTCATTTTTTTTTCTTATAAAATGATTTTGTAAGTATGTTATATATGTTGTTGTCCAAATAAAACCTGCTAGTTTTGCACATACTATAAATTGTATACATTTATCATCGAGGCAATCTGCTTATTGAGTATGGTTTACTAAGTAAATTTCTCTAGAGAGAATTTTCGTTTAATACTCAGGCAATGCTGTAATTCAGATGATTTGGGGAGCTCTTTAACTTTGGGCCTGTGTTCAAAGATCAAGCAAAGTAAACTCACCAAAATCCAGCAATTTCACTTTTCTAAAACATGTAGAGAAAGAGAAATATACTGGAGTAGAATGAGCTCAGTGAGATCTTAGAGTTGATTAGTTGAGTGAAGGTAATAAGGATTTGCATTACAGCAGAGGCAATGACACTTAAAAAGAAGAAATAGGTATGGAGAAAGGGATTATCAAGAAAGACTAGCAAAGCTTGATAGCTCTATGAAAGTGAGAATGGGCAGGATGGAGGAAGCAGTAGAACAGTCATTTAAAACAGGTAGAGTTTGAAATGACAGCAGCATATCTGGGAGAAACTTCCCACCACATGGTTGTGTGTAGCCTGGAAATTAGGAGACACAAAGCAGAAATACAGATTTAAGAGTCATTTTGAGGCAGAGGTTGAAGCCATGGGGATGCATGAAGTCTCTAAAAGAGAAGGAGAATGTAGCCTTTCAGGGACTGTGCACTCAGAAGAGGTTTAGAGGGAATACAGAAGAACCTGAATCTCATGATTTTCTATTTTAGATCCTAAGTGTTTAATGGACAAAATCCATGTTCATCATATAGGAATTTTCATTGAATCAAGTAAATAAGTCATCAGTGATTTTAAAACCCATGATCTTTTTAAATTTTAGAAACTTAATTTCTTTATACAAATGACATAATTTCTATAGACTAAATATATTTTCATTAATTTTTTTATTGAGTAATCTGCTGAAAGTTTGATTTTATGATAAACTTGTCAACTATGACAGAGTTAATTATTAACCTTGCTTTGGATGAAGTTTTCAGAATCTTTGGAGATTTTCAAAATCCTTTCCATGTCAGTTCAACCTCTCAGGTAGATTCATAGTAATAAGCCTTAGAAGAGTAGAATTAAGAACATGGGAGTGCTTCTTTCCAGCCACGTCAGTGCAGTATTTCAGCTGATAAGATATTCTGAAATAAGAGCCAGATTGATACAATTGAATGACTTGCCTTAGAGCTATAGGACCATAATTAAGATTAGCTTTGTCAACTTTCTAGAGGTATTAGTATGCAATGCTAAGCATTTTTGTCACAGTGGTATCAAGGCATAAGTTATCATAAAGCCTGAAAACACATTTTAATAAAAGTCACATTATATTGGGTTTATTCATTTAAAGTCAGTACTTTATTCCTAAATTTGTAGGCTGTGACAAGATGAATTATATACTTAAAAGTATATACTTCAAAAGTTTGTCCCAGCAGTATCTTCTTTTTGGTCATAAAAAAATGAACTGGAAGTAAGATGGCATACATTAGGTAGTATATCACTATACTCCACAAAATAACGAATGGTACATCTGTTTCAGTCTGGCAAGTTACCAAATGCTTTTTACATCATCTTGTAATCATCTGCTGCAGACTCTGACTTCACACTCAGAAATATCATGCTTTTAGGTCCCCTTTCATTCTTGTAATTTGATTATCATGGGTTACTCTGGTATCTAGATTCCTCATGGAAAAAGTTAGTATTTCTTGATAATGTATTTTTCTAAATTATACCTTTGCATCATTTTATAATGTATTTGAGAGGAAATACCACTTTATCCTTCAGGTCTGAGTGCAAATCAAGTAAATAAGAATCTTCTATATATTATCAGAGAAATTAAGAACACATATTCATGCCTTTTTTTAAGAGAAATAGTTTTAATCTTGTTTATTTGATGAGCATTTTATATCCAATTGACTTGCTTGCAGTTCAGTTCAGTCAGTCAGCTGTGTCCGACTCTTTGTGACCCCATGGACTGCAGCACACCAAGGTTCCCTGTCCATCACCAAATCCCAGAGCTTGCTCAAACTCATGTCCATCAAGTCATTGATGCCATCCAACCATCTCATCCTCTGTCGTCCCCTCCTCTTCCCTGCCTTCAGTCTTTCCCAGCATCAGGGTCTTTTCCAATGAGTCAGTTCTTTGCATCAGGGGGCCAAAGTATTGGAGTTTCAACTTCAGCATCCGTCCTTCTAATGAATATTCAGGACTGATTTCCTCTAGGATTGATCTCCTTTCAGTCCAAGGGACTCTCAAGGGTCTTCTCCAACACCACAGTTCAAAAGTGTCAATTCTTCAGCTCTCAGCTTTCTTAATGGTCCAACTCTCACATCCATCCATACATGACTAATGGAAAAACCATAGCTTTGACTAGATGGAACTTTGTAGGCAAAATAACATCTCTTGCTTTTTAATATGCTGTCTAGGTTGGTCATAGCTTTTCTTCCAAGGAGAAAGCGTCTTAATTTCATGGCTGCAGTAACCATCTGCAGTGTTTTTGAAGTCTCTCACTGTTTCCATTGTTTCCCCATCTGTTTACCATGAAGTGATGGGACCAGATGCCATGATCTTAGTTTTCTGAATGTTGAGTGTTAAGCCAGCTTTTTCACTCTCCTCTTTCACTTTCATCAAGAGGCTCTTTAATTCTTCTTCACTTTCTGCCCTAAGGGTGCTGTCATATGCATATCTGAGGTTATTGATTATTTCTCCCAGAAATCTTGATTTCAGCTTGTGCTTCATCCAGCCCGGCATTTCGCATGATATACTCAGCATATAAGTTAAATAAGCAGGGTGACAATATGCAGCCTTGTTGTACTCCTTTCCCGATTTGGAACCAGTCTGTTATTCCGTGTCCAGTTCTAACTGTTGCTTCTTGATCTGCGTACAGATTTCTCAGGAGGCAGATAAGGTGATGTGGTATTCCCATCTTTTAAAGAATTTTCCACAGTTTGTCACGATCCACACAGTCAAAGGCTTTTGCATAGTCAGTAAAGCAGAAGTAAATGTTTTTCTGGAACTCTCTTGCTTTTTTGTTTATCCAGCGGATGTTGTCAATTTGATCTCTGGTTCCTCTGCCCTTTCTAAATCCAGCTTGAACATCTGGAAGTTCACAGTTAATGTACTGTTGAAGCCTACTTGGAGAATTTTGAGCATTACTTTGCTAGCATGTGAGAGGAGTGCAATTGTGCAGTAGTTTGAGCATTCTTTGGCATTGCCTTTCTTTGGGATTGGAATGAAAACTGACCTTTGCAGTCCTGTGGCCACTGCTGAGTTTTCCAAATTTGCTGGCGTATTGAGTGTTGGAGTTTAACAGCATCATCTTTTCAGATTTGAAATAGCTCAACTGGAATTCCATCACCGCTACTAGCTTTGTTCATAGTAATGCTTCCTAAGGCCCGCTTGACTTCACATTCTGGGATGTCTGGCTCTAGGTGAGTGATCACACCATCATGGTTACCTGGGTCATGATCTTTTGTGTACAGTTCTGTGTATTCTTGCCACGTCTTCTTAATATCTTCCGCTTCTGTTCCATCCATACTGTTTCTGTCCTTTATCGAGCCCATCTTTGCATGAAATGTTCCCTTGATATCTGATTTTCTTGAAGAGATCTCTAGTCTCTCCCATTCTGTTGTTTTCCTCTATTTTTCTAATTCTTAAGGAAGGTTAAAAGGTAGGAGTTAGATGATTAAAGTTATAGAAATCGCAAATATTTAATGAAGACCTGAGTGGTAGCTAAAGAAATAGAACAGCTCTAGGTAGAGCTGTAAAGAAGAAGTACTCAGTGAAAATAAGGCTTTAGAGCTGAGTGCTAAATAAGCTTCAGTTAACGAGATGCCCTGAACTTAGTAGGAATGCCCTTGTTTTCTTGTGAGAATGAATGAATAGGTTGATCTCAGGCATCTTCTTACATCCCCCATCATCTTGGTCCCTCAGTCAGAGAGACCCCTTTAGGAACATCTTGTGTTTGAAGTTTCTCTGAGCAGGTCCAAGTAGTAAGGCTGGGAACAAGTGGTGTTAGTCTTAATGTATTTCAGACTAGGTTGACATTTTTTTTATTTTTATTTTTTGCTTATTCAAAGATAACATGGTTATGAGTATTATTATAAGATTCACTTGAAACCTGGGGCTGAGGAAAACATATTTGTACCAAAGTATTTTAATGACTCGTTTCATGTAATAAATGAATTCTCTTTTTTCCAGGGAATGGATTTGTAAACTCAAGAGCTTCTCCAAATTTGATCGGAACTACTGGTGCAAATAGTTTAGGCAAAGTTATGCCTACAAAGTCTCCCCCTCCTCCAGGTGGTGGCAGTCTCGGAATGAACAGTCGAAAACCAGATCTTCGAGTTGTCATCCCCCCTTCCAGCAAGGGCATGATGCCTCCACTGGTACGTTAAACTTTCCATTCTTTAAAACATGCATTTTATACATAGTATATGTTTTCCTTTGGAATTTTCTGTACTTCCATGGGATCTAGACCTTTTCCTAATGAGTATTTCTATTGGAAATTAGCATTTGAAGAGACAGGTCTATTTTAACTACACAAAAACAGATTATGAAAAAACCGGAGATAAACCTACTTAATGGTTATTTAAATTAAAGCTAAATATGAAGAAGTTATTATGTTAATTTTCATTTACTGGACTGGAATCTTTACTTAGAGATCTCATCCTCAATTTGATAAATTAAACTTGACTTAAGTACTTCTCTGTGCTTTTGCATAGTTTCAGTATCTTTAGCATATTCCTTTCTGTAATAAAAACTCTATTTGTTAGAAAGTTCTACATACAGAGAGAACTATTATAGAATAGGAAAGAATGCATAAAAACTTCTGCTAATAAGTTTTTTTGTTTACTCCTTCTCAAATAACCTTCCCATTTAACTCTATAAAGAATATAGGTCTTCCCACTCTAGCCCTTAACAATGTTCCAGGCTTGTTTGCTTTTGAATCCTGGGTCTATGAAGAAGGGGAGAATGTTTATCAACTTAGCTTTCTACAGAAAAAGTTATATATGCAAGTTTTATCTGTCTGACTTCAAACAATCAGTGTGATGTACCAGATGGTCTTTCTACTATGCAGCTGCTGAACTTGCTGTTTGATTGATTTTTAAGTAAAAGCAGTGCTATCAGGGTTTAGATAATTATTCTACACTGTATAATACTTTATGGATTCCCAGACGTCTTTATGTGCATTGTATCATTGGAAGCTCAAACAGTGATCTTCGCTAGGTAAGATAAGGAGACCAAGGGAAAGGTCAGTACTGGTCCAACATAGTGCAAAAGAGAGCCAGAACTGAAACTCATTAAGTCAGAAAGCAAAGTGCTTTTTCATTCAGAGATACAGAAAACTGAAAACTTGCTCCCAGCTGTACACTAAACAAAATATTGGACAAGCAAGTTCATAGTTTTTCTTGAACACATTGTAGTATTGAGATTTCAGGGGACCAGCTGGCCCAGACTCTAGGGAGGGACAGATACGCAGGGAGAGAACATTGGAGCACAGACTTATCTGGTCAAGACACAGATAATGAGTTAAGCTAGGGTGATTGGTGAAATGCTGGAGGCCAGGTGTTCACAGGCAGAGCTCTGTAAAACCTCTGGGATAGCGATATCAGTTTAGTTCAGTCGCTCAGTCGTGTCCGACTCTTTGCGACCCCATGAATCGCAGCACGCCGGGCCTCCCTGTCCATCATCAACTCCCAGAGTCCACTCAAACTCACGTCCATCGAGTCAGTGATGCCATCCTGCCATCTCGTTCTCGGTCGTCCCCTTCTCCTCCTGCCCCCAATCCCTCCCAGCATCAGAGTCTTTTCCAATGAGTCAACTCTTCACATGAGGTGGCCAAAGGACTGGAGTTTCAGCTTTAGCATCCTTCCTTCCAAAGAAATCCCAGGGCTGATCTCCTTCAGAATGGACTGGTTGGATCTCCTTGCAGTCCAAGGGACTCTCAAGAGTCTTCTCCAACACCACAGTTCAAAAGCATCAATTCTTCAGCACTCAGCCTTCTTCACAGTCCAACTGTCACATCCATACATGACCACAGGACAAGCCATAGCCTTGACCAGATGGACCTTTGTTGGTAAACGAATGTCTCTGCTTCTAAATATGCTATCTAGGTTGGTCATAACTTTTCTTCCAAGGAGTAAGCGTCTTTTAATTTCATGGCTGCAGTCACCATCTGCAGTGATTTTGGAGCCCAGAAAAATAAAGTCTGACACTGTTTCCACTGTTTCCCCATCTATTTGCCATGAAGTGATGGGACCAGATGCCATGATCTTCGTTTTCTGAATGTTGAGATTTAAGCCAACTTTTTCACTCTCCTCTTTCACTGTCATCAAGAGGCTTTTTAGCTCCTCTTCACTTTCTGCCATAAGGGTGGTCTCATCTGCATATCTGAGGTTATTGATATTTCTCCCAACAGTCTTGATTCCAGCTTGTGCTTCTTCCAGCCCAGCATTTCTCATGATGTACTCTGCATATAAGTTAAGTAAGCAGGGTGACAATATACAGCCTCGACGTACTCCTTTTCCTGTTTGGAACCAGTCTGTTGTTCCATGTCCAGTTCTAACTGTTGCTTCCTGACCTGCATATATGTTTCTCAAGAGGCAGGTTAGGTGGTCTGGTATTCCCATCTCTTTCAGAATTTTCCACAGTTTATTGTGATTGACACAGTCAAAGGCTTTGGCATAGTCAATAAAGCAGAAATAGATGCTTTTCTGGAACTCTCTTGCTTTTCCATGATCCAGCAGAGGTTGGCAATTTGATCTCTGGTTCCTCTGCCTTTTCTAAAACCAGCTTGAATATCTGGAAGTTCACAGTTCAAGTATTGCTGAAGCCTGGCTTGGAGAATTTTAAGCATTACTTTACTAGCATGTGAGATGAGTGCAATTGTGCGGTAGTTTGAGCATTCTTTGGCATTGCCTTTCTTTGGGATTGGAATGAAAACTGACCTTTTCCAGTCCTGTGGCCACTGTTGAGTTTTCCAAATTTGCTGGCATATTGAGTGCAGCACTTTCACAGCATCATCTTTCAGGATTTGAAACAGCTCAACTGGAATTCCATCACCTCCACTAGCTTTGTTCATAGTGATGCTTTCTAAGGCCCACTTGACTTCACATTCCAAGATGTCTGGCTCTAGGTGAGTGATCACACCATCATGATCATCTTGGTCCTGAAGCTCTTTCTTGTACAGGTCTTCTGTGTATTCTCTGCCACCTCTTAATATCTTCTGATTATGTTAGGTCCATACCATTTCTCTCTTTTAATGAGCCCATCTTTGTGTGAAATATTCCTTTGGTATCTCTAATTTTCTTGAAGAGATCTCTAGTCTTTCCCATTCTGTTGTTTTCCTCTATTTCTTTGCATTGATCGCTGAGGAAGGCTTTCTTATCTCTTCTTGCTATTCTTTGGAACTCTGCATTCAGATGCTTATATCTTTCCTTTTCTCCTTTGCTTTTCGCTTCTGTTCTTTTCACAGCTATTTGTAAGGCCTCCCCAGACAGCCATTTTGCTTTTTTGCATTTCTTTTCCATGGGGATGGTCTTATATCTGTCTCCTGTGCAATGTCACGAACCTCCATCCATAGTTCTTCAGGCACTCTGTCTATCAGATCTAGGCCCTTAAATCTATTTCTCACTTCCACTGTATAATCATAAGGGATTTGATTTAGGTTCCTACTTTCTTCAGTTTAAGTCTGAATTTGGCAATAAGGATCTCATGATCTGAGCCACAGTCAGCTCCTGGTCTTGTTTTTGTTGACTGTATAGAGCTGGTCAAGTCTTAGGCTCTCTTGCAGAAAAAATTGAGATCGTTCTGAAAAAAATATCTTTTTGGTATACAGCTGGGATAGGGGAAGAGCCATCACTACAGAATGGGCAAAAAGTTTTCTCTGGGTACTTCTCTTTCACTCCTGTGGAACAGGAGTCTTAATCTGTGTGGAGGTGAATAACACAAATGGTCACCCTTAGGGGACTGGTGAATTCCCACTGTACTGGGGCAATGGGAAAGGGAAACTCTTTCAGCCTGTGGTGAAGGAGAAGGAACAGTGCCATATCATGGCAGAATTTCTGAGAAGGCTGCAGGCTGATGGATAACACAAAGGAGAAGCCTTAAAACTGAGAATGTAGCAGTTTTCTTTGGGAAAAAACAAGCAAAAATACCTCTAGCAAACCAGTCTCCCACTGCCCCCAGAGGCATTTGAGGCCTGTGGTAACTATATTGAGGGTAACAATAGCAACAACGAAACACAAACTCAGCCTAGTTCTTAATTAAATTAACTGAAACTGCACTAAAGGCCTGGTAGGAGGAAGACCTATAGGGCTACTGTAAGTAAAAATTGTCCAAACTGAAATATAAACAGAAGTTGTTGCTGTCCTCAGTCATGTCTGACTCTTTTCCACCCCATGGACTGCAGCACACCAGGGTTTCCTGTCCTCCACCATCTCCTGGTGTTTGCACAAACTCATGTCCATTGAGCTGGTGATGCCATTCATCCATCTCATCCTGTCTCCCACTTTTCCTCCTGTCCTCAATCTTTCCCACCATCAGGGTTTTTTCTAATGAGTCGGGTCTTTGCATCAGGTGGCCAAAGTATTGGAGCTTCAGCATCAGTCCTTGCAGTGAATATTCAGGGTTAATTTCCTTCAGGATTGACTGGTTTGATCTTTTTGCTGTCCATGGGACTCTCAAGAGTGTTTTCTAGCACCACAGTTCAAAAGCATCAATTGCTTGGTGCTCAGCCTTCTTTATGGTCCAGCTCTCACACCCATGCATGACTACTGGAAAAACCATAGCTTTGACTAGACCAGCCTTGTCAGCAAAGTGATAATCTCTGCTTTTTAATATACTGTCTAGGTTTGTCATGACTTTTTTTCAAGGAATAAGTGTATTTTAATTTCATGGCTGCAGTCACTGTCCGCAGTGATTTTGGAGCCCAAGAAAATAAAATCTGTCACTGTTTGCATTTTCCCCCATCTATTTGCTATGAAGTGGTGGGACTGGATGCCATCATCTTTGTTTTTTGAATGTTGAATTTTAAGCCAACTTTTTCACTCTCCTCTTTCACCTTCATTGAGAAGCTCTTTAGTTCCTCTTCACTTCTGCCATTAGGGTTGTGTATCATCTACGTATCTGAGGATATTTATTTCTCCCAGCAATCTTGATTGCAACTTGAGCTTCATCCAGCCTGTCATTTCACCTGATGTACTCTGTGTGTAAATTAAATAAGCAGGGTGACAATATACAGCCTTGACATACTCCTTTCCCAGTTTGGAACCAGTCTGTTGTACCATGTCCAATTCTAACTGTTGCTTCCTGACCTGCATACAGATTTCTTAGGAGGCAGATAAGGTGGTGGGGTATTTGCATCTCTTTGGTTTGTTGTGATCCACAGAGTCAAAGGCTTTAGAGTAGTCAAGGAAGCAGAAGTAGTTGTTTTTTCTGGAATTCCTTTGCTTTCTCTATGATCCAACAGATGTTGGCAGTTTGATCTCTGGTTCCTCTGCCTTTTCTAAATCCAGTTTGTACATCTGAGGGTTTTCTTGATTCATGTACTGTTGAAGCCTAGCTTAAAGGATTGTGAGCACTACTGTGCTAGCATGTGAAATGGGTGCAATTGTGCAGTAGTTTGAACATTCTTTGGCATTGCCTTTCTTTGGGATTGGAATGAAAGCTGACCTTTTCCAGTCCTGTGGCCGCTGCTGAGTTTTCCAAATTTGCTGGCATATTGAATGCAGCACTTTAACAGCATCATCTTTTCAGATTTGAAATAGTTCATTTGACATTCTATCATCTCCTTTAGCTTTGTTCATAGTAATGATTCCCTGATGCCCATTTAACTTTGCATTCCAGGATGTCTTACTCTGGGTGAGTGATCATACCATTGCGGTCATCCAGGTCATTGAGACCTTTTTGTACAGTTCTTCTATGTCTTGTTGCCACCTCTTTTTAATCCCTTCTGATTTTGTTAGGTCCATACTGTTTCTGTCCTTATGTAACCATCTTGCATGAAATATTCCTTGGTATCTCTTAATTTTCTTGAAGAGATCTCTAGTCTTTTCCATTCTGTTGTTTTCCTCTATTTCTTTGTATTATTCACTGAAGGCTTTCTTATCTTTCCTTGCTATTCTTTGGAACTCTGCATTTAGATGGGTGTATCTTTCCTTTTCTCCTTTGCCTTTC